>NC_066581.1:102398590-103011763 GCF_024323335.1 Lathyrus oleraceus
GCTCTGTTTTGTTTTATTTTTAGGCTCGCCGGTTGATTTTTCGCAGGATGCGACAGCTGGCGACTCTGCTGGGGACTTGCGATGTAGACCTATGCTGGTCCATCGTCCCTAAGCGAGTCCTTCCTAGCGTTCTAGGATTAGTTTAGGTTGCTTGTTTGTGTTATTTATTGCATTTATTATACTAACCATTGTATATATTTGCATTAATGTCTGCATGCATCATACTATCATGTTGTTGCCGTCCTCTTTGCAGGTGGTTCCTCTGTTTGGGGGTGGGTGTTCTGAGTGGGGCTAAAACCCAGGCCCGAGTATACACCTAGGACTAGTGTGGTCTCACGTTGCCTCTTTCATGTTAAGTCAACATGTGCCTGGCGGCGTGATGTGCCACAAGCCGGACGAGGCTCACTTGATAGTGCTCATCTCTGTGGATATTCCGCTTTGTTTGAGTCACTCCATTTGAGTTGTTGACTCTGGTGACCGATCATTCCCGGATCTTTGGTTTAGACGATTTTAAGGGAGCTACAATGGCACACCCGAAAGGGCAAACCCATTGAGTATCTCCGCCCGATTGTCGAGACCATTATCCGCCTTAGGATGACTTGATTAGAACTTACCTGTGAGGGGAGGGTTGTTCTGTCAGATGTTTGTTCAGATAGCCTTCAGATGGTGACTTTTGATCTGTGATTCAGAGACATATTTATAAGTCGGATTTATGGTCATTTATTGCCGTGACGCCGGAGTGCTGTCCGTGATTTATCAGTGGGGATCCGTTTATTTCAGGATTCCCCGGGCCGAGATATTTATCAGTGGGGATCCGTTTATTTCAGGATTCCCCGGGCCGATTCAGATGGAGGTGGTGTGTCTGCTCAGAGACCAGCGATGATGATGATGTATCTGTCTTCCGTTTATTTCGGAACCCGTAGGTCAGAATTGGGATTGTACATTCCTCAGATGGTTATGATCAGTTCAGAGGCCAGATTCAGTACAGAGGATCAGATGACTTGGAGGATGGCACAATGCATTGCATACATCTGCATCATTCTCATTTTGCATTCATCTGCACCAAACCCATGTCTAGTCATATGGGGAGTATTATGGATTGAGATTCTGGTTGAGAGACATCATGAATTTCAGAATGTGGATGTTAAAATGTTATCTGTCTCGATGAAATCAGAATCAAAAGACAGAAGCTTCCTCGTATGGATAGACGTTGCATTCATGCATATTAACCTGTTTGCTGTTTTGCAGGAATCATTGCTCGCGCTCGCAGAGTCATACCGTTGCACTCAACCCGTCCTCACAGATACTTCACCAGACGCAATACTCCTCGACTGATGGATCTCCCCAACGCCGACATCCTTGAGTTGAAAGAGATGGTGAGGGATTTGGTCAGTGTTGTGCAAGGGCTTGCCTTGGGGCAGAAAGCTATGGCCGAGAGATTAGAAAGGATTGAGGGCTGGATGATTAAGGAAAAAGTTCAGGGAAAGGCTCCGTCATCCGAAGTAACAAATCCCTCTGACTCTGTAGTGAAGAAATCCCTTGACAGTGGTCAGCCCAAGAAGAAGGTTGAATCAAGTGGTGCGCAGACTAAAAGAGAATGCAGTAAGGATCGTTACCACCCTTATGCTGCCACCGTAACCATTCCTGTTGGCGATTCATCTGCACCACAGCGGCAACAGTCACCTCAACAGAGGACACAAAGAGCAGTGGGCCAAGTAAGAAGGAGGACGATAGATCGTCATTTCAATAAGCCGCCCGTGACATATGCTGTTCTGTTTAAGAAATTGATGGATCTTGGGTTGGTGCAGCCGAGGATATTGGTTCCAGGGAAACCAGATCAGAGGGTTGCCAGTTATGATGAGAATGTCAGGTGTGAGTTCCACGTTGGGGCACCCGGACATCATGTTGAGGATTGCAAAGCTTTTAAGCATGTGGTCCAGGACTTGGTGGATTCTAAGGCAATCAGCTTTGCACCGATGGCAGATGATAGTGCTAACCCCGTGCCAAGGCATGGTCCTGTAAAAGCGAAAATGATGTCGGAGGACAAGAAAGGGATAGAGGGGACTGAGAAGGATCAGTTAAGAATGCCAATGTCTGTGGTCCCAAAACATCCAACAAAAAATGGAGCTTTCCCTCGTGTTGATGATTGTTGTGCATCCATCGCTACAAAGGGGTGTGTAGTAATTGGGGAATCGGTCCAGAGAATGATGAAATCAGAAATGGACGATGCAAGGTGTAAAGCACTCAGTCTGGCAGTTGAAACCGTCAAGGTGGAAAATGCCATTGGTGTTGAGAAAGAGAAAAAGCCGTTCATTTCTTCTTACAAGCAGGCATTGGAGGTGGTGAGAAATGGAGGGATCCCAGGCTGGGGACAGATCATAGGCATTGTGGTAAAGGCGGATATGTTTGGGATTGGTTATCGTCCAGGTCAAGACTCGTCTGAGCAAAACAGAGGACATCGTCCGTCGTTCACCTTTGTAAGTGCCGGAATGCTAGATTCAGATCACGCCTATACAGTGGGTAAAGAAACTGACAGTGACTGGGAGATTGATCAATGGATAAAATCGTGCGTACCAGGAAGCTGGAAGGCTTAAAAGATCAGCACTGACACTCGTCCGGAAGAGTAATATTTCTTGTTTTCAGTTTATATGCATGAAAGCCATACGTGTTGCCCGACACGTAATGGTCCATTGTAAGGGCCACCTCATGTTTAAATTTGCATTTCTGCATCATTAATAAATGGATGTTTTTCAGTCAAAAAAAACAGTGTTCCCTGTTTTTCAATTATTTTTGCAGTTTAAAAACAAATAAAAATGGCAATGTTTATTTTCATTTTTCATCTTTTTTTGATTTGTCTCGTCCCAACATCAAAAATAATTCTCCGGATCTCGTTGATAACAATTTGGTTACACCCTCATATGACTTCGACAATCCGAGCGATCAGGCTGAAGAAGAAAGCGAAGAAGATTGTGATCTGCTGGAATTAGCCAGATTGCTGAAGACAAGAGGAGAAGGTGATTCAGCTGCCTGTGGAGCAGATTGAGATTGTTATTCCATGCACCGCCGAGGTCAGGAAGGAAAAATTGGGGCCGTTTCAGAGGCAAGCCGAAAGCAGGATGGTAGCCCTGTTAAAAGAGCATGTGGATATTTTCGCTTGGTCGTGTCAGGATACGCCAGGGTCGAATACCGATATCGTTGCTCACAAGCTACCACGGAGAGAAGACTGTCCTCTTGAGAAGCAGGGCGCCGATGCCGCGTATCAGGGTGACTTTGTTTCATGATATGATTCATCATGGAATCAGATGCTATGACATGATAGCAAAGTCCCAAGCAGAAGAGGGGCATTTGGCGGACCAGGGTCAGTCGGTTGACCGGTTGAGATAATTCAAACTGAGGTTGAATTCAAATCAGGGCACTATCAGAGTGCGATCCGGTAAATCGGTGGGGTTCAATATAAGAGAGGAATCGAGGTTGATCCTGCTAAAAAAAAAAAAAAAAAAAAAAAAAAGAATAATGCCTGAACCGAGAAAGAAAAAAAGAGGTTCGTGGTTTCTTAGAAAGATTGAACTACCTGTCATGGTTCACATCTCATCTAACAGCCACAGGCGAACCTATATTCAAGATGTTGAAAAAAAAAAGATCAAACGGTCAGGTGAAATAATGATTGCCAAGGGGCATTGAAAAAATAAAAGAAAAGTTGCAGGAACCTTTGATTCCGATGTCTCCTGTGGAAGGAACAATTGTTAATCTGTACTTGACGGCCTTCGAGGGGTCTACGAGGTGTATTGGGTCCGCATGACAAGTCTTGTCGAAAAGAGCATGCAATTTACCTTAGCAAAAAGTTTACCGACTGTGAAACAATACATTCACTGTTCGTGAAAACTTGCTGTACTTTGGCATAGGCTGCTCGCCGACTGAGACAGTTTATGCTGGTTCATACCACTTTGTGGATTTCCCCAGATGGGTCCGATCAAGTATGGGTTTGAGAAGCCAGCATCGACCGGACGGGTTGTGGGAGAGCAAAAGAATGTTGACTGGTTTGTGACACTCTCAGAAAGCAATCAAGGGGTGTGTTGTCTGATTACATCTCTCTGCAACCTGTTGAGGATTATCAACCGATGAAGTTTGAGTTCCCTAATGAGGACATCTCGAGGTACTCAAATCGAAAGATTGAGAGTGACCGATCCCGGAGGAGGGGCCTGACCCTGAATCCGAACGGATTCTGATGTCTGATGGGGAGGTTAAGGTGAATAAGCTTTTGTTGCCCGGATAATGTCTGAAGGACCAACGTTAGTGGCTGAACACGAAGCTGGTATCTTGGGTACTGTACTTCGGTGCGTACATCTACTGGGGCAAACGCCTTTCTCACTCAGAGAGCCTGATTGGAGCAAAGAGGCTAGCAGTCATCTGTCATGGGCGGTATACCAGCAACGTATGAAGCGTGCTTTTGACAAGAAAGTGCGACCTCGAGTGTATCACGTGGGTGATATGGTGCTGAAAAGGATCCTTCCTCCTCAAAACGATCGAAGGGGCAAATGGACGCCGAATTATGAAGGTCCATTCGTGGTCAAGAAGGTTTTCTCTGGCGGAGCCTTGTTGTTGACGACCATGGATGGCGAGGATTTTCCATCCCCTGTGAATGCGGACGCAGTTAAAAAATACTTCGTATAAATTGACCCGCTGGACGAAAAGAACAAAATAGTCCAGGCAAAAATGGGCATCCCGGCGAACCGAAAAACAGAAAAAAGGTTCGGGCAAAAATTAGGGATAAGATGAAAAATGTACACCCGGCAAGTCGAAAACCTCACAAAGGCGACTTGGGCAAAAAAGGGTATCCCGGTGGACTGAAAACCTGAAAGGGCGGTCCAGGCAAAAGAGGGATTGAAACGAACAACTGCGTCTAGCATGATCGTTTGCGCTTTGGTTGAAGCATCATGGATAATACCCGGTAGGGATCAGTCAGAATTGTCTTGTTCAGAAGGCAGAAAGCATGGAGAGTCTGAGGATATAGGGGGTGTAACCGAGTTGGAACTCGATGAGATCACGGGTTTCACATTGCCATTAGGATAGATTTTTCCTTTTGCGCAATTACCTCTTTTCAGGAATTGCTTCCTTTGTATTGCTCAATTTGAGCCACACTTTTCCAATCAATAAAATGCATATTCAGTCAAATAATTTTGTTTTTGTTTTTCATTACCGCTTTGATTGCAAAAACATCCGATTATTTTGATAAAGAATCTTTGCATTTTAAGACATACAGGTTCCTTCCAATGCATGTTTATAAGATTGAATGCTGGAAATCTTATTTGGAAGGTTGAGTGACCCAAGTGTTGAAATCTTGACACGCCTGGGGCACGGTTTTATTTGACGATCTGTTTTGCAGGTACTGTTAGATATTCTTCACTCACTTGCAGGTTGTGATGTGGAAGCTTTGTAATAGATCCCCAGAGAGTTTGCTCAGGGATGAACGAATGAAGAATGACGAAGACGTTGCGGCGTACGACGTTCCTTGATGGTAATCAAGAAGACTCTTCAAAGTCGGAAGACTTGAAAGTTTGTAATTCCCCGCAGAGTTCGATCAGGGACGAGTGCACAAAGGAGGGCGACGAAGAGGCGACGAGAGACGTCCGACGACCCTTGAAATTAACCAAGAAGACTCTTCAAAGTCGGAAAATTGAAATTTCTGTATAAATCCCAGGAGTACGTTTCTCGTCGAGCGCGGGGCGATTTGGAATACAAGATGATGGAGCAGAAAAGGTCCAGACGAGTCTGGGAACTCTCAAAAGTGGAAAGCCGATATGAGTATTGGAGGTAGACACCATGGTTCGACGAGTTGACGGGTGTTTTTATACCAACTTTTCTCATTTCCCGGCTAAGTCCCCAAGCAGAGTTATAGGATTAGCTCCCCAGCAGATTCAAAGTCTGTGAACTTCTCCAGCCGAGTCGGGATGGTTATCCCGGACAGGTTACAATGTTGTTTCCTCAGCAGCCAGGCCAGAAGGTTGCAGTTCCCCGAGTGGAGCGGGTTTTTTCAATGACATATCTCTCCAACAGTGTTCATTCTACCAGTGGATTGAACGAGTTTCCGTAGCAGACGAATATCTGCATCCCCAGCCGAGGGTATCCTACATGTGGATTGATTGGGTCCTCCCCAGCGGAGTAGTTGTCGTTCCCCTAGCAGGGTCTGGATGGTATTCCCCCAGCAGGTTGAAGATTGCTCATTTCCCCAGCGGGAGTATCTGTGAGGGTTCCCAAAGCAGAGTTGGGATCTATATCCCCAGCAAGTCAAAGACTGTGGTATTCCCACAGAGTGCAAAGGATCTGTATCCCCAGCAAGGGTTGTCTATTTCCTAGCAGCAGTGCTATCCCCGGCAGGGTGGAAATCGGAGCAGTGGCGAGTTCCTCAGCAGAGAGTCTCGTATTCCCCAGAAAATTCCCTTGAGGGGGATATTTTTATGCATTCATCATGTAGAATAAGCATTGCATATTGCATAGAAAAATAAATAATCGCGTAGCATTTCCATAATTATGGAGCATTACGCAGAAGAAATCAAGCATGCATCATTGCAAACGTCAGCTAGTCTCAAGCCGTGGTTACTGTTTGAGAGGTATTTTGCCAGAAAATGAAAGTGTTACTCCGAGTAGTATAGCCTCATGATTGGATCACAGGTATTGTCCCAGTGGTACGACACTGGAGAAGACTCCTTCCGTCGGACGGAGATGGAAAAGGGATGTATTCAACGCAACCCGAGCCGTGGTTACCGCTTGGGATTTGGGGTTCACCAAAGGTGAAGATGTTACTCTGAGGAGATTAGCATCACAACGTCAGATCAGCAATGTTCCCCAGTAGTGCGATATTGGAGGAAATGTTCCCGTCGGACAGAGATGGGGATACAGTCAGAAGACGTTACGCGATCAGCGCGATTCAAGCCGTGATTACCGCTTGAGGTTTGGTTTTGTCGGACAGTGAAGACGATGCTCCGAGGAGTTCAGCATTGTGAGTTTGGAACCACCGTTTCTTCCCAGACACCAGTAAGTGTTTGGTCGATCATTGTTTGATGTTTGTCCGCATCATTGTTTGATGTCTGTCCGCATCATTGTTTGATGTCTGTCCGCATCATTGTTTGATGTCTGTCCACATCATTGTTTGATGTCTGTCCGCATCATTGTTTGATGTCATGTCAACATCATTGTTCGGTGCCTGTAAACATCGAGTTTCCTCCCGGTCATTGGTTAATGTCTGGTCGAGCTTTTTTTTGGTGTCAGTAAACATCATCGTCCGATGTTCAGTAAACGTCGAGTTTCTTCCCAGTCATCAGTCAGTGTCTGGTTGAAGGTGTACCCTCTGACGTGTTGCCCTTAGAGTGGTGATTAGTGAAGTTTCCGACTATCAGGTTGAAGCACTTATGGTATTCAGGCCAGTTTTTCGGAGTTCAGACCGAAGTGGTTTTCGGACCAGGTAGAAGAAGAGAAAATTTTCGGGGTTCAAGAAAAGCAAAAGAAAAAGAAGAGTTGAGAATCCCGCGTGGATGTGTGGTGTTCAGGCCATGGTTATCCCTGTGTTACCATTTATTTTGGTATCCAGGTCGACGTTGTTCAGAGTTTGTTTCTTCGCCGATGCTGACAGGCGTCGTTAATTATCATCCCATCAGAGTACAAATTGTTCGTCTGTTCTTGGTATTCAATCACTCTTCATCCTGATCATCCGAAATCCGAGGCTATTTCGTATCGACAGGTTCACAGTGGATTGAATAGGGGCAGCTGTAACACCTCAAAATTTGCCCTCCTCTCTTGGGACTAGCATTAACATATTTACATATCATTTTAGGACATTAGGCATCTCATATTGCATAGCATGTGGTTACATAGTGCAATCCATCTTCCCAAGTCTTAATCGGGAGATGAGGAAGTTCAAAGGTGCAAGCTAGGGTTTAATGACTGATCATGGGCCATCTGAGGATTGGACTGTGAATTAGGGTTTCATGATTCCCAAGGATATTGGCCTTCATCTTGTTTGAATTGATACATCATCATCATCATGGTTGGGTGTCATCAGGAGATGGAAGAAGATTCCTTGAGATTAGGGTTTTGACCACTGGTCAGCCCTAATCAGTTGTGTTGGGCCAATCATGGCTGGATCAGGAGAGGGGGTTTGAGATGGAGATGAGGATAATTTTGTGATTATATTGTGATTATTGAGGCTAGGGTGTCACCCTTGAGCCATTTCAGCTGGAAATTGGGGTTCAATTTGATCTGTGCATTGCCAAATTCATCTATCAGATGAAAAGTCAACTATGGTCAACTGTACATGATCTGATGGATTTGGAGGTGAAAATGAGTTGAAGACACTTCAATCATGTTGGAACAAGTGTTGAATGACATCTCAAAGCTTAAAAATGAAGGAAATCAGGTCAGGACAAAAACTACCAAAAATAGAAAGTGACCTTTAACGGAAGTTTCCAAAAATGGAAAGTTTTGGACCTCAAAGCCACGTGTCCAAGGAAGCTTCAAATGAAAATTTGTTCAACATGAAAGTTGTAGATCTTGTTCTCACCTTTCCAAAAAGTCCAAGAACTTGAAAATCCAATGTACGGTTTGCAAGATATGGCTCATTGAATTTCAAAAATGACCCGTAATCAGGAGGCCATAACTTCCAAATGGATTGTCCAAATTGCAAGTTCTTTATATGCACAAACTCCATTTGACATGTACTTCAAGGGTGCATCATTAGATTTGTCCAAAAATGGCCAAGGCAAAAAGTCACTTTTCAACTGGACAGCTGAATTGGACCAGGGGCAAAATTGTCCAACTTTCAAAATAATTGGAATTTTTGAATGGGACTTTTTCCAACACCTCAGGAATGGCATTTTAAGGGTGTTTGAATATTCATTTCATGGCTAAGGCATGTAAATTGGATTTTGGCTTGGAAAATGAAGTGCTAAAAATGGACATTTTGCAAATTCATGGTTTTTGAATGCAAGGCCAATTCTAATACACTCCATATGCCAAATAGAACTTGTTTGAGCTGTCATTTGCTGTCACATTGCATTATTTGGAGAGGACCATTTTGCCCTTGCACTTAAAAAGCTCATTAGCACTAATCACATGATTTTGGTAATTATGGATTAAGAAGTGGATTAAGGAGATGGTATATATTGTTAATCATAACAGAATTTGTTAACCACATTTCATTCTTCAAGATCCAAACTGAATTTCCCTCCAAAACCTCTCAAATTCTCTCAAAACTTCATCACCTTTTTTCACATTTCTTCACAAAATCTTCATCAATTTGCTTCGTTTTTGATTGATTCAGGTTCTATATGTGGTTGTGGTGAACTGTTTTGCAGAATTCGTGGCCAAATCTTCAAGAATTCCAACTGTCCAAAGCTTGCACAACAATGGCATCTTCATGATTCTTGCACTTGGAGCTGTTTCGAGCTAAGCTAGCTTCTCCATTCACCTTCCTAATCAACAAACTCCATCTGTTTTCACCATTGGAGCCTTGAGGAGCTCGATTTCGCAACTGTTGCTTCGTAAGGTCAGAATTCAAACCTTTCGATTCTTGAAATTGACATGTGGTTTAGGTAGATCTTGCAACATAGAACACACTGCAACTTGAATCATGCGTTTTCGTTAAGAATTGGATGAGATACGTAGATCTGAACTTTTGATGATAAACTTTCTTTTGCTCGATCCGGTTAGCATGAGTAGATTTAGGATGAATGCTTGTTGTTTCGATGTTCTACATGACGAGACGTTTCGATCGGTATATTGCTTGCATGATTCTGTGAAAATTTGTTCGTAAGTGTGTGTTGTGTTCACTGTTCCGTCGTCTTTTTTCGCGAAGAAATCGCGCATTCGCCTAGCGAGTGATCCATTCGCCTAGCGAAGCTTGAAGAAGATGAGTGTTCGCCTAGCGAAGCTTCCGGTTCGCTTAGCGAAACCGCGCGGTTTTATAGAGGCGCCAGATTCAAATGTTTCGCTGTATTTACGAGTTTGCCACTGGCACCATTTATTTCATTTTTTTTCACAATTTCATTTCATTTTGATGCCTGATCTTTAGAAATTCATAACTCACTCGTTTTTTATCCAATTTTGGTGAGATTTTTTGCATTGTTCTTCTGGAAATGTGTAGAATTTTATCATGATTTTTGTGGATTTTTTGCATGTGTAGAAAATTAAAATGCCTAAGGTTTGATTGTATGTGTCATTTTGTACATGTTTTGCCAATTGACTTGTGAAATGCATATGATGTAAAAGAAATTTGTGCCAATTTTTGTGGTGATTCATGACTGATTGAGGTTTATTTGTATGTAAATTTTGTGCATTTATGATACCTGGACAGGGAGATATGATTTTTGGAACATAGGTGTGACAATTTGTGTTACACCTCTTGATGTCAACTTGTAGAATTTAATTGGATGACCTATGCATGTTGGAATTGGCTGAAATTTTGCATGATGACTAGTTGGCATGTTAGGATGTTGGATGAATTTTTGTAGAATTTTTCGCTGTATTTTCAATTTGATCATGATTTTTCATTTCTGGTTGTTGAAATTGCAAGCTCATGTGATACATGTTGGTAGATTGATTGGGAAATCCTCATATTGTATTGTATGGCCATGAAATTTGATATGCATGAACTAGACACATTGTGTGACCTCCCTGTTTTGGTCCCATCCATTTCTTTTTAGTTTTCATTGAGTTATGAATTTTTGAAGTGGATGTATGCATTGATGTTGTGAATTGAAGCATGTAACTGTGTCTGTTTTTGTTGATTTTCATTAACATGGTTCCATTTGCCCAATTAAGCTCAAATTTGACATGGTAGACCTTGATTGACCCCTGTTTAGGTGTATTTAATTTGAGATTTTTTTGATGTGTTTTGGCATGGCTTTGAATGCAATACTTCTGTTTGTATATTTGGTGCTTCATTTGAACCAATATGGATTGTTTTGTGCATGAATTGAACTTGATGGATGATATAAACATGAGACCAAGGATGTTTGCTCTTGTTTGATGTTAATTTGATGTTGGATGGTGGATACCTTGCTGTTTTAACTTTTTTCTTGCTTGTGGACCCTAGGCTTGGCCTAGTGGTCTAGTTACTAATATTTGCTTGGTTTTTCAGGATCAAAAGCATAATGTACATGGAGAATGATACAAGCTGATTTTAATTGATGTTGTGGATGTTTGTACACTAACATAACATTGTTTTGTAGGTGTTGGAGCTTGGGCTTAAGCCTTGAGCTTGCTTTGTGTTGTATTGTTTAAACTGTTTGATTGTTTGCTGTACAATTTGTCTGATTGAATACTGACTGAGTTTGATTGTTTCCAGGTACTTTAGTTGCTCAGTTCCTTGTGAACTATTGCTCTGCTTTGCTTAAGCAACTTGCATTTGAGGTATAACCTTCTTACTTCATGTAGTCTGGAGACCCGGCTGTTACCGGGCCGGGCAAATTGTCTGAAGTCCTCCTTAAGAGGCAATGCTTGTGTATGTTTATTTTTAAGCCAAGCAGGAAAAGCCCTTCAAGTAAGGCAATTGGTGGAAGGTAGGGACAAGCAACCTGTCCCCCACTATTCAGTGAGTCTTCTCCTTGCTCCCATTACATGGTTGTAGCATTGAGATCAAAAGCCCAAGATCTTGTGCAGTGCACATTGTGTCAGAGTCATCGAGTATAGAAGGGTTCCCCTATTCTGGACCCATGCTCATTTGTCAGCTCTCCCTGGTTAGGGATAAGAGCTGTGAGGTCTGATCCTCACTTCATCCTTTCATCTGCTTCACCTTAGCCTCGTAATGGCAAGGTTAAGAGCAAAACCAGCCTGTACAGACGACTCGCTTCGGCGGTCAAACCCCATTGATTGAGCCTCTTGTTTGGTTATAGTGGGTGTTTTGTGATTATTTGATTGACATGCTTGTTTGAGATGCCTGTTCTCATTTGATGTATGATATGACTGTATGCTTGTGTGCTAGCTTCTTTCCTGGTTAGGTTAGTTTGCTTATGCAAGTAGGATAGAAAACCGAACTTAGGGTTAACGATGCATGACAACATTAGGCTCGAGTCTCAGCTCCCTAGTTGTGTATCTTTCCCCGGTTTCTGGTTAGCAATTTAGTCCCTTTCAGGGGAACTACATCGCCCTGATCCTCATTCCAGACGAGGTATGTAGGCAGGTGGTCGTGCGAGACCACTCCGGGCAACCTTTTTCTTTTTTGCGTGTGTGTACTTGTTATCTGGGTGCGTGTTTTGGTTCGGATGCCGACGTAAGCCCAGTGATTGGCTGTCGGGCTCCACGTTTGCCCTTTGGTGCGTGTTTTGGTTCGGATGCCGACATAATTCCATCAAGTGGTTGTCGGGCTCCATGTTTGCCACCCTTGCTTGCTTGTATGTTTTGTGTTGTTTGGCGTGCGTAAGCCGAACTACAGTGGCTCTGATTCTTGTTCCAGACAAGATATGTAGGCATAAGGTGCGATACCTTATCGAGCCCGTTTCTCTTAACCCCACCTGCGTTCCCCGTGTGTGTGTGTGATGTTTAGCAACCTATTCTTTATTCTAGGACGTGGATCCCGTCGAGTACGACGGACGTGAGGGGTGCTAATACCTTCCCCTTGCGTAACCGACTCCCGAACCTTTTCTCTTTGGTCGCGAGACCATGTCTTTCCAGGTTTCTCTGAGCGTTTCCTTTCCCTATCTTGGGATAAATAACGTTTAGTGGCGGCTCTGTTTTGTTTTATTTTTAGGCTCGCCGGTTGATTTTTCGCAGGATGCGACACCATGGACTTAAGTGATTTTGGGCATATTATAAGATATGGGCCAAAATACACTTAAGTGGGCTTTTAGCTTGAAGCCCACACAAGTGGTTCTATAAATAGAACCCTTGTGCAGAAGCATTCATTGCGGTTGCATTATTTTCTTTTTCTCTCTCTCTCTCTCTCTCTCTCTCTCTCTCTCTCTCTCTCTCTCTCTCTCTCTCTCTCTCTCTCTCTCTCTCTCACACACACACACACACACACACTCACTCACTCAAAGCCTTCATTCGTACCAGCTAGCACTGAGATTGAAGGAATCCGTTCGTGTGGACTGAGTAGAGACGTTGTCATCGTTCAACGTTCGTGATCGCTCCGTGGATCTGCATCAAAGGTTTTGATTGTCACAACAGATCTGCACCAAAGGTTTCAATCGTCACAAGAGGTAAATATTCTATCACTGATCATGACCATTCGTAAGGATCTCTAAAGGAGAAAATTTTAATTTCCGCTGCGTTTTGGACCGCAATTCTCCTTCAGATCCATCATCTTCACCTACCTCTAACTCAACTTCCATAGTTAGTTTCCTCCAATGAACATGAACAGCATCAATGGGTATCGGTATACCACCTACTATGTATCTTTCTAACTCACAAGCACAAGGTAACCCATAAGATGTTCTAAGAGTACAACCACATATTTTCCTGTTAGTTCCAACATAATCAACTCTCAATAACTCTTCAGCAATACGTCTCAAAGCAGCTCGAGATACGGAACCACGCAAATAACTATAAAAGGGACTTACGTGCGCGTGCTCAACTTCGTAAAAACTCTTTTGAAATGAAGCTCTAATGTTTCCCAGTTGTAACCTCAAGTTGTTATTCATGGCTTCCCAACATTTGACCATGTCACCTATACTGTTTCCTAACATCTGCTTTAACTTCCAATGAGCAGATTCAACCCTAAAAATATTGAAAATAACACATAAAAAATACATAAAAATAATATCAGATATAAAAATAACACATACAAAATTATAAGACGTACCGATTAGTCGTTGTGTTACCCAAATGTAGCACTCGATTTATCCATGCTCCAACAAATATATGCCTACGTGGAGTCAACCATGTGTCTTTCACATAATTAATAAATCCACTATAATCAACACATGCTTGCTTAAGTTGATGCAACCGCTGACCATACTCAACCTCATCACTAGCCCAGACAACTTCCATCCATAATGTGTCTATCGTCTTTTGCAGGTCATTCACCACATGTTGTTTGCATTTGGCACCAACGTTTTTGTTAATGTGAAATCTACATAGCAAATTAATCGAGCTGGGAAACACAAGTTCAATTGCTTTCATCAAAGCAAGATCTCTATCTGTCAAAATCACTTGTGGACACATGTCTTTCTTCACAAACAACTCTTTTAATTTCTCCAATACCCAGCAAAAATTCTTTGTTTGCTCAGACTCCATATACGCAAATCCAACAGCAAAAGTCAACTCGGTCGATGTCATGCCAACAATTTCAAACAAAGGTTGTCTATATTTGTTTGTCTTGTAGGTGCTATCCATAATTAACACAATCGGAAATATATTCAACAACTTAACTGAATCAGGATGTGCCCAAAATATCTCTCTCACCACTTCCGAGTCATCCTTTTTTCTACTCCAATACACATATCCTGCATCCTCAATAAGCTTAAACAGATGTTGTATCTCACTCCTAGGACCTCTTATCTCTTTCTGTATCACACTTTTATACTTGTATACTTGCGTAATCTGAGTGACATTCTCAGGATAATTGTCTTGCAAGGAAAGCAATATGTGTCTAGGTGTTACATGTCTCTTTGCCAAATCAGCGACATGTTGCTTCTCATCTGTGGTCAACCTACCAATAAACGAATGACCTTCTAATCTATCCGGTAAACCATGATTATGTAACCCACATTTTACATCAATCTTCCAACCAGATTCATCTTTCGCCGGAGTCGACCTGATTTTAAATGGACATCCACATTTCTTCGACGCACTTTGGGTACCACTATCATTAATCTTGTGTTTCCCACCTTTATCACAACCAAATATAATTTTGTTACTTCTCCCTCTCTTCCCCGTTTCAGTATCTGAACGACTGATAATAACAGTTACTTTATTGTTGATTCCAACCTCTTTAATCCATCTGATAACCTCTTCTCGTGTACCAAATCTTTCCGTCGTCATAAATGCATCAGTAGTATCTACACATATTTGGGGAAGATTTTCCATTCCTGCAAAATAAAATAAAAATAAAAATAAATTAAAAAATTAAAAATAAAAAAAAAAGCGAACCGGAAGACTTCTTGAAAGACTTCCGGAACACATATAATACATACCGGAACACTTCTCCAAAGAGTTCCGGTATGTAAAATTTGTTCACCGGAACTCTTTCAAGAAGTGTTCCGGTTTTGTAAAATTCTTTTAATTGAACCGGAACTCTTTCATGAAGTGTTCCGGTTTGCTTTTTTGTGTGTTCCGGAAGTCATTCCTAAAGTCTTCCGGTTTGGAAAAATACATACCGGAAGTCTTTTTGCAGGAGTTCCGGTGCGAGGGGTGTGAAAGTGTAATTTCTGAAATTTTCAACTGAATGGTAAAAATGAAATGGTAAATTGGTTAAAACCAATTAAGGGTAAAATGGGAATTTTTAAAATTTTGTAGGGGTATGGGGCTAACTGTAGGGGTACAAGGTAAAATTTTCCTCTCAGTGCATACACACACCCCACCTGGCCAGGCTGAAGGCCATTGGGTGTTGACTTATAGGCCTTGCGCCCCTTTTCGTTTTGACAGGTCCAGTTGGATCTTACAACCCTCCCCTTGTTTTTATTTTATTCATTTATTTTTCCTTATTTTGTTCTTTTATTATTTTCATTTTTAACCACTTTTTTTAATCAACTTTTGATTTTATTTTCTTTAACCTTTTTACTTAATATAATTTTTTTATTATTATTATTATTATTATTATTTATTATCTTTTGACCATTTTCCCCTTTTGTTTGATTATAATTGGTCGATGATAATCTTCAAAAAAATCATTGATTATTGGTTCTAAGGTTGATTGAACCTTCAACACTTCAAACATGTTGATGAATGATCAATGGATCATTTTTGATACTTTGATTGTTGATAGATTTCCCTTAGTTGATCATATTATTGAATCTCTTGATGATAGATGAGACCTTTTGTTGCTTTAGTTTGCCTTTTCATTTTTATTGTGTTGCATTGTTTCAAGAGACTAACTTTGTGTTAGATCTCTAACATGCCTAGCACATATATTGTTATTGACCAGCCTCAGATAGGTGTGGCTTCTACATAAATCCACTTACGATTGTTTAACATAGTGCTAAAGTGGCCCGACTCGATTGATCTTTCCTTTGATAATTAACTACTAACATTTGACATCCGATGTTTAATTTTTATTTCTTTTATCTGAATTTATGATTGCTTTCCACACTTCAAATTATTGGTAGATGGACGTTTCGGTCGATTCAATCTTCTTTGATTCAAACGTGTTGATAAATGATCATTGGATCATTTTTGACACTTTGAATCAATGATAGGTTATCCCTTAATGCGCCATATTTTGAATCATTTGACTTGTGGATAGTTGATCCCTAAGTGATTACCTTGTGCAACTTAACCTCTAAACCACTAACTTTTTGTCACCAACCATTGACATGTTGACCTAATCTTATGTTGTCATTTATTTGTTGTCATTTATTTTGTTGTCAATTTATTTTCATGCTACTTATTTTCAAGTACTTTGTTCTCATATTCATCATCATTGTATATTTTCCATGCATCTTTATCTTGTTGTCATTTATTCATTGTCATTGCATAATCAAAAGAACAAAAAGATGATAAAATTAAAAGACCAAATATGCATTCATCCGTGACCACTATTGGACTTAGAGGAGTCATTAGGACCCTTGCACTTGTACCTTGGATTATGATTCTTGACCTATTGCCCTGACTTGGAATTTCATAGATAACTTACAATCTTTCATTGTAATAATGGCATTCATGGCACTACCCTAGGGAGGCATATTCCTAATCCCATTATCCACTTGTTAGCATAGGTCACTTTGCACACACAAGACTTTCTCTTGGCCTACCTTACAATGAGACCCTTTATTTTTCACATTATTTCCTTGTAAATATCCATGTACCTCACCATTTCAAAATCAATAATCAATTAACCCTTGGTTCATCGTCAAACGACATTTTCTCAATAAAATTCAAAATATAATAAAAATACGATTAGAATTATGCGCCACAAGTCTTAATTGGTGGAGAATGAGTGATAATGGAGTTTTCTTACCCTCACTCTGAATATTTTGGACGCAAGACGCTTGACTAATTTGTCTGAAATATTCACCTTTTCTCATAGTCTTTAGTGCAATTCAATCCAAAATAATATCCTTTCAAAAACCCTAAAAACAACGTCAACTCATCAAACTTATTTTCGCGCCTCAGGACATCACTCCAAAAACCCTTTTTTAAAGTAAAAACAACAACCAAACAATCATTTTCTACTCCGAACTACGGAGCTCTGATTCTTCATCCCCGATGATGATACGCAGACACAAGGGCCCCAATCCTTGGCGAGCACAATAACAGAAAACAAATCATTTTCCCCTTTATTTCCCGATATCTGATGAACATTAAGATAAGATAAACACCAGTTTCACATAGATAACTTAGATGGTTCCCATCGAGTAAGATGGATGTGAGGGATGATAATACCTTTCCCTTGCATAACCGATTTCCAAACCCTAATTTGGTTGTGAGACCAATTTTTTCTTTTTGTTTAGAGGGTTTTATCGATTATTTTCACATAGCGACTTTGTGTCTGCAGTCAGTTTTCACATAGCGACAACTTGCGACTTTGCTAAGGATCAAATCCAAAATCTCTGGTTTCCCTAAGCGAGTCAAGCCTAGTCTAGGTTATTTTCCGCATGTATGGGTATTTATCTTTTTGTTTTATCTTGATATCTAATTGGTTTCTTTGTTTCTATTGACACTATCTTATCTGTTACATGGCTCTTAGAAGATGAGGTACGAAGTAGATACTTTTGATTGCAAGAAAAACCTTGTGGGAAAGACTCTTTACCCGAGTCTAGAGAGTACAATTGAGATAGGAGAGGTTGAGTAGTATGGGCCACCGAGAAGCTTTTCTCGTAAGGGTCGATATGAGAACCTCGCTTAGAGTAGATTCTTTTGATAATATTGATGATCGTCAAGCTTTTGGCATAATCATCAGTATTTTCATTGGAATCCTTGACTCTAAGGACCTTTATAAAACCTCAAACCTTTGGCCAATTAAAAATGATGGTCGCGTAGTGCGGGTCCCCGAGAATATTTTCTCGCGAGGGTCGGTACGAATACCTCATTCAGAGTAGATTTCCTTGATGAAGCTGATGCCTGGAAAGTAAATTGACATAAGTAGAAAACAGTCAAGGAAATCCATGACTCTGAAACCTTTGTCTAGAACCCAATGTCAAATGGTCGCGTAATGCAGGTCCCCGAGAAGCTTTTCTCGCGTGGGTCAGTATGAAGACCTAACCCAGAATATACTCACTTGATAGAGTTGTCGACAGGCATGATTTTTCCATAAGCAGCAAACAGTCAGATGAATCAATGACTCTAGGGTACCTATTTATTAAAATCTAGATCATACCCAATGAGATCCATGTTTGGAAAGAAATCAATGTTATACTACATTTCGTACCTCAGACATCTCAGACTTATGAACCCATGCTTAAGTATCATCCATCCATTCATCGATGCATTCATGCATTCATACATCTCTTAGTATCTTGTGTTCATTGCAAGGAATACACACAAACATTTTCCAATGTGATCATGAATCCTCCTCCTAGGAAAAGCACATTCTCCTTCCGATACAAAGAACCTCAAATTGACAGTCTGAAAGCCTTGAGTTATAGGGTGACTCCAATCAAGCACAACAAGTTCCATGTAGCCTATGGGTATATTCTGGACCTATTGACAGAAAAAGTGGACTTTGGAGCTCTCGCTACTGGTGTTGTCCAGTGGTACAAAAGAGAGTGAGAAACTGAAAAATGTCATACTCAAATATGGAGGTTTTCATAATGTACTTTTAGTAGGGACGCATGGTTGCATCAATTATAACTCGAGTTTATTCAAGAGGCAACTTGAGCATGCAATGGTTAGTCCTCCCAAAGATAAATACCTTTTGCCATTCATCATCAATGATGTTGATCCACTCAATCCAGTTGTAAGGAAAGTGAGAAAAGCTTGGACGAAAATCGTCATAATTGGTCAAGAATGGGGAAAGAAGAATGTCATAACCAAAAAGGTGCATGCATCCAGTGGGTAAGAGAAAGAGCTCAAATTGTCAAGATTCCTTTCTTCTTCGAGTCTTCATCCTTCCCTCCAGTGCCATAATCTAAGGCAATCTTACGAGAAGATATGGATAAGCTTGTCGGTAATATCAAAGAGCTAGAATTGGAGAACACTCAACTACGAGTTCATCTTAATTGTGTCAGGCAAAGAAATTAAGACTTGGAAGACGAGGGTGATAAAATTAAAGAGAAGATTGAGGATAACAAGAAGAGGCTAAGGGATTAGAAAAGAGAGAGAAAGATGGTTGGTGGTGCTCTATTAGGAGGCAATTTTGAGCTTATCGTTCAAAATAATGAGCTAGATCGAGCTTGGCACATGAAGCTAGCAAAAATCCCATCACATAGGGCCTGAATATGTTGGATTCTACTAGAGAAGGGGACATTTGTTGACCATGTGTCCTTACAGGAGATAAGATTGGTCCAATGTGAGTATTCGATGTTGTGGTCGTCGTACTCACCATGGATGGGATTGCTTCGGACGCAGATATTGTGGTCGTAGTTTCTCCATCGTTACTTGGAGGATTCTCCATTTCTCTCACGTATTTCCTTCTCGTTATTGCCTCGTTATCAATGGTTATTTTACCACTTCTTAATCTCAAGTAATGAAGTTAAAGGAAATAAATAGTAAACAATAAACAATAAACAAGGAACTTCTGAATATTTCAAAAGATTTTGACAATAGCACCTATCCCACTGGGTGTTCCAATTTATTTACCCTTAAATTTGGTAAATAAGTGCTAGTCTTCCAAATATTAAAAATAGTTTAGTTATTCACATGATCGACTAGATTGATCTTAGGACATGTGCTCTTGTTAATCTAAGTTTTATAAAGGATGAGCATTTCAACAATGTTCTTGACTTGAAAACAATATTCAAAAGTTTTAAAAGTAAAAAAGAACAGTAATATAAAGAAATGGTATAAAGAAGGATTTGAATTAAACTGGTAATAGAGATAAATGGCCTCGACAATGTCAATGACTTTATATAAAAAAAAATAACAATATGGTGATCACACGTACATTCCCAGTAACTCGTTTCTTAACACACACAGATACTTAGAGTGAATTTGAGATTTTTGTACACGATGGAACACCCCGAATCCTAATCACTAAGACTCTTATTTATACTAATTCGAAATAACTATAACAAACAGTCTCTTCTCCAAAAGATGACACGTTTTTATCTGCATGCACTTCATCATCCACAACTTTCCACGTGTTTTTCTTAAAGAATCAGATAATGCCAAAAACAGTTGCGAGCCTTATTTGAATTTACGCCTCATCGAAGGCAATCCTAATCAAAATGCTTCTGTCGAATTGCATTCTGAACTCAATTTGTTTCCAAGTCCCAAACCAGCATTTCCCTCTACATAAAGGGTGCCTTCGACCAAAACTCCTTTTATCGAAAGAATCAACTTCATGTATTCTTTTCAGAATATTTTCCCTTGGTCTTTATAGTTTATCTCAAACATTTTCTTAGCGTCAAATTTCCAGCTAACACATGCGTCCAGTGGGTAAGAGAAAGAGCTCAAGTTGTCAAGATTCCTTTCTTCTTCGAGTCCTCATCCTTCCCTCTAGTGCCAAAACCTGAGCCAATCTTACGAGAAGATATGGATAAGTTTGTCGATAAGATCAAAGAGCTCAAATTGGAGAACACTCAGCTGCAAGTCCATCTCAACTGTGCCAAGCAAAGAAATGAAGACTTGGAAGACGATCGTAAGAAAATCAAAGAGAAGTTTGAGAATAACAAGAAGAGGTTAAGGGATGAGAAAGTAAAGAAAGAATGGGTTGGTGGTGCTCTATTAGGATGAACTTTTGAGCTTAACATTCGAAATAATGAGCTGGATCGAGCTTGGCACGTGAATCTAGCAGAAATATACTCAAATGCATCGTATGTTCGAACATACAATAGAGTCGCCGTCAAACTTTATTTATTCTCGAAGGAAAGGGAAAACATCGATAAAACTCGAGGAAAGAGAAATCTGGGTAAGGAAGTCAGTTATGCAAGGGGAAGGTATTAGCACCCCTAACATCTGTTATACTCAACGGGAACCGTTTTGATTGTTCTAAGCTCGAATGGGTGTTATGTCTAAAGGTTACTCGCGGAAGAATAAAGAAGAAAGAATAGATAGAGTACTCTAAGAGGATTGGGGCCCTCATGCATACGTATCCTTATAGTGCAATAAGGAATTCAGAGCTTCGTAGTTCATAGAACTAATGGTGGGAGATGAAAAGAAGAATGATAAGAAATATGGTTTGAACCAAAGGATTATATGGTTTGACTGCAAAGAGGGGATGAAATCTGAACCCAAGAGTAAAACTGGCATTAACCAATGTGTGGGTTGCCTGAAGCATGTAACCACCATATATGGTTTGGCCGAAAAGAAAGGAATTATGTGTTTGGAATTAAGGCAAACATCTCTCGGTTCAAAGGAAGACACTAAATGAAGCTTAAAGAGATAGTGTATTTGGATCAAAGAAAGAGGTATATCACATGGAGTGAATGAAGGTAGAAGATATGAAAGATGTGGATAATTCCCTAAGGCAGAAGAATAAATAATGATAAATATGCTTACAGGTGTTTCGAACCCTCGTGCCTACATATTCTCAACGTGCAATGAGAAATTCAGAGCTCCGTAATTCGTGGAACCACGAAA
The DNA here is from genome assembly GCF_024323335.1 of Lathyrus oleraceus. Lineage (NCBI taxonomy): Eukaryota > Viridiplantae > Streptophyta > Magnoliopsida > Fabales > Fabaceae > Lathyrus > Lathyrus oleraceus. Next base: position 102,420,419 of record NC_066581.1, read on the forward strand.
ACAAAGAAAAGGAGATTGATTGGATTGCCAAGAGGCAAAGCAAATTGCTTAAAAAAACATAGATGTAGCATTAACCAATGATGGTAATCAACCATAATAAATTGTATGAAGGAATGATCTGAACCAAAGATGCTACCAAAGTTTGAGACTCTACAAGGTAGGGAAAGATGTTTGCCAGGGTTTATAACCCTGAAGATAGAGAAAAACAAGAAAGGGGGTCTGAATTGTTTTCACAGATAATAAAAACTTTTGCAAATAGAACGCACATGAAAGATAAAGCTATCAACAGAGAAGTTTATCCTGGTTCGCTTGAAATTCAAAGCTACTTCGGTCCACCCGGCCAAGGTGATTTCGCCTTCAACAGGGACTTAATCGAATAATCTAGAAAGATTACAACGAAAACGTCTAAGAGAGTAAAGATCTCTTAGCCTCTCAAGTTTACAGACTTCACAAGTCACTTGAGGAAATATTCAACAACTATTTTAAAAACAGAATGAAGTGTTTAGTGCTTCTAAGTAAGCAGTATTAACACAATGAGAACTGAAGGGTTTCAAACTTAGAGCAACAACTCGTGTGAACAAATTTGAACAAGAATAAAAGAGAATATAGAATTTTTGTTTGCAGTATTCTTGTTTGTATGCCTCATTCCTCGTATGATGATGATCCTGCCTTTATATAATGATTTGACAAGAGACCGTTAGTTGAGGCATTAATGAATATCTTGGCAATAATGGACTTTTAATGGCATTAAGTCCGTTGTCCTTTCCATAGCAATATTGGAGAGTGTTTAATCTTTTCCAAATAAAGATTCATACCAAAAGTAGAAAACTTCATAGCTAAGTCTTTGTGGTTGACCTTGAGTCAGAGTACGCGGAGTTCAAATTTTCTTATTCAGTGTGTATACGTCAGATAGTTGCTGAGAGTAGATATTTCTTAAGAAGTTCGTGATATGTTTTTCTGTAGAGCCTTCTTCAGAGTACAAATCATCAGACCAGTTGTGTGGAACTTTTCAGATTCAGAGTGTCTGAGTCTTCTTTCGTCAGACTCTGTGAGCTTCCTTTTCTTCAGAGTCAGAGCGTCAGCTTCAATTTATTCTAAGTTGATTATTTTGTACTTGCGTGATGTCAGATGTTTGTCTATCTGATCCTTTTTCTCTTAGAGTCCTGCACACTTAGATAAATTTGTTAGGCTACCAATTTGTTTCATCCTTTGTTATCATCAAAACCTTAGAGATGAATTGTAGACACAAAATCTTGTTCTAACAAACCCCACAAGGCAGAATGACCTAGCCAGAGTGTATAACTCTACAGGATAAGATAGATGTGTGCCATAAGGTAAGAGTGTAAAGATGTGCCATAGTTTTTAACTATATAAGGGCAAGAATGAACAAAGGGCAAAGTCTGTTACTCCAAGAAATGCCTGTTTGACAAAGTCTGTAACTGTATAAGCAAAAAGATTAAGGTTATGTACCATAGCCTGTAACTCTATAAGGAAGACATAAGTGATTGCCAGAGTCTGAACTACATAGGTCAAAGAGAAAGAATGCCAAAGTTTGTAACTGCATAGGAAAAATGAAATGTCAAAGTCTGTAACTGCATAGAAAAAATCAAGGTTGCCAAAGTCTGTTACTCAATGGGGCAAAACATGACTTTCCATAGTTTGTAACTCTATAGGGCAAGAATGCCAAGTTCTTTACCTTATAGGCAAAGAACAAAGTATGCCAAAGTCTGAAATTTATAGGCACTATCAAGGATTACCAAAGTTTGTAACTCCATGGGTAAAAGAAGTTGCTAAAGTCTATAATTGTATCAATAATGCATGAGGCAATTGATTAGAAAGTGGGTGTGAGACCCTAAGGTGATGATCCCAAAAGATGTATGTGTCGCATCTCGAAAAATAAGATTCCTCATAATAGTCGCGGAAAAATAGTTCAAACAGAGTCATCACCGAACTTTATTTATTTCAATGAAGGAATAGGAAAATATCGATAAAACCTTTGAAAATAGAATAATGGTCGTCGCAACCATATTCGGGTTCGGGAGTCGATTGTGCAAGGGGGGGTAATAGTACCCCTCACGTCCGTTGTACTCAACGGGAACCTTTTTGTTTAATTTGAAATTTGAATGTTAGCAAAATGTTAATTGTTTTCTTTGAATGAATAAAAGATTGAAAAGAGAAATGAATGGAAACCTCAAAAGGGGGGAAATAAAGGTTTTTTATTAGTGTGCTCACGAAGATCTTGCAATCTCCTGCCTACGTATCCTTATGGTGCAATACGGAAATCAGAGCATTTGTAGTTCGGGGAACTACGGTTTATTGGTGTGTTTTAATGAACAACTATTTAGATCACATTCTAAAGGCTAAACATTGGTTTGTTTACTCTCGGTGGAGGCTTAAACACTAGTTTGTTATGCACGTTAGAAAGGATTAAACAATGCTCTTTCTGAAAAGAGTTTTTATCACACGGGGATGACAAGTTGGATTAACATGTTGAATGTTCTGTTTTATTGGTTTTGATCGCACGGGGACGAGAAATTTAGTTTAGTGTATTTGGTATTTTATTGGATGATGATTACTCGGATAGTCGAGTAAGGCAACTCGTATCCAAACAGTCGAGAAGAGAAGTTGAAGGCTCAAAACCGTCTTACTTTTCATCCTTAATTATAAAAGGGTTTGAAAGTAGTTATGGTTTTTTGAATGGATGATGAATACTCAAATGGTAGAGTAAGGCAACTTGTATCCAAGTATTCGAGAAAGGGGATAGAAGGCTCTAGACCACTTTCTTTTTCATCTATAAATGATTATGAAAATAGGTTTATGTATGGTTGATGTATTTTAGATAAACGATAAATACTCGAATGACTGAGTAAGGGAACTCATATCCAAGCATCTGAGGAGAGGAATCGAAGGCTCTAAACCATCTCCTTTTTTGTTTAGTTTGTTATGAAAATGATTTGATTTAATCAGGTTTAAAAGTTTTTAGAGAAACGACAATTGTTTGACTAACCGAGGAATTGAAGGCTTAAAACCATCTCCTTTTTCATCATTAATGAAATGGTGGTTAATCGTGATTAGGTACTTTGAATTTGATTTGAATAAAAATACTTGATGTTGGATCGAGGTTTTAAGTTTGTGTTTTATGGATAAATTGAATTATATTTAGCGAATCAATCATATAATCGATTAATTAATAATCAAATAGGTCTCATTGTAAGAAATCCCAAGAGTAAGTATGTGAGGTTGATGGCGATGCTAAAAACTATCGACTTACAAGGGTATGGAATTGGCTCGACATTGCATTGAGAATTTGGTGATCTTAATTGTTTATCATGGTTTTGAGTTGATGATGAAATTATATTGAGTTTGTATTATGAAATGATAGTGGAAAATGATGGTGAAACAAGTCGGTCAGTTTTTTACTCAACAAAATTAATTGATTTAAAATTCAATTAAGTCGTCTAATTAAGGTAATTAAAATTAATTATCAAAATCATTTGATTAAAAATTAATATAATCAAATAACTAAGTTAATTAAAATTAGTTAACAAAATTATCTAATTTAATCAAAACTTTAATTAATTAATTCAAAAATAAATAAGTGACAATATTGAATATAAAATAATCGAATTGAATCGACCACCATGTGCTCATAAGCTGGTTTGTACATAGCGACAATGGGGTTGTAGTTGCGTATGTGAGGATCGAAAGGCGGTGAAATATCATATTGATGTATTGTAATTTTTGTGGTATATCAACATAAAATCAATGTTGGAACTGCTGATTTAATCGAACTTTACACACAATAGCAACACAAGTATTATATTTACAAAGTCATTTACAATGGTTACAAATTATTAAAAGTGTGTATGTCGTGTAACGGATAATGGGCCCAAGATAAACAACAAGAAATTCAACACTTAAATAAAATTTAGAAAACTTTACCTCGTACCCCTACAATGGTACCCACACCCCTACAAATAAATTTATTTGACCAAAATACCCTCATATAAATAGGGTATATTTTTCAGAAATGCAAGTTTTTTCCATTTGCGCTTCAAGACTTCCGGAACACACATTGTTGGATTTTTTGGCATTTTAAACTGGAACACTAAAAGTAAGTCTTTCGGTTCACATACTGTATATCGAAACACTTATCTAAAATCTTCTGGTTCGCTGCATTTGGGGGGCATTGAACCAGAAGTCTTTTAGAAAGTCTTTCGGTTTGGTTGGCTGTATACCGGAACTCTTTCTTAAAGACTCCCGATTTGGATGAAGTAAACCGGAACTCTTTTAAGAAGTGTTCCGGTAGTCAACCTTGTTTTTTTCCCCACCGAAACTCTTCTTTGAAGTGTTCTGGTGTATTTTTTTTAATAATTTTGTTATAATATTTTTTTGTAGTGGTTCGAAGACGAGGTGCAGATGGTAGGATTCCAGACCGCACTTTAGACCGGGACGCATCTTCATATGCAGCAGAGTCGGCTGGATATCCATGAGGGTCGTACGACACGTCTCTTTTGGTGAAGTACGAGCATCATGTTGCTCGCCATTTATGGTTTGGTGAGGTAAATAAACGGGATATATTTGAAAATGAATAATAGTTCACTTCAGAGAACTAGTCTGAACAAGATAGACACAAATCTTGTCTCTGCATTTGTGGAAAGACGGCATTTAGAGACATCTTCATTTCACATGCCGTTTGGTGAAATGAGCATTACTTTGGATGATGTCTTATGTCTGCTTCACTTGCCCATCAGGGATATCTTCTGGAGTCATCAGGATGTCACAGAAGAGGTAGTTGTTGAACTTGTTGTTGACTACTTATGAGTGTCACAGGGTGAGGCACAATCACATGTTCGTAGCTATAGGGGTTCGTATTATAAGTTGGAGTGGTTATACGATTTATTCGTACAACATAGAGTTGCTTCCATCTGGGCATATGCGACCAGAGCATATTTGTTGATGGGTTCCATCATTTTTACCGATAAGACCTTTACACTTGTAGAGGCACGATACCTCCTACTATTTACGGACTTAGATGTTCGGGATATAGTTGGGGAGCAACTGCACTAGTTACCCTATACAATATCTTGGAGATGCATCCATGTTCAGTTGCAAACAGCTCGGTGGATATCCTACAGGTATATAATTTAATTTTGTTTATTAAGTGTTGGATTCATTTTATAAAATATGTTAACTTAATTTATTTTCTAACAGTGTTGGATTCACGAATAATTTCCAACTATTGGAAAAAGATGGGAGAATTGGAAACCAACTGATAATTATGGTCTTCCACGAGCGATGAGATGGTCTTATAGGCAAGGAGTCCTGAAGGTTGATGATTTACGACCTATTTTGGACGAGCTGACACCTGCCGACGTCATATGGCGTCCATTTGAGGATCATAGAGCATGACGTCAGTTTGATGAGTTATGTCTTTATAGGGGATGTTTGAAATGGGGTGAGATAATTGTTTCATACTTGCCTGACAGATGTTTACGTCAGTTCGGGTACAGGCAGTATGTTCCATCCTCACCTCTTGATTGTATGATGGCGACTGATATTGATGTTGATTGGATTGGTTACCATCAGAGCGTTATCGCTGTGATCCATCCAACTACCCTGGCCACCACTCCATCTGATGTAGAAGATGGTTATCTGGAGTTGTATTATTGTGTTTCGCATCCACGATTGGTCCCTCCCCATCGTGACGATCCAACAGAGGTACCAATTCCTGTTTATGACGTCGGACCATCTGATCCTGATTGGGCTCGTGTATCTCCATTGATTCATCGTTATCTGAGACAGGTTAATGCCGAAAAGATCCACAGTTTGCTGATTTATTTGAAGCTTTACAAATTTCTCGTTCACATTGATTTATGTATTAAGTTTTAAAACTGAATATAATAGACATAATATAAAATTCATGTTTTTATTACATATTCATGTTTTATGTTTTGAATACATATAAATATGTAATCAAAACATGAATTTTATATTATGTCTATTATATTCAGTTCTAAAACTTAATATATAAATCAATGTGAACGAGAAATATGCAAAGCTTCAAATAAATCAGCAAATTGTGGATATTCCTCTTCGGCATTAACCTGTCTCAGATAACGATGAATCAATGTAGATACACGAGCCTAATCAGGATCAGATAGTCCGACGTCATAAACAGGAACTGGTACCTCTCTTGGATCGTCACGATGGGAAGGGACCAACCGTGGATGCAAAACACAATAATACCACTCCAGATAACCATCTTCTACATCAGATGGAGTGGTGGCCAGGGTAGTTTGACGAATCACAGCGATAACGCTCTGATGGTAACCAATCCCATCAACATCAATATCAGTCGTCATCATACAATCAAGAGGTGGGAATGGAACATACCGCATGTACCCGAACTGACGTAAACATCTGTCAGGCAAGTATGAAACAACTGTCTCACCCCACTTCAAACATCCCCTATAGAGATATAACTCATCAAACTGACGCCGTGCTCTATGATCCTCAAATGGACGTCATATGACGTCGGCAGGTGTCAGCTCGTCCAAATTAGGTCGTAAATCATCAACCTTCAGGACTCCTTGCCTATAGCACCATCCCATCGCTCGAGGAAGACCATAATTATCAACTGGTTTCCAATTCTCCCATCTTTTTCCAACAGTTGGAAAGTACTTGTGAATCCAGCACTGTTACAAAATAAAAACATAATAAACAAAATAAATTAAGTTAACATAATTTATAAAATGAATCCAACACTTAATAAACAAAATTAAATTATATATCTGTAGGAGAGTAGGATATCCACCGAGTTGTTTGCAACTGAACATGGACGCATCTCCAAGATATCTGTATAGGGTAAAGGTCTTATCGGCAAAAATGGTGGAACCGACCAACATCAACAGATATGATCTGGTCGCATATGCCCAGCTGGAAGCAGCTCTATGTTATATGAATAAATCGTATAACCACTCCAACTTATAAAATGAACCCTTGCAGCTACGAACATGTGATTGTGTCTCACCCTGTGACACTCCTAAGTAGTCAACAGCAAGTTCAAAAGCTACCTCTTCCGTGACATCCTGGGGACTCCAGAAGATACCTGTGATGGGCAAGTGAAGCTGACATGAGACATCATGCAAAGTAATGCTCATTTCACCAAACGGCATGTGAAATGAAGATGTCTCTGGATGCCGTCTTTCCACAAATGCAGAGACAAGATTTGTGTCTATCTTGTTCAGACTAGTTCTCTGAAATGAAGATAAATCAGATCTAGATACCCAACTCTCCACTTGTTGTGGAAGAGCTAGTGGAACCCTAGATGTCAGCTTCAGTCCATGTTCAACAACTTTTAACTCTTTATTTAGACCTCTTTCCTAAAATATTCAACTATTATTCATTTTCAAATATATCTCGTTTAATTACCTTACCAAACCATAAATGGCGAGCAACATGATGCTCGTACTTCACCAAAAGAGACTATCGTACGGCCCTCCTAGATATCCAGCCGACTCTGCTGTAGATGAAGATGCGCTCCATCCTAAAGTGCGGTCTGGAATCTTACCATATGCACCTCGTATTCGAACCACTACAAAAAATATTATAACAAAATTATTAAAAATTAAAAAAAAAATTAAAATTAAAAAAAAATGCACCAGAACACTTCAAAGAAGAGTTCCAATGGGAAAAAAACAAGGTTGACTACCGGAACACTTCTTAAAAGAGTTCTGGTTTAGTTCATCCAAATCAGAAGTCTTTAAAAAAAGTTTCGGTATACAGCCAAGCAAACCGGAAGACTTTCTAAAAGATTTCTGGTTCAATGCCCCCAAAATGCAGCGAATCGGAAGACTTTAGATAAATGTTTTGGTATACAATTTGTGAACCAGAAGACTTACTTTTAGTGTTCCGGTTTACAATGCCAAAAAATCTAAAAATTTGTGTTTCAGAAGTTTTCAAGCGCAAATGGAAAAACTTCCATTTCTAAAAACTATATCCTATTTATATGAGGGTATTTTCGTCAAAATATTCATTTGTAAAGGTGTGGGTACAATCGTAGAGTTACGAAGTAAAGTTTTCTAAAATTTAATATCATAATACCATAATATCGTTCTCTTTCTGAAAAAATGAAAAAAATCGTGAGAAATCAAAAGGAAACTTTCCCCTACACAACAACAAATGCAGCACATACCTCATCATGAGCCAGAAAATTTTACACAACAGTAAAAAAAAAATAACCAACAATTTGTAATTTAACTTTTTAAAGGTGAGTGAATAATTTCAACCATTGCCTTACCTTTTTCCATCGGTTTTCTGCAAATTTTCTCCACAAGATGCAAGCAAACAAATTTCTAACAATCAAAACAACAACTCAGTATTACTATTTCAAATATCAAAATTAACCTTATAAATTCAAAGGAAAACTCAAACAGAAGCAAGTTTATGCATACAACTTAACAGAAAAGGGATTCAAATGTAAATAAAACACCACCTCCGATGGATCGCCACCATGCTGGAAATGAAACTGAGCAGCATCATCTAAAACACGTCATCACGAGTCGGATCCCTAAATACGCTTCTTAGTGAAAATGCCCTTTTCTCGTAAGCTCTACTTTCGTCAACAGAAGGCGGCGCGTTGTTCAGGCGGTGGTGGGAGATCGATAGTATTGCGGAGTCGTGAGTGGGCTTGCCGGAAAAAGCACAATGGTGTGATTGTTGTAGGATTGTTGTTGAGGTTTGCAGAAAGATAAACGGAAGGATGAAGACGTTTATGTTTATGTTGTTGGATTTATGCAGGTGGGAATCACGGTTTTGTTGTTATTTAAAGTAGAAGAAGTTAAGGTGATTTATGGTGGAAAGAGTTGAAAATACAAGCGAGTGACGGTGGATTCTAGTAGGTTGTCGGAAAATGGAAGAGAGGTTGAGGTGCTGTAGGTAATGAGATGGCGTGGATTTGAGGTGTAACAGAGGTGATAGTGATGAATTGGAGGAAGTATGTGGTTGAGATAAGTGGATTCATGGTGGTTCAAATCACTTGTTGCAGATCAGCGGAGGATCTGTGGGTTTTTTAGTGGTGAAGAGCGGAGGTGTTAGTTTAAGGAAAGGAACGGCGACGCCGTGAGGCGGTTTAGGGTGCTCGTCGGAGGAAGGTTGTGATGGACGTGGTGGTGTGGACGGTTGTTCGGAGGGTTTCACTTTTACATGGTGATTGAGTTGGTGGTGGTTGAAGTGGGTGAAGGTTATTTCTGCCACCACCTTCAAAGTAAGATCAGAGAGTATTATTATCTACCCTTTGAGTGGAAAATAGGTTTTTTTTCAAAAACAAATCCTCCTGATCCGTGAGGTATGCGTGGGTATTATTTCTTTTGTGACGTGCATCTGTCAATAGTGGGACATATGGCTGGTTCTTAGTGGAGGCCTGGAGATCTGTTGAAAGAGAGAGAAGGCAGAGACGTTCTTTCAAGAAAAAGAATATCTCTTCTTTTGTTTTTTCTTCCTTTTTTCCTTTTTTACTTGTTTCTATTAGGTTTGAATGTTGTAAATGGATTTATTAATTAACTAGTAAAGGACCCGTGTGTTCGCATGGGTTGCGCAAGTGCAATAATTTATTTTAAAAAAATTAAAATATAATATATTTTTTTGTTTATATATATATATATATATATATATATATATATATATATATATATATGGTTGGATCAACGTACACAAATTTATTGCGTAAGAGTTTTTTTTAATGTAATGGATGTTAAATGATCAATAAATGGGTTCAAAAAATTTCCACAAATAACTTTTTCCAGTTTGGGACATAATAAAGTAAAACATTATTAATTTATAGTAATATAATTTGCTTAATTTTTTTTGTATACTATATTAAGGAAATAATCAAAAAATATAACACAAAAATATTTTTACAATTTATTGATATATTGATATATAATAAACATTCCATTGTTAATGTTATGAATAAACATTCCATTTATCATTGAGATTTTGGACATAAGAAATAAAAATATATTTATTTAGTAATTGATGAAATTTTCCAATCTGTTACTAATTTGAGGTATAAAAGCGCAAATATTAACCTTTATAATAAATGATTATTTAACCAAAATACATAAACCATGTAAAAGAAATACCAGAACCTCATTTGTTTTAAAATATAGTAATGAATACTACAAAATATTGAAATTAATTGCAATTGATACAGTAAGGTTTAATGCAACAAAAGATATTGAAACAAAGGTTTACAATTTTAGTTAAAATTGTGAGAAATAAGTCCAGCAACAAAAATGATTTAACTTCGTACAGTTCTTTGGTCCTTAAAAAATTGGGTTTATACAAAACATGCCCGCAACCTTTTAGAAAGTGATGATTCAAAACCTGCCCGCAACCTTAAAAAATTACAATAATAACTAATTTGATTTCAGGATATTGATTTCATTTTAGAATGATAAGATTGCAACAACAATAAAATAACGGTAATATTTTTTAATAGTATAAATAGGTAATTTATTTTATCACATTTTTCACTCACATCTAATCTAAATTTGACCAATTTATTTTATTTAATTTTAATTTTTTTGTGTACACATTTCATTTGAAAATGAACCTCAATCAACATAACACATGCTCCAATTTTATGCAAAATGATAGAAGTCCTCTTTGTATCTCAAATCAACAAAACACCCCATATTTTGGAAATCCACCTCTTATTCCAAATCCACACCATAATTCAAGATTTCAAAATTCTCTTTTTATCCCAAATCCATAAAATAATTCATCCATTGAAATTACTCATATCATACATCACCTTACCTAATGAAAAACTCTCTTTTAATGTATTTTGATATATTTGAATCAATTTTTTAATTATATTTTATATAATATATAGTGGGATTTAGTGGGGCCCATTTTCTTAGCCCACTTTAATTATTTACAATATTTTCTTGTACAACTAAATGTATAAAGAATTGATATTCTTATTTGATATATTTTTATATAATAAATAAATTAGTAATAAGTAAATGAATAATCAAATAGAATAGAATTTTAAGATGTTATTCTATATTTTTATTTACTGTAAACAGTTTTATTGCTTTTAATTTTAATACATTTTTATTATAATTCGGTATACAGAATGTACGTATTTACTATAATTATTCTGTTGAAAGGATAAAATATGTTAGTGCAAAGATAACAGCGGTATAAGATTCAATATACCAGCGTGTTATTGCAAAATTACATCTATGTAAAATTCAATTAATAATAGATTGACATTGGAATGACCCTATATTATTGTTCATAATAAATAACTGATTTTAATTTATAGAGTTTGGATCTCAATTAAATCAAATCAAATCAAATAATAAATATACTATTTAAATTTTAAAAATATTCTTATCATATATGACGGTAAACATCAATAATAATAGAATAGAATTTTAAGATGTTATTCTATATTTTTATTTACTGTAAACAGTTTTATTGCTTTTGATTTTAATGCATTTTTATTATAATTCGGTATACAGAATGCACGTATTTACTATAATTATTCTGTTGAAAGGATAAAATATGTTAGTGCAAAGATAACAGCGGTATAAGATTCAATATACCAGCGTGTTATTGCAAAATTACATCTATGTAAAATTCAATTAATAATAGATTGACATTGGAATGACCCTATATTATTGTTCATAATAAGTAACTGATTTTAATTTATAGAGTTTGGATCTCAATAAATCAAATCAAATCAAATAATAAATATACTATTTAAATTTTAAAAATATTCTTATCATATATGGCGGTAAATATCAATAATAATAATAACAATAATAATAATTAATTGGTAGGTAAATTAACAATAATATTAAATTACTCAATTAATATTACTCAACTATATTAAATAGTTATTTTTAATTTTAAAGTTATAATTTAATAACATATAATTATATAATTAAATATTCATTTTGTCATTTAAAGAAAATCAAGTAACGATAATATTTGGCAAAAAAACTACAATAATAATTAATTTGATTTCAGAATATTGATTTCATTTTGGAAAGATAAGATTGCAACAACAATAAAATAACGGTAATATTTTTTACTAGTATAAATAGAGTTTAGTACGAAATTACTTATAGGAACATGAAAATAGCTGTATTATGGATTGTAATTAGGGTAATTAAGTAATTATGGTGGTAATTAACTTTTATATATTAAAAGTAGATATTAAAATGATCATATACTTAAAATAGACTCAAACTAATTACTAGTTTAGTTTTATTTGAATTTACTAATTATTTTTGTTTAAAATAAAATTAAAAACAATAAAAAAAATTCAAAATGAATAAAAAGATGCGTATAAAAATTCTCAAAAGCTAATAATGAATGCACTAAAATGATTAATGTGAAATAAATCTCTCAGAAAAATACAAGGTTTGATTTAATTTTGAAATAAATTTTGACCGGTTAAACAGGCATAGACGGGTCAAAATGAACTGAAAAGGTCATTGAAAAATATAACGTGCACAGCAGGTTAAACTACGTGAATCGTACATTAATAATACTGATATCTAGAAGCTTGATATTGAAACTTTTTACCCGCTGATTTTACATGTATTTGAGAAATGATTTAGCCAATTTCTACCTGATATTTTAGATGTTATTCATGATGAAATGCACGTCATGCTATACAAATGATATAAACTGAAAATAAAATTGAATTTATGAAAGTTTTTAAAATGCTTAGACAAATTGGGGTATGACAGTTGTCCCTATCTAATTAATTACCTTGAACCAGAAGGTATGAATGACAATAGTCTTCGTACATTCATGGTGGAAGATAATTTAATACGAAAAGACCTTAATTTTGTCCTTTGGAATGCAAGGATAAATGCAAAAAGAAGATGCAGTGAGAAATACGGTAAGAAAGGTTATTATAAGGTAAATGAAACAATCAAGACTGTCTGAGAATCTTCAGAACAATATCTTGGGTAACATAATCGAGATATTCTGACAAGGGAATGATACCCCAATCATATTTGAGACTTTCTGAAAATCAGCAGAACAATGTCTCGAACTGAACATACGGTATTCCCTGAGGATCAATGAAATAGTACCTTACATGATATAATCGAGATATTCCAACAAGGGAATAATACCTCAACTGTATCTAAGATTCTCCAAGGATAATAGAGCAATATCTCAAAAACAAATGAGATTCTTCGAATCAAACAAAGTAGTATCTCATGCGACAAATGAGATTCTCTGAATCAACGAAGCACCATCTTATATGATATAATCAAGATATTCCAATAAGGGGAATGATACCTCAATCGTAGCTAAGACTCTTCGAGGATATTAGAGCAGTATCTCAAAGAACAAATGAGATTCTTTGAATCATACAAAGCAGTATCTCAGGCGACAAATGAGATTCTATGAATCAACGAAGCAGCGTCTTATATGATATAATCAAGATATTCCAATAAGGGGAATGATACCTCAATCGTATCTAAGACTCTTCGAGGATACTAGAGCAGTATCTCAAAAAATAAATGAGATTCTTCGAATGAAATGAAGTAGTATCTCAAGCAGATGAACGAGATTCTCCGAATCAATGAAGCAGTATCTCAAGCAACAAATGTTTGGGGAAATAGTTTAGAAAAGACTCCCTTTGGAGGAGATTTACTAGCAAAGATCTGCAGGGGGAAAACTCATAAGAGACTTTTTATGGTAACCTCTGCTTGGGGAGAAATAAAGCAAAGACGCTGGGGAATATCATTATCAACCATAAAGTTGGATAATGACTTGCTACGAAATAATTCCACGAGCACATGCAGAGTAATAACTCCATTTAGAGAAATACGGCTAGCTTTGAAAGAAGAATGTCTGGGATGCAAATGATTGATAATGGGTCATGAATTATATTATGTTTGACGTTTTGTATGACATGGGTGGAAGTACCATGCATGGAATGATGCATGAGATGTATACCAGTATGCAATTGCTGGGGATTTTTAGATGTAGGTAAGAATGCAAATAATGTTTTTGTAACTTTTTGATAAAACTCCCCATTTCAGCTGGAGTGTTATGCATGGGTATGCTGATGATTGATAGAATGGTATTTTTTATGAATTTTTCTATTTTGGCAGGAAAATTGTGCATGAATTGATGCATGTGGGAATTTAATTAGGTACTTGGATTTTTTTGTAGGGCTTAATTCTTTATTGCAAGTGAATTTAAACTTTCATGGGAACCTTATGAAAAATTAATTAATGTATATTAAATATTTTTTAAAATTAGTTTTGCATATTTATTTTTAACGAGTTCCATAATAACTTAAACCATGTTTAATGATTTGGTTCAGTTTGGATTTTTATCAAAAAAAAATATTGTACAAATCCAAGTCAATCGATATACTCTCTTCGTCTCAAAGTAATTATCGCATCTTATAAAATTGTGTGCCCCAAAATAAGAGTCGCTTTAATTTTCAATGCAATTTTAATATTTACTCATGTTTTTTATTATAACTCGTTTTTGACTTTTTACACATATTAAGAAATATAATAAGTGTGATATAAAAAAGAGAAATTATGAAGGGTTTTACAAAATTGTCATTCATTAATGATATTTGAAAGACAAATGGATATAATTGAAAAGAGAAAATAATAAATATTTAAAGGTATAATAAAAAAAAATAACATTAATGATTCATTGATATTATAAAACGACTTATATTATAATATAAAATATTTTTCCAAAACGATTTATAACAAAAAAAACGGAGATAGTATCTTCCAATTATACCATCTAATTAATATTCTCAATCTATTATTCTCTCAATATAATTCAAATAAACAATAATAGTACGATAAAAATACTATTTTATCTCTTCCATTTATTTAGATAGAACAAACCTACCCGTGAACTTCCCTATGACACTATTCTATCCATTCCATTTTTCATTTATATTTTAGTATCGAATTCTTTCAAAATCAAACCGACCCGTAAACATCCCTACCATACTATTTTATCCCTTTCATTTATTATATTTTAGTATCGAATTCTTTCAAAACCGAACCGACCCATGAACACCGAACCGACCCGTAAACATCCTTACCATACTATTCTATCCCTTCCATTTATTATAGAATCGAATTCTTTCAAAACCGAACCAACCTATGAACATCCATACTTGAATCTCTACCTGAATATCTACAGAGAACGTGACCTCTTCAATTTCATTTTTGTTTAAACTTGATAGCTTATAGTAGCATGTTACAGTACATTTAGATAGATATTAAGATTGTAAAATATAGTCAAAATTCTATGCACCAAGATGAAAAAAAATAACATCCTCGGAAAAAGATAAAATAATAACAAAATTAACATCTGTTGCCAAAAATAACTATTATTTGAGTGAGCTATATTTCATCCCAAGATGGGATTTACAGACAACAACTCTCTGACTTAGATATCACATTACATCCTATAACCAGATTTGCATGCTTCAAAAATATATAAACCGGTAACAACACAATGTCATGTTACAAATAAAGATACAAATTTGATTCCACAACAAACAACCGAGCAGGTTGATACCACTGATATCAATTCAATTGGGTGAGAGGAGAACGTGGAATAAGGGACGGTTTCAACTCCTTTACATCAGAAGAAGATTCAAACGAATTATTTTCCCGGAATTCATCCAGAAGAGTTTCGATTGGCAAGGTTCGAAGAGAGTCAATTGTACCCTTACTGGGAACCTCTGGCTCATATCTTATAGGTGTTGTACCACTAGGCTCATAGTCCTGCACAACACAAATCAACAAAACAAATTTCAAGTTAAACAAGGTTAACAGTTTGGTTTAATAATATTGATTATTTTAACTCAGACTATAAAATAACCTACCCTAAACTCCTGCTGGAAAGTTTCACATGCTCTGTGTTCTATGGAAGCTGCTTGCCCAGCATGGTTCTCTCTGAACATCTCAAGTGTATTTGCATGGCTTTTCACCACATTTACCACACTACAGACGGACTCACGCTGTTCTGCAGACGTGGCTGGAAAATATACCCCAAGAAAAACTATTACATGAATGCAAAATATATATATAATAACACTTCAATAAAAAGGGAGGAATGGTGGTGACGTGCACTGCATAAATGTTATTTATACAATATAATGTTGTAAATATGATATTTGCATGCTTTGTGCAATCAGAGATATTTGCATGCTTTGTGCAATCAGAGATATTTGGATGTAATCATGAATTTTGCTGCAACATTGTGAAATCAAAGGACGAAAATCCAGAATGCAATACTAACCGTCAAACTGCTCGAGAAGATCGTCACTGTTCTTTGCCACATCTTCCTCGGCTGCTGCTCGTGCAGAATTGACCTCGGCAACATGTTGCTCACTGCTATCACAAGTATTCCTGCGCCAAAGTCAATGATATAACAATATAGTACAATTAATTATAACAATATAGTACAATTAATTATAGCAATCATATTGCACACCTGATAAGTGACTCTGTCGCAAGAATATGTTTGGTCCCTAAATCATTTACACCCTCGTGTGTCCTCTTAACTTTTTCCAAAGCTGAATGAGCAGTGTTAACACTACAGGGATTGAAAAGGATTATTAGAATGTGAACAAGAGGATGAAGACCAAGAAAACTACGAAAAATAACGCATACCTTTGCTGCAGGAGTACCTCCATGCGACAATGCTTAGCCGCAGAATAATCAGCAGTATCTTTTGCTTCTTTTTCTGCTTGTACACAAAAGGACTGCCATTTCCTTTTTGCATTGGTCGCAATATCACCCACAGATGACACATGTCCATCAAGGAATGACTTGTTCTTAACACCACTTTCTCTAAGATCAACAAGCTTTGAATCTACCTGTGAGACCAACCATTAGATGACAATCATTAAGTTGATAAAAATAAAAAATAAAAAAGACAGATTTCAATCAACCCATAGGCATTACCCATTCAGGCCCATAAAAATTAAATAATAAACTAGAAAAGAATGCCAAAAACTGACAAGATCGACTTGACGCCAAATGTGAAAAAATGAAATAAAAAACAAGAAAAGAATGCCAAAAACTGACAAGATTGATTTGACGCCGAATGTGATCAGAAACCAAACTAGTCATGTCAGCGATGAGTTTCTCCGACTCAAATTTTGATTGCTCCTGTGCAGAATAGAATCAAATGTCCATATTAGATGACAGCAACCATAATCATCTTCCAAACAACACATGTTAACGTAACATTATTACCTCATAAGCTTTCTTAAACTCATCAATGCTCTCTGTTTGCATTTTGTCAGTCTGTGCTACAAAATTTTCAAGCTTCTTTGATTCTTCGAAAAGCTTTTCCACTAATTCTTCAGATCGCTCAGATATCTCCTTTATTTGTTCCACACTAAGATTGAATCTCTTTAATTCACAATAGACACAACAAAAACAAGAAAAGTAGATAAAGAGTATCAGTCAAAACAAAGAATGAATTAAAGGGAATTATACAAAACAGGGAAACGATAAACACACGAAAACTTCAAGCACATACATTGCGGACTTCCCTAGCAAAAAGTGTCAATTCACCCTGTTGTGTTGAAAGACAGCTCTGAAGCTCGTCAAATATTGAGCCAGCTTCGATGACCGCAGTTGTTAGGAACTGATTTATCAGAAATAAATTAGTTTCTCTTAGTATGAAAAGAATGAAACTGTACAAAATAATTAGTAAAAAAATTTAGAGTTGTTGTAGCATACTTCTTCAATTGAATGACCGTGGGAAGATATGGCAGATGACAACTCCTCCAAGGATGCGTCCGAGCCTGACCTATGCAAACGCACAACATTTTGCACTGCCTCCATATGAGACACATACACTGCCCTCAAGTCTTTCACTTTCTCTTTCAAATCAATAACCGCCTACAGGCAACAAAAAGGGGGTTGAGAATTCAAAGTTAAAGACAAATGTTAAACCATGAGCTGGAAAACCAAACAAAAAGCTCAAGTGAAACAAACAAGTATAAAAAGCATGAAAGAGTGTCAACAACAAGAGCTGCTTTGGATATGTGATGTGCGCACCTTATCATGAATGCCCAAAAAGGAATAACAGAGCTTCTCCACACCTTGTAAATGTCCATTCTGTTCAGACAACGATGTTGCAACAGTGTTGCAAAGACAACCAACCTGCTGGGCAAGTTCCGCTTGAAAATTGTTTACAACAGTTCTATTATCTGTGTTCAGTTTATCTTCTCTACCTACACAATTACCGGAGACGTATAAGAATAAATTATATGATAATGAATACATTCTAGGTTCTTAATCATCAAGACAGAGAAGAGACACCACCTACGGAGACATATAAGAATAAATTATATAATAATGAATACATTCTATGTTCTTAATCATCAAGACAGAGAGAATAGACACCACCTACCGGAGACATATAAGAATAGATTATATAATAAT
The DNA here is from genome assembly GCF_024323335.1 of Lathyrus oleraceus. Classification (NCBI taxonomy): domain Eukaryota; kingdom Viridiplantae; phylum Streptophyta; class Magnoliopsida; order Fabales; family Fabaceae; genus Lathyrus; species Lathyrus oleraceus. The sequence continues at coordinate 102,438,916 of NC_066581.1, forward strand.
GAATACATTCTAGGTTCTTAATCATCAAGACAGAGAAGAGACACCACCTACCAATTTTCAGAAATAGTGAAGCATTATCCTGAAGTGCTTTCTCTAAATCAGCTCGTAATACACAAGCCTGATGCGCTAGATCATTTTCTGTAATGCATAGTTAACATTAACTTAGAGGAACATACAGATTTAACATTAGCTCCACACAAAGGAACATTACAATAGAAACAGTGATAGAAACAAAATCCTTAGTACCTGCTTTTCTGTGTTCAGATATGATGAATTCCTTTGCATCCAGGTTATAATGACACTTTTTTAATTCGTCCTCTCTATTGGCAAGCAACTTGCTGGTTTTGTTCAAATTTTTCTGTATGGTTTAGAATATTTCCCCTATAAGCAATTATGTAGAACTTAACTTAATGATAGTCATGAAGAAAAAAACAATGATATCTGACCTCAGTGGTATCAAGTTTGTTGCTTAAATCAGAGCAGTGACGAACTTGGCCATCATACTTGTTTCTCATATCCTCAAGTTGCTGGTTGAAAAAAAAAAGAGTCAAGTGTAAAATAAATAACAAACAGGTCCGTGTCATCTAATATAAGACTATAGTTTTTTTTGGAAAGACAAACCTTCTGATATGATTCTATTGTGATGCCCATCTGCTCAATCTGATCTCCCATAGCCTGAACAGAAGAAAAAAATGCATCAACATAAGGGACTTAGAGTAGTGGTTTAGTGACCAGATTGTGCAAATTAAACATAAACTAAATTTTATCTACCCATGAACCGGAAGTAAAAAAAAAGGATAGACGAGGTAGAAACAAGAAATGTGCACAACATTAAACATAAAAATCATCAATAATTTCAGCAGCAAATAGTTACTTGAAATGAAAGTGATTTGTTGAAATAATCATATTACAAAAACTGGAAAAATTTCAAACAAACCAAGATACAAGACTACCTTCTTTTCAATCTCTTCTTGATAGTATCTTTCCTTTGGAATATAGACCCCATTTTTCTCGCGGGTAGCATAGACCTCTGATCAAAGTGACAAATTTGATCATCGATACGGTATTGTGGCAAGAAATCTAAGGGTTGACGGTAATTCTAACTTTATCAAAAACAAAATAACAAAGCAACTAACCTGACTTAAGGCGCTCAATTTCACCATAAAGATCCTTGATAAGTGTCGATTTCATCATTTTTTGGTTGATCTAAAACAAAAAGAATATAAAAGCAGGTGAAAAACAATGATATAGGCATGCCAATAAACCATATCACAACAATACTAAAAACATCTCCACATCTTATTCTAAAATAAAATGTTAAATTGTAGCTAGCTCTTGTTGATAACCAGTACATTGCAAACATAATGGCCCTTGAAGCACTCAGCCTGTCCCGCGGCACAATTGAGTGTAATTCATTGGAAGAGCTAATATTCTGGGGATTTTGGAAGCAAAAATAAATACAAGTCATCCCAATAATGGAACCATTTAGAGAAATCAACTCAGTTCATCTGGTTTCTGATTTTAATTTTTGAGAGTTATTCAGTCATACATGTTTGTCATTAATGTATTGTATGTAAAAGCTATCAATCAAATATATTACTGAAAGAATATTTTCATTTCAACAAAAAAAGTATTGGGAGGCTTTAGTACTAAAGTAACTCAATCAGCAACAAACCTCTGGCTTATTTTTAATATTCTTTGCCCTGTGTGCATAATCTAATGTGCTCAAGGTTTCTTCTAAGCAATGAACAGCAGGGGATACTGTGGCTATAATGCACGTCTTGGTTCTACCTCCAAGTGAATCACGAAGTAAGCGAGTCAACTTACTATCCCTAAATATCAACATATATCCATATAAGCATACAATGAAAAGGATAATGTCAGAGAACCATTGAATGAAGCATTATCGGGATTCCAAAATTAAAAACCTGTAAGGAATATGACCAAGGTGCTCCACAAGTGCATTAATCACTCTCCCTAATGTGAGCAAACTTTTATTAATTTCTCCAGCTTCTCTTGCACGACCCTAATAAGTATTATAAAAGCTCAAATTATCAAGTGAAAAAAAAAATCATTACAAAACCCCCATGATGTATAGTTTAAATGACTACACAACTAGTATATGCTACTAATGAATTACCTCCCTCGCACCAGAACGAGATATATTTTCGGAGCCAGCAAGATCTACCAAATTCAGTTTACCACACTTAATTAGCTCTTCGCCTTCAGGGGTTGCTTCTTTGATGTGGATTGTAATTGAAAACAATGAATGCGAACGACTGAGTAGCAAAAGTATGTGTTAATAACGGAAGTTTGAATATATATGATTTTGCAATCTGACAATTAAAGAAACAGTCACCTAGATTGCTTGTTTAACAAAGTTTCTGCAGTGCGCCTTTTGGAAGATCCTCTCTCAAGAAGAGTATAAATCTCACTCGCACACGTCACTATTTCTTCCTCCAACCCTCTTACAAGAACCCCACCTTTGCCATCCTCCATCAGAGGAAGCTGCTTTTTTTGCTTCTCCTCTAAACTAACCTTTGAAAGCTCCTCCGGGGCAAGCAAATCAGTAATCTCTTCATTATACAATTCTAAAAAGGTTACTTTAACACTATACTCAGCATTCTGGCCCTCAAGTGTGTCAAAAATCTGCTTAACAGCCCTGGGAATCACTCCTGCTTCTGGAGGCAACTCTCCATTGGGTCCACTCTGCAGTAAAAATGGTCAGATCAAGTCATTAACATGACCTAATGCTGTAGTTATTAATTAATTAATTAATTAACAACACTTCCATATTGTTTACACCATAGAGCAAAATCATACCTTGGATCTTTTGCATTCCCCTTCCATAGTAAATGTTTTTCCAGTACCAGTTTGCCCATAAGCAAATATAGTACAATTAAAACCCTCTAAAACTTCATGCACTATAGGAGTAACAGCTTGTTCATAAAGTTCCCTTTGTTGTGCAGAAGGTCCAAAAACCTGAACAAAAACGCAACAAATTAATCTTAAACAACACTAATTCATCATTTTAATATCAATAACTTAATTAATTTCTCAACAAAAAAATAAACCTAATTCATTTCTCTTTACTTCAAGCTTAGCAAACATAACCTAATGAACCTAAAAAACAGCGATACGGCATAAAATTGAAAAGTTAAAAGAATAAGCTAGTTTTGACACAAATAAAAGGGTTTAGGGTTCAGAAATGAAGAACCTTATCGAATGTGAAAACCCTATCGATGTGTTTTCCGGCTATATTCTGAGACACCGCAACTTCTCTACTATAATCATTGCATGTAACTACTTGCGGCGCATTGGAGCGTAACTCTTCATCACTAAACGGCCTATAAAGTACCGAAGAAGCTATAGTTAGAGTTTGAAATTCGAAAAAAAAAAAATCGAAAAAAAACGAAGAAATGGAAATACCTGCATCTGAGAAGAACCTGAACGTTTACGCCTTTCTCTTTACCGGACATTTTTGGTGATTTTCGGTGTGCGGTGGTGGTGGTAGATCTGAATATTAGAATTTGCAGTGTTTGTTTTTCTGTGTGAAAGGGTGTGGAAATGAGAGCGGGGTAGCGGTAGTAGCGTTTGAGATTTGAATTTTGAAAGACGCTCTTCTCTTTTTGCCCTTTCTTAGATTGAGAGATCTACGATACGACACTGCGTTTTGGATTTTATAATCTAACGGTACTCCGAGTATTTTATTTGTCTTGACGATTTTGCCATTGTCGTTTTGGGTTTTTAGTGGGTTTTTGAAGTGTGAATTGTATGTAAGTTGGTGGGGGTGGTGGGAATAGATGGAGTTTCAAAGCATATTTTGCATTGAAGTTTTAATTAAAGAAAAAGCATTTGAACTACTTCTAAAATAATTAATATAGAATAAATCTAATATCTTTAAGTAATAAGGTTGTTAAAGAATTTTGATTTAATTTAAGTAAATAAGTTCGTTAAGTTTCTGTTGCGTTCAAACTTCACTTCTTCTTCCTCAAGAATGTGATCGATGAGAAGAGCGATGAAGAAATACGGCTCAGGGGTCGTGTTCCCTTTCCGAAATTGCATCAGCCGGATCCATTTATCACTTCTGTATGTGCGAACATGAAAGGAGTGAAATCGAGACCAGAGCGAAACTTATCGAATCGGGATTTTTGATGCACATAAGTACTTCATCTTTCCCAGTTCAAACTCTTTCTCCTCTTCTTCTGTGTTTTCTTTTGGATCTGTTTGGTTTGTGAATTGATGTGTGTGGTTGTTGAAATTCTAGTTAACAGACTTTCGATGTCACACTGGATGTTATGACATCCAATTCTGCACAGACAGGAATGTATACAGCAGGTAAATGTAAAGTGCAGTAAATAACACAAAGAATTGTTTACGCAGTTCGGTGACAAACACACCTACGTCTGGGGGCTACCAAGCCAGGGAGGAAATCCACTATTAGCAGTATTAATTCAGGCCTTAAACCAACTGTTTAATCCTATCACTTAATACCTACCCAATGCAATTTCAATCTAAACTAAGACCAGAGTTCCTACTCACTCCCCCTCAATCACTACAGTGATTACAACCTTTAATTGGTTTAAAGTTAATGGCGAAGTTACACTTCAAACAACTCTTGATTGTGCTTAACAGCTTTAATCAAGAAACACAACACTCACGCTTAAAAGCTTAGAGTGACACAACACTTACAACTCAATGAACACCCTAGTCCAATGCAATCATCTAGGTGATAATTGTAACACCCTTTTTTCTATCCCAAATTATTTAGCATATAATCAGAGTAAATAAGCACGCATATAAAGAAAAGGGCGTCACATCGACGTTTTCGAAACTTAAAACTTTTCAAAAACCAACAATGCACCTGGTCATTCAAAATAACACATTTCACTCATCATGAATATTCCAGCAATATGCGTTCGCAGCGGAAAGTAAAGAATACTCATGTATTTCGTAAGATGATCCATGTCCCATACCATGATCAAATAAAATAAAACAATTAATGACATAAAACATATCCAAATAAGATACGAGTTCAATACCACTAATCTACCCAGTGTTACATGACCAGAGCATTGACTCATTACCTAAATTTAAACTAAATACGGAAACTCTCCAGCTAATCTTGAGCGAGCTACCGTCCACCTACTCCAGCAATACTACTCTGTAGTATCTGCACGATACCCATGTAAAGGTAACATTCAAACAGAAAGGGTGAGAATTCGAATTATTATGAAATAGCATAATAAGGCACAATGAATTAAAACAACAATTCAAGAATTCATCACACTTTATATTATTATATCAATGACATTAACAGACAATCGTTCCACATATTTCAAACATACATCACACCCACATCAATTATCACATAATTATAAACGACTCAATGCAAGACAATGTGACTCCATGCATGCGGTACCTCAATGTGAACTCAAAGTTTCACCGCTTTCCGATTCAATATCTAGAATCCAAGCCACGCTTCCGATCCGGACAAGACCAAAGCCCTACGTCTGTTTCCAATAAAGGATCACCGCTTAATACTACGCCTAATCCCAATTAAGGATTAACGTCTGCTACGTCTGTTTCCAATTAAGGATCACCGCTTAATACTACGCCTGATTCCAATCAAGAATCAACGTCTGCTCATGTGAACCCACAGTTTCACCACTTCCACAATGAAGTCAACCATGCTATGAATGAATGCACACATACCAACATATATGCAATTAAGAACCTCTATACCGTCTTAACCTTCCACATATCACCATAACTCACAATTGGTACATATACACATTCATAATCATAAACCTTTCACAATTCAATAATGGCATACATACACATTCATACAATATATTATTCACCAATATAGGCCAATCATCAAATATGTACACATAATTCCATTCCAAAACGCACACAATATTTAAATATCAATTTTTCACTTTTCAAACAGTGTTAACCGGTTAACGCCCTGGGTTAATCGGTTAACGCAAAACAGAATGCACTTCTTGGCAAATTTTAACAGTGTTAACCGGTTAACGCCCTGGGTTAACCGGTTAACGCAAGACAGAATGTAAATTTTCATAAATCGCAACAGTGTTAACCGGTTAACGCCCTGGGTTAACCGGTTAACGCAAAACAGAAAGTTGTTCTTGCGCTAACAACGAAACAGAATGCAGATTTTCCCGCATTTTTCATCGTTGGAGGACTTCCGGACCTCCGATTTCGATTCCGTAAAAAGCTACACGTTCAGAAAATTATGACTCATCCAAATATATATTCATTTACAGTTTTAACATAATTTAATCATCTCAATTCAGAGTATTTATCAAGACCTAATAATTTCAAAGCCATGCCAATTAAGGATTTCAACCTAAAACATGTTCCTACCCATTGACCCAATCATACTAACCCATAATAATAAGGATTTCCCCCCTTACCTCGTCAATCTGATGGAACCCTTGACTCCTCTCGCTTTTCCTCTCCTCTTTCCTCTATTGCCTTCAATGCTCAAGTGAATTCTAATTCACACTTCCCTCACCTCTTACTATTTATAATAGTATTCTAGTTGGGCTTAAATCATCTAATTTAATCACCAGGCCCAAAATACCTAATATTTAAATACCTCTATTTAAATTCAAATAATTAACCACTCACTATGCACACCAAGTTAATTAATTAATTCAATTATTTAATTATTTCTCATATCCACTAGATAATGAATTAATACCCCAATTAATTAATTAACACTCCACATAACTAAATTAAAATATAATAATAATAGTATAATAATTAAATACTAAAAAAATGGGTTGTTATAACTCTCCCCCACTTAAAAGATTTTCGTCCTCGAAAATTTACCTTAAACGAACAACTCCGGATATGATTCCCTCATCTTATCCTCGAGTTCCCACGTAATATTTCCATTGGCGACTCCGCCCCATATCACTTTTACCAAAGCAATCTCCTTACCACGAAGCTTCTTCACTTCTCGATCTTCAATTCGCATAGGTGATGTATCAACCGTCAAATTATCCCGTACTTGCACATCATCTAATGGAACAACATGCGATGGATCCGCAATGTACTTCCTCAATTGAGACACATGGAATACATCGTGAAGATTAGAAAGTGATGGTGGTAATGCAATCCGATATGCCACTTCACCTATCCTCTCGGTAATCTGATAAGGACCAATAAAATGCGGCGTCAACTTACGCGACTTCAAAGCTCTACCTTCACCCGTTATTGGTGTAACTCGAAGAAACACATGCTCGTCTTTCTCAACTTCAAGAGCTTTCCTCCTCTTATCATGATAACTCTTTTGACAACTCTGAGAAGGCTTCATCTTCCCTTGAATCATCTTAATCTTATATGTAGTCTCTTGAATCAACTCGGGTCCTACCATAGCACTCTCTCCCGATTCGTACCAACATAAAGGAGTTCTACACCTTCTGCCATAAAGAGCCTCAAACGGTGCCATTCCAATACTCGAATGGAAACTGTTATTATATGTAAACTCGATTAAAGGCAAGAAACTATCCCAATTTCCTCCTTATTCCAAAACATAAGACCTCAAAAGATCTTCAAGTGACTGAATAGTCCTCTCCGTTTGACCATCAGTTTGCGAATGATATGCTGAACTCAAACGCAACTTCGTACCCAAAGCACTTTGCAAACCTTCCCAAAATCTCGAAGTGAACCTCGGATCTCTATCCGAAACAATACTCGACGGTATACCATTCAAACACACAATCCTCTCGATGTACAACTTAGCAAGTCTCTCCATCGAATAATCCATTCTCATCGGAATAAAATGAGCACACTTCGTCAGTCTGTCCACAACGACCCAAATCGCCTCACAATTACTCAATGTTCTTGGTAAGCCCGACACAAAATCCATAGAGATACTATCCCACTTCCACTCGGGAATAGATAACGATTGCATCAAACCAGACGGCTTTTGATGTTCAATCTTTGACTTTTGACAAGTCAAACACGAATACACAAATTCCGTTACATCCTTCTTCATACCTTGCCACCAAAACATCTTCCTCAAGTCTTGATACATCTTAGTAGCACCAGGATGAATACTCAGACCACTTATATGCCCTTCCTCAAGAATCCTCTTTCTCAAATCCATAACATGCGTAACACACACTCGATCACGACACCTCATGATACCATTCTCATCAATCCGAAAGTCACCACCGTTACCTTGGTTAATCAATGTCATAACATCAACTAACTTCAAATCTGACTTCTGACCTTCTCTAATCTCGTCAAGAATGCCACACGTAAGCTTCAACATTCCAAGCTTAACACATGAAGGCGTCGCTTCACAAACCAAACTCAAATATCTAAATTGCTCCAACAATTCAAACTCTCGCACCATCAACATAGACATATGCAATGACTTCCTACTCAATTCAAACCGAAATCATAATCCTTCAAGAATTCCAACCATCTCCTTTGCCTCATATTCAATTCTTTCTGATCGAACAAGTACTTCAAACTCTTGTGATCACTAAACACATCAAACCTCGATCCAAACAAGTAATGTCTCCAAAGTTTCAACACAAACACAACGGCGGCCAACTCTAAATCATGCGTCGGATAATTCTTCTCATGAATTTTGAGTTGCCTTGAAGCGTAAGCTACCACTTGCCCTTTTTGCATCAGAACACCTCCCAAACCCAACAAAGAAGCATAACAATACACAACGAAGGTTTCTAACGGATCCGGTAAAATCAAAATAGGAGCCGTAGTCAATCTTCTCTTAAGCTCTTGAAAATTCGCTTCACACTGCGAAGTCCAAATGAAAGCTTGACCCTTCCTAGTCAACTGCGTCAACGGTAACGACAACTTAGAAAATCCCTCAATGAACTTCCTATAATAACCAGCCAAACCAAGGAAACTTCGAATCTCCGCAACAGACTTAGGAGCTTCCCACTGAGATACAGCTTCAATCTTCGTAGGATCCATAGAAATCCCACCGCTCGAAATCACATGTCCAAGAAAACTTACTTCACTCAACCAAAATTCACATTTAGAGAGTTTAGCAAACAACTTCCTCTCTTTCAACACCGATAACACAACCTTCAAATGCTCTGCATGATCCTCTTCGCCCTTGGAATAAATCAATATATCATCGATGAACACAACTACAAACTTATCCAGATAATCATGAAAGATTCTATTCATATACTCCATAAATACACCAGGTGCATTCGTCACCCCAAAAGGCATCACAGAGTACTCGTAGTGACCGTACCTTGTCCTAAAAGCAGTCTTCTAAATATCCTCAGCCTTTACACGAATCTGATGATACCCAGACCTCAAATCAATTTTGCTAAACACACAAGCTCCAACCAGCTGATCCATCAGATCGTCAACCCTCGGGAGTGGATACTTGTTCTTAATCGTCACTTTATTCAGTTGTCTATAATCAACACATAATCTCATAGAACCTTCTTTCTTCTTGACTAATAGCACAGGTGCACCCCACGGCGACACACTAGGACGAATAAACTTCTTCTCGAGTAAGTCTTCAAGTTGACTCTTCAACTCTTTCAACTCAGAAGTGGACATTCGATAGGGAGCCATCGATACAGGACTAGTTCCAGGAACTAAATCAATCGAAAACTCGACCTTTCGTTCCGACGGTAAATCACTTATATCCTCCGGAAATACCTCCGCAAATTCACGAACTATTGGCAGTTCTTCGATCGTCCTCTTCTCCCAAATATCCAAAGTTGCCAACAACATAAACAATTCGGCATCATCTTGCACCGATTCATCAACTTGCTTAGCAGACACACACCAATCTTCCTTAGCATCAACCTCAGGAAAAATAACCATTTTTTCGAAACAGTTGATATACACCCGATTAACTTTTAACCAATTCATACCCAAAATCACGTCAAGTTGCTCTAACGGAAGACAAACTAAATCAATTCCAAAATCCCTACCAAATATGATCAACGGACAATTCAAACACACATAGGAAGTAGAAACAGAACCCATAGCATGTGTATCAATAATCATGCTTCTACGCATATTAGATAATATGAGATTCAGCCTCTTAGCACAATCCAAAGAAATGAAAGAATGTTTTACACCGGTATCAATAATGGCAATCAAAGGTGTACCATTAATAAAGCACGTACCTTGGATTAGTCTATCATCGGTAGTGGTCTCCACACCAGACAATGCAAACACTTTTCCCTTCACTTGCTCCTTCTTCGGCTTATCACATTGTGAACTAATGTGACCTTTCTCACCACAGTTGAAACAAGTTACGTTCGAACCAACTCTACACTGGTTTGCTCTGTGACCCATCCTGCCACAATTGAAACACTTCCCAGAATCTCTACTACACTCCGTAGCACGATGGCCTTCCACACCATATTTGAAGCACTTAAGTGGAATAGAAGATACTCCCCCACTTGGCTTCTTGCCAACACTAGATTGTCTCCTCTTGTCATCATATGGTTTTCCCGGATCTTGGTTTTTCCCCTTCAGACTCTTGTAGACAGAAGCACTCTCCCTACTATCCTCGTCATAAATCCGGCTCTTGTTAACCAATTCTGTAAAACGAGTAATCTGTTGGTAACTGTAAGACCCCAATTTTGTCCCTAAGATCCCTCATGGCATCATATCATACCATATCATTGCCTCAAGGATCTTTGTGCACCTTTGCTTGCCTCCTAGTGGGTGGGTTATCTCGTGAGTGTGGTTCTTGATCACCAAGCATGTTTTGCATTTGTGTATCATTGCTTTATATCTATCTATTAACCAAAGGTACAAAAATATTGTCATCTAACCATGTTACTTGCAGATGAAGCCAACTAGGTCAAATCAGTCAAAATCAGTCATTGAACAGTGGATGGTGGCCATTCTTGAAGAATTTGGGCACCATGATCATTCATCAAGAGTTCATATGAGTTGTGACATCATTTTGGATCAAGATATCAAGTGGTAGGGACTTGGATTTCATCAGAACATGGTTCAGTCAACCAAAACCCTAGCAAAGTCTAGCAAAGTCAACTGTGGTTAAATGTGCATTTAATCAGTGATTTGATGGTGGGAATTGGTTTGAGAGGTCTCATTCATGTCCATATAAGCCTCATATAACATGTCAAACATCCACAGTGAAGAATTTGAAGTCAGACAAGAAATTTCCCAAAATAGAAAGTTGACCTGTAATTGGAATTTGCCAAAAATGGAAAGTTCTTCTCCTCCAAATTACATCATCATACAAGCTTCAAATGAATTTTTGTCCAACATGAAAGTTAAAGATCTTGTTCTCCAATTTCCAAAAAGTCCAAGAACACTCATTTCTAATTTATGGTTGGCAAGTTATGATCAAATCATTCTCAAAAAATTTTGAACTTCAAAGTGGCATATCTTCCAAACCATTTGGCCAAATTGAGTGAGGTTTTTTGCTACAAGTCACATTTGATGTGCTCTATCCAAATCCTTCATCACAATTCACCAAAAATCAACCAATCAAAATGGCCTTTTTCAAGTGGCATGAATTAAAAATGAGGGAGGTGAAAAAAATGAACTTTCAATTTAACCATTTCCAACACATTTTACCATTGGCAAATGTTCAGAAATCACATTTGGAGTTTGTCTAAGGCCCATTTTCGTGCATTTACATGCACCCCATGCATTTTTGAGTGGATTTAGCAAATTGGTAAAAACATTTCATTTTGAGCTAAATTGGATTACCATTTCATTAACCAAACTTAAGGACATCAAACAGAGTATATATTGATCATTTTCAGTCTGAAAAACCCTAGCCACACTTCACTAAACCAGATCAAATCTCATTTTCTCTCAAGTTCTCATTTTCTTCACTTGGAAATTTTTCTGAAAATTCTCAAAAGAACTCGTGCCCTGTTGGTTGTTTCATCATTCACCAACATTTGTGAAGCCATTGCAAGCATCAAATCACAACTGTAAGCAAGAAAAGCACCACTGTTCCATTGACCTTCTTCCATGGCAGCTTTGTGTTGGAGCTGAATCGTGCTAGCTGAGCTTCAAGTCTTGCTTCTATTCATCAATACCAACCTCCATACGCATCTGTTTTAGCTCAACACAGCCAAACAACCTCATTTCATCACTGCCCTCCAAATCAAGTAAGATTTCGAATCTCTTTATTTTCAAAATCATGCTATGCTTCTTGTAGACCCTTTCATGCTGGTTACACTGAACTTTGAATCGTGAAAAATGGTTGTGTATTGAGGAAGATACATGGATTTAAAGTTTGATATTCAAATGTGTTTTTGCTCGATGCTTCCTTGTTAGTTCAAATTGGTGTTAATGATTGTTGGTTTGTTGATGTACATGATGAGATGAATTCATTGATATGTTGTTTTTCGATTTTGGTTGCAAAAAGTTGTGCTGGAAATCTGGAAACGATGAACATGAGCACTGTAGCATACAAACCCTAAAATTCATGAACCCTGAATTTATTTGATCGTGTTTGGCTGTTTGAGATTTTTGTTTTGCATGTTTGTCACTGTTTTATTGCCATGCACCAGTAAGGACGCGACACCTCCTTAAGTGAAACGCAGAGTTTCACTTAAGGGACTCCCATATTACAAAATTGCCACTGGCCGGTTTTATTATTTCATTTAATCATTTCTTTTCTCAATTTTTATTTCATTTTACATGACCAACTTAGAAAAATCATAAGTCACTCATTTTTAATCCAAATTACATGGGATTTTTTGTAGAATGCTCCTCATGACCTCTAGTTTTTTATGATGTTTTTTCCAGATTTTTTGCACGTGTGGATTTTAAAATGTGCTAGGGTTTGTTCATGTTGTCCATTTTGAGTATGCTATGCCAAATTGATTGTGAAATGATGATACTTTATCCAATGAGGCTGAAATGTTTTGTGCTTAAACTAGACATGTTCATGGTGATTTTGGTGTGGAGTTTGTGAATTTATCATTGCTGGTTATTGAGATATGAATTTTTGAATAGGGGTGTGACAATTTGTGTCACACCATTCTTGTCCAACTTCATGATTTTTATTACCATGCTTATTGAATCCAAATTGGTCTGGATTTTTGCATTAACATACATATGGATGTTGAGAATACATGTGAATTTTTATGGAATTATTGATGGCATTTCCTATTTGATTGGAATTTTCTCCCCTGTTTGGTCATTTGTTGACTTTTTGTGATACATGTTCTTATTTGGTTTGTGAAATTCTAATGCTTAATTGGATGGACTTGAAATTTGACATGTGAATTGTAGACATCTTAAAGTTTGTCATGGTTTTAGTCCCATTCATTTATCATATGTTGTCACTGTTTTATGATTTATTGAAGTTGGTGCATGTTTTGATGCTTTGTATGAGTTTGCTTGAACTTGCTTTGACTTTCTGATTTTCATTGACCTACTTCCCTTGATCCAAATGAGCTGAAATTTGGTATGCCTAGCATGTTATGGATGATGTTTGATCATGAATTATTTGAGAATTTTTTGAAATGTTTGTGATTGGATTTGAGTTGAATCATTCTGTTGACTTCTATGAGCTTCTATATGACATGTTTTGACCTAATTTGTTTGTGAAATGATAATGATGAATGATATAAACATGAAACCACTTAGGTTTTCTTCTTGATTGATTTGTCTTGACTTTGGGCACTTGTCCCTTGCTGTTTTAAACTTTTTATCTCCTTTTGACCCTAGGCTTGTCCTAGTGGTCTTGTCACTCATGTTTAAGCTTGGTTTTTCAGGTTAAGCAACAAATGCTTCAAAGAGATCAATACAAGTTGAATGAGTTTGATTGTTTATCATGAACTAACTTGTTTGTTTTGTAGGTTGCCTAGCTCACTTGTTATGAGCTTATTGCTTTGCACATATGCTTGACTGTATTGTCTGTTGGCTTATGCTGTTTTGTTTTAACTTTGTGTCTGGTATACTAATTGTGCTTGACTGATTTCAGGTACTTTAGTTGCTATTAGTTCCTTGTGAACGTTGCTTTGCTTTGCTTGATAAGCAATTTGCATTGAGGTATAATTTCCTTACTTCATGTAGTCTGGAAGACCTGGCCTGTTACTTGGCCAGGCAACTGTCTGAAGTCCTCCTTAAAAGGCAATGTCTGTGCTTGTTTACTTTTGTCCCAAGCAGGAAAAGTCCTTTAAATAAGGGAATTGGTAGAATCCAAGAGATATGTAACCTATCTCCTACTATTATGTGAGTCACTCACCTTGCTCACACTACTTGTGTTGATGCATAGTGAGTAAAAACCCAAGATCTATCGAGTCAATAATTTGTGGAGAGAGTTCCATCTTTCTGAACTCCCACACTTTCTGATATTCAAAGCTCTCCCTGACCAGGGATAAGAGCATGAGGCACACCCCTCATATCCTTTCATCTGCTTCACCTTGGCTCTCAATGTCAAGGTTAAGAGCACCATTAACCCTATTCTAGGTGGCTTCAATGCCTAACCCTTTGTATGAGCCTTATTGCTTGGTTATAGTGTGTGCTGAATGACTTTGATTGATTGATTACTTAGTCCATTTGTACATGTCTGCTTGCATGATTTGTGCATTTATCATCATTAATTGCCCATTAGTGCATGATCATTTCATTTGTCTTTGTGACATATCTTTGTTGATTGCCTATTGAGGACAATTGTAAGACCATTCATTGGCCATTGTTCCTATGATATGGAAGTGAGTATAAGACCATTTCATTGGCCACTCATTTTCTCTTTGCTTGATGCATTTGTTTGTTGTATGTGAGGATGCAATTGTAAGTCCGTGTAATTTGGCATTTGTTTTCCTATGATCATATGTTGGAGGTTAGAGTAAGCCCAAATAGATTGACATCTGACATCCAAATGTCTTGTTTTGCTTTTTTGGAGATTGGTATAAGTCCAGATAGATTGGCATCCGGTATCCACTTTTTATTTATTTGTTGAGGAGATTGGTATAAGTCCATAGAGTGGCCTCTGATATCCAGTTCTGTTTAGGACATTGGTATAAGTCCAGTGATTGGCATCCGGTATTCGCTTTTGTTGACTTTCCTCTTTTGCTTTGCTTGTTTGTTATTGCTCATTGCCTATTCCAAAGGACACACTTGAATCATCTTCTATATGATGTCAAGAGGTGAACCTTCTAGGAAGTCTTACACTCCACCTTCATCCATTCATCCATTTTGTCCTAAACCTTTTCACACATTGCTTTCAAAACTTGAGATAAATATTGTGCAAACATCTTCATGCTTTTAAATTAAAAACCTGGACCCCAAGTCCTTGACTTTTTCAAACTCCATTTTCATAATACTTCTTTTGAATCAATCTTAATCATACTTTGACCCTCCTTTTGTGAATAATCATAATCAATTAACTTCACTCATTCAATTGTTTTGTGGCTTTGTCCATTCTTGTTAAGTTTTCATACATTAGCCGTAGGTTTGATTTATCCTAGTTGGTTGATGTTAATCTCACCTATTTGTCCTTAGTTGATTGAATTGTAAGTCTTCCTTGCTTATTATAGGGTTAACCCCTCACTAGCAAGTTGAAGCTTTTCTCACATGGTGGACTTGTTGTTTGTATAAGGTTGAGTTTTCTCCCGTGGATAACGTAAGACCTTAGGGCTTGTGTTTAAAATTGAATCCACTAACTTTTGGAAATCTTTTAGCCGAACTACGGCGTTTTGATCCTTACCTTTGATGGAAGGGTACGTAGGCAACGGGTTCATCCGTTCGAACACAAAAATAATAAAAATTGTATATTCTTTTCTCATCATCCTAATCATGTTTGTACAATAAATATTTCATAACAAATAACAATTTAGTACAACAAGTGTGAAAAGGGCTCCCTAGGAGTACCTAGGACGTGATGGGTGCCTAACACCTTCCCATTGCGTAATTTACCCCTTACCCAGACTCTCTGATCTTTTGATTAGTTTTCTATGCGTAAAACTTCTTAGGCTTTTGTTCGCTTTTTAGCCAGTCCTTTGGATAAATAAAAGTGCGGTGGCGACTCGAATTCATTGTATGCTTTGCTTATGGTTTAATCAATAAATCATATAGCGACGAATACACCGCTACAGAAAAGTGGTGACTCTGCTGGGGAAACAGATCCTTGGTGGTATTGCCTACTTTTCACCCTTGTGTGATATATTGTTATTTGTTATATGACATATTTTTGTACCATTTGGGATAACTGTATTGATTGTAATGTTTGAATTGCTTGATATACAATTGCTGTTTGCTTTGGTGATCTGTGAGGTGATTTCTATACCCGAACTCGAGTGCACTCTAGGATAGGAGAATGGCATAGTCTTGTTGACTGGTGTGGAGTATTCCTTAGCCAGTTGACTTGCGAGTCCATTCACTTGGTGGAGGTCATGTTGGATTAATAATGTCACACAAGTTATTTGTGGTTAGGCATTATTCTTTCAATCATGTGCCGCAGAAGCCAAGGACCGTAGTTTACCAAGCCCATCTTGGCCTATTTTTAGGAACGTAGTGCGAAGGTCGTTCAGATGTAAGTTCTGACGCGATTGTTACGCGATACTACACTCGTAAGAGTTTCTCTTGAGAATATTCTTGGAATACGAGTATTCGTTCCTCCGATAATATTCGAAAGATGGAACGATGATTATGGGAACCTCTGGTAGAACATGTCTGGCAGGTTTAAACCCTAGTACACTCCCTTTGGGTGGTTCTTAACCGAGACTCCATGCTCGTGACTCCGAACAAACCCGTGATTCGTGGTTTAGTCGTTCAGACAACCTTAATATCAATGGAACCTGGGTGTTGATCAGGTATAAAACCTAAATCCCCCAAAACGGATGGTTGATATTAAGGATGTTCGAGCCAGTTCATGTACCGTTAATATCAATGGAACTTGGGTGTCGATAAGGTGAAAACCTAAATCCACCAAAATGGATGATTGATATTAGGGATACAATGAGCTTTCCCATGACCTTTGTTTGGTGTGACCTGTTTGATCCTTGAGTGTGATTGTTGCATTCATGCATTCATGCACTCATCTGCACTTCATGTCATCGGAAAAAAGAAAAATTTCAAGGAACTTAAAAGGGTTTATTTGCAAAATTTTCAGACATGGAAAGACCAAAAAGGCATACAAAGAAGTACAGCTTTAGACAGCCCGATGTAAAAGAGTTAAGGAATCTGACATCTTATGTATTAGATCCCTTGGGTTTCAAAGCTCGCTATGGGAAGCTTCTACCTCTGCTGACTACTCAGGTTGACGAAGGGTTGATGAGTACTCTGGCTCAGTTTTATGATCCGCTGTATCATTGCTTCTCATTTCCGGACTTCCAGTTGTTGCCAACCTTGGAGGAATATTCTCACCTTATTGGGATTCCGATTCTGGATCAAGTGTCGTTCAGTGGCCTAGAGAGTATTCCGACCGCTCGAGAGATTGCCAGCTTGTTGCACATAGATGAAGATCTGATTAGAGCTAATCTGACTACCAAAGGCGGAATTCAGGGTTTTCCTCCCGAGTTCCTCATTGCTCAAGCTACCTTTTATGGGAAGGCCATGAGTGAGGATGCCTTTGAGGCTTTGTTTGTGCTGCTCATCTATGGATTGGTGTTGTTTCCCAACTTCGACAAGTTCGTGGACATGAACGCTATTAGGATCTTCTCAGTTCTTAATCCCGTTCCGACTTTGTTGGGCGATGCCTATGTCTCTTTGCATCTGAGGAATGCAAAGGGTGGAGGAGTTATTGTTTGCTGTCTACCTTTGCTATACAAGTGGTTTATTTCGCACTTGCCGCAGACAGTTGCTTTCAAGGAGAACAAGGGATGTCTACGGTGGTCTCAGAGACTTATGTCTCTCACCAATGATGATATCACTTGGTATGATCGCGTGTATGATACCGTTCAGATCATTGACTATTGTGGTGAATTCCCTAATGTGCCTCTTCTTGGCACATGTGGTGGGATCAGCTACAATCCCATTCTCGCACGACGTCAGCTTGGGTTCCCCCTGAAGGATAAACCTCATAACATTCTGTTAGAAGGTGTGTTCTTCCAGGAGGGTAAAGATCCCCAAGGCCTGAAAGCCACATTTGTCCGTGCTTGGCGCAGTATTCACAAGAAGAGTAGGAACGAGTTGGGTCCAAAGAACTGCATTGCTTTGGAGCCATACACCTCTTGGGTCAGACAGGGAGCTGTCGTGTACTTAATGCCATATGATCATCCGAGACCTACACCGTTGGATGTGGCTGGGCCTTCAACCCTCCCTACCCAACGTGTAGAGGAGTTGAGAGAAGAAGACCTTTCACGTGCTTGGATCCGTGAAAGAGAAGAATTGCTTCAGCAGCTTAAGGAGAAGGACGTTATGATTGAGTTCCTCGAGCACCGAGTGATCGACGACCCGAACGACACTTGGACCTCTCTGCTTCCTCAGTCTTCCAAATTCTAGAAGAGGAGGTATGATCGACTTGAAAAGGAGAAAGCAGACATGGAAGCGGCCTATGAGAGAGAGATCAAGAAGCTGTGTACTTCTCGTCTTCCAGCATCCCGAGCTTCTAGGGATCCATAGGATGTTTATTTCCCTTTTCTCTTTGTAATGATCAAAAAAATGTTGTACTTCTTTGTCTTGATATATTGAATGAAATATTTTCCATGAGAAATTAAAATGCTTTAATTATTCAAAATATTGCAAACAATACCCTAAGGGTTCCTTGAAAAAAACAAGCATATACACAAACACTTCATGCATCATTTGCATAAGCGGGTGTTTTGTTCCGGTCTCCCATCCTGTGGTCTGACCCTGCGATCTTCATTTATTTTGAAGACGCACTTCGCCGGTACTATACCAGAGCCATCTCTGCCAGATTTATGGACTATCCTGAGCTAGAGAATTGTGAACTCGAGGAGGATTTTGCCAGACTTAGTACTGTTGATGGATTTATTCCTGGTTAACCAATCCCGGGCTGGCATTGGCTACTGTTCTGGGGCACTTAAGGAGCAAGGTTTGTTCGCAAGTGGAGGATTCATCCATGACGATCAACCTGAAGAAGAGGCTACTGCTATCTTGGAAGAGGATGCAGAGGACCTGAGCAATTTTGTCATACCTGGTGGTGTCTGCCACAATTGGGTCGCTGTAGATGTTCCTACGGTCATTCATAAGTCAGCGTAATATGTTCACTTTGTTCAAAACCCTTCTCCCATGCCAAAATGAGAAGTGATGACATTGTTGGCAAAGCATATATACAATGATGTTTTCATTCAATTAATGCATTGTTTAACATTTGTTTTTCCTTTGTTTTCACTTTTTGCTTTTGCATGAAATCAGTGATCACAAAAAACCCATAAAAACAAGAATAAAAGCAATCTTTTTCATCTGCATAATGGTTTGCTTGTTTAAAATGCTAAAGTTTTTCATTAACCAAAATCATTATGCAGGTTGATCCTAAAACCCATTGAACATAATGATCCAACGCCATCTCCCAATTTTGAATTCCTTGTATTTGAGGCAGAGGAAGATGACGTTGAGGGGATTCCTGATGAGATTACCCGTCTCCTTGAGCACGAAGAGAAGATCATTCAGCCGCATCTCGAAGACTTGGAAATAGTCAACTTGGGGTCTGAGGATTGTGTTCGTCTGGGGAAGATTGGGGCACTTCTTGAAGGGTCTGTCAAGGAAGATTTGATCAGCTTGCTACGAGAGTATTCAGATATCTTTGCTTGGTCCTATGAAGATATGCCGGGTTTGGATACAGATATTGTGCAACATTTCCTGCCTTTAAAGCCTGAGTGTGTGCCTGTGAAGCAGAAGCTCAGAAGAACTCATCCAGATATGGCAGTGAAGATCAAAGAGGAAGTTCATAAGCAAATTGATGCGGGGTTTCTGGTGACTTCTACATATCCTCAATGGGTGGCCAATATTGTGCCTGTTCCTAAGAAGGACGGAAAAGTCCGTATGTGCGTTGATTATAGAGATTTGAATAAGGCTAGCCCGAAAGATGATTTTCCTCTACCACACATTGATATGTTGGTAGACAATACAGCTAAATTCAAAGTCTTTTCCTTTATGGACGGATTTTCCGGATATAATCAAATTAAGATGGCACCAGAGGATATGGAGAAGACAATATTCATCACACCTTGGGGAACATTCTGTTATCGAGTGATGCCCTTCGGTTTGAAGAACGCCGGAGCCACGTATCAACGAGCTATGACTACTTTGTTTCATGATATGATGCACAAGGAGATAGAGGTCTATGTTGATGACATGATTGCTAAGTCCCGAACGGAAGTTGAGCATATTGAGCATTTGTTGAAGCTTTTTCAGCGTTTGAGGAAGTTTAAACTCCGCCTGAATCCAAACAAGTGTACATTTGGAGTCCGTTCCGACAAATTGTTGGGTTTTGTGGTAAGTGAAAAAGGTATTGAGGTTGATCCTGCAAAGGTCAAAGCAATACAAGAGATGCTCGCACCCAAAACTGAGAAGCAAGTCCGAGGTTTTCTTGGCCGCTTGAATTACATTTCCAGATTTATATCCCACATGACTGCCACATGTGCGCCGATATTCAAGCTCCTCCGGAAAGATCAGTCTCATGATTGGACCGAAGATTGCCAGAAAGCTTTCGACAGTATCAAAGAATATCTGTCTGAACCTCCGATATTGTCTCCGCCTGTGGAAGGAAGACCTCTGATTATGTATTTGACAGTTCTTGAAGACTCGATGGGTTGTGTACTCGGTCAACAAGATAAATCAGGGAAGAAGGAATTTGCTATATACTACCTCAGTAAGAAGTTTACTGATTGTGAGTCTCGGTACTCTACGCTTGAGAAGACGTGTTGTGCTTTGGCTTCGGCTGCTAAGCGTTTGCGCCAGTACATGATAAATCATACAACTTGGTTGATATCCAGAATGGATCCAATTAAGTATATCTTCGAGAAGCCTGCTTTAACTGGGAGGATTGCCCGTTGGCAGATGTTGCTGTCTGAGTATGATATTGAGTATCGAGCTCAAAAAGCTATCAAAGGTAGTATCTTGGCTGACCATTTAGCGCACCAGCCGATCGAAGATCATCAGTCTGTTCAGTATGACTTCCCGGATGAGGAAATTCTGTATTTGAAGATGAAAGATTGCGATGAGCCTACACTTGATGAAGGTCCGGAACCTGGTTCCAGATGGACGATGGTGTTTGATGGCGCTGTTAATCAATATGGAAATAGAATTGGGGCAGTGATCATTACTCCTCAAGGTTCACACATTCCGTTTACAGCAAGGCTAACTTTCAAATGCACGAATAATATGGCGGAGTATGAAGCCTGTATTATGGGACTTGAAGAATGCCTTGATTTGAGAATCAAGTATCTTGATGTGTATGGTGATTCGGCCCTGGTTGTTAATCAGATCAAGGGAGAATGGGAGACGAATCAACCTGGTCTCATTCCATATAGAGATTATGCAAGGAGAATTTCAACATTCTTCACAGAAGTTGAATTTTATCACATTCCTCGAGAGGATAATCGGATGGCAGATGCTCTTGCTACGCTTGCTTCCATGATAGTGGTCAGATGGTGGAATGATGTCCCCAATATTACTGTGATGCGCTTGGACAGACCAGCTCACATATTTGCAATCAAAGAAGTGAAAGATGACAAGCCTTGGTATTTTGATATCAAGAATTTCTTCCAGAACCAGGCATACCCGCCTGGGGCATCTGTGAAAGATAGGAAAACTTTGAGAAGGTTGTCAGGCAGTTTCTACCTCAGTGGTGAAGTGATGTATAAGAGAAATTTTGATATGGTTTTGCTCAGATGCGTGGATAGACACGAAGCAAACCTGTTGATGACTGAGGTCCATGAGGGTTCATTTGGTACTCATTCCAATGGACATGTCATGGCTAAGAAGATGTTGAGAGCAGGCTACTATTGGCTGACAATGGAGTCTGACTGTTGCAAGTATGTGAAGAAATGTCACAAGTGTCAAATTTATGCGGATAAGATTTATATTCCTCCGACACTTCTGAATGTGATTTCATCACCATGGCCTTTCTCTATGTGGGGAATCGACATGATCGGCATGATTGAGCCGAAAGCGTCCAACGGACACCGGTTTATTCTCGTAGCAATTGATTACTTCACCAAATGGGTTGAAGCCGCTTCGTACACGAATGTAACCAGACAGGTGGTTGTGAAGTTTATCAAAAACCAGCTGATTTGCCGTTATGGTGTGCCAGAGATGATCATTACTGATAATGGATCTAATCTGAATAATAAGATGATGGATGAGTTGTGCGCTGAATTCAAGATTGCACACCATAATTCCTCTCCCTACAGACCTAAGATGAATGGGGCTGTTGAAGCTGCTAATAAGAATATCAAGAAGATTATCCAGAAGATGACTGTCACGTACAAAGATTGGCATGAGATGCTGCCATTTGCTTTGCATGGATATCGTACGTCTGTACGCACTTCAACAGGGGCAACCCCTTTCTCTCTTGTTTACGGCATGGAGGCTGTTCTCCCAGTAGAGGTGGAGATCCCATCAATGAGGGTCTTGATGGAAACCAAGTTGACTGATGCTGAATGGATGCAGAGTCGTTATGACCAATTGAATTTGATTGAAGAGAAGCGGTTAACTGCCATGTGTCATGGTCAGTTATATCAGTAAAGAATGAAGAAAGCATTCGATAAGAAGGTCAAGCCTCGCGTGTTCCGAGAAGGTGACCTCGTGCTCAAGAAAGTTTTGTCTTTCGCGCCAGATTCCAGGGGCAAGTGGACTCCAAACTACGAGGGTCCATATGTTGTTAAGAGAGCCTTTTCAGACGGAGCTTTGATGCTTACAACAATGGATGGGGAGGATTTCACTCGTCCTGTGAATTCAGATGCAGTCAAGAAATACTTTACCTAGAAAAAAAAGTATATGCAAATGAAAAAAACAGAATAGCTCGCTAAGTTGAAAACCCGAAAGGGCGGCTTAGGCAAAAATGAGCGTCTCGGTGGAGAACCCGCAAGGGTAATCCAGGCAAAAATTAGAGACTTGAAAAAAAGAGAGAATATTTGCATCCCGCTAGATTGAGTACCTCACTCTGGGGCAATCTAGGCAAAAATTAGGGATTTGGCAAGTAACTGCATCCTGACAAGACTTTCTGTTTCACCAGCTGTCATTTCGTCAGAGGATTCTCGATTCGTCGTCAAACTGAAGCTTCGAATACATCGAGATTCAAATTGGTAGAGAAAGGATCATTATGTTCAATGTAGCCCTCTTCCAATATATATCACTGATTTCAAATTTGTACAGATCTATGGAGTCTTGCCATTTGCAGGCTACCATTCCATCAAATGAATTTGAGCTTTTATCCAATTATTTGCACTCTTATTTGTTTCAATTCAACAAATGTTTTGCATGTTTTATTTGATAAAATATCATTGTTTTTAAACAAACCAAATTTTTCAAAATTTGCTGTTTTAAACAAAGTGAATATTCATAAGGTTGAAAGGATACTCAAGAATATCTCAGTGCTCTCCCAAGGGTGGCATGATCTCCAACAGGTAAGACATTTGGTTCATATTCCTGGTTTGGTTGTATCTTCTTTCTCCCGATCTTGTGATGGGGTTGATCCCCAGCATAGTTACAAACAGAGTGTTGTTGAAGACTCAGTTTTCTCCAGCAGCAGTTTTCCCCACTAGAGTTGCTTATACAGTTGGATTCTACTTGGATGATGTTGTTCTCCCAGTGGGTTGTTCCCCGGAGTTGTTTGGAGTTGCAAAGCTCTTTGTTTCTCAGTTGATGCTGAGATCCCCTGCGGATCTTTGAGATTTTCTCTTGTTCCCCAACAGATTCGTCTTGGTGGCTGTTTTGCCCGTTGTGACTTTCTGTAACCTGATTGGTTTGTTTGCTGATCCAGCATTCAGAGATTTGGTGTTTCCTGATATCTCTAATCCTCTGTTCTCCAGCAGTACCCGCAGATCTATGCTTTATAGCATGTAGATCTCCGCGGATTGACTTTCCAGTTGGTTTTTCCCCTGGAAGTATAGTACCGGGCGTTTGATTCCTGGACCTGTTTGTGTTAGATATGTCTGTTTTGTCAGCATTCATCAAACATAAATCACGCATATTCATGCATATTCATAAAACATTCAGATATTCATGTTGCATTTCTCGCCATATATCTCTTGTTGATTGTTCCTGCTATGGTGATGCAGATCCCCAATAGATCTCCCCTAGCAGATGTCGGGTGTTAAATCTCTCCATATATAGTCAACCCCATAAGCAGAAAATGTCTGTTATATTTCCTTCTGCAGTTCCCCACTGAGATATATCCTCGTGGATGACGGTTTCTTCCGTTCCCTCCCAACATATATATTGGGATGGATTTTCCTATTTGAGTTATATCCTCATTAGGACGTGTCTTGATTCAGTCTGTCCTTTCGGATTATTCCCGGATTTGGCTATTTGTCAAAATGTCTTGTGCTTCCCAGCGGGTTGTTCCCCAGCGGAGTTTTTCGGGCCTCTACCCTTATACCGGTAGTTGTAAGTCCTATTTTCCTTGCCCTTTTGATGGAATTGGTGGTTATATACCTTTTAATCCTCGGCAAGAATTGTTGGTTTTCTACCTAGTAGTCGGTAGTCGTAAATCCTATTTTTCTTACTCTCCAACAGAGTTTGTGATTTGTTATAAACCTTATTTTTGGTTTCCCGTGCGGATTTGTGATTTGTTCTATCCCCACGCAGAGTTGTTGGTCTTCTACCCAGTATTCGGTAGATGTAAACCCTAATTCGTGGTTATCCCCACCAGAGTATGGCTATTACCTCGTATTCGGTAGTTGTAAGTCCTATCTCTTTTCCCCTGACAGAGATAACCTTTGTGGTTCGTCCTGATTATAAGTGGATTTCTGTTGTTGTGGTTTTATCCCTAACAGAGTTGGTGTCTCCCTGTGGTGATTTCTATCCCCAGTTTGAGTTTGTGGTCTCCTACCCCGTATTCGGTAGTTGTAAATCCCAAGTGTTGATGTTTCTCCCCAGCAGAGTTTGTGCCTTGTGGTACAGTTGGATAATTGCCGGATGCTTGCAATTTATCCCCAGCGGGTCCCTTCACCGTTTGTCAGTGATTGCGTTCCCCGGATAGTTGATTGTCATCAATATATCCCCAGCTTGTCGTTGTGGATAATTGCTGTTTATGCAATTCATCCCCGGATCATTGATTCTCACCAGTGAATCCACAGCAGATCGCCTTTCATTTACCCTCTTGTTGGTAATGTCTGTTGCTCCTTTTGATTGGTCATCATTATATACCTAGTTTGGTATCCCGATACCTTTCTTTTCGGTTGATTTATCCTTTATTAACCCTTATACCGGTTGTGGATAATCTTCCATGCGAGTATGTTATTCACGGTCTGCCGGTAATGAATAATATATCTCATGCACTCTTCAGTCGAAGCCTCTTGTGTTTCCCTGGTCGAGTAAGTTTCGTTATTTCCCTTTGCGGAGTCGAATATTCTCTGTTGTCGGATAATTGTCGGATGCTTGCAATTTATCCCTTTGAGTTGTCTTTCGTTTACCCGGATGCTTGGTATCGATTGTCTCTCTTTTTGGTTAGTCACCTATTATATACTTCGGTATCTCTGGTGTCTTTTCCTTTCGAGTATAGTATTCACGGTTTGCCGGTAATGAATATTATTTCTCATGCGCTCTTTAGTTGGAATCCTTTGTTGATTTTCCCCAACTGAGCAAGATTCGTATTCTTTGTAGAATCGAATGTCCATCCTTTAACCAGTTTGTGTTTCGGATGATGAGTGTTTTGGCATATATACCAATTCACGTTTTCGGTAGATCACCTATTATATACCTTGGTATCTCTGGTGTTTCTTACCATGCGAGTTTATTATCTACGTTCTGACGGTAATAGATAATATATCTCATGCGAGTTTTCTTATCCACGGTCTGCCGGTAATGGATATTATATCTCATGCACTCTTTGGGTTTGTGTCCCCAGTTGAGTAAGGTTCGTTTTCCCGTTGTGGATTCGAATGTCCATCCTGTAAGTCGTTTTGCTTTTTCAAGACCTCCTTTCGGATGATGAGTGTTTTGGCATATATACCAATTCACGCTTTGGTCGGTCACCTATTATATACTTCGGTATCCCTGGTGTTCCTTCCTTTCTGCTCCCTATTATGACCTCGGTCCCCTGTGGAGTCAGATTTTCCTGAGTTTATGTACCTTTTTTTTTTAGGTCTTTCTCAGAGGTTTGGTTGATTGATATCTCTCACCCTTATATCGGTCTTAGATATTCATTCTTCCTGAGTTTGTTACCCTTATACCGGTAACATCTTATTCTTTGGTGCTTCCTCAGTGGAGTTTCCTGTTGTTCTTCCCAGGAGTCAGCTTGTGTCTCTCCAATGGATGTTTTCCTTTTGGAATTTTCTTCTCCCCAGTGTGAGTCCTTCATTCCTCAGTGAGGTCTCCAGTCTGATTTCTGTTATTACCCTAATCAGAGTCGTGTCCTGCTCACGTATTCTTTTTTCTTTTTCTATCCCCAATAAGAGTCTTGTTAGAGTCTCTGTTCCTGGTAAGTGTATTACTCTGATGGATCGTCTTTTCTTCTGTGTGAATCATATTCCCCACAAAGTTTGCGTCTTTTGCATGCATACATTTGCATCATGAGGTCTCTTAGGGACCAAAATTTGTCTCATTACTGTTATTTAAGCTCATTCTACCGCGTCGAGATGAAGATTTCTAAACTTCACTTCTCCGGCTAGAATGACCTTAAATAGGGGCATCTGTAAGACCCCAATTTTGTCCCTAAGATCCCTCATGGCATCATATCATACCATATCATTGCCTCAAGGATCTTTGTGCACCTTTGCTTGCCTCCTAGTGGGTGGGTTATCTCGTGAGTGTGGTTCTTGATCACCAAGCATGTTTTGCATTTGTGTATCATTGCTTTTCATCTATCTATTAACCAAAGGTACAAAAATATTGTCATCTAACCATGTTACTTGCAGATGAAGCCAACTAGGTCAAATCAGTCAAAATCAGTCATTGAACAGTGGATGGTGGCCATTCTTGAAGAATTTGGGCACCATGATCATTCATCAAGAGTTCATATGAGTTGTGACATCATTTTGGATCAAGATATCAAGTGGTAAGGACTTGGATTTCATCAGAACATGGTTCAGTCAACCAAAACCCTAGCAAAGTCTAGCAAAGTCAACTGTGGTCAAATGTGCATTTAATCAGTGATTTGATGGTGGGAATTGGTTTGAGAGGTCTCATTCATGTCCATATAAGCCTCATATAACATGTCAAACATCCACAGTGAAGAATTTGAAGTCAGACAAGAAATTTCCCAAAATAGAAAGTTGACCTGTAATTGGAATTTGCCAAAAATGGAAAGTTCTTCTCCTCCAAATTACATCATCATACAAGCTTCAAATGATTTTTTGTCCAACATGAAAGTTGAAGATCTTGTTCTCCCATTTCCAAAAAGTCCAAGAACACTCATTTCTCATTTATGGTTGGCAAGTTATGATCAAATCATTCTCAAAAAATTTTGAACTTCAAAGTGGCATATCTTCCAAACCATTTGGCCAAATTGAGTGAGGTTTTTTGCTACAAGTCACATTTGATGTGCTCTATCCAAATCCTTCATCACAATTCACCAAAAATCAACCAATCAAAATGGCCTTTTTCAAGTGGCATGAATTAAAAATGAGGGAGGTGAAAAAAATGAACTTTCAATTTAACCATTTCCAACACATTTTACCATTGGCAAATGTTCAGAAATCACATTTGGAGTTTGTCTAAGGCCCATTTTCGTGCATTTACATGCACCCCATACATTTTTGAGTGGTTTTAGCAAATTGGTAAAAACATTTCATTTTGAGCTAAATTGGATTACCATTTCATTAACCAAACTTAAGGACATTAAACAGAGTATATATTGATCATTTTCAGTCTGAAAAACCCTAGCCACACTTCACTAAACCAGATCAAATCTCATTTTCTCTCAAGTTCTCATTTTCTTCACTTGGAAATTTTTCTGAAAATTCTCAAAAGAACTCGTGCCCTGTTGGTTGTTTCATCATTCACCAATATTTGTGAAGCCATTGCAAGCATCAAATCACAACTGTAAGCAAGAAAAGCACCACTGTTCCATTGACCTTCTTCCATGGCAGCTTTATGTTGGAGCTGAATCGTGCTAGCTGAGCTTCAAGTCTTGCTTCTATTCATCAATACCAACCTCCATACGCATCTGTTTTAGCTTAACACAGCCAAACAACCTCATTTCATCACTGCCCTCCAAATCAAGTAAGATTTCGAATCTCTTTATTTTCAAAATCATGCTATGCTTCTTGTAGACCCTTTCATGCTGGTTACACTGAACTTTGAATCGTGAAAAATGGTTGTGTATTGAGGAAGATACATGGATTTAAAGTTTGATATTCAAATGTGTTTTTGCTCGATGCTTCCTTGTTAGTTCAAATTGGTGTTAATGATTGTTGGTTTGTTGATGTACATGATGAGATGAATTCATTGATATGTTGTTTTTCGATTTTGGTTGCAAAAAGTTGTGCTGGAAATCTGGAAACGATGAACATGAGCACTGTAGCATACAAACCCTAAAATTCATGAACCCAGAATTTGTTTGATCGTGTTTGGCTGTTTGAGATTTTTGTTTTGCATGTTTGTCACTGTTTTATTGCCATGCACCAGTAAGGACGCGACACCTCCTTAAGTG
This sequence comes from Lathyrus oleraceus, assembly GCF_024323335.1. Classification (NCBI taxonomy): domain Eukaryota; kingdom Viridiplantae; phylum Streptophyta; class Magnoliopsida; order Fabales; family Fabaceae; genus Lathyrus; species Lathyrus oleraceus. The sequence goes on from NC_066581.1 coordinate 102,467,630, forward strand.
AAACGCAGAGTTTCACTTAAGGGACTCCCATATTACAAAATTGCCACTGGCCGGTTTTATTATTTCATTTAATCATTTCTTTTCTCAATTTTTATTTCATTTTACATGACCAACTTAGAAAAATCATAAGTCACTCATTTTTAATCCAAATTACATGGGATTTTTTGTGGAATGCTCCTCATGACCTCTAGTTTTTTATGATGTTTTTTCCAGATTTTTTGCACGTGTGGATTTTAAAATGTGCTAGGGTTTGTTCATGTTGTCCATTTTGAGTATGCTATGCCAAATTGATTGTGAAATGATGATACTTTATCCAATGAGGCTGAAATGTTTTGTGCTTAAACTAGACATGTTCATGGTGATTTTGGTGTGGAGTTTGTGAATTTATCATTGCTGGTTATTGAGATATGAATTTTTGAATAGGGGTGTGACAATTTGTGTCACACCATTCTTGTCCAACTTCATGATTTTTATTACCATGCTTATTGAACCCAAATTGGTCTGGATTTTTGCATGAACATACATATGGATGTTGAAAATACATGTGAATTTTTCTGGAATTATTGATGGCATTTCCTATTTGATTGGAATTTTCTCCCCTGTTTGGTCATTTGTTGACTTTTTGTGATACATGTTCTCATTTGGTTTGTGAAATTCTAATGCTTAATTGGATGGACTTGAAATTTGACATGTGAATTGTAGACATCTTAAAGTTTGTAATGGTTTTAGTCCCATTCATTTATCATATGTTGTCACTGTTTTATGATTTATTGAAGTTGGTGCATGTTTTGATGCTTCGTATGAGTTTGCTTGAACTTGCTTTGACTTTCTGATTTTCATTGACCTACTTCCCTTGATCCAAATGAGCTGAAATTTGGTATGCCTAGCATGTTATGGATTATGTTTGATCTTGAATTATTTGAGAATTTTTTGAAATGTTTGTGATTGGATTTGAGTTGAATCATTCTGTTGACTTCTATGAGCTTCTATATGACATGTTTTGACCTAATTTGTTTGTGAAATGATAATGATGAATGATATAAACATGAAACCACTTAGGTTTGCTTCTTGATTGATTTGTCTTGACTTTGGGCACTTGTCCCTTGCTGTTTTAAACTTTTTATCTCCTTTTGACCCTAGGTTTGTCCTAGTGGTCTTGTCACTCATGTTTAAGCTTGGTTTTTCAGGTTAAGCAACAAATGCTTCAAAGAGATCAATACAAGTTGAATGAGTTTGATTGTTTATCATGAACTAACTTTTTTGTTTTGTAGGTTGCCTAGCTCACTTGTTATGAGCTTATTGCTTTGCACATATGCTTGACTGTATTGTCTGTTGGCTTATGCTGTTTTGTTTTAACTTTGTGTCTGGTATACTAATTGTGCTTGACTGATTTCAGGTACTTTAGTTGCTATTAGTTCCTTGTGAAGTTTGATTTGCTTTGCTTGATAAGCAATTTGCATTGAGGTATAATTTCCTTACTTCATGTAGTCTGGAAGACCTGGCCTGTTACTTGGCCAGGCAACTGTCTGAAGTCCTCCTTAAAAGGCAATGTCTGTGCTTGTTTACTTTTGTCCCAAGCAGGAAAAGTCCTTTAAATAAGGCAATTGGTAGAATCCAAGAGATATGTAACCTATCTCCTACTATTCTGTGAGTCACTCACCTTGCTCACACTACTTGTGTTGATGCATAGTGAGTAAAAACCCAAGATCTATCGAGTCAATAATTTGTGGAGAGAGTTCCATCTTTCTGAACTCCCACACTTTCTGATATTCAAAGCTCTCCTGACCAGGGATAAGAGCATGAGGCACACCCCTCATATCCTTTCATCTGCTTCACCTTGGCTCTCAATGTCAAGGTTAAGAGCACCATTAACCCTATTCCAGGTGGCTTCAATGCCTAACCCTTTGTATGAGCCTTATTGCTTGGTTATAGTGTGTGCTGAATGACTTTGATTGATTGATTACTTAGTCCATTTGTACATGTCTGCTTGCATGATTTGTGCATTTATCATCATTAATTGCCCATTAGTGCATGATCATTTCATTTGTCTTTGTGACATATCTTTGTTGATTGCCCATTGAGGACAATTGTAAGACCATTCATTGGCCATTGTTCCTATGATATGGAAGTGAGTATAAGACCATTTCATTGGCCACTCATTTTCTCTTTGCTTGATGCATTTGTTTGTTGTATGTGAGGATGCAATTGTAAGTCCGTGTAATTTGGCATTTGTTTTCCTATGATCATATGTTGGAGGTTAGAGTAAGCCCAGATAGATTGACATCTGACATCCAAATGTCTTGTTTTGCTTTTTTGGAGATTGGTATAAGTCCAGATAGATTGGCATCCGGTATCCACTTTTTATTTATTTGTTGAGGAGATTGGTATAAGTCCATAGAGTGGCCTCTGATATCCAGTTCTGTTTAGGAGATTGGTATAAGTCCAGTGATTGGCATCCGGTATCCGCTTTTGTTGACTTTCCTCTTTTGCTTTGCTTGTTTGTTATTGCTCATTGCCTATTCCAAAGGACACACTTGAATCATCTTCTATATGATGTCAAGAGGTGAACCTTCTAGGAAGTTTTACACTCCACCTTCATCCATTCATCCATTTTGTCCTAAACCTCTTCACACATTGCTTTCAAAACTTGAGATAAATATTGTGCAAACATCTTCATGCTTTTAAATTAAAAACCTGGACCCCAAGTCCTTGACTTTTTCAAACTCCATTTTCATAATACTTCTTTTGAATCAATCTTAATCATACTTTGACCCTCCTTTTGTGAATAATCATAATCAATTAACTTCACCCATTCAATTGTTTTGTGGCTTTGTCCATTCTTGTTAAGTTTTCATACATTAGCCGTAGGTTTGATTTATCCTAGTTGGTTGATGTTAATCTCACCTATTTGTCCTTAGTTGATTGAATTGTAAGTCTTCCTTGCTTATTATAGGATTAAACCCTCACTAGCAAGTTGAAGCTTTTCTCACATGGTGGACTTGTTGTTTGTATAAGGTTGAGTTTTCTCCCGTGGATAACGTAAGACCTTAGGGCTTGTGTTTAAAATTGAATCCACTAACTTTTGGAAATCTTTTAGCCGAACTACGGCGTTTTGATCCTTACCTTTGATGGAAGGGTACGTAGGCAACGGGTTCATCCGTTCGAACACAAAAATAATAAAAATTGTATATTCTTTTCTCATCATCCCAATCATGTTTGCACAATAAATATTTCATAACAAATAACAATTTAGTACAACAAGTGTGAAAAGGGCTCCCTAGGAGTACCTAGGACGTGATGGGTGCCTAACACCTTCCCATTGCGTAATTTACCCCTTACCCAGACTCTCTGATCTTTTGATTAGTTTTCTATGCGTAAAACTTCTTAGGCTTTTGTTCGCTTTTTAGCCAGTCCTTTGGATAAATAAAAGTGCGGTGGCGACTCGAATTCATTGTATGCTTTGCTTATGGTTTAATCAATAAATCATATAGCGACGAATACACCGCTACAGTAACCAATGGCCTTCTTGATATCATGTCTCAAGCCATTCACAAACTTCAAACATTTAGATCTCTCAGCATTAGCAGTATTGTAATGAGGGCAATACTTGATAAGCTCCTGAAATCTAGCAGCATAATCAGCAACGGTACCATTTCCTTGCTTCAATTCAAGGAACTCCACCTCTTTCTTCCCACGACAATCTTCTGGGAAATAGTTCTCCAAGAAGGTATCACGGAAAAGAGTCCAAGTAACTTCCATGTTGTCTTCTTCGAACCTCTGAAGAGTGTTATTCCACCAATCTTCAGCTTCCTTCTCAAGCATATGGGTACCAAACTGCACTTTCTGAGCATCAGTACAGTTCATGACTCTGAAGATCTTCTCAATTGCTTTCAGCCAAGCTTTAGCTTTCTCAGGTGCATGCTCACCCTCAAAGATAGGAGGATTGTTCCGCTGGAATCTCCCCAAAGCACGGAACTCATCATCATCTCCCTTTTAGTTACCGGCATTCGCATTCGCTTGATGGGCATTCGCTTGATGGATCTGACCCATGGATTCATCCAGCATCCTCAGCGCCTCAGCAATGGCATCGTCATTCCTGCCTGCTACCATTGTCCTAAACAACCCGAAACATCAAACAAACAATATCGATCGTGTCATATATACAAATCAAATACCACAGAAACCTACTACCATTGACCAACTGGTCGACCATGCTCTGATACCACTAATGTAACACCCCTTTTTCTACCCCAAATTATTTAGCATATAATCAGAGTAAATAAGCACACATATAAAGAAAAGGGCGTCACATCGACGTTTTCGAAACTTAAAACTTTTCAAAAACCAACAATGCACCTGGTCATTCAAAATAACACATTTCACTCATCATGAATATTCCAGCAATATGCGTTCACAGCGGAAAGTAAAGAATACTCATGTATTTCATAAGATGGTCCATGTCCCATACCATGATCAAATAAAATAAAACAATTAATGACATAAAACATATCCAAATAAGATACGAGTTCAATACCACTAATCTACCCAGTGTTACATGACCAGAGCATTGACTCATTACCTAAATTTAAACTAAATACGGAAACTCTCCAGCTAATCTTGAGCGAGCTACCGTCCACCTACTCCAGCAATACTACTCTGTAGTATTTGCACGATACCCACGTAAAGGTAACATTCAAACAGAAAGGGTGAGAATTCGAATTATTATGAAATAGCATAATAAGGCACAATGAATTAAAACAACAATTCAAGAATTCATCACACTTTGTATTATTATATCAATGACATTAACAGATAATCGTTCCACATATTTCAAACATACATCACACCCACATCAATTATCACATAATTATAAACGACTCAATGCAAGACAATGTGACTCCATGCATGCGGTACCTCAATGTGAACTCAAAGTTTCACCGCTTTCCAATTCAATATCTAGAATCCAAGCCACGCTTCCGATCCGGACAAGACCAAAGCCCTACGTCTGTTTCCAATAAAGGATCACCGCTTAATACTACGCCTAATCCCAATTAAGGATTAACGTCTGCTACGTCTGTTTCCAATTAAGGATCACCGCTTAATACTACGCCTGATTCCAATCAAGAATCAACGTCTGCTCATGTGAACCCACAGTTTCACCACTTCCACAATGAAGTCAACCATGCTATGAATGAATGCACACATACCAACACATATGCAATTAAGACCCTCTATACCGTCTTAACCTTCCACATATCACCATAACTCACAATTGGTACATATACACATTCATAATCATAAACCTTTCACAATTCAATAATGGCATACATACACATTCATACAATATATTATTCACCAATATAGGCCAATCATCAAATATGTACACATAATTCCATTTCAAAACGCACACAATATTTAAATATCAATTTTTCACTTTTCAAACAGTGTTAACCGGTTAACGCCCTGGGTTAATCGGTTAACGCAAAACAGAATGCGCTTCTTGGCAAATTTTAACAGTGTTAACCGGTTAACGCCCTGGGTTAACCGGTTAACGCAAGACAGAATGTAAATTTTCATAAATCGCAATAGTGTTAACCGGTTAACGCCTTGGGTTAACCGGTTAACGCAAAACAGAAAGTTGTTCTTGCGCTAACAACGAAACAGAATGCATATTTCCCCGCATTTTTCATCGTTGGAGGACTTCCGGACCTCCGATTTCGATTCCGTAAAAAGCTACACGTTCATAAAATTATGACTCATCCAAATATATATTCATTTACAGTTTTAAAATAATTTAATCATCACAATTCAGAGTATTTATCAAGACCTAATAATTCCAAAGCCATGTCAATTAAGGATTTCAACCTAAAACATGTTCCTACCCATTTACCCAATCATACTAACCCATAATAATAAGGATTTCCCCCCTTACCTCGTCAATCTGATGGAACCCTTGACTCCTCTCGCTTTTCCTCTCCTCTTTCCTCTATTGCCTTCAATGCTCAAGTGAATTCTAATTCACACTTCCCTCACCTCTTACTATTTATAATAGTATTCTAGTTGGGCTTAAATCATCTAATTTAATCACCAGGCCCAAAATACCTAATATTTAAATACCTCTATTTAAATTCAAATAATTAACCACTCACTATGCACACCAAGTTAATTAATTAATTCAATTATTTCTCATATCCACTAGATAATGAATTAATACCCCAATTAATTAATTAACACTCCACATAATTAAATTAAAATATAATAATAATAGTATAATAATTAAATACTAAAAAAAATGGGTTGTTACAATAATTGCTTGGCTCACAAGTTAAACCTAATACAAGACACAAATAAAAATACAACAGTGAAGTATGATGGTACAATGAATGCTTCACGCTTAAAACTCCTGAGTTGCTGAAAGTAGGATTGCCATCCTTTTATATTGCAGCACTTGGGCCTTGTACTTGTATTTCCTAAAAATAAGGTTAAGCAAGTTAACCTAATTTCCACATATTAGGGTGCTAACAAATAGGCTATTTGTTAGGTCCATTAATTGTAGCTCAGTTGTTAGTTTCCTGGATTTTAGCTCAGCTGTTAGATTCCTGAAAGATAGCCTGAGAAAAATACTGAAAACAGAAAAACTAACCATCCTACACTTTAGCATATGCTGTCAGGAATGAATGTCATAACATTCAGTTTGACGTCCAGACCATAGGCCATATGTTAGGTTTGTTATTCTCCTGAAAAACAGACTGTACTAAATGCTGAACTGTAATAGAAAGACCAATTAGTCTATAATTCAGTATCAGCTGTCAGAGATAAATGTCATAACATTCAGTTTGACATTTAGACAATAGGCCCTATGCCAGGTCTGTTATTCACCTGATAAACAAATTGAAATAAATACTTAACTGTAGCAGAAAAACCAACCTGTCTATAATTCAGTATCTGCTGTCAAGGATGAATGTCATAACATTCAGTTTGACATTCAGACAATAGGCTATGTGCCAGGTCTATTATTCTCCTGAAAAACAAACTGAAATAAATACTGAGCTATAACAGAAAACCAACTATTCTATAGTTCAGTATCTGCTGTCAGGGATGAATGTCATAACATCCAGTTTGACATTCAGTAAATCCTGTATTAGCTAATCCTGCAGCATACTACTCAAGCATGTCATGACATCAGTCAAGACATCAGAGTACAGTTAGTGTTTTAACACAAAATGCAGCCAATCAAACATCTACAAACTCCCCCTTTGGCAAATTTTTGGCTAAAACAACTTGGCATCACAACAGAGTTCACAGCAACGGAAAACACACATCCATGCAGATGAATTAACATAGCTAATACACTCAGAACAACAACACACTCAGCACACATGGAAGTTAAATAAAAACTTCAAACAACAGCACACAAGTAGATAGCAAACAGCAACACACACACACACTCATCACACATAGACGTTGAACATCAAGCTGCATCACAACCTCTGGATTAGAGGATCTTCAACATCTGTTCAAGCACATAACAAATAATCTGTTGTCCTGGGGTACAGGTGTTACTCCCCCTTTTTGTCAAAAATGTTGCCAAAGCAACACTTAATAATACAGACCAACACAAAATAAATTACACACAAATTTTCAGAAACACAATCTTGATTTTACTTCAAAGCTTCAATCAAGAATACCCCCTCTTGATCTTGCTTTACAACTTTGATCAAGACAACACCCACTTGATCTTGCTTCACAACTTTGATCAAGTAGACACACACTCTTGCTTCACAATAGGTACAACCATATCAGATGCCATGACTTTGTGTATGACATCTTGAGCCACTCCTGCATGAACATGTCCCTTAACTCCCGTAGGCACATAGGATGTTTCATGTTAGGATATCCCCTTAACATCTTGTTACCACACTTGTTGCAAGTGAAATAACTATGATCTATTGACCAATCAGAGCACACTTTCAATTGTTTAATAGTTTGAAATATTAAACAATACATTCCTAACATCCTTGGTTGCTATAAATCCTCAGAAAGGCATATTCCCAATTTGCCCCTTAAATTTTCAAACTGAGTAGCATCCAAAGCCTTTGTGAATATGTCAGCAAGTTGTAGTTCAGTAGCTACATGTTCCAAGGTAATCACTTTGTCTTCCACCAGATCTCTGATGAAGTGATGTCTAATGTCAATATGTTTGATCCTGCTGTGTTGGATGGGATTCTTTGAAATATTTATGGCACTGAGATTGTCACAGAACAATGTCATGACGTTCTGTGAGACATTATACTCAGTCAGCATCTGTTTCATCCATCCCAGTTGGGAACAACTGCTTCCAACTGCTATGTACTCAGCCTCTGTAGTGGACAATGATACACAGTTTTGTTTCTTGCTGAACCACGATATGAGATTGTTTCCCAAAAAGAAACATCCTCCTGATGTGCTTTTTCTATCATCAGCACTCCCAGCCTAATCAGCATCACAATACCCAGATAAGACAGGCTCAGAGCCATGAGAGTATAGCATACCATAGTCACAAGTCCCATTGATATACTTGAGAATTCTCTTGACTTGATTTAAGTGACTCACTTTGGGTTCTGCTTGGTATCTAGCACGCACACCAACTGCATAGGCAATATCAGGTCTACTGGCAATTAGATATAGTATACTGCCTATCATGCTTCTATACAAGCATTGGTCAACACTAGAACCTCCTTCATCTTTAGTTAATTTTAAATGAGTAGGTGCAGGAGTTCTTTTGTGACTAGCATTATCCATACCAAACTTCTTAACTATGTTCTTGGCATATTTGCTTTGGGAGAGAAACATAGAATCTTCCATTTGGTTAACTTGCAGTCCAAGAAAATAAGTCAATTCCCCAACCAGACTCATTTCAAATTCAAATTGCATCTGGTTAACAAAATGTTTCACCATTTTATCTGACATTCCACCAAAGACAATATCATCCACATAAATTTGGGCAATCATGATTTTGCCATCTTCATCCTTCACAAACAAGGTCTTATCTATCCCTCCTTTTCTGTACCCATTAGAGGTCAGAAATTCAGTCAACCTTTCATACCAAGCTCTAGGAGCTTGCTTCAACCCATACAAAGCTTTCCTCAACTTGTACACATGTTTTGGCAGGTTAGGATCACAAAACCCTTTAGGTTGTTCCACATAGACTTCTTCATTCAAGTAGCCATTTAAAAAGGCACTCTTCACATCCATTTGGAACAATTTGAACTTCAGAAAGCAGGCAACCCCTAACAACAATCTTATTGATTCAAGTCTTACAACTGATGCAAAAGTCTCATCAAAATCAACCCCTTTAACTTGAGTATATCCTTGTGCCACTAGTCTTGCTTTATTCCTAGTGATTACTCCTTTCTCATCAGACTTGTTCTTGTAGATCCACTTGGTACCAATGATGTTAGTCCCTTCAGGTCGTGGAACTAACTCTCAAACTTCATTCCTTTTAAACTGCTCCAGTTCATCTTGCATGGCATTGATCCAGTATTCATCAGTCAGGGCTTCTTTCACATTTTTTGGTTCAACCTTGGATACAAAACAGGAATTTGAGTTATTCTCCCTTGATCTGGTAATCACACCACTATTGGGATCCCCTATGATAAGATCCTTAGGGCGGTCTTTCGGAATTTTGATAGAAGGCACCTTGTTGGATGCATCTACCTCAAATTCAGGAGGAGTATCCTGTACCTCTTCAGTCTTGACTGGTATGTCTGTTGAAGTCTCAAGGAATGTTCCAACATCCTTTATGGCATTGGATCCTTCATCTTTATCATCCACAATCACATTTATGGATTCCATCAGGACATTGGTTCTGGAGTTGAAAACTCTGTAAGCTCTGCTGTTAGTAGAGTATCCCAGGAATATACCTTTATCACTTTTGGGGTACATTTTCCTTTTCTGTTCACGATCTGTGAGAATGTAACATTTGCTTCCAAAGATATGAAAGTACTTCACAGTAGGTTTTCTACCTTTCCATATTTCATACAGAGTGGAAGAGGTTCCCTTTCTCAAGGTAACTCTATTGTGAACATAACATGTTGTATTCATAGCTTCATTCCAAAAGTGCATAGGAAGCTTCTTTGCATGAATCATAGCTCTAGCAGATTCTTGAATAGTTCTGTTTTTCCTTTTAACTATTCCATTTTGCTGAGGAGTAATAGGTGAGGAAAACTCATGACTTATTTCTTCAGATGAGCAGAAATCATTAAACTTGGAATTTTGAACTCCGTCCCATGGTCACTCCTTATTCTGATAACATAACTATCCTTTTCGCTTTGGAGTCTGATGCACAGATCTTTGAAGACATCAAATGCATCTGATTTTTCTCTGATGAAGCTTATCCATGTGTATCTGGAATGGTCATCAACAACCACATAAGCATATCTCTTCCCACCAAGACTTTCAACCTGCATAAGTCCCATTAAGTCCATGTGCAAAAGTTCCAGAGTTTTGGATGTTGTAGGATGTCCCAGCTTAGGATGTGACATCTTGGTTTGCTTACCAACCCGACATTCACCACAGACTCTGCCTTCATCAATAAGCAGCTTTGGGATTCCTCTCACTACTTCCTTGGAGATGATCTTTTTCATTCCTCTTAAATGAAGATGTCCAAGTCGTCTATGCCACAACTTCACCTCCTGTTCTTCCTTGGCTGAGGAGCACATTAAGGAGTAGTTTGAGACTTTAGGTTCCCATAGATAGCAGTTATCTTTGGATCTGAATCCTCTCATAACTTCCTGATTATCTCCATTCATCATAACATATACTTCCTTAGTGAACTGAACATAGAACCCTTGATCACATAGTTGGCTTATGCTGATGAGTTTAGCAGTTAGTCCTTTTACTAACAGCACATTATTCAGTTCTGGAACCAATAAGCTCATCAACCTTCATATTGCAGATATCTTGAGCTTCTTCTATAGCAGTGACCTTCATGGCAAATCTCTTGGGCAATGATCTGAGAATCTTTCTTACAAGTTTTTCTTCAGACATTTTCTCTCCTAAGCCACCAGAAGTGTTGGCAATTTCAAGAATATTCATGTGGAAGTCATGAATAGTCTCATCCTCTTTCATCCTCAGATTTTCAAACTCGGTAGTCAGCATCTGAAGTTTAGACATCCTCACCTTGGAGGTACCTTCATGAGTTGTTTTGAGAGTATCCCAAACTTCTTTAGCCAGTTCACAGTGATGCACCAGTCTAAAAATGTTCTTATTTATCCCATTGAACAGTGCATTCAAGGCCTTAGAGTTTCCAAGGGCTAATGCCTCTTGCTCTTTGTCCCACTCTTCTTCAGGAACTTGCATAATGATTCCGTCTTTACCTGTCTTCGTTGGACGTTCCCATCCTTTGTTGACAGCTCTCCAGACCTTGCTATCCAGAGACCTCAAGAAGGCTATCATACGAGGTTTCCAGTCATCATAGTTAGAACCATCCAGCATGGGTGGTCTATTTGAGTATCCTACATCCTTGTCCATGGTACTAGAAAGTAACGTCCCTAGGTCTCACCCAGAATTTAACAAGCAGGGTGCATGCTCTGATGCCAATTGAAATTCTAGTTAATAGACTTTCGATGTCACACTGGATGTTATGACATCCAATTTTGCGCAGACAGGAATGTATACAGCAGGTAAATATAAAGTGCAGTAAATAACACAAAGAATTGTTTACCCAGTTCGGTGACAAACACACCTACGTCTGGGGGCTACCAAGCCAGGGAGGAAATCCACTATTAGCAGTATTAATTCAGGCCTTAAACCAACTGTTTAATCATATCACTTAATACCTACCCAATGCAATTTCAATCTAAACTAAGACCAGAGTTCCTACTCACTCCCCCTCAATCACTACAGTGATTACAACCTTTAATTGGTTTAAAGTTAATGGCGAAGTTACACTTCAAACAACTCTTGATTGTGCTTAACAACTTTAATCAAGAAACACAACACTCACGCTTAAAAGCTTAGAGTAACACAACACTTACAACTCAATGAACACCCTAGTCCAATGCAATCATCTAGGTTATAATTGCTTGGCTCACAAGTTAAACCTAATACAAGACACAAATAAAAATACAGCAGTGAAGTATGATGGTACAATGAATGCTTCACGCTTAAAACCCCTGAGTTGCTGAAAGTAGGATTGCCATCATTTTATATTGCAGCACTTGGGCCTTGTACTTGTATTTCCTAAAAACAAGGTTAAGCAAGTTAACCTAATTTCCACATATTAGGGTGCTAACAAATAGGTTATTTGTTAGGTCCATTAATTGTAGCTCAGTTGTTAGTTTCCTGGATTTTAGCTCAGCTGTTAGATTCCTGAAAGATAGCCTGAGAAAAATACTGAAAACAGAAAAACTAACCATAGTACACTTTAGCATATGCTGTCAGGAATGAATGTCATAACATTCAGTTTGACGTCCAGACCATAGGCCATATGCTAGGTCTGTTATTCTCCTGAAAAACATACTGTACTAAATGCTGAACTGTAACAGAAAGACCAACCAGTCTATAATTCAGTATCAGCTGTCAGAGATAAATGTCATAACATTCAGTTTGACATTTAGACAACAGGCCCTATGCCAGGTATGTTATTCACCTGATAAACAGACTGAAATAAATACTGAACTGTAGCAGAAAAACCAACCTGCCTATAATTCAGTATCTGCTGTCAAGGATGAATGTCATAACATTCAGTTTGACATTCAGACAATAGGCTATGTGCCAGGTCTGTTATTCTCCTGAAAAACAAACTGAAATAAATACTGAGCTATAACAGAAAACCAACTATTTTATAGTTCAGTATCTGCTGTCAGGGATGAATGTCATAACATCCAGTTTGACATTCAGTAAATCCTGTATTAGCTAATCCTACAGCATACTACTCAAGCATGTCATGACATCAGTCAAGACATCAGAGTACAGTTAGTGTTTTAACACAAAATGCAGCCAATCAAACATCTACAGTTGTGATGCAGAGTGAAGAGGAATCTTGAAGGAGAGATGAAGATGGAGATGAAGGGTGAAGCAGAATGGCTTGAAGTTCTGCAAAAAAAAATGGAGGTTGAAGTAGATTTTGCTTAAAATGGTATGAAGAAATTTTGTTGGTGAGTGAAGAGAAATTTGAGCAGAATGAGAAATCCCCTTCTGTGATGGAATGAAGAGGTATATATAGTCAATTATGTTTCTGTTAGAGATTTCGATTCAGTTGCGAAATCTATTAGAAATCTCATGGTGTTAGTTAGCACAGATTTCAATTAGGTTCCAATTGAATCGGTTAGAGTTAATTATGGTTAGTTGTTAAATCTGTTAGAAACTGAAAACTAGATTGAAAAAATAAAAACCAGTTGAATGTATTTAAATTCTGTTAGTAGATGCGAAACTGATTTGATTTGAATTTAGTCTTCACTTACCTTTTTGTGTGTGTTGTGTTTCAACAGCTTGGTGGGTGATGCAGGTCAAGCTTGTATAATTGGGATAGAACTACAAGAAGAGAAACAATATTAATCTTGTATGTTACCATATCCAGGACAACTCCAAATGCCGACACTTGATTAAACCTTCGAGCACACCAACCATCCACATCATCACATAGAAAATGTAGACAGATAATTTACTAGATTTTGGTGCAGTAAATAAATCTAATATCTTTAAGTAAATAAGTTTGCATTGAAGGTTGAATGTTTGTTTCAAATGGATGAAATTTTTTATTTTCTAATGGTTTATGTAATTGGATTCCACATGTATGGCTTAGTTTACAAATGGAAATGAAAAAGCGAATTAATGTCATGGTTATGTCGAATTTTGAAATTGGCTTATGTTAGGGAATTTGGATGGTTTAAAATGAAGAATGGGTTAACAAATGGTTATGTATTGTATAAAACAAAGATAGTTTAAAGGTGAAAAATGAACATGGTTTAAAACGAAAGTGAGCAAGATAAAAGAATGGACTTTGTAATGAACATGGTTAAAAATGGACATGTATCATGGATTATGACTTGAAAAATGACTTTGGTTAGATGGTTGACTTTGGTCAACTGGTTGACCAAAGAGTCAACAGGTGATCAAAAGTTAACTTAGGTACAAATGTGTATTTTTTTGATGAAATGATATGTAATGACTTGTAGTGTATGAAATGGACTTGAATGAATAATGACTTGATAGAATGAATAAAAATGGACTTGACTGAATAACACAATGCCCTTAGACCAGATGAAATATAACATACTTCTAGACTTGAAATCCAAACAAGCAAAACCAAGCAAATGAATACTTAACCAAGCAACCGATTGCAACACCTTGAATGAATACACCTTGATCAAGCCCTTAAGACCATGAATAGGTAGGCCTCTGATGAATTGTTGGACAAACATATGAAGCTCCATGAATGACCAGATGAATCTCAATCTTGAATGCACACACCACAGATGATGATGCCATAGTCAGAAACCCGAGTTTCAAGGACTTGGATGGTCATGATGATGCTTACACCTAACACCAATGAATTAGGGTTTCCACTATGATCCATGATGAATATCTACAAGGTGAAAAGTTCAAATACAAACATGGACATCACATGAACCCTAGCATGGGGACTCACCCTTCATTCCATGCCTTGTGTGATCGAGGCCCTTGAATCCATGATTTTGAACTTTTCAAGTGCAAGTGGAATGCAATATGATACTGTGGGTATGTAAATGAAATGAATGCTTATCATGATATACAAATGATTAGGGTTAGTGACCTAGATGATCATTGTGAAGGGTAAGGTGAATTTTGGGGTATGACAAGTAGAATTGCTCGATGAAAAATGTTGTTAACCGAATATGATATCCAGTATGTGACTCAAAAAGAAATAAGGGGGAGTGTTTTGTCTGACTACCTTGCTCACTTACCTGTTGAGGGTTATCAATTGTTGAGGTTCGACTTTCCAGATGAAGACATCATGTTTATTAGAGATTTCTCTATTCCATGCCCCGAGGAAGGCCCAAAACCAGGATTGTGATGGACACTCGTGTTTGAAGGTGCTTCCAATGCTCGTGGTCATGGAATATGCGCAGTTATTACTTCTCCAACTAGCTTCCACCTTCCATTTACCGCTAGATTATGCTTCAACTACACTAACAATATGGAAGAGTATGAGGCATGTATCTACAGTATGGAGGCGGCCATTGACTTAAAGATCAAGATTCTTGAGGTGTATGGAGATTCAACTCTGGTAATCAGTCAGGTAAAAGGTGATTGGGAAACCCGAGATAGCAAATTAATACCTTATAAAGAGCACATCAGAAAATGGATACCCTACTTTGATGAAATATCTTTTCATCATATTCCTAGGGAAGAAAATCAGTTAGCAAACGCTCTAGCTACGTTAGCGTCTAAGTTTAAAGTCAAATGGAATAATGAAGCACCAACTATCCATATTGATCACTTAGATGAACCAACACATTGTCTAGTAACCGAGGCAGATTCTGATGATAAGCCTTGGTTCTATGACATAAAGACATTTTTGGAGAAACAACAATATCCTGAGGGTATATTTATTACTGATAAGAAGGCCTTGAGAATACTCTCTTCCAAGTTTTTCTTAAACATTGATGTGTTATATAAGAGGAATTATGATTCTGTGCTGCTTAGATGTGTGGATAGACACGAAGCTAGCACGATCATAAAATCTATATATGAAGTCTACGAGGGTGTACATACGAAAGGTCCTGCTATGGACAAGAAGATACTTCGGGTTGGTTATTACTGGACAATGATAGAGGTAAACTGTTACGACTTTGTTAAAAGATGCCACAAATGTCAAATATATGGTGACAAGATCTTTGTGCCACCAACTCCGTTGAACATTCTAACGTCTACATGACCCTTCTTTATATGGGGTATTAATATAATTGGATGATAGAGCCTAAAGCTTCCAATGGTAATCGATTCATCCTAGTTGCTATTGATTACTTCACAAAGTGGGTCGAAGCTACTTCATATGTCAATGTCACTCGACAAGTGGTTACTCAATTTATCAAGAAAGAGTCAATTTATCGCTACTGAATTCCTAGCAAGATCATGACTGACAATTCCAATAATCTTAATAATAAGATGATGAAGGAGCTATGCGAAGAATTTAAGATTGAGCACCACAATTCTTCACCATACCGACCCAAGATAAATGGTGCCATAGAAGCAGCTAATAAAAATATCAAAAGAATCATCCAGAAAATGGTAAAGACGTATAAGGATTGGCATGAAATGCTACCTTTTGCTTTGCACGGTTATAAGAAGTCGGTTCGTACATCCACTAGGGCAACTCCATATTCATTAGTGTATGGGTTGGAGGTTGTTCTACCAATTAAAGTGGATATTCCTTTGCTCAGGGCTATCGTGGAGGATGACCTTGATGAAGCTGAATGGGTTCAATCTCGATATGACCAGCTGAATCTGATTGAAGAAAATCGTTTGACAGTTGTTTGCCATGGTCAATTGTACCAAAGACACCTCAAACGAGCTTTTGATAAGAAAGTTCTCCCTCGTGAGTTTCTCTCAGGAGAACTCGTGCTCAAAAGGTATTCTGTTATTTGTAACAACCCAATTTTTAGTATTTATTTATTATACTATTATTACTTATGTGGAGTGTTAATTAATTATTTAGTTGATAGGAGATATCATGAATAATTGAATTAATTAACTTGGTTTAATTTATTTGAATTAAATAGAGATATTTAAATATTAGGTCTTATTGGGCCTATTAATTAAGCTAGAAGTATAATGACTTAAGTCCAAATAGAATACTAATATAAATAGTAAGAGGTGAGGAGAGTGAGAATTAGGATTCATTTGATCATTGAAGGCAATAGAGAAAGAGGAGAGGAAAAGTAAAGAGAAGAGCTAGGGTTTCCAGAAAATTGAAGAGGTAGGGGGGGAATCCTTATTGTTATGGGTTAGTATGATCGGGTCAATGGGTAGATGTATGTTTAGGTTAAAATCCCTAATTTTGCATGGTTTTGGAATTGTTAGGTCTTGATGAATATTCTCGATTTGTGGTGATTTGATTGAGTTAAAACTGTAAATTAATGTTATATACTAAGAGTATTGTATGAGTTATAATTTTCTGAACGTGTAGCTTTTTACGGAATCGAAATCGGAGGTCCGGAAGTCCTCCAACGATGAAAAACGCAGAAAATTCTGCATGCTGTTTCACAGTAACCGGTTACTCACCGAGCGTTAACCGGTTACTTGCTTAAAAATCTGCATTCTGTTAAACTGAGTAACGGATTACTCATCGAGCGTTAACCGGTTACTTGCTTAAAAATCTGCATTCTGTTAAACTGAGTAACGGGTTACTCACCGAGCGTTAACCGGTTACCACTGTTTGAAAAGGGAAAAATTGAGATTTTAAATGTTGTATTTATTTTGAAATGTAATCTAAGTGTGTGTAGTTGATAATTAGCCTATACTTGTGAATGATATACTGTTATGAATGTGTATATGTACCATTGTTGGATTGTGAATGATATATTGTTATGAATGTTTATATGTACCATTGGTGGATTGTGAATGATATATTGTTATGAATGTGTATATGTACCATTGGTGGATTGTGAATGATATATTGTTATGAATATGTTTATGTACCATTGGTGGATTGTGAATGATATATTGTTATGAATGTGTATATGTACCATTGGTGGATTATGAATGATATATTGTTATGAATGTGTATATGTACCATTGGTGTATGATTCATAGAGTTGAATTATGGTGATATGTGGAATGTTAAGATGGTAGAGATGATCTTAATTGCATATGTATTGGTATTTGTACATTCATTCATGGCATGGTCGGCTTCATTGTGGAAGCGGTGAAACTGTGGGTTCACATGGTATTAGACGTTGATCCTTGAATGGAAATAGGCGTAGCAGACGTTGATCCTTAATTGGAAATAGATGTAGTGGCTTGGATTCTAGATATTGTATCAGAAAGCGGTGGAACGTTGGGTCCATATAGACGTTGATCCTTAATTGGAAATAGGCGTAGCAGACGTTGATCCTTAATTGGAAATAGGCGTGGTAAATAGACGTTGATCCTTAATTGGAAATAGGCGTAGCAGACATTGATCCTTAATTGGAAATAGACGTGGTGGCTTGGATTATAGATATTGAATCGGAAAATGGTGAAACGTTGGGTTCACATTATGGTACCACATGCGTAGAGTCACATGTCTTGCATTGAGTCACATTAGAGTCATGTGAAAGTTGAATGTTTACATTATTGTGATTGTGATGTGTGTATGAGATATGGTAATTGAATTTGGTGATGTTTGGATACATAACTTGGCAAATAATGTGATTATGTGATAATTGTCGTTATGTGTATTTTTGGGAATATACTATTGGATTTGAATATTATACTCCTTGAGTTTTTATGTGTGCTTGAAACATGTGAAATAAATGTTGTTTAATATTATTTACATGGTTATATGAAGTGTGACGAATTCCTTTAATTGTTGATTTAATCATTGTGCTTGATTAATAGTTCTTCATAATGATTTGAATTCTCACCCTTTTTGTTTAAATGTTACCTTTACATGGGTATCGCGCAGATACTCAAGAGTAGTATCACTGAAGTAAGTGGACGATAGCTCACTCGAGATTAGCTGGAGAGCTGCGGTACTTCATTTAGAGACTAAGTAGTGAGTCAATGCTCTGGTCATGTAACACTGGGTAGATTGGTAGTATGGAACTCATATCTGATTTGGATACGTTTTATGTTATTAATTGTGAACATGTTTAATTGAAGAGAATATTGAGAGATGATCATGGTATGGGACATGGATCATTTGATGAAATGCATGGATATTCGTTATTTTCCGCTGCGAACGCATATGCTTGAATATTCATGATAATTGAAATGTGTTATTTTAAATGACCAGGTGTATTGTATATTGATGATGAATGATGTTGGTTTTTGAAAGCTCTTAGTTTTTGGAAACGTCGATGTGACGCCCTTTTGTTTATATGCGTGCTTATTTACTTTGATTATATGTTAAGTATTTTGGGGTAGAAAAGGGGTGTTACATTAGTGGTATCAGAGCCTGGTTGACCAGTTGGTCAATAGTCGTTAGGGTTTTCTATCCCGTTGTATTTGATTCATGTATCTGACACGATCGATACTGTTGGTCTGATATATTAGTGGTATCAGAGCAGGTCGGTCCGTCCGGCCAGGTTGTTTAGTTATGTTTGTTCCCTAGTATGCGACATGTGTGTGAGAACACTGTCGATGCTTGTTTTAGTTTCCATTTGCAGGTTGGGAATGAAATAAGTGGGGGAGAAGCGTCTGCTTCCCTTGGATGTTCCAATTGTATCGAGCTTGGACATTAGGTTGTTGCATGCAAGAGTGCAGTGTTGGCTAGTTAACCTGTTTTGAGAATGTTGTGCTTTCCCTGAACCCGAAGAGAGGTTGGATTCGAGGATGGCGTTGGTTAGAAGTTAATCGGGTGTATATCAACTATTTCGGGAAGACGGTTATTTTTCCCGAGGTTGGTGCTAAGGAAGATTGGTTGGTGAAGCGGCACCTTCGTATGTTAAGCTTGGTATGTTGAAGCTTACGTGTGGCATTCTTGACGAGATTAGAGAAGATCAAGAAGTGAAGAAGCTTCGTGGTAAGGAAATTGCTTTGGTGAAAGTGATATGGGGCGAAGTCACCAATGGCAATATTACTTGGGAACTCGAGGATAAGATAAGGAAATCGTATCCGGAGTTGTTCGTTTGAGGTGAATTTTCGAGGACGAAAATCTTTTAAGTGGGGGAGAGTTGTAACAACCCAATTTTTAGTATTTATTTACTATACTATTATTACTTATGTGGAGTGTTAATTAATTATTTAGTTGATAGGAGATATCATGAATAATTGAATTAATTAACTTGGTTTAATTTATTTGAATTAAATAGAGATATTTAAATATTAGGTCTTATTAGGCCTATTAATTAAATTAGAAGTATAATGACTTAAGCCCAAATAGAATACTAATATAAATAGTAAGAGGTGGGGAGAGTGAGAATTAAGATTCATTTGATCATTGAAGGCAATAGAGAAAGAGGAGAGGAAAAGTAAAGAGAAGAGTTAGGGTTTCCAGAAAATTGAAGAGGTAAGGGGGGAATCCTTATTGTTATGGGTTAGTATGATCGGGTCAATGGGTAGATGTATGTTTAGGTTAAAATCCCTAATTTTGCATGGTTTTGGAATTGTTAGGTCTTGATGAATATTCTTGATTTGTGGTGATTTGATTGAGTTAAAACTGTAAATTAATGTTATATACTTAGAGTATTGTATGAGTTATAATTTTCTGAACGTGTAGCTTTTTACGGAATCGAAATCGAAGGTCCAGAAGTCCTCCAACGATGAAAAACGTAGAAAATTTTGCATGCTGTTTCACACTAACCGGTTACTCACCGAGCGTTAACCGGTTACTTGCTTAAAAATTTGCATTCTGTTAAACTGAGTAACGGGTTACTCACCGAGCGTTAACCGGTTACTTGCTTAAAAATCTGCATTCTGTTAAACTGAGTAACGGGTTACTCACCGAGCGTTAACCGGTTACCACTGTTTGAAAAGGGAAAAATTGAGATTTTAAATGCTGTATTTATTTTGAAATGCAATCTAAGTGTGTGTAGTTGATAATTAGCCTATACTTGTGAATGATATACTGTTATGAATGTGTATATGTACCATTGTTGGATTGTGAATGATATATTGTTATGAATGTTTATATGTACCATCGGTGGATTGTGAATGATATATTGTTATGAATGTGTATATGTACCATTGATGGATTGTGAATGATATATTGTTATGAATGTGTTTATGTACCGTTGGTGTATTGTGAATGATATATTGTTATGAATGTGTATATGTACCATTGGTGGATTGTGAATGATATATTGTTATGAATGTGTATATGTACCATTGGTGTATGATTCATAGAGTTGAATTATGGTGATATGTGGAATGTTAAGATGGTAAAGATGATCTTAATTGCATATGTATTGTTATTTGTACATTCATTCATGGCATGGTCGGCTTCATTGTGGAAGCGGTGAAACTGTGGGTTCACATGGTATTAGACGTTGATCCTTGAATGGAAATAGGCGTAGCAGACGTTGATCCTTAATTGGAAATAGACGTAGTGGCTTGGATTCTAGATATTGAATCGGAAAGCGGTGGAACGTTGGGTCCATATAGACGTTGATCCTTAATTGGAAATAGGCGTAGCAGACGTTGATCCTTAATTGGAAATAGGCGTGGTAAATAGACGTTGATCCTTAATTGGAAATAGGCGTAGCAGACGTTGATTCTTAATTGGAAATAGACGTGGTGGCTTGGATTATAGATATTGAATCGAAAAGCGGTGAAACGTTGGGTTCACATTATGGTACCACATGCATAGAGTCACATGTCTTGCATTGAGTCACATTATGTCGCAACCTGAAAAAAGGAGATGCGAAAAAATAACCGGCGAAAGAGAAATGACAGAAGAGTCGCCACCGTGCGTTATTTATCCCAAAGGAGGGAAAGGAAACGCTCAAAGTAAACCTGGAAAAAAAGGAAAAGACAAGGTCTCGCAACCAAATCTTGGGTTTGGGAGTCGGTTATGCGAAGGGAAGGTATTAGCACCCCTACGCATCCGTAGTACTCTACGGGATCCACTTTTGTTGTTTTTGTCTAAAGGGTGTGGGTTTATCTAATGTACTATTTATTAAAAGAAAGTGAAAAGGAAATGACTCGCACGGATGTCGCGTCCACTGCATATGTATCTCATCTGAATATAAGAATCAAAGTCTTCGTAGGTCGGCTGCCTATGGGTTAGGGGGATATGTGCTCGATAAGACGTCGCGTCTTATGCCTACGTATCTCATCTGGAATGAGAATCAGAGCAAGCCGTAGTTCGGCTAACTACGGGGTAAGGGTTGTGTTTTGGGGTGAACGACGTTACTACACAATCTACCGGATACTCGACCTTTGGAGACTTACTCGCCTGTAGTAGAAGGAGATAACGTGTTCTTAGGAGAAGAAAAATCAATGAGTTTGTTTGTGTTTTAGGGATGCTCATGCAAAAAGGAAGTCCTAGACGAAGGAATAGTGCTACCTTAATTGTCATGCAAACGGGAGACTATACGAAGTCTAGCAAACCTATGGGGAGACGATCATACCACACAAAACATGTATCTTAAAGTAAACACACCAGCAAGGGGCTCAAACATACATGAGTAGGGCTTTAGTCAAAAGGGGTCATATCAACCTCGACAAACAAGCCATGGAAGGGTAATCAAAAGGGCTCTTAACCACTGACATTGAACGTCAGGGTGAGCAGATCGAAAGGGTAATGAGGATAAGACCTCATAGCTCTTAACCCTGGACAGGGTGAGCTCATGACAAAAAGTGGGGATTCAGAAAGGTGGAACCCTCTCCACTGACCGACCGGACAAGAGATCTTGGGCTTTTGTTCTGAAGCATCGACACGTAGTGTGAGCTTAAAGAACGACACACTGAATAACGGGGGATTGATTGCTAATCCCTTTTATCCGTCAATTGCCTCTTCTTGGAGGTCTTTTGATCGCGACTTTATGAGTCGAGAATGGGGTACAAACTGCAAGTGCACAGTTCTATCGCGTAGTTTTAAAAGATATCGATCCCACAGGGACTTATGAATCGATATACCGTTATCTAAGGTTACTTCGTAAAGCTAAGGTGAATAATAGTTGATTGTTTGGGGAAGGAAGCTAAAAACTAAACTAATATCTAGATTAAATATTAATAAAACGGATATCGGTATGTAGTTCGTCAAAACTAGGGAATCAATTCCTTGTCGGTCTCTCGGTCTTAAAATAAATCGTTTCGATTAACTTTATTGGTTAAAGGTTTTATCTCAAACTCTCGCTCTGTTGAAGAAACCATGATCTTATATTAATGTAGCTGTCACTTATAATTAAGTCAAAAATCATATTTTGAAAACAATAAAGTTGCAGAAACTCTTTTTAAGAAAATACTGACCGTTTTAAACACCCTTATCTCAAACTCTCGCTCTGTTGACTTAGGTTATACAATTAAATCTAAATGCTTAACTCTCGTCCTCACATTCAATCTTTAAAAATACTTTTTGGAAAAAAGTCAGAATTTAATTAATTCTAAAACTTGCTCTCGCCCTGAGATAGACTTAATGACTAACTTACACTGTCCAGTTAAAACCTCAAACTCTCGCTCTGTTGGTTTCAACTTCTTTATGTCCTTTACTTTTGTAAAAAATCTTGTTATTAAACCTGTAAGTTAAGACCATAAAAAGATTGATTCTAATTTTAAGTTTGAATAGACCGACTCAGTCTCGACCCCTTTTTCTGCTTACTTTACATACCGATACCTAGGCGAATTAGCCAGACATGCTAACTAAATAATAACTATTATCATGCATACACAGACTCATTTCAGGCAGGCAATGTAAATAAACAATAGAATAAAACATTAAATATTAAATAACAATTAGAGAACCTGAATGCGTAATACAATGGTCTTGAACACTCCTCCACAAGCCGGTAGGATTTGTTCTTCGATTCTTCAATTAAACAGTAAATTAAATCAAGGAAATAAAAAAAACTCGAATATAACGTAAGGTTAAATCCGGTATAAAGTTGCACAATAATTTCCGGTGTAGAAACTATTATGCGAAAAATATCTAAAAGCTAAAAACGGGAAAGGTAAATTTGCAAGGGAAGAAGAAAATAAAACTTGCAAAAGAAATAAATAAAATAAACAATATTAATTCTGCTGGAAAAAGAAAAATAAGCAAAAGCTTGAACAGAAAATCGGCAGAGCTTCGGTGTGTGTAAACGGCAAAGAGAGGAGAGCAAACGAGAGGGATTAGGGTAGCTATTTATAGTAGTGCTACTAACTGCCTTTTTCTTCTTTTCCACGAGTCTTCAGCATGCTAAATTCATGGCTTGGGAATAGGACACGAAGTCCTCAATGTTACTTCCATTCTTCTGAGAGCGTAACTTGCGCCAAAAAGCTAGTGGACTGGTGTGACGCTCGTCACACCATGTGTGACGTCCGTCACAAGGCTACTTCGCGTGACGCTCGTCACGCGTCCTGTGACGTCCGTCACAGGCACAACATTGGTGACTTGTGCGCTTTGGGCTGGGCTTTGGCCTTTGGTTCCTTTTCTCTCCTTTTTGTTCCTTTTTACACCTCCTTTTCTTCCCTTTTTCACTTTTGCTTCAAAATGGGTACCTGATGTAAATAGAAAAGAAATACTGCATAATATCTGATAAAATGGGATAAATTAAAGTAAATGATAATATAATCTAATTAAGTTAAGTCTTAAAATGTGATATAATTTCGTGTTATCAAACTCCCCCATACTTAAATCTTTGCTTGTCCTCAAGCAAAATTCAGTATAGTAAAAGTTTTAGCCAGATGAAATTTTAAAGCACACATCAATTCGTACTAGGTTGCCAATGGATTTTTGTTTAGGAGGACTTGAGTTTAATCTCGACATCAACAACTACCGTTACAACTTAGATAACCCTACCTTATGCCAATCAGTTTCAAGTACCCTATGATAGCTATCCTGGTTCCTTTAGTCTTATTTTACCCGTTTTCATTCTAGCGAAATCACATTAAGCCCTTTATCTTTTCGCGCACATAGTGGAGTAACCGGTTAGTGATTATGATCCGCTTTTAGCTAGAAGTTCTGGTACATAAGTCGGATAACTTCATTATTCAGTCCATTGCAGATTGCGGGGGATCGAACCGTAGTCCGCCCTACCAAGTTCAGTACCAGATACCTACTGAACCAACTCGTAATGGATCTTTCGTATTGTGCTTTTGCATGATCTGCAACCTTTAGATTAAATGATCTGGTAAGGATCACCTAATTTAATTAGTGCATTTCTTGATATATTCGTATATTTCATGTTACTTTGGGGATCATTCACTTATATTCATCGGCTCTCCACGTAGTTTGCTATTAAGATGGTGCTGACTTCTGTATAAACTACTTGGGGTTACCATAGAGCTAAAAGTTCAAGGAGTTCGGTATAATAGGTACTTATCCTGATCTAACATATTGCGGTTCTCAGAGCGTTGTTATGGTAATGATTTTGTTTTGATTTCACTCAAATTTTATAAAGTAAGCAACCTTTATACTTATTGGGTGTGTTAAAATTTTTGTTATGGCTCAAGAAAGTTGAGGGAAATAGATAATAGAAATTTTTTTCACATTCAGGACTTAACTTAAAAAAATATTTTGTTTTTTTATAGGGAAATAACAATGAAAAGGGAGAGTACATACTTGAAACAAAGATGAGAATGGAAAGAATAATGTTTCCCCCCCATACTTGAACTAAACATTGTCCTCGATGTTTTAAGGGAAAGAAATACAAAATGGAGATGAAAAGAAAAATACAACTAAGGCTGCCTTCCACCTCTGGTTCTTGGTCCTGGTGATCTTTGACGTATGTCTAAGCTGTCGAATCTGCTAAACAACTCAGTAAACCGCTGGTCGGTTATGGCATTCCGAGCATCCTGTTGCTGTTGCATTTGACGCATCATCTGCATCATATCTGCATTCTGTGCCTGCATACCATCGATAGCATCCATAATGTCGTCGTTGGTCGCAGGTCGTCTTCGTCGACGACGTTGGGAGGATGGGCCGGCTGCATTACTGGAAGGGTTTAGCGGGACTGATTGTTGTGTTGGCGGATGATCACCTTGTTCCATTTCTTCAAACTCATCTGTTTGCTGGTTTGTTTGTGAAGGCTCGGTGATTTCAGGAGCGCTGAGATCATAAAGGTGGCGGTCCGGGTTTGTGACATCCGTTAGGGTGGTATTGGGTAGCACAACACTTGGGACAGCTTGGTTGTTCACCATAAGATAGTATCCTCCGCCTACTCTGTTTTTAATCAGGCGGCTGGAGCGACAATAGCTGATATCCATAGACAGGGGTGGTAGGGATTCTAAAGTTTGGAGTTTATCCCCTAGGTTCAGGCCAAGTGCTATGGAGGTTATTAATCCACCAATTATGAATGGTTGCCGGCCTCTAGCACATAAGGTGCGGATATGATGAAAGAGAAAAGAGGCGGCGTTTACCTTAGTATCCGGTTCGAAAACGCACTGGAGGAAAAATAACTCCTTCGAGTTAACCTTACTGTTGTTTGGTCTTCCAAAAAGTGTGTTTTGCAGGATACGGAGAAAATAACGGATGGTGGGGTTATGGATGTGGGAGAGAAGGAGTTCTTCCCAGTTGTAGGTATTTATACCGGAAATTTTCTTAAAAAGGTCGAAAACTAGAACTGTGTTCCAGTTTGAGATTGGAGGGATTCTGGCATGCAGCAGACCTTCTGTGGGAAATTGTAGCATGGCACTCAATTCGCGTTGGGTTAGAGAGTACTCGGTGTTAAACATACGGAAGGTTGCCGTACCGGTTAGAAATTCACCTTCACCGGCGGGAGTGGTGTAGTCGTAAGAACTTAGGAATTCTAAGGTTAGGGAAGGGTAGGTGGGTTGGTTATGAGTGCAAAGGAAGGTTAAATCGGCTTTACGGAGCATCCACTCGATACCTTGGAGTAAGCCTAATTGTTGCAAGCAAGTTAAATCGGGGTACCTGGTGGGAGCGACGCCTCGCTGCTGGAAGCGCTCGAATTGCTCTTGCTGATAGTTGTCATCTCCGGATCGGAAGATGATATTTCCGAAATTTTGATTTCCCGCCATTGTAATGAATTTTTGAAGGGATGATTTGGAAAGAAAAAGAAATGTATTTGATATGAGAGAATTGTTTTGTGGTGAATGAAGGAAGTTTTGGTAGGTATTTATAGGAGAAAAATGTGGGAGGTGAAAAGAAAGAGTGGTTGAAAAGTAATTAAATGTGGTAAATGAAAAATGAATGGGGAATGTAAAAAGGTAGGGGTGTAACGTTCGTCTCCAACGGCTCCCTAACGTTCACATGTCTGAGAGGCGTTACGCTCGTCACAAGGGTGTGACGCTCGTAACAAGAGTGTTGCGTGCCGTTCGTCATGGATTGTGTGACGCTCGTCACACAGTTCTTTTGGCAAGGCTTCTTCAGTAGCGCTACACAGAGTTAATTAGGAGATGAATATATTTTGATTATTTTGTTTTTGTTTTATTTGGTTTTTAGATTGTTCTAATTAATTTAGCTAATTAATTTGTATTGCATGCTATTCTACTTCACATAATAATAATTCATTCTAAGTAACAGTAGAGAACATAGCCATTGCATAAAATAAAAGCTTTAATAAAATTGACATAATGTAATACACGAAGGGAAAACAATGAAATGAAAAGGGAAAAAAAAATAAATGCGAACATGAATTCAAATAACATTAATGAAAAATCTAGCCTAAAACTAAATAACTAAGAAAGAAATAACTAAATTCCATCTATCTTCGGATCTCTGGCCGGAGGAGCAAAAGAGTTAACATGATGCCGTAACATACGTAACTGACTTGCCGTGCTGCTCATGTGTTCTAGGACTGCAAGTCTCAAGCTGTGGAAATCTTCCCTGAGGGCGTTTTGTTCTGACATCAAAGCTTCAATGACGGTTTTAATATCTGTTCCTGGCATATGATGTCGGAGATCAGGCATAGCTGATTCTTCGGTCAGGACAAGCTGAGGAGGAGGATCAATATCATAGTAGCCGGATGGAGTCTGAGGGTCAGATTCAGCAAGAGAGATATGGTCAACATAGTGCTCATAGTCATCACAAATCTCATAATCCTGGATGGATTCAGTGGATCCAGCAGGAGTTGGGGTTTCATTCAGGTTATAGAGCCAGTTCCTTTGGTTATGAACACTAGTTCTAGGATCGGGCATGGTGAATAGGCAGAGAACCTGGTTATCAATAATAAGCTCGAACTCATCAGACCCTATGTTTGCTATAAACATAGTGTTGAAGAGGAAAGGTATACTCAGAGTAGTAATGCCACAAAAAGGGTTCAGGTCAAGCATAGGCTGACGTAATCCAATAGCATTACCTATCATAGTTATCAGGCCACCTATTCTAATGGGTGCTCGCTCATCCTGGATAAGGTGGTCTAAATTAGCTAACATAAAAGTAGCACCGTTTACTGGACGGTTCTGGGAAGCACAAAATATGATGAAGAGTTCATCACGTGAAACTGAAGTACTATTTGGCTTCTTCCCAAATAAAGTGTGGGTCAGGATCTTATGGAAATAGCGAAAAGTCGGGTTATGTATGTTTCCAGAGAGAAACTCATGTTCTTCGGGCTCATCATTTCCAGTCAGCTTACCCCAAAAGTGTTCAAGCTCTCTATATTCAAAGAGTTCTTCCTGGCTTACAGTGAATGTATCAAAGGAGGTAGGAAAACCCAAAAGGTTGGTGAAGTCTCTAATATTAAATTGGTACTCCATATTGAACATTCTGAACTGGATAAAACCTCTGGTAATTCCTTTTCCATGGCTAGGTAGATAGATTAATGAACTAAGGAATTCTAGTGTGAGTCTCCGGTAGGTGGTGAAATGTCTCAGGATAGGGGAGGTCTCCCATCCTATCTGATTCAGCAAAAACAGGACACTCTGTCTCAGTCCAAGGGCAGTCATAGCCCAATCATCAGCATATAAACTAGGTAGCATCTCTCTAGCGGCTAGTTCTTCAAACCTTCATTTCTGAGCCATTCCTCTGAACTTGATACCCATACGGTCAAAATGTCCCATCTGGTTAGTGTTAACTAGAGAAAAGAAAACATGAGTTTAAGTCAGGATTTGGCCAAATGCCGAAAGAAGAAAAGAATTATTATTATATGGATATATTTTTTTTTTCTTTTTGAATAAATCAATAATGAATACTAAATAGAAATTAAAAGAATAATTAAGAGAAAAATAGAGAAATGATAATAATAATAGAATAATAAAATAACAGAGTAATTTGTGGGTTGTCTCCCACTAAGCGCTTTGTTTAAATGTCGCAAGCTCGACAAAGAAACTGTTAAATATAGTGTATGAGTCCTGGGGGCGTTTCGTCTAAGTGTAGAATTTGCGAATCCTCGTTGGTTTCCGCATAGTGATAATGTTTCAGACGTTGCCCGTTTACGGTGAACGGTTCTGTAGATTGTCCTTTTATTTCTACCGCTCCACTGGGAAAGATTTTAGTGATATGGAAAGGTCCTGACCATCTGGATCGTAGTTTTCCCGGGAATAATTTTAGTCTGGAGTTAAATAAAAGTACTGCGTCGCCTTGCTTGAAGATTTTCCTTGATATACGCTTGTCATGCCATTGTTTTGTTCTTTCTTTATAGATTTTGGCATTTTCATAGGCGTCTCTTCTGAGTTCCTCTAATTCGTTTATGTCAAGGATTCTCTTTTCACCGGCGGCTTTGTAATTCAGATTTAAATTTCTAATAGCCCAATAGGCTTTATGTTCTAATTCTACCGGGAGGTGACAGGATTTTCCATAAATGAGCTTAAATGGGGTCGTCCCTATGGGAGTTTTATAAGCAGTTCGGTATGCCCATAAAGCTTCTGGTAGTTTCAATGACCAATCTTTCCTTGAAGTGGTGATCGTTTTCTCTAGTATTTGCTTGATTTCTCTGTTAGATACTTCCACTTGTCCACTGGTTTGAGGGTGGTAAGGTGTTGCTATCCTATGTCTCACTCCATATTTAAGTAGTAGTTTTTCGAGTACCTTGGATATAAAGTGCGATCCACCATCACTGACTACTATCCTTGGGATGCCAAATCTCGGAAATATTATATTTTTAAAGAGTCTAGTTACTACTCGGGTGTCATTAGTTGGAGAAGCTATAGCTTCGATCCACTTTGATACGTAGTCAACCGCCACGAGTATGTATTTGTTACCGAAGGAGGGTGGAAAAGGTCCCATGAAGTCTATCCCCCACACGTCAAAAATCTCTACTTCCAAAATACCTTTTTGTGGCATCTCGTCTCGTCTAGATATGTTTCCCGTGCGTTGACATCTGTCACACTCCTTAATAGCCGCATGTACGTCCTTCCATATAGTTGGCCAATAAAAGCCAGCTTGTAGGATTTTAGAGCAGGTCTTGGATGTACTTGTGTGTCCACCATAAGGCGCAGAGTGACAGTGTTGGATTATGTTTTCTACCTCTTCTTCGGGTATACATCGACGGAAAATACCATCGGGGCCTCTTTTGAAAAGTAAGGGATCATCCCAGTAATAGTGTTTTATGTCGTGGAAGAATCTTTTCTTCTGCTGGTAAGATAAAGTAGGTGGAACTATTCCAGCAGCTAAATAATTGACTAGATCAGCGTACCATGGTATGACAGATATAGCTAAGGTGGTTTCTACTTGCATGTCGGAGTTGTTCTCTTCCAAAGTAGCTATGAGTTTGTCATACGAGAAATCATCATTAATGGATGTTCTTTCTGGTTCAAGGTTCTCAAGTCTAGAGAGGTGGTCTGCTACTACGTTTTCAGTTCCTTTCTTGTCCTTGATTTCTAAGTCGAATTCTTGTAGTAACAAGATCCATCTTAGGAGTCTAGGTTTAGCATCCTTTTTTGTTAGAAGGTACCTGATAGCAGCGTGATCAGTGTAAACTATTATTTTGGCTCCTACCAAGTAAGAACGAAATTTATCTAGCGCAAATACCACTGCTAGGAGTTCTTTCTCGGTTGTGGCATAATTCATCTGTGCTTCATCCAGGGTTCTGCTAGCGTAATATATAACATGAAGCTTTTTATCCTTTCTTTGTCCTAGAACAGCACCTACAGCATAATCACTGGCATCGCACATTATCTCGAATGGTTCATTCCAGTCTGGTGTCTGCATAATGGGTGCGGAGATCAATGCTTGTTTAAGAGTTTGAAATGCTTTTAAACAGTTATCGTCGAATATGAATTCAGCATCTTTCATCAATAGTCCGGTTAAGGGTTTAGTTATCTTAGAGAAGTCTTTGATGAATCGTCGGTAAAAACCGGCGTGTCCTAAAAAGCTTCGTACTTCTCTCACGGTTCTTGAGGGTTGAAGATTTTCGATTACCTCTATTTTGGCTTTGTCTACTTCAATTCCTCTGTTCGAGATGATGTGTCCTAAAACAATTCCTTCTTGTACCATAAAGTGGCACTTTTCCCAATTAAGTACTAAGTTTACTTTTACACATCGCTCAAGAACTCTTTCCAGGTTTTCAAGGCATTCTTCGAAACTTTGTCCGTATACAGAAAAATCATCCATAAATACTTCCATGATGTTTTCGAGAAAGTCGGCGAAAATTGCCATCATGCATCTTTGAAAAGTTGCAGGGGCATTACACAGACCAAACGGCATTCGTCTATAAGCGAAGGTACCAAAAGGGCAT
This sequence comes from Lathyrus oleraceus, assembly GCF_024323335.1. Classification (NCBI taxonomy): domain Eukaryota; kingdom Viridiplantae; phylum Streptophyta; class Magnoliopsida; order Fabales; family Fabaceae; genus Lathyrus; species Lathyrus oleraceus. The sequence goes on from NC_066581.1 coordinate 102,499,015, forward strand.
GTGAATGTTGTCTTTTCTTGGTCATCAGGGTGAATTGGTATTTGAAAGAAGCCTGAATAACCGTCTAAATAACAGAAATGTGAATGTTTAGCCAATCGTTCTAACATTTGGTCAATGAATGGTAAAGGGAAATGATCTTTTCGGGTTGCTTTGTTTAGTTTCCTATAATCAATGCACATTCTCCATCCCGATTCGATTCGTTTAGTTATAGTTTCTCCTTTTTCGTTTTCAATAACGGTTATGCCTCCTTTCTTTGGTACAACGTGTACAGGACTGACCCATTTGCTATCAGATATAGGATATATAATACCTGCTTCCAATAACTTGGTTATTTCTTTCTTTACTACCTCACTTAGGATCGGATTTAGTCTTCTCTGGTGTTCCCTAGAGGTTTTACCGTCTTCTTCTAACATGATGCGGTGCATACAAATAGAAGGGCTTATTCCTTTAAGATCGGTTATGTGGTATCCTAGTGCGGTTGGATATTTTCTTAAGATATGTAGGAGTTTTTCTGTTTCGAGTCTTCCTAGATCTGCATTGACTATCACAGGTCGCTCAAGTTCTAAGTCTAGGAATTCATATCTCAGATTTTTGGGAAGTGTTTTCAAATCAGGGGTTGGTTTGTTAAGACACTGCGTAGGGTCCGGTGTTATTGCTAAGCATTGTTTAGATTTGTCTTCTAAAAGATAGTCTGATGATTTGTCTTCTCCTGACTCTGCTTCTTTTATGCATTCATCGATGATATCCATGAAGTAACATGTATCTTCTATTGCAGGTGCTTTCAAGAATTGGGAAAGAATGAATTCAATTTTCTCTTCACCTACTTCGAAGGTGAGTCTTCCTCGTTTTACGTCTATGATTGCACCGGCAGTTGCTAAGAATGGTCTTCCTAGTATAATAGGTGTAGTATCATCTTCTCTAATGTCCATAATTGTGAAGTCAGTGGGAATGTAAAACTGACCTATGCGTACGGGAACGTTTTCAAGGATTCCTACAGGATATTTGATGGAACGATCTGCTAATTGCACAGACATTTTGGTCGGTCTTAATTCTCCCATTTCCAGTCTCTTACATATGGATAAAGGCATAACGCTAATTCCGGCTCCTAAATCGCATAAGGCTTTGTCGATGACAAATTTTCCTATGTGACAGGGTATAGAGAAGCTACCCGGATCCTTGAGTTTAGGGGGCATGTTTTGGATTATAGCGCTACATTCGGCAGGGAGTGTAACGGTTTCGCTATCCTCAAGTTTCCTTTTATTAGAAAGAATTTCTTTTAAGAATTTAGCATATGAGGGCATCTGCGTAATAGCTTCGGTAAACGGAATTGTAACGTTTAATTGTTTAAGGAGATCGACAAATTTTCTAAATTGGCCTACATCTTTGGTTTTAACAAGCCTTTGAGGGTAAGGTATAGGTGGTTTGTAAGGTGGTGGAGGTACATAAGGTTCCTTCTTTTCTAGGGTATCCTTATTACTCTCTTCCTTTTCCTTAGGTTCACTTTCCTCAGTAGATTTCTTAGGGTTTTGGTTTTCTATCCTTGGATCAGACGGTCCTTCCACTTCCGTTCCACTTCTTAATATAATTGCATGAGCTTGGCTTCTCGGATTAGGTTGGGGCTGTCCAGGGAATGTACCAGTTGGTGCAGCAGTAGGTGCTTGTTGTTGAGCTACTTGAGATATTTGTGTTTCTAACATTTTGTTATGTGTAGCCAAGGCATCTACTTTGCTTGCTAGTTGTTTAAGTTGTTCGCCAGTGTGTATGTTCTGGTTTAAGAAATCTTTATTGGTTTGTTGTTGGGAAGCTATAAAGTTTTCCATCATGATTTCCAAGTTGGATTTTCTAGGGGTATTATTGTTAGGATTCGGTTTCTGATATCCCGGAGGTACAGATGGGGTTTGATTCGGAGACTGTCCAGGTGCGTATAAAGCATTATTACTCTTATATGAAAAGTTTGGATGGTTCTTCCAATTTGGGTTATAGGTATTCGAATAGGGGCTTCCTTGAGCATAGTTTACTTGCTCTGTTTGGATTCCAGTCAAGAGTTGACATTCCGCAGGAGTGTGGCCTTGGATTCCACAGACCTCGCAATTCTGAGTTATAGCAACCACGGCGGTTGGAGGTGATACGTTTAAACTTTCAATCTTCTGGACCAAAGCATCCACTTTTGCATTAACGTGATCAAGGTTACTTATCTCGTACATGCCAGTTTTCGGTTGAGGTTTTTCCACTGTTGTTCGTTCGGTTCCCCACTGATAGTGGTTTTGGGCCATGCTCTCGATAAGCTGGTAAGCATCAGCATAAGGTTTGTTCATTAGTGCACCACCTGCAGCGGCGTCTATTGTTAGCCTTGTATTGTATAAGAGACCATTATAAAATGTGTGAATTACTAACCAGTCTTCCAAACCATGGTGTGGGCAAAGTCTCATCATGTCTTTGTATCTTTCCCATGCTTCGAAAAGAGACTCGTTGTCTTTCTGTTTAAATCCGTTTATCTGGGCTCTTAACATAGCTGTTTTGCTTGGTGGAAAATATCGGGCAAGAAAAACTTTCTTCAACTCGTTCCAGGTGGTGACTGAGTTGGAAGGGAGAGATTGAAGCCATCTTCTAGCGCTATCTCTTAATGAGAAAGGAAAAAGACGAAGTCGAATTGCCTCTGAAGTGACACCATTAGCTTTAACAGTATCAGCGTATTGGACAAATACGGATAAATGAAGGTTTGGATCTTCGGTAAGATTTCCAGAGAATTGGTTCTGTTGCACAGCCTGCAACAACGAAGGTTTAAGTTCAAAGTTGTTTGCTTCGATTGCGGGCGGAGCAATACTTGAATGCGGTTCATCTTGCGATGGAGCGGCGTAATCTCTAAGACCACGAGCTGGTTCTGCCATCTCGGTTAAAGAAGGAAAAATGTTTTTGATATCAGGAAGGTTTATAGGAGGGAGATTGTTTTCAGCACGATATTCCCGAATTCGTCGTAAGACTCGGAGATATAGTTCGATATCGTTGATTCGTAAATAGAGCAGTTCGCCTTGAGAGCGAGTGCGTGGCATACAAATCAACGAAAGAAAGAATAGAAGGAAAAAGAAACCTAGTCTCTACAGCGTAACGGAAGAGTTACGATATCGATTGAATAAAAGTCCCCGGCAACGGCGCCAAAAACTTGATCGCGACTTTATGAGTCGAGAATGGGGTACAAACTGCAAGTGCACAGTTCTATCGCGTAGTTTTAAAAGATATCGATCCCACAGGGACTTATGAATCGATATACCGTTATCTAAGGTTACTTCGTAAAGCTAAGGTGAATAATAGTTGATTGTTTGGGGAAGGAAGCTAAAAACTAAACTAATATCTAGATTAAATATTAATAAAACGGATATCGGTATGTAGTTCGTCAAAACTAGGGAATCAATTCCTTGTCGGTCTCTCGGTCTTAAAATAAATCGTTTCGATTAACTTTATTGGTTAAAGGTTTTATCTCAAACTCTCGCTCTGTTGAAGAAACCATGATCTTATATTAATGTAGCTGTCACTTATAATTAAGTCAAAAATCATATTTTGAAAACAATAAAGTTGCAGAAACTCTTTTTAAGAAAATACTGACCGTTTTAAACACCCTTATCTCAAACTCTCGCTCTGTTGACTTAGGTTATACAATTAAATCTAAATGCTTAACTCTCGTCCTCACATTCAATCTTTAAAAATACTTTTTGGAAAAAAGTCAGAATTTAATTAATTCTAAAACTTGCTCTCGCCCTGAGATAGACTTAATGACTAACTTACACTGTCCAGTTAAAACCTCAAACTCTCGCTCTGTTGGTTTCAACTTCTTTATGTCCTTTACTTTTGTAAAAAATCTTGTTATTAAACCTGTAAGTTAAGACCATAAAAAGATTGATTCTAATTTTAAGTTTGAATAGACCGACTCAGTCTCGACCCCTTTTTCTGCTTACTTTACATACCGATACCTAGGCGAATTAGCCAGACATGCTAACTAAATAATAACTATTATCATGCATACACAGACTCATTTCAGGCAGGCAATGTAAATAAACAATAGAATAAAACATTAAATATTAAATAACAATTAGAGAACCTGAATGCGTAATACAATGGTCTTGAACACTCCTCCACAAGCCGGTAGGATTTGTTCTTCGATTCTTCAATTAAACAGTAAATTAAATCAAGGAAATAAAAAAAACTCGAATATAACGTAAGGTTAAATCCGGTATAAAGTTGCACAATAATTTCCGGTGTAGAAACTATTATGCGAAAAATATCTAAAAGCTAAAAACGGGAAAGGTAAATTTGCAAGGGAAGAAGAAAATAAAACTTGCAAAAGAAATAAATAAAATAAACAATATTAATTCTGCTGGAAAAAGAAAAATAAGCAAAAGCTTGAACAGAAAATCGGCAGAGCTTCGGTGTGTGTAAACGGCAAAGAGAGGAGAGCAAACGAGAGGGATTAGGGTAGCTATTTATAGTAGTGCTACTAACTGCCTTTTTCTTCTTTTCCACGAGTCTTCAGCATGCTAAATTCATGGCTTGGGAATAGGACACGAAGTCCTCAACGTTACTTCCATTCTTCTGAGAGCGTAACTTGCGCCAAAAAGCTAGTGGACTGGTGTGACGCTCGTCACACCATGTGTGACGTCCGTCACAAGGCTACTTCGCGTGACGCTCGTCACGCGTCCTGTGACGTCCGTCACAGGCACAGCATTGGTGACTTGTGCGCTTTGGGCTGGGCTTTGGCCTTTGGTTCCTTTTCTCTCCTTTTTGTTCCTTTTTACACCTCCTTTTCTTCCCTTTTTCACTTTTGCTTCAAAATGGGTACCTGATGTAAATAGAAAAGAAATACTGCATAATATCTGATAAAATGGGATAAATTAAAGTAAATGATAATATAATCTAATTAAGTTAAGTCTTAAAATGTGATATAATTTCGTGTTATCATCTTTAGCACTGGTGCCTCTTCTTAGAGGTCTTTAGGCACAAAAGTAAACACATAAAAACATTGCCTCCTATCGAGGTCTTCCAGCTAAGAAAGCGGTAAAAATGCGGGAAAATGTAAAAGGGATCAGGAAATCTACCACACGGATAAAGATCCGAAGTAACAGCAACTAAGGGTACAGGAAACCCAGAGATCTCGAGTTGATGCCATTAGAGAGAGCGAGTAAGTACAGGTAATCGGAATAAACCTCCATGGGGTATCCCACAAATAAAGTGGAATACCACGCAAGCCATCTCTTTTGAGGTCATGTGAGCTCTCACAAAAAAATTCAACAATCAGGTTAGGAAGCAATGCATGGATGCAATAGAAAACATGTCACAAAAGAACACAAAACAGATTAGAGCAAACAGAAAAAACAACTACTGTCGCGATCGCTACTGCATCTCCTAGCGAAAGCTTAGAGAAGCTTCGCTACAGGATCGCCTAGCGAAGGTGCTAGCGAAGGCCTACGGGTTTTGGGTTCTTCATTGATAACAGTCCGATCTCGGCAACCCCAAACCCTATGGTACGCATTTCAGAAATTAAACGATTAACATTCAAGGCATTGATTTACATATTCATATACATATAAACCCGTGGGCAAAACCTCATGATAATACTTCACACATTCAGAGCATTCAAATTAACAGGGTAAAGTAATAAGGCAAACCTGATTGGAGAGATTGAATGAAATTGGATTGCACCGGGGTTTGCAGAACAATCTCAGGGTCTGGAATTAGCCTTTTGCAGACGAGTTTCCTTCAGTGTCCGGAGGTTACTCTGAATCTTGTTAGCTCTTCTCTCACTCTGTTAGGTTTTAGATCAGGTTAACTCAGGTCTTCTCAGGTCAGGTTTTTCCCAGGTCTTTTTTGGGAGATGAGAGTCTAGTATATATAGCCAAATTTTCGTGGCTTTGGGCTCAAATGAGGGCAACTCAAGCCCATGACTTTCTGTCATTTTTCTGAAACGCGTGAGCTTCGCCTAGCGAAGGATCTGCTCGCTTAGCGAGCATGACAGTCAGGTTCACTAGGCGAACCATTCTGCTCGCCTAGCGAGCATGACAGCTCAGGGACAGATTTTTGCTCTTCCAAGATTAGCGTTCTGAATAAAGTTCAAGATTCTCGGATCCGATTCCGATTGACATGATGAAATGCAATATAAAAATGCAAATGACCTAAGAATGAATGCATGAATCAGGAGGGAAAATTTTGAGGTGCTACAGCTGCCCCTATTCAATCAACTGTGAACCTGAACGGATGAAAGCAGCGGCTATCAGACTTTCCAGGTAAATAGGGATTGAATACCAAAGAACCGGAGAATTTGCACTATGTAGGTGACGAATCAAGGAAAGCGAGGCCATTTACCGATGGCGGTGTCAAAACAGATTTAATATTTACCGATATCAAAGAAAGCGAGGCCATTTACCGATGGCGGCGTCAAAATAGATTTGATATTTACCGATATCAAAGAAAGCGAGGCCATTTACCGATGGTGGCGTCAAAACAGATTTGATATTTACCGATATCAAAGAAAGCGAGACCATTTACCGATGGCGGCGTCAAAACAGATTTGATATGTACCGATATCAAAGAAAGCGAGGCCATTTACCGATGGTGGCGTCAAAACAGATTTGATATTTACCGATATCAAAGAAAGCGCTACAAGACCAGACATTTACCGATGACTGGGAAGGAACTCGATGTTTACCGACATCGAACAATGATGTTTATAAGTGAAACAAGACCAGATATTTACCGATGACTGGGACGGAACTCGATGTTTACCGACATCGAACAAAGATGTTTACAAGTGAAACAAGACCAGACATTTACCGAGGATTGGGAAGGAACTCGATGTTTACCGACATCGAACAAAGATGTTTACAAGTGAAATAAGACCAGACATTTACCGATGACTGGGAAGGAACTCGATGTTTACCGACATCGAAAAAAGATGTTTACAGACACCAAGGAAAGAATACATTTATGAAACGAAACCATTTACCGATGGCGAAAATGAAATACTCGATATTTACGGATAGAGAATCTGCTGGGGAATCTTAAACGACAAAACCATTTACCGATGGTTAACAGGCGGCTGATGTTTACCGACATCGAACAATGATGTTTACCGACACCAAAAAAGGAAAGGACACACACGGGTGTTGACAGAACGATTTTTTTGTAGGCACCATGAGAGACATGCCATTTATTGATGGCCAACGATTGGAATTCGACGTTTACCGACATCGAAAGATGATGTTTGCCGAAATCAAAGAAAAGCACATACATTTATGGGGATCAACACAACACTTACCGGTATCGCAAGGATAATATTTAGATATGTCAAAATAAGGCCAGACCCTTGCTGGGGACTAAACTGGGGAGAGAATCAAGCTTTCCTTTCACGGATTGGTGAGAAAATAAATCTCACTGGGATTATTGATTCTGAATGTTACCAAGAGAAACTGCTGCAAATGTGCTACACTGATGTTAAAAAATGATCTGTCTCTTCCGGAGATATGATCCAATCTGGTTTAATACATGTATGCATATGTTTGAGTTTTCTATGGCGTAATGCTCCACATTGAATGGAAATGCTACGCGATTTGAGAATGCGAATGCAAATGATGATTACTATATGTAGGGATGCGAAATGCTAGGTTAGAAATAACGCCATGCCGAGGCAAGGAACTCTGCTGGGGAAAATGATCACACTCTTCTTGACCCAGGCAATGCTGTTGGAGATACACAGCACAATGAACTTTGTGGGGAAATGGCCGGCCACGCGGTGTTCAGGCAATAACACAATACCGAGACTCTGACTGGGGAGAGAATGGCACTAGAAGCTTGCTGTTGAGGAAAGCGACAGTGCTTCTGGCAACCAAATCTGTGAGAGAGACGACTCAGCAGGGGAAGCAAACACCGATACGGTACCGAGATTCCGCTTTAAGGAAAGAGACCATGGATCTAGCGTCGAGATCATCGATCTGGCATCGGACTCTGAGGAGCAGTCACTTCTGCTGGGAAGATACAGTCTGGCACTGTCAACTCCGTTGGGGATATACAACAAATTCTGCTGAGGATACTTACTGATCTGACATTCTCGGAACGGTAGAGAAACCAACTCAACTAGGGGGTCACTTGTTGGGAAAACACCAACCTCTCGACCATGCTGGGGGCACAAATTATGAACTCGACTTAGACGACCCAACTTCTTACACGACAGGAAAGTGTTGAAACAACAGAGTCTTCCTTCGAACAAACTTTGGCTAATCTGCTTTAGCCATCAATCAAAGATAGTAACCTGCAAAACGGCAAGACATACATGCCTCAGGGGATCGTATGGACAAAATATACTCAAGTGTACCCAACATTCAAAACGATTTTCAGATATTTTATCTTTCCGCACGTCATTGTCTAGCCTTCATGTTTTTTAGATACAATGTTTATCAAAAAAATTGGACGTTTTTTGCAAACAAAACAGTAGAAATAAAAAAACAAGAGAGCAATTTGACTAAATAACGACTTTTATTGATTGAAAATGGCCTATAAAGGCAAATACATCAGAAAGCAATTCCTAGGAAGAGGTAATTGCGCCAAAAGAGAAAATAAACTATCCTATTGGCACTGTGAACACAACATTCCACTATTTTCCAATTCTGTTATGACTCATAGATCTTCACTTTCCCCAAATTATTTTCCTTCTGAGAAGAGTGATTGGACCGATCATATCCTTCAAGATGGTAGACACTGGAACGCGATGGAGTACAGGTAACTCAGACTGTAGTCTTCGCTTTAATCCCTCTTTTGCCTGGACCGCCTTTTCAGGTTTTCAGTCCGCCGGGATACCCATTTTTGCCTAAGCCGCCTTTGCAGGTTTTCGACTTACCGGGTGTACATATTATTTTTATTCTTTATCCCTAACTTTTGCCCGAACCTTTTTCTTTTCTTTTTCTCTTGGTTCGTCGGGATGCCCTTTTTTGCCTGGACTTTCCTTTTTTGTCCAGCGGGTCAATTTATGCGAAGTATTTTTTGACTACATCTGAATTCACAGGAGACGGAAAATCTTCACCATCCATAGTTGTAAGCATCAAGGCTCCACCAGAAAAGACCTTTTTAACAACATATGGACCTTCATAATTCGGAGTCCACTTGCCCCTGTTATCTGTACCGGGAGGAAGGATCCTCTTCAAAACTAAGTCACCTATCTGATAGCTTCGAGGACGCACCTTCTGATTAAAGGCCTTCTTCATCCTTCTCTGATACAGTTGTCCATGGCACACAGCTGCTAATCGCTTTTCCTCAATTAAATTTAACTCATCAAACCTGGCTTGAACCCACTCAGCCTCGTCAAGTTTTACATCCATCATCACCCTCAAAGAAGGGATTTCAACTTTGACTGGCAAGACTGCCTCCATGCCATACACAAGTGAAAATGGAGTTGCCCCGGTTGACGTACGTACTGAGGTACGATACCCATGCAAAGCGAAATGCAACATCTCATGCCAATCCTTGTACGTCAGAATCATCTTTTGCACAATCTTCTTAATGTTCTTGTTTGCCGCCTCTACAACACCATTCATCTTTGGTTTGTAAGGAGAAGAATTGTGGTGTTCGATCTTAAAGTCTTTGCAAAGCTCTTTCATCATCTTATTATTGAGATTCGAACCATTATCAGTAATGATTCTCTTAGGAACCCCATAATGACAGATAATTTCTTTCTTAATGAATCGAGCAACCACTTGTCTGGTAACATTGGCATAGGAAGCTGCTTCCACCCACTTGGTAAAGTAATCAATCGCGACTAGGATGAAGCGATGTCCATTAGAAGCAGTAGGTTCAATATTTTCAATCATATCGATGCCCCACATCGCGAATGGCCAAGGAGAATTCATAATATTCAGAGGGTTTGGTGGTACATGCACTTTATCTGCATAGATCTGACATTTGTGGCACTTCCGAGCGTATTTGAAACAATCAGATTCCATGGTTATTCAGTAATAACCGGCTCTTAACAACTTCTTGGCCATTGCATGACCACCAACATGGGTACCGAAAGATCCCTCGTGTACTTCCTGCATTAACATGTCTGCTTCGTGTCTAACCATGCATCTGAGCAGGACCATGTCAAAGTTCCTCTTGTACAACGCATCGTCCCTGTTCAAGTAAAAGCTTCCAGCTAACCTTCTCAGTGTCTTCTTGTCATTCTTTTACGCTCCTTCAGGATACTCTTGGCTTTTGAGGAAATTCTTAATATCATAAAACCACGGCTTCTCATCAATAACAGACTCGGCTGCAAACACATACGCAGGCCTCTCGAGTCGATTCACAGCAACTTGTGGCACATGATTCTGCCAATGAACTTTAATCATGGAAGACAATATGGCTAAGGCATCAGCCATTTGATTTTCATCTCGGGGTACATGATACAACTTTACTGTCTTGAAGAAAGTCAGGATCCTTCTGGTGTAATCTCTATAAGGAATCAAATGCGGCTGATGAGTATTCCAGTCTCCGTTGACTTGGTTAATCACTAGAGCAGGATCTCCATAAATGTTTATAGTTTTGATCCTTAGATCGATGGCTTCCTCAATCCCCATGATACAAGCCTCGTACTCAGCTTCGTTGTTGGTTACTTCAAAAGTCAATCTGGCAGAAAAAGGTATGTGTGCACCTTTAGGATTAATGAGTACTGCCCCAACACCATTTCCATTCACATTTACCGCCCTATCAAACATCAGTGTCCACTTGTCATCGGGATCCGGTCCTTCCTCGACAAGAGGCTCTTCACAATCTTTCATCTTTAAGTACATGATATCTTCATCGGGGAATTCAAACATCATTGGCTGATAGTCATCAATTGGTTGCTCAGCAAGGTAATCAGACAGAATACTACCCTTGATGGCCTTTTGCGACGTGTACTAGATATCATACTCTGTCAAAATCATCTGCCAACGAGCCACTCGTTCGGTAAGAGCTGGCTTTTCAAAGATATACTTTACTGGGTCCATCTTAGAAATCAACAAGGTAGTATGGTTCAACATATACTGTCTTAGTCGGCGAGCAGCCCATGCCAAAGCGCAACAAGTTTTCTCGAGCAACGAATATCTTGTTTCACAGTCGGTAAACTTTTTGCTAAGGTAGTATATTGCATGCTCTTTTCGACCAGACTCGTCATGCTGTCTTAATACACACCCCATCGAATTCTCTATTACTGAAAGGTACATTATCAGAAGCCTCTCATGAACTGGAGGTATAAGAATTGGAGGTTTCTGCAAATATTATTTTATCTTATCAAATGCTTTTTGACAATCATTGTTCCACCCGATTGCTTGATATTTTCTTAGAAATTTAAATATCGGTTCGCACGTAGCTGTTAGGTGAGATATGAACCGCGCAATGTAGTTCAGCCTCCCTAAAAACCCACGAACCTGCTTTTCCGTTCTTGGTTCAGGCATTTCTTGAATAGCTTTTACTTTCGCTGGATCAACCTCAGTCCCTTTCTCACTGACAATGAAACCTAACAACTTTCCCGATCTCACTCCAAACGTACACTTGTTTGGATTCAGTCTCAGTTTGAACTTTATTAATCTTTCAAACAACCTTTGCAAGTTTACCAAGTGCTCCTCTTCTGTCTGAGACTTCGCAATCATATCATCCACGTACACTTCAATTTCTTTGTGCATCATGTCATGAAAGAGAGTCGTCATAGCTCTTTGGTAGGTAGCACCGGCGTTCTTCAACCCAAATGGCATTACCTTATAACAGAACGTGCCCCAAGGTGTAATGAATGTCGTCTTCTCCATGTCTTCTGGAGCCATCTTGATCTGATTATAGCCAGAAAATCCATCCATGAAAGAGAAAACCGAGGACTGAGCAGTGTTATCAACCAATACATCAACGTGAGGTAATGGGAAGTCATCTTTCGGACTGGCTCTATTTAAATCTCGGTAATCGACACACATCCTGACTTTACCATCCTTCTTCGGCACGGGTACGATGTTGGCCACCCAAGGGGGATAATTGGTAACTGCTAAAAAACCTGCATCCAACTGTTTTTGAACCTCCTCTTTGATCTTGACAGCCATATCAGGACTAGTTCTGCGAAGCTTCTGCTTTACCGAAGGACAATCTTCTCTGAGAGGTAGCCTGTGCACCACAATATATGTATCCAAACCAGGCATATCTTGATACGACCATGCGAATACGTCCACATATTCTTGCAGCATTTCAATCAGCCCTCTCTTGACCTTTTCCTCTAAAGCAGCCCCTATCTTGATCTCTTTCTTTGCGTCCTCAGTACCAAGGTTAATGACTTCCAACTCTTCCTGATGAGGTTGAATGACCCTTTCCTCCTATTTCAATAGTCTGGCCAATTCTTTAGGGAGTTCGCAATCTTCTTCACTCTCCTCTTCGGCTTGGTAAATGGGATTATCGAAGTCATACTGAGCCATAACAGAACTGTTTTTAATGGAATCCGCAAGATCAATTCTGCACAAACGGTGTTTCATGCTTTATTTTAGAAAAAGAGTTCAAGGAAGTCACAAAAAAAACAAAAAAACATTGCCATTTTTATTGTTTTGAAAATGAAAGTAAAAACAGAAAGACAGTGAGCACAAATTTGATTGCAAAACGTCCTTTATTGATGATAATCATTGAAAATTCAAAACATGATGTGGCCCTACAATGAACCACTACGCCCTGGGCAGAGCGTAGGGCTTTCATGCAAAATGAAAAACAAAAGAAAATTACTCTGTCTGAAGAGTAACTTGGACTATTTCTTCAGCAGTCCAGTTGTTGATCTTCTCCCCTGGAGCACACGGACGCACCCAATTATCCATATCACAGTCACAATCATCATCTTCATTGCCTGTTGCAAAGACATCCCCGTGATTCATCAATCCAACACTAGTGAAAGTACACGGCCCTTTTTGATCCTGGACCCCCTGCCCCGACGATTGAAAAGGCTGATAACCAACGCCAAACATGTTTTCTTTTACGGGCACATCAATCATCTTGCCCCAGCCTTCCGCGTTACCTGAATGAATGACCTCCAGGGCTTGTTTATAGGATGCAATCGAGGCACCTGGTTTCTTCTGTTCAACAAAAGCCACCTTCTCAACACTGACAGTCTCAAAAGCTTGACATAGAGTTTCATGAATTTCGCCATCCATCTCCACATATTTGAAGGAGGATAAATGGCTCACAAAGATGTCCTTTTCGCCACACACAGGCACAACTTGACCATCCCACACATACTTTAGCTTTTGGTGGAGAGTCGAAGAAACTACTCTGGCTCCATGTATCCAGGGACGCGCCAACAGACAACTATATGCTGGTTGAATGCCCATCACATAGAAGACAATGTTAAACACTTCCGGGCCGATCTTCACAGGCAACGTGATTTCACCAAAAACCGATCGCTTGGATCCATCAAAAGCACGGACAACAAGATCACTTGGTGTGAGAACAACCCCTTCGACATCAAGCTTACTCAGAGCCTTTTTGGGCAGCACATTCAAAGAAGAACCGGTATCAACCAAAACATGCGACAAAACCGCGCCTTTGCATTCCATCGTGATATGTAGAGCTTTATTGTGATTGTGACCCTCCAGTGTCAAGTCTAGATCCGTGAATCCCAAACCATGTCTCGTGTTAACATTTGCAATAACACCTTCAAGCTGGTTAACAGAAATCTCTTGAGGCACATAAGCCATATTCAACATTTTCAACAGGGCGTTACGGTGTGCCTCGGAACACATCAAAAGAGAGAGAATAGAGATTTTTGACGGTGTCTGGTTCAACTGATCCACGATCTTGTAATCACTCTTCTTGATAATTCTCATAAATTCCTCCACGTCCTTTTCAAAAGAATCCTCGGGCACTTCCTCTCGCACTGGTTCGTCTTTAACTACAACTTGTTTTCCTTTTGTTCTAGTAAGAGACTCAGCATTATTATCCTTCGGAACCTGTGGTGCAAACAAACGACCACTCTCGTAAATCCTCCGGGTCCTCCCACATTACCCACAACCGAACCAACTGTTACTGGAGTCTGATTTACTGATCTGGTTTGATTCTCAGGTCTTCTATTTCTGCAAGAAGCATTGTCACATTGCCACAGAATTGCTCTACTATTCTCATAAAGTCTTCCACTAGAAGCAGCAATGGTGGCAGGAGTACTGATAGTTACTGGAGCATTAACAATCACGGGAACACCAACAGTCACCGAAGCAGATATGGTCATCGGCGCAGATATGGTCACCGGTGCAGCTACGGTCATAGGAGTACCAATAGTCACAGGCGCACTTGGAACACGTACAAAACCTTCGGACGGCGTAAAGTAAATGGTAACAGTCGATACCTCTTCATGGTCTTTCACTACTCGATCAAACTGTAAACAACCTTCATTCATCAATTCCTGGATACCTTCTTTCAATTTCACACAGCCGTTTGCATGATTACCATAATCTGAACAATTCTTGTCACATCCCGGGAATACTCCTCCTCTAAGCAGACGTTCCTTCACCACAGACAACGAAGTCTGAACGTCATCAACATCGACTACCAAGTTCAAATTTTCCCCATCTTCCACACTATTTCCTCTGGGCCCTCCATGCTGAGGCATAGGGTTATTCATCACATTCGGAGTAGGAGCGAAGTTAATCGTCTTGGCATCAATCAAATCTTGAACTTTATGGTGAAAAGCCCGACAATTCTCGATGTGGTGCCCTAGCGCACCAGAATGAAAATCACAACAGACATTAGCATCATAACCAGCGGGAATCCTTGTTAATGGAGCCATAGTGCGAAGTTCAACAAACTTTAACCTGAGCAATTCAGGGAGTAATTCAGCATAAGTCATTGGCAACGGATCAAAATGACGATCTGGCATTCTTTGTCTTGGTTGGAATGGGCGTTGTTGTTGTTGTTGTGGCTGTCCTCTTTGTGGTTGTTGAGGCTGGGTTGCTGGAATAGTCACGGCAGCAACTTGACGGTATTGTTGTCCTCTGTTTCCATTTCTCTGATTATGTATAGCATTTGTCTCACCCTCTCTCCTTCTGGGTGCCCTTGAGAATGGTTTCTTAGCACCTGAAGAACTTGAAGAACCAGGGTCTTAGATTTTTTCTGCTTTGATAAGACTTTCAGTTCTTTCTCCGCAAATCACAAAATCCAAAAAACTACCAAATGGGAAACTTCCCATACGATCCATGAATACACCTTGCAGGGTTCCAATGAACATATCAGTCAATTCTCTCTCCAACATCGGAGGGTGTACTCTCGCAGCTAGTTCACGCCACCTCTGGGCGTATTCCTTGAAACTCTCACCAGTCTTCTGAAACAAACTCTGTAACTGGGTTCTGCTCGGAGCCATGTCCATGTTATGCTTGTACTGTCTCAGAAAAGCTTCACCTAACTCTCTCCAGCTTCTGACAGATTCTTTTCTCAAGTCCATGTACCAATCCAAAGATGCTCCAGACAAGCTATCTTGGAAAAAGTACATCCACATCTTTTCATCATCAGTATAAGCGGATATCTTCCGGTAGTAAGCTTGCACATGAGTTCGGGGACAAGAAGTGCCATTGTACTTGTCGAAAGATGGCGCTTTGAACTTGTACGGGATCCTCAACCCATCAACTAAACCCATATTAGCAACATCAAAACCCAAAGAATTCTGGCACTCCATGGCGCGAATTTTTTCAACAAGGGCATCAACCTTTCTATCTCTCTCTTCCGCCTTTCCAAATTCATCATCATCACTGGGAATAATGAACATATCTTCTTACTTGTCAACCAAATGAGAAGGATGGTAAACTGGAGCATGTGTCGCTCGAGCATTAGCAGCCTCTGCGACGATGGGTTGTCCGTTGATTCTAATACCACACAATTCGTCATCATTAGCATGGTTGTTGACAGGGCTGGTAACAGCAGCGTCATCGACAGGGGTCCCTTCTGGCGGTTTCTGACCGACAGAGGGAATCATAGTTTCTTGTCTCTGGACCAAGGCTCGGAGTTCCTCTTGCCCTTGCACTACCCCTTGCATCATACTTATGAATTGGGCCATGTTGGTCCTCATCTCTGCTAGATCTGCTTGAAAGCTTTCCATTATCCTCTGTTGGTTTCTGCGGGTACCGTACCGGTGAATTCCTGAATCAGCTATCCTGCTAGTGAACACCAAATAATATAAGAACACCGCAGCGATACCTGTTATGCAAGATATGCAGATGAATATGTAAATGCAATGACATGTTTATCGATTCCCAAAGGGTATTCTAACCCCTTGATTCCAGTCTGCAATAGAGAGAAAACCTTCATACATATAAGTTCAAAGAGAAGGGCCTTAGCCGACAGTACGTCAAGAGAGGATCTCCACAACAAGCCTGTGGATCATCACCATAATATAATAAGTAAAGAGAGGAACAAAAATCAGGAATCAACCTCCTATGTACAACCCATAAGGACTGCTTCTCACTTCAGCCCGCAATGCCACTGTGTCAGGATGATCTGGAAATTCTGCCAAATGCCGGATAAGCAGATTCCTCTTGTGAATAACTCCATCCAACTCGTTGATGTGCTCTCTGTAGTAATTCACATCATCTCCTCCGAATACCTCTTCAAGTCTGGATTTCTTCAAACCTTCCAGCACCTTGAGTTCTTCAATCTGCTCTTGAGCTTTGTCGAGTTGATCTGTGAGGTAGCCATTGGTTGAACGGGCGCAAAGAAGCTCATTGTTCTTCTCTTTCAGCAAAATCTTCAACTTCTCTATCTGACCAGTCAATTCGGCCACCATCTCCTCCTCCTTTACCTTCCTAGAAGCTGAAAATGTATCCCATTGCTCTTGCCAACCAACTAACTTGCCATGAGCATCTGTTAACTGCTGTTTGACTCGCCTTAACTCAGAACTGGATGATCCCAGGGCTTTGTCTGTCTTCCTAAAGAAGTCCACCTTCACAGCTAATTTCCTCTCTGCTTCCTCTTGCAATCTGACGGCTTCCCCCTTCTGATATTCCGCCTCATGGAATTGATGCATACAGTCTTGCAGCTTCACACTCAACTCCGAGTTTTTAGTTTGAAGCTCCTCCATGGCATTCTTCATTTTGTCGTACTCCTCTCGGCTCACCATCGTTGGCTGCTCTGGAGTAGGTGGATACAAAGGCTCTTCAATAGGAAACGACAGACCGAACTCTTTGACTCTTCCTTGAAGCCACTCTTCATACTGAGGGTAAGTTCTGCAATCTCCTTTTCAAGCACAGTTCTTCCTCTCTTGATCATCTTGAGCCAAACCTCAGCTACCATATGGGATACAGTCAAATCAGATGACGAATGGAAGAACAAAGATTCTTCCACGTCTTTTTCCAAATGCGGAGTTCTTAAAGCATACCCAAAATGTCTGACTGCCAGAGAAGGATTGTAGTTGATACCTCTTATTCTTCCTACCAATGGTACATTCGGGAAGTTCCCACAACTGTGAATAACATCTGTCCGAAGCAAGCTCCGGTCTGACCACCAAGAAATATCTTTAGCTCTTATCCCCATCAATCTCTTCGACCAACTCAACGAGTCTTTGAGATCGATGAACGCTCCTGATTTGGGTAGGTGGGAACTGAACCACTTATAAAACAAAGGCGCACAACAATTCAACAATCTTCCCCTTCTATTCTCATTCATGTGATGCACTGAATGAAAGAAATCTCCCAACAAGGTCGGCACCGGATTTCCCAACACGAAGAGGCGTATGGCGTCTACGTCCACAAATTTCGCCACATTAGGGAACATGACAATCCCATACACACAAATAGCCAACACAACATTGAAACCCCTCTGGTCACCATCTTCAAGCTTCTTCTCGGCTTCTCCCATTAAGAAACTCAGATGAAAACCACTGACTCCTCCTTTCTGACACATATTAGCCTTCAAGACTGATTTCCCCAAATATGTGGCTGAAGCAACCATGTCGAGATCGGGCAGAAACTCAGAACTGCAGAACAACAACTGCGACTTGATAGGAACTCTAAGAAAACTAGCGACCTCCTCCAAAGTAGGGACCAAAATATAATCTGGGAACGTGAAACACCTCAATGGAGGGTCATAGAACTGCAATAATGTAAAGAGAGCATCATGTTGATCTTTGGAGAGAATCGTAACGAAACTTAGAATCAAACCATAATCCTTCCGGAATCCTTCTAGAGAATCGTGATCCATTAACTTCATCAGCTGTTGAATGGGCTCCAAACACACCACAGGAAACTTGTAGGCGACGTGTCTCTTTCTGCCAATATCCATCTCAAGAGAACCAGAAAACCCCGACCGGAATCAAGAGGAAGATGTAAACCCCTAGTAATAGATAAACATGTATTAAATGATATGAATGCAATATTGTGTGAATGCAATGCAATGGCATGTCAATCAGGATTGCTGTATCTGCTTGAACATCTGTCAGGTTGCATTGTCTGAAGAGAAACCCATTGAGGAATATAATACGAAATCAAAACTCTGCTTCAAAAACCGGGTTGGTTGGAGGTTTAGGTTTCCTGAATTTAGCCCGCCCCTCACTGGTAGGTTCTAAGAACAGAAGTTCGTCTGCTTCAGCCCTTCAGTCGAGAATAATACGTTTACCACTGAAGGTTTGGCATTATTACGAGACAAAAGACCTCCACTGACTCCCCTCAACAGAACATCCTAATAGCAAGTTCCCAGCCTCGGGGTCCTTGGATTGAGCAGCGAGAATGCGCCCACTAGAGCTAACATAAACGCGTCTCGGAGGAGAGGCCTCGACTGAGTTCTCGGGAAGTGGTCACCAGAGTCGACGATTTCTAAAGGAACATTTGTCGTTATGGAACACCCGTAGGACAAAATATATCCAAAAGAAACCTCGTCTGGAATGTGGGTCTTCATGAACGACTTAACGTAGCAACATGCCACGCAAGCCTCATGACTATCCACTCTAAAACTTGTGTGTACGTTCAAGCCTGGGTAGTGGGCTTATCTCTCGTAGAACAACCCATCCCAACAAACAACCAACCCCCCACAGATACAGCAAACATATGTACATGAATGCAATAAGGTAAAGCAGGTAAATAAATAACTGTACAAAAGAATAAACACCCAACAAACAAACAATCTACAAAAGCTAGGAGGGACTCGCATAGGGAAACCGGATCCCCAGCAGAGTCGCCAGCTGTCGCAACCTGAAAAAAGGAGATGCGAAAAAACAACCGACGAAAGAGAAATGACAGAAGAGTCGCCACCGTGCGTTATTTATCCCAAAGGAGGGAAAGGAAACGCTCGAAGTAAACCTGAAAAAAGAAAAGAAAGGAAAAGACAAGGTCTCGCAACCAAATCTTGGGTTCGGGAGTCGGTTATGCGAAGGGAAGGTATTAGCACCCCTACGCATCCGTAGTACTCTACGGGATCCACTTTTGTTATTTTTGTCTAAATGGTGTGGGTTTATCTAATGTACCATTTATTAAAAGAAAGTGAAAAGGAAATTACTCGCACGGATGTCGCGTCCACTGCATACGTATCTCATCTGAATATGAGAATCAGAGTCTTTGTAGCTCGGCTGCCTATGGGTTAGGGGGATATGTGCTCGATAAGATGTCGCGTCTTATGCCTACGTATCTCATCTGGAATGAGAATCAGAGCAAGTCGTAGTTCGGCTAACTACGGGGTAAGGGTTGTGTTTTGGGGTGAACGACGTTACTACGCAATCTACCGGATGCTCGACCTTTGGAGACTTACTCGCCTGTAGTAGAAAGAGATAACGTGTTCTTAGGAGAAGAAAAATCAATGAGTTTGTTTGTGTTTTAGGGATGCTCATGCAAAAAGGAAGTCCTAGACGAAGGAACAATGCTACCTTAATTGTCATGCAAACGGGAGACTATACGAAGTCTAGCAAACCTATGGGGAGACGATCACACCATACAAAACATGTATCTTAAAGTAAACACACCAGCAAGGGGCTTAAACATACATGGGTAGGGCTTTAGTCAATAGGGGTCATATCAACCTCGACAAACAAGCCATGGAAGGGTAATCAAAAGGGATCTTAACCACTGACATTGAACGTCAAGGTGAGCAGATCAAAAGGGTAATGAGGATAAGACCTCATAGCTCTTAACCCTGGACAGGGTGAGCTCATGACAAAAAGTGGGGATTCAGAAAGGTGGAACCCTCTCCACTGACCGACCGGACAAGAGATCTTGGGCTTTTGTTCTGAAGCATCGACACGTAGTGTGAGCTTAAAGAACGACACGCTGAATAACAGGGGATTAATTGCTAATCCCTTTTATCCGTCAATTGCCTCTTCTTGGAGGTCTTTAGCACTGGTGCCTCTTCTTTGAGGTCTTTAGGCACAAAAGTAAACACATAAAAACATTGCCTCCTATCGAGGTCTTCCAGCTAAGAAAGCGGTAAAAATGCGGGAAAATGTAAAAGGGATCAGGAAATCTACCACACGGATAAAGATCCGAAGTAACAGCAACTAAGGGTTTAGGAAACCCAGAGATCTCGAGTTGATGCCATTAAAGAGAGCGAGTCAGTACAGGTAATCGGAATAAACCTCCGGGGGGTATCCCACAAATAAAGTGGAATACCACGCAAGCCATCTCTTTTGAGGTCATGTGAGTTCTCACAAAAAAACTCAACAAACAGGTTAGGAAGCAATGCATGGATGCAATAGAAAACATGTCACAAAAGAACACAAAACAGATTAGAGCAAATAGAAAAAACAACTACCTTCGTGATCGCTACTGCATCGCCTAGCGAAAGCTTAGCGAAGCTTCGCTACAGGCTCGCCTAGCGAAGGTGCTAGCGAAGGCCTGCGGGTTTTGGGTTCCTCATTGATAATAGTCCGATATCGGCAACCCCAAACCCTATGGTACGCATTTCAGAAATTAAACGATTAACATTCAAGGCATTGATTTACATATTCATATACATATAAACCCGTGGGCAAAACCTCATGATAATACTTCACACATTCAGAGCATTCAAATTAACAGGGTAAAGTAATAAGGCAAACCTGATTGGAGAGATTGAATGAAATTGGATTGCAACGGGGTTTGCAGAACAATCTCAGGGTCTGGAATTAGCCTTTTGCAGACGAGTTTCCTTCAGTGTCCGGAGGTTGCTCTGAATCTTATTAGCTCTTCTCTCACTCTGTTAGGTTTTAGATCAGGTTAACTCAGGTCTTCTCAGGTCAGGTTTTTCCCAGGTCTTTTTTGGGAGATGAGAGTCTAGTATATATAGCCAAATTTTCATGGCTTTGGGCTCAAATGAGGGCAACTCAAGCCCATGACTTTCTGTCATTTTTCTGAAACGCGTGAGCTTCGCCTAGCGAAGGATCTGCTCGCTTAGCGAGCATGACAGTCAGGTTCGCTAGGCGAACCATTCTGCTCGCCTAGCGAGCATGACAGCTCAGGGACAGATTTTTGCTCTTCCAAGATTAGCGTTCTGAATAAAGTTCAAGCTTCTCGGATCCGATTTCGATTGACATAATGAAATGCAATATAAAAATGCAAAATGACCTAAGAATGAATGCATGAATGAGGAGGGCAAATTTTGAGGTGCTACACATTAGAGTCATGTGAAAGTTGAATGTTTGCATTGTTGTGATTGTGATGTGTGTATGAGATATGGTAATTGAATTTGGTGATGTTTGCATACATAACTTGGCAAATTATGTGATTATGTGATAATTGTCGTTATGTGTATTTTTGGGAATATACTATTGGATTTGAATATTATACTCCTTGAGTTTTTATGTGTGCTTGAAACATGTGAAATAAATGTTGTTTAATATTATTTACATGGTTATATGAAGTGTGACGAATTCCTTTAATTGTTGATTTAATCATTGTGCTTGATTAATACTTCTTCATAATTTGAATTCTCATCCTTTCTGTTTGAATGTTACCTTTACATGGGTATCGCGCAGATACTCAGGAGTAGTATCGTTGAAGTAAGTGGACGGTAGCTCACTCGAGATTAGCTGGAGAGCTGCGGTACTTCGTTTAGAGACTAAGTAGTGAGTCAATGCTCTGGTCATGTAACACTGGGTAGATTGGTAGTATGGAACTCATATCTGATTTGGATACGTTTTATGTTATTATGTGAACATGTTTAATTGAAGAGAATATTGAGAGATGATCATGGTATGGGACATGGATCATTTGATGAAATGCATGGATATTCGTTATTTTCCGCTGCGAACGCATATGCTTGAATATTCATGATAATTGAAATGTGTTATTTTAAATGACTAGGTGTATTGTATATTGATGATGAATGATGTTGGTTTTTGAAAGCTCTTAGTTTTTGAAAACGTCGATGTGACGCCCTTTTGTTTATATGCGTGTTTATTTATTCTGATTATATGTTAAGTATTTTGGGGTAGAAAAAGGGGTGTTACATTATTCACTCGGATCCTTGGGAAAATGGACTCCCAACTACGAACGACCTTTTGTCATTAAGAAGGCTTTCTTATGTGGAGCCCTAATCCTCACAACAATGGATGAGGAAGATTTGTCGTTGCTAGTAAATGCAGACACAGTCAAAAAATATTATGCCTAAAAAGAAATGATAATAAAAGCCCACTAGATTGGTCCTCACAAGATCAATCTAGGCAAAAATGGCTATACCGATGGACCAAAAAATGAATTGTCCATGAAAAAATTAGGGATCGAATAAAAAAAATATGAAGCTCGCTAAGTCAAAAACCCGAAAGGGAAACTTAGGCAAAAATGAGCATCCCGGTGGATGAAAAAATAGAAAATGTCCAGGCAAAAGTTAGGGATAAAGGCATTGACTATGTTCCTTGAGCCTATTTCGCTATAAGTTATATCTCAGATGGTCAAAGATCGATTCAATCATCATCAATCAAAGTAAAGTCTTGGGATTCAGATCCTACAACAAATGACGACCAATGTTGCAATCAATGGAAAATACAAAAATATTTCCCATTGCCATTTTTTTTTTTCATTTTGTTGCAATATTTTCTTTAAGGATATTCGCATCCTTGTACACACCATATGTACAATTTTGTTCATGATCAATAAAATTTAGTTCCTCTTATCAATTGTTTTGTTTCTCCTGCATTTTGTTTGTGAAATAACTGATTTATTTTAGTCACATAATGCTTTAAAATGTTGGGGAATAATAAAAGCTACATTAAAAGAAAACCTTATGTATTGTAGTAACTTTCTAAAGAACTTAAAAGGATGATCGTTGGTTTGAAAGTCTTGCTTATCTGCACGCTCCCTTAGGAATAACCTTTGAATTCAGATATAACCCTCATATTAGGTTAACTAGTCATTTTCAAGCTAATTCTAACCCTCGATTCAAGTTTATCAAAAGCAATTTTAATTAACTAAATCCTATGATCTTGCATAATCCCACAGTCTAATTCAAGTGATCCAAAGACCCTTGATCACTTGATAAGACTCTTTTTGTAAGCTGTGGAGCTCAAAGCCTAAAGTCAGACTCTCAATCAAGGTATCCCAGTCATATCAAGCAGCGGGTCATATAAGACACATCAAAGGTGGTTCTTCAAGAGCTTGTTCATAAAAGTTAGAGTTGTGTGGCATGTGCCTTAAGTAATAGAGAATGAATGAGAGTGGATAATTCCATTGACTCATTCTTAATATCTTTGGGTATGGAACATTTGACTCAGTTGCTCATCGTATTCACCTTTATTCATAGACTTTAGCACAATTTGAATCATATGATTAGCAAGTCCCTCCCTTCACAAAGTAGCAGTGTAACAAACAAAGGACTCCACCAACAACTTATCAATCATAGTTCACGTTGTACGACACGAGCCTTAAGAAATAGAGAATGAATGAGAGTGTAAAGTTTTGTTAACTCATTCTGAATATCTTTGGGTACGGGACGCTTGACCCAGTTGCTCATCGTATTCACCTATATTCATAAACTTTAGTGTAATTCGAATAAAATGATTGATAAGGTCTTCATCATCACAAGGAGCAACAAAGACTCTCCTCTAACAACTTGAAAGTTAGGATAAGAGCTACACGCCACGGGCCTTAAGTAGTAAAGAATGGATGAGAGTGGAGAATTCCATTAACTCAAGTAACTATCAAGTCTCTTCATATTCAGTCAATCACTTCTCTTGCCTCATAAATCATCTTGTTGTCAGCCCTAGTGGACTGAACTACGAATGCTCTTAGTTTATCATTGCACAGTGATAATACGTAGGCAGGAGAATTCAGATTTTCCACGAGCTACCTTATTTATTAACCCAATTATTCACTCTTCATTTATTCAATAAATACCATTTTTTTGAGATTATATCATTGTTCCTTGGATCCCATGCACACCCTTTTAGGACGACCTAATCAATGTTCGCCTTGTGAACCAAGAGTTGTTTGGCTTATTTCCAGACATTTAATTCCTTTGTTTTTGGTTATTCCAATACAGTGATACCATGCCTTTGGCCCCTTACTTGTTGGTTCATACCAGTTTTACTCTTCGGTTCATAGTTTATTCCTTCATGGATCTAAGATATCATTCTCTCTTGATTTCAAATTGTTATTCCCCAGCAAGTGATATATTTTTCCTTGTGCCAATTAATACTTCCCTTTGGGTTCCATACTCACCCTTTTAGGACGACCTAATCAATGTCCACCTTTGTATCAAGAGATATTTGGCTTATTACCGAACATTTAATTCTCTTTGTTTCCAATTATTCCACTACAGTGATACCATGCCTCGGGCCCCTCACTTGTTGGTTTGTCAGTTTACTCTTTGATTCAAAGCCAATTTACCTTTATGGATTTCCCGTGCTACCATTGTCTTTTCGTACAAGTTATTGTGTATCACTTCAATCATACCCTTTTAGTTGTGTTTGTCTTGTCAGTCGTTGATGTTTAGATAAACACTTTTTTGTCTCTTCTCTTTGTTTTTGTGGTTCCATGAACTACGAATGCTCTGACTTTCTCATTGCATAGTGAGAATACGTAGGCACAAGGATTCAAATCATCGGCAAGCACAATCCTAATTATTCCTTCTTCCGCCTTTGGGCACCACGCATATCTCTCATGATCCATTATCTACCTTCAATCATAAACCGTTCACCCTAGTGACGTACCGTTTCTTTGAAATTAGATACAATTATTTGGAATTCCATGTATACCCTGTTACGACATTTGTCCACCTTTGTGCCAAGAGTTGTTTGGCTTATTGCCAAACATTTAATTCCTTGTTTTCGGCCTAACCATACGGTGATACCATGCCTTAGGCCCCTCACTTGTGGTCCACGCCACCTTTACTCTATGGTTGTAAATGCTATTTCTCCTATGGATTCCAATATACCCTTATCTTTGGTTCCAAAGTATACCTTTTCAGTCACTTGTTACTAAATATTCAATTCTATGACTTTGGTCATTCTTTCCATTCATCTCTATGATGCATCCATATTCTATCTTCATTCACTCTATGTGATATACCAATTATCTTTGAGCCAAAAACAATATCTCTTTGAGCTCCATCTTGTATCTCCTTGAACCAAGAGTTATTTGTGCTATAAAACCAAACACCTAATTCCTTTGTTTCCGGCTATTCCAATACAGTGATACCATGCCTTAGGCCCCTCACTTGTTGGTTCATACCCGTTTTACTCTTGGATTTATATTTTCACCCCTTGTTGGAGTCTAAACAACATTATCCTTTGGTTCAGACCATACCTTTATCACAATTTCTTTTCATCTCCCACCATTAGTTCTATGAACTACGGAGCTCTGAATTCCTTATTGCACTATAAGGATACGTAGGCATGAAAGCCCAAATCCTCACCGAGCACTCTATCTATTTATTTTCCTTTTCCTTTATTCTTTTGTGAGTAATCTTTAGATCATACCCATTAGAGCAAGAACAATCAAAACGGTTCCCATGGAGTACCATGTGTGTAAGGGGTGCTAACACTTTCCCCTTGTATAACCGACTTCTTTACCCATCATATCTCTTTCCCCCGAGTTTTATCGATCTTTTCCTTTCCTTTTGGAAT
The DNA here is from genome assembly GCF_024323335.1 of Lathyrus oleraceus. Classification (NCBI taxonomy): domain Eukaryota; kingdom Viridiplantae; phylum Streptophyta; class Magnoliopsida; order Fabales; family Fabaceae; genus Lathyrus; species Lathyrus oleraceus. The sequence continues at coordinate 102,525,026 of NC_066581.1, forward strand.
AAATAAAGTTTGATGGTGACTCTGTTGTATGTTCGAGCGTGCAACGCGTTCAGGTATATTTCACGCTAGCTTCACTTACTTTGCAAAAGTATCAATACAAGAGATGAGAAATTGAATCCCATAAACCCTATGTTTGTTCTTGACTATAGCACCTCCCAAAACCTTGATCAATCTTGATCAAGTAACTAGCCATGCCGCTTCAATTCACCTGTTTTTGCTACTTTCTTACAAGGCACCCCTTGTCCCAAGGCTTTCACTCGACTGAAGTAATCCTAAGCGCATGATCATGTAACCAACAATGCCACTTCAATTCATATGTTGTTGCTACTTTCTTGCACAATCTCCTTGTCTCAAGGCTTTCACCCGACTGAATTAATCTCAAGCGCACACTTGTTGAACCCAAGATTTGTCAACATGATCCACTGTTTCACGCTACTCCCTTGCCGATACACCTAGTCTCAAGACTTTCACTCGATCGGATCCGAATTGTACAATCTTGTCCAAAATCTTTAAACCCTAAATATCTTGAAGGAAAACCCCACCTCGATTTTCTTATCTGAATCCCTCAAATATTACAACCTAATATTCTCGGTACAACAAACCTAATTGGACGTTATCAATCCTAATCTAGATGACACCCGATCAAAAAATGATTATGTGTATGCATAGATTGAGTTGGAGATGATGAGATACTTTGAAATCCTGGATTCATGTAGGTTTTACTCACTCTAGAAACCTTACTAGAGAATGATGCATGTATGAAGTATATATATGCATGGGTAAGTGGAAAACATAAGGAACACAAGAAACTTTGAGAAAAATATAAAAATAAGCAAAAAAAACACTCGTATAGGTCGACCTGTTGAAGTCAAGTGTCGATCTGTCAAGGTTATATGCCTCATATGTGCCGGCCCGTTGAGTCAGCATATAAAACAGAAGTTACATACTTTAATACTGCAACACATGTGCCGACCTGAAAAACGTATGTGCCGACCTGTAAAGGTCATATGTAAGTCTATGCAGTCAGCACATAAAACAAACTTTAAAAATACAGTACACATGTGTTTACTGTAATTTTAAGTGTCGGGTTTTTGTTATCGTCTCCACAGGGATTGTGAGATATCACCGCCTTTCGACAGTTGTTTTAATTCATAGCTTAAGGTAACAATGGGGTTTTGGTGTTTGTCACGGTATCTTGCATAAAAGTGTAATAAAATGCGGTAAAAGTTTTGGTTTGAATATTTGAGAAATATTGCCAAAGTTAGGGTTCGACGATCACTTTGCATGTATTGTTTGATCAACAAAATTTATAAACTCCTTTAGATGATAAACTATTTCACAAAGTCCTCCCAATGTGTTTATCTCTAACACACATTGTGAGTTTTCCCATTTTGATCCATTGTTTATCTCTAACACAATCTATCAAAATGACAACTTTTTGGTTCAATCTTATGGTGAACAAAATCATTCATTACTATCTCTAGCTAACAAACAAGATTGGATGAAAACCTAGGTTAAGAGTTGGTAAACATCTCTCGATCATAAACCAACACAAAGAGTTTTCAATAAGAACAAAGTTTTCACCATATATTCACCATTAAAGAGTTTACAAATGAAGATCCTTACATTTACACACAAAGCTAATGATCATCTACATCTAACCTTGACAAAATGAAGAACTTAGCTACTCATTTTCATGGTAGCTTGTTCAACAAGTTTCAGAAGAAGGTTGATCAACATCCGAGTCGAATAATCGAGATTGGATGGGAATCCACCTTCTTTTTGTGAAAGATTGTTAAGAGATGAAGAGAAATGGTTTCTAGGTCACAAAAGATCCTTAGAGCAATGCTGGAAAATATCTAAAAAAAGTACAAAAGTATGGAAAGTAAGGTATGGCTCCAAAAAGTAGCCCTTGCTACTTATAGAGCTGCTACTGAGCTGTCATGCTCGCTAGGCGAGCAGAATGGCTCGCCTAGCGAGCCCCTAAATGACGCACCTGAGGCACCTGCGCCCAGAGAAACAACCATTGCCAGACCGTCATGTTCGCTTAGCGAACAAAACCTTCGCCTAGCGAAGGCCACGCTTCAACCTTCGCTCCAGCGAGGTTGAGAGGTTTTGCTACTGGAATGCTCGCTGGGAGCTTGCTAAAGGCTCGCCTAGCGAGTGAGTGTTGGCTGCGCTTTTCACCAAGTCTGGACGTGTTCGCTACACACCTCGCTGGAAGCTCGCCTAGCGAGTCGTTCGCCACAGCCCTCGCCTAGCGAGCAAGCTGATGAATGCTTGTTTTCTTTGATCCCTTTGCCAAATTTCTTGTGTCTTCACTTTCTATTATTTCATGCCTACTTCCTGCACAATAACACACAAATCAAAGGTATCAAGATCGTTTATCATTGAATTGCATTTCATCTAAAACAAAGGTGGTTTCGAACACTTTAGCAAGGAAATGGAGTGAAAGATACCCATATTTGATAGCTCAAATTAGCACTTTTGGGTATCTAACAACTCTCCCCAACTAGATTTTTGCTTGTCCTCAAGCAAAGTATGCCTCTTGAAGGACAAGAGGATTTGCTTTAAGAAAAAGGTTTCTCCGATGTTGGATAAAACGGCTCAAACACAAGCGAATCAGCAGATACAAATTTCCAACGGTTCGAATAAAATAATACACAAGAACTAAGACTTAGTAGCAATGCGAAATATGTATCTATCTACAACAATATTATCTTGAATGAATCACCATATCTCTCCTCTTCGAATAAGGATTGAAGAAATTACGCGTTTGCAACCGCGGGAATAATCTCACTCTCTAACAAACAATGAAGAAATCAATTCGATTCATACAATGTCTAACAATTATAAATGGTAATGTGGAAGCACGAAGATCACTAAGGGCTTTTCGGTTGAAGCTTGGTTAGGTTAACAAACAAGGGTCATTTCTAAGGCCATTGAAAACGAGATTGCCGATGCAAAAGAGACATTCACTGTACATTATTCACACATCTCAACTTCGTTCCATTTATTTCTCATTTGAAACCTTCACAACTCTTATTTCACAACTCAATTCTTGTTTTTTCACTATTTTTCTTCCAAGCAAGCATTCATTTTTATTTTCTCTATTTTTTTCTTTTCTTTCACATCATGTTTACAAAACAGATGTTTCTCTTTTTTTTTTTATATTTAATATATATATAATTTTTTATGCTTGCTCGGTTTTTCAAGAGTTGTGGCACTTACCGATTCTCATTTTCATTCTCCCCAACTTATTTCTTACTCACCCTAAGTGAATGCTCTTGACTTTTTACGGCAAAAGAACAATTATCAAAATTTTCCGGGTTTCAAGAAAAAGATTTTTGAAATCTCGCTTTATTTCAAGCTAAGATTCAACTGTTTAAGCTCAAAGGGGTTAACGAATACTCTCTCTGCTCACAGGTAAGTTGTATTTGGAACTGGTTGTGCTCGATAGAAAACAAGTGCCTTGATCATTTCTAATTGCTTCCACATATTCACAATAATAAAAGACAAAGCATGAATCAAATGAATCAACAAAGCTTAATAGAATCCAACATTTAAGTGTAAAATGGAGGTTTCCTCACAATTTGTGGTTTTAAGTCCTAGATGAAACATTCATTCAATTATGTTGCAAAAAGACAATACTCAATTACAAAAAAGAGTAAAGTTCTTAGTGCATTCTAAAATTCTAGCCGGAGGTAACCATGTACCTTAGCCTTGTTCACTTGTTTATTTTTATCATTGCCATCCAAGCTCGGATGCACCTTCATTGGATACTTCTTTGAGGAGCAACCAATCTAGAAGGTTTGCCACTCAACCAACCAAAAATTTATTAAAACAAACAAAATTTAAAACATAAATAATAACATTAACTTCAAAATTTAAAATTGTTCATGGGGGACAAAACACCCCAAAAGTACATAGCCAAAATCAAAATACATAATTCTGAAAATACAATAGAAATAAAACATAACATGAAAAATAAAATAACTTAGCCCTCCAAGGACTCAGAACCCTCCTCACTAACGGCTTCAGAATCGGTAGCCTCATCATCATCATCATCACCATCAGCAGCACCAGAAGACGCACCAGCACCCGCCCCCTCTCCAAACACAGGCCTGTCCACATGCCAGTTAGCGTTAAGCAGAAACTGCTCACGCGTTATCAATGAGTGATCACCGGTGGGGTCACTTCCCTGCAGCTGTAACCGCTGCATAGAATCGTTCATATCGAGCATGGCACGCTGAGTTGCCGCCATCCAGTCCCAGTTGTAACTGCAGACAGCCTACTGGTAAGGATCGGGTCCGAGAGTAGAAGTACCAGGACCATCAGAAGCCCGGGTACCCTCAGCAGCTGAACTACCTCTAACATTCTTCGCCCTGTAATACTTGGCCACGTAACGGTCATCAATGGGTGGCAGGATCCTTACTTGACCCCTAGAGGGTAGTCTCACCCTCGCTTGCATGCACAAACTCATGATTAGGCAAGGGAAAGCCAGGGGACAATTCACTCGTGCCCCCGCCTTCAGCCCGCTTTCAATCACGGACTTTAATTCCAAAGCAATAATCCTCGCCACATCGATCTGGACGTTAGTGAGGATACAGTGTACCAAGTGTGCCACTGGGATCGACACGGTAGAAGTGTGGGACTTAGGTTTGATGTTTGTAAGAACCAACAACAGGATCAGTTGAGCCAAGGGAGTCATGTCCTCCCTATGGTATCTCATGGGAACCCCAGATGGGTTCAGCTCAACTGATTTCCCTCTCAAAAGCAGGGCAGCAGAAATTGCATCCGTATTCCGGTGAAGCCTTAATTCTGTGTGGTAGGTGTCTCTCTCCTCGGCTCCCAGTTGGAGCGGCTCACCAAGGACGCGGTTAATAGCATCCCGATCAAAAGCAACAGGACGACCGGACACTCTAGATGTCCATGTAAATGGCTCGTCATCATCCGGAAGTGCGTTCGCATAGAACTCACGCACCGTTGCGATATCGTAATGCTCCAGGGGGGAAATTAACCGATCCCACTTTTTGGTGTCAATCAACCCGACGAATGTTCGGTTCGTGCCTTCAGGGTTGATGATGAATCTCTTTTCCGGTAGAATTTTCCGCTTCTCCAAAGCAACGTATCTTGCGGCTTGCTTCGGCCCGACAAATTTGTCGGTGTCAAATTGTATTGTTACGGGAAGGGAAATGTTCCCTCCCTTTCTCTTCTTCGAAGCTCCGGATCTGGATTCCATCTGCAAAACATAAAGAGGAAGCAACACAACATAAAAACAGATTAGAAAGCAACACATAATTCAAACTACTGCCATGCTCGCTGCTGCTTCGCCTAGCGAAGTGGCAGCGAATGCTCGCTACTGGTTCGCCTAGCGAGTTGCTAGCGAACCTTACGGGTTTTTGGGTTCTGCAGTATTTTCAGTGAAATTTTCCCAAAACCCACATTCTCAAGGTGTCAATTTCAGAACACAACAATCTATCAAGAAAAGAATCGTTATATGCTATACGTAATTACAAACCCACATGCAAAACCTAAAATTTCCCACATGCAAAACCTAAAATCCCCATATGCAAAACCTAAAGTCCCCATATGCAAAACCTAAAGTTTCCCACACCACCAACTTCACTCTAAATGTCTCATGTTCAGAAAAAAATTTGGAAACAGAAAGTAATGAAGAAGAGGCAAACCTGGTTTGAGAACAGTTGAATTTGAAATGCACAGGAGGTTACGGATGCAATGCTAGGGTTTAAAGTTTGAGATGAAATGTGAGAGTGTTTGTGAGAGTGGTGTGTGAGAGTTTCGGTTCAGAGTTTTAAAAGGGAAAAATGCATTTGTCCCAAATTGAGTGGCCTGCTGAGATTTAATTAGTGCTGTCATTCAGCGCTCGCTGCTGCTTCGCCTAGCGAGCAGCTTAGCGAATCTGCTCGCTACTGCTTCGCCTAGCGAGCATCAAGCGAGCATGACAGCATTTGGCTTTTAAAAAACAGCATTCTTGGTACATTCAGCAAGGTTTTAACAATTGGAATCCCACTACAACAGAACAGAAAAACTGTAAATACTTACAATGTTGGGGTGCCTCCCAACAAGCGCTTGTTTAACGTCGGCTAAGCTCGACGGTGCGATGCTCACAGAGGAGCATCCAAAGGAATAGCACAGCTCTCGCGATCCACATGACCGCCAAGATAAACCTTCAAACGTTGGCCATTAACGGTCCAACTGTCCTTCTTTTCCAGGTCCTCAATGACAATAGCTCCGTACTCCTTAACTTCTTTGACCCGAAATGGCCCGGACCATTTTGATTTCAACTTTCCGGGGAATAACTTCAACCTGGAATTGAACAAGAGGACCAACTGTCCGGGCACAAATTCTTTCTTTCGGAGCTTTTTGTCATGGTATTTTTTTACCTTCTCTTTGTACAACCAGCTTGAGTGGTATGCGGCATTGCGCATCTCTTCCAACTCAAGCAGTTGCACCTTCCTTTTCTCACTGGCCAAATCATTTTCAAAATTTAAAAATTTCAGAGCCCACAAGGCTTTGTGCTCCAATTCAACCGGCAAATGGCAAGTTTTACCAAACACCAATTGAAAAGGAGTTAGGCCAATTGGAGCTTTAAAGGCGGTACGGTATGCCCATAACGCTTAATCCAATTTTTGTGACCACTCTTTTTTCGAATTTGACACAGTTTTTTCTAGGATTCTCTTAATCTCACGATTAGAGACCTCAGCTTGCCCATTAGCCTGTGGGTGATACGGAGTTGCCACTCTGTGTGATACACCGTAATGTTTTAAAATGCTTTCCAACAGTGCATTACAAAAGTGTGACCCTCCGTCACTTATCAACACTCGGGGGGTTCCGAAACGGGAAAATATGTTTTTCTTCAAAAAATTTATCACCGTTTTCGCATCCGCCCGAGGTGAGGCAATCGCCTCAACCCACTTAGAAACGTAATCAACTGCAACAAGCATATAGTCGTTACCATAAGAAGGTGGGAATGATCCTACAAAATCAATGCCCCAATAATCAAATACTTCGACCTCTTGGATGTTTTGGAGAGGCATCTCGTCTCTCTTACCAATCCCACCGCTTCTCTGGCAACTATCACAACTTTGCGCATGGGTATGTGCGTCTTTGAAAATAGTGGGCAAATAAAATCCCGACTGAAGGATTTTAGTGGCTGTTCTCACCCCATTATAGTGTCCGCCGTAAGGCGAGTTGTGACAATGCCAAAGGATGCTCTGCGCTTCATCGCCAGTAACGCATCTCCTTAAAAGGTTATCACTACCCAACTTAAACAAGTACGGGTCATCCCATACGTAATACTTGGCATCCGAAAGAAACTTCCTTTTTTGGTTCGAAGTTAGGTCGGGAGGCACAAAACCACTAGCCTTGTGGTTCGCAAAGTCTGCAAACCACGGCCTAACTTGAACTTTGAACAGTTTTTCATCAGGAAATTCTTCCCGGATTTCCTTCTCTGACGCGGTAACCTCCACATTCACTAAGCGGGATAAATGACCCGCCACCAAATTTTCCGATCCTTTCTTGTCTTTGATTTCAATATCAAATTCTTGTAACAAGAGGATCCAACGGATGAGCCTTTGCTTCGAATCCGGTTTGGTGAGCAAATATTTAATCTCCGCGTGGTCGGTATACACTATGACTTTAGACCCTATAAGATAAGATCTAAATTTTTCAAGCGCATACACTATCGCAAGTAATTCTTTTTCAGTTGTGGCATAGTTAATTTGAGCCTCATTAAGAACTTTACTTGCGTAATGTATCACATGAAATTTTTTCTCTTTTCTTTGGCCAAGTACCGCTCCGATTGCATAGTCGCTCGCATCACACATTAGCTCAAAATTTAAATTCCAATTGGGAGCGACTATAATTGGAGCGGTAACCAATTTTTCTTTCAAAGTTTCAAAAGCTTGCAAACATTCATCGGTTAAGAGAAATACCTGGTCCTTAGCTAGCAAATTACTCAAAGGCTTAGCCACCTTTGAGAAGTCTTTGATAAAGCGCCGATAGAACCCGGCGTGCCCCAAAAAGCTTCGGATTCCCTTCATATTCACCAGAGGAGGTAACTTTTCAATCACTTCAACCTTAGCACGATCAACTTCAAGCCCTCTTGAAGAGACTTTATGGCCAAGCACTATCCCCTCGGTCACCATGAAGTGACACTTCTCCCAATTAAGCACAAGATTGGTCTTCACACATCTTTCAAGTACCGTTTTCAAGTTTGTCAATCATAGACTAAAGGATCCACCAAATACCGAGAAGTCATCCATGAAGACTTCCATTGTTTTCTCAATAAGGTCGGCAAAAATGGCTTGCACACATCTTTGGAAAGTCGCCGGTGCATTGCACAACTCAAAGGGCATTTTTCGGTATGCGAAAACTCCAAACGGACATGTGAAAGCCGTCTTTTCATGATCGGCCGGGTCAACCGCAATTTGGTTATACCCGGAATAGCCATCTAAGAAATAATAGTATTTTTGCCCTGAGAGTCTTTCGAGCATTTGATCCATGAACGGGAGTGGAAAATGATCCTTTCGAGTTGCGGTATTCAACCGCCGATAATCAATACACATTCGCCACCCCGTTGCAACTTTAGTAGGGATCAATTCATCCTTGTCATTTCGGATCACGGTAATTCCACCTTTCTTCGGAACAACATGCACGGGACTAACCCATGGACTATCCGAAATCGGGTAAATCATTCCCGCATCCAACAACTTTACAACTTCTTTTCTTACAACCTCCTTCATGGTAGGATTTAAGCGGCGTTGTGGTTGAGCTACCGGCTTAAAATCCTCTTCCATCAAGATCTTGTGCATGCAATAGGAAGGGCTAATTCCTTTTAGATCGGAAAGAGTCCAACCCATGGCTTCTTGATTTTTTTTTAGCACATTGATCAAGCGGGCTTCTTCATCATTTGACAAAAGGTTGCTTATGATGACCGGCTTTGCTTCGGTCTCATCTAGGAATACATACTTCAAAGTAGAAGGTAATATTTTCAATTCAATAAGCGCTTTTTCGTCATTAACCTCCTTCTTCAAGTCTTCCTCCTCAACTTCCCACGATTGTAGTTCGTCTAAACCATCAAGTTCCCTTAAGCATTCCTCCAGAGCTTGCTCTTCTTCAGCTGTGAAAACTTCCAATGAGTCGTCAAGAGCTAACTCCATAGGAGATATCTCATGGATATGCTTAGAAATCTCCAAAATTGCCTCTTCGATCACATCGATGCGAAAGCTATCATTTCTATCTTTTGAATGCTTCATTGCTTCGAATAGATCGAATGTAACTTCCTCATTTTGGACTCTCACCTTCATCAAACCGTCATCAACGTCTATCATCATTCGCGCGGTTTTCATGAACGGTCGGCCTAAGATGAGCGGAGCATCATCATCTTCTTCCATATCAATAACAATAAAATCGACCGGGAAAAAGAATTTGTCGACTTTAACCAAAACATCTTGGGCTACGCCATGAGGATGGGTAGTCGACTTATCTGCCAATTGCAACGTCATTCGGATGGACTTAATTTCAATGTTGTCAAGCCTCTTTATAATAGACAAAGGTATAAAATTAATGCTTGACCCCAAGTCAATTAGTCCTTTCCCGACATAGATATCACCAATTTTAACTGGCAAAGTAACTCTTCCCGGATCAACCTCTTTTTTTGGAAGCGTCCTTTGAATAATGGCACTACAGCTCGCATCTAGGACGATGGTCTCCGGTTCCGTATACCTCCGCTTTTTTGTAAGTATGTCCTTCATGAATTTGGCATACTTGGGAATTTGCTCCAAGGCTTCGGCAAACGGAATGTTGATTTGTAGTTGTTTAAAAATATCCATGAACCGGACGTAATGCCGTTCATTCTCCCTTTTGGACGGGGCATGAGGATAAGGAAGGTTTTGGATTGGAGTAGTGCTCACTACCTCCTTTCCCTTTGCAACTCTAGAACTCCTCCATCTAGGATTTTTCACTCCCCCCCCCTTATTTCATCACTTTTATTTTTCTCAATTTCCACACTTTTTTTCTTTTCAACTTCACCATTCTTTTCGTTCTTCTCAACTTCTTCCTCCTCACTCCACTCCCCCACTTCTCCATCAATATTTTCCTCCAATATTTCCTCCTCATTTTATTTCTCATCTCCTTTTTTATTCTCACTGATCAACTCCCTCCCACTTCTGGTCATGATCGCTTTACAATGTTCCTTAGGATTTATTTGCGTGTTTGCCGAAAAGGAAGGACCGGGTTGTTGTTCCGCGAGTTGCTTAGCAAGTTGCCCAACTTGAGTCTCGAGATTTTTTATAGCCGCGTCATTGCTCTTTTGGTTAGCCATTGACATTTGCATGAATTGTGTCAATGTCTCTTCCAACTTAGAAGTTACGACCGACGGTTGTTGAGGTTGATAAGAATTTTGGGGAGGATTTTGACGGCTAGAAGAACCACCTCCATAACCTTGGTTATGGTAATAGTTACTCCTAGGTTGGAACCCTTGGTTCCCTTGGAAATGTTGTTATTGATTTTGCGGGTGTGGTTGATAAGGTTGTTGTTGTTGTTGTCTCGGTTGGTAGTCCCTTTGGTTTGCCATGTAGTTTACGTCTTCGAACCCCGGAGGTGGACAGAATCCGATGTCATGCTCACCTTTGCAAAGCTCACAACAAGCTATTTGTTTAGCTTTAGAAGGTTCTCTCAACTCTTTTATTTGCTGCGTTAAGAGTTCCACTTGTTGTGAGATGAGCTTGTTTTGGGCAAGGATGGCATCGTTCGTCCCAAGTTCAAGCACTCCCGGCTTCTTCAAAGAGTTGCCTCTACTTTGACTCTGAAGATCATTTAGAGCCATTCGATTTATGATATTTGTAGCTTCTTCGGCACTTTTAGACAATAAAGAGCCACCCGAGGTAGCATCCAACAACGTCTTGCAATTTGGTTGAAGTCCATTTTTGAAAATATGGATTTGAGTCAATTCATCAAATCCATGCCCTTTACATTTCCGAAGCATGGATTTGAATCTTTCCCACGCTTCATTTAAAGATTCATTGATTCCTTGTGCAAACACTGAGATGGCCGTCTTGGATTCCATGAACCGGTTATGGGAGAAGAATCTTTCGATGAACTTCTCTTCTAACACGTTCCAGTCAGTCATAACGGCCGGTGTTTGATCTAAGTACCAATCTTTTGCTTTGCCGAGCAAAGCGTGGGGAAATAATCTTCTGAATAACGGTAGCTCCTGAGCCTGATCCACTCCGGCCGCCAATGCTATCTCATAAAATTTTGTGAGGAAAGCAAAGGGATCTTCATGGTCCATTCCGGTGAATGGACTTCCATATAATAAATTGAGAGTTCCCGTTTTCATCTCAGGTTGCCTTCCCGTGTGGTTGGCAAACTGAGCAGTGTTTCTTTGACTGTTTATGCATGGAGTGGAAATGGGCGGTGGTGGTGGTTCCATGGTAGGTATGAACGGTGGTGGATGTGTGGTAGAAGAACTTTCTCCTTGTTCTTGACGTTGTCTAGCCTGTTGCCTTCTTCGTCTCGTTTTACTGTTAAGCCTCCTTGCGGTTCTCTCGATCTCGGGGTCAAAAAGAAGTTCGTCCATAGGGATTTGCCCTCGCATAAAACGTAAGCTGCACACTAAACCAAACAAATCACAAGCACAAGTCAAAATTTCGAAAGCAAGAACTTAAACAACTATTGCGATGCTCGCAATATCAATTCACAATCCCCGGTGTAACACCTCAAAATTTGCCCTCCTCTCTTGGGACTAGCTTAACATATTGCATATCGTTTTTTAGGTCATTAGTCATTGCATCTTGGCATATCATGTGGCAACATCAATCAAGTCATCCTCCAAGTCTTGGTCAGAAGAAAAGAGGTTGAGATTCAAGCTGAGGGTTTTCATTGGACTGATCACTAGCCATCTGAGGGTTGTGCATCAATTAGGGTTTCATGGCTCCTTAAGGAGATTGAGCTTCATCTTGGTAGAAATGGTACATCATCATCTTCATGGGCTTATCATCATCAAGAGGTTCATTGAGCTTGATCAGATGCCTTGAGATTAGGGTTTTGACCTCTAGTCAACCCTAATCATCTACATTGTGCCAATCAGGGCTTGTGAAGAAGATGAGGTTTTCAATGGATATGGGGATCATCATATGGTTTCATTGAGCTTATGGAAGCTAGGGTTTCATCATTGAGCCATTTCATCAGGAGTTTGAGGCTCAAGTTCAACAGTCAAGTTGAAATTCATCTATCAGTCAGAAAAGTCAACTGTGGTCAACTGTGCCTGAATTCATGGATTTGGAGGTGGGAGAGGGTTAGAGACACTTCATTCATGTCCAAATAAGTTTCATTTGACATTTCAAAGATCAAGAATGAAGAAAATAAAGTCAGATGAAAACTTTCCAAAAATAGAAAGTGACTTGTAATTGAAAATTGCCAAAAATGGAAAGGTTTTCTCCTCAAAATTACATGTCCAAAAATGCTTCAAATGAAATTTTGTCCAACATGAAAGTTGTAGATCTTGCTCTCACCTTTCCAAAAAGTCCAAGAACATGAATTTCTCATGTGTGGTTGGCAAGTTATGGATTGATCATTGTCCAAAAAAGTTGAATTTCAAAGTGGCATAACTTTTGATTCACAAGGCCAAATGGAGTGAGGTTTCTTTGAGCAAAATTCTTTTGATGTCCTCTGTCCAAAACAAGCATTACCTGTCATGAAAACTCATCACATAAAAAGTCCATTTTTCAAGTGAACTAATTTTGAAATTTGGAGGGAAAAAGGTGTTTTTGAGAAATAAGTCTTGTTTTCACATGATTCCACCTGCAATAGCTCACAAATACCATTTGAAACTTGCTCAAACCAGAAATTGGCACTGTTACATTGGATTTGCATAAGTGAGGGTGGGTTGGCTAATTACCATTTAGCATAAAAGTGCATTTTCACTAATCACTCACATTTGGCTAAACTTGATTAACAAAATGGATTAGTGCATCATATAAATGGTTAATCATAACAGAAAATCAGATTAACATTCATTCATCTCAGATCTAGATCCAAAATTGCACAATTCTCTCAACTTTTCATTTTCATTTTTCTGCAAATTCTCCAAGAACCTAGCCAAGATCTTCATTGATTCATCACCTCCAAGCATTGTAGAAGCTTTTGCAAGCAAGGATTCATCCACATTCGAGCAAATCAAGGACTGTAGCAAGAAGCTCCATCAATGGCATTTTGAAATTGGAGCAAAATTCAAGGCAATTGAGCTGAAGTCTTTCATTCATTCATCAACCTAAGCCTCAGTGATCATCTGTTTTTGCTTTTGGAGGTGTAAAACGCACGATTCACAACTGTCTTCAAATTGAAGGTGATTTTTCAACTTCAATGATTCTTGAAATTGTTTGATGCTTCTTGTAGATCCTTCCACGTAGGTCATTCTGCAATTCGAATAATTGATTTTCATTAAGAATTGGTCAAGTTATGATGATTTGAATTTTGATGCATGAACATGTTTGCTATCGAATCTCTTAGATCATGAGGAATTAGGTTTAATTAATTTGATATTCATGATGTGCTTGAAAAAACCTTTCCGGTGATATAAAGTTTGTCCAATTTGGTGGAAATTTGTTCATGCTGGAAATTTGATCAAGAACGCGTATGAACTTCATAGAATATTTTCCAGAAATGCAGTTTGATCCAAATTTTCGCTACTGTACATGATGTTATGTGTTAGCGCGCGTGTTTTTTGAAAGTGAACCCGCTTCGATTCTGCTGTAGTGCAATTCTCATTTTTGCCTTTTGACATTTATTTTCACCATGACTCCATGTTTCACCTTGCCTTGTTCATCATTTTTTAATTTTTCTCCATGATAATAAATTCATAACTCATTCAATTTTTGTCCAAATAATATGAGGTTTTTTCCATGATAATCCTTGCCATGTCTAGTGTTTTTTTGATGATTTTTATGGAAATTGTGCACGTGTGGATCTCTGTTTTGGCTAGGGTTTATGTGAACATGTCATTTGTTACACCTTGTTTACCATTTTGATCATGAAATGATGATGCTTAATTGGAAATTCCTGAAATTTTTTATGCATATTCTAGACACCTTAAGGAGCATTTTGGTATGTGGTTTGTGATTTTTGAGTTTCTGGATTGTGGGATATGCTATGATCTTTAGAGGTGTGACAATTTGTGTCACACCATTTCATGTCCAACTTCCTGATTTTTGTTGCCATGCCTATTGAATTTGAATTGAGCTGAGTTTTTGCATGACGATGCTTAGGGATGTTAGGTTCACTTGTGAATTTTCCTGGAATTTTTGAATGCATTTCCAATTTGATTGAGAATTTCTCCCCTGTTTGACCAATTGGGAACCTTTTGTGAGTCATGATTTTATATGATTTGTGAAATTCTGGTGGTTTATTGGATGGACTTGAAATTTGGCATGTGTATTGTAGACATCTGGAAGTTTGTCATGGCTTTGATTTGGTTCATTTATCATGTGTAGTTTCTGTTTTGTGCTTGCTTGAAGTTGATGCATGATATTGTGCTTTGTATGAACTTGTTTGAACTTGTGTTGACTTGATGAATTTAATTGACTTGCTTTATTTTATCCAAATGGCCTGAATTTTGGTATGATGATTCTTTGATGTGTTCTGGTTATCCATGAAATTTTTGGGGATTTATTGAAATGTTTGTGTGATGATTTGAGTTGAATCCTTCTGTTTGGTCCTTTGAGGTTCTAAATTGCATGCTTTGCACTAAATGCTTGATGAAATGATAATGGTTGATGATATGAACACGAGACCAATTGGATTTGATTATTAATTGATTGATCTTTATTTTGGATAAGTTTCATGTTCTGTTTTGACTTATTGATCCTATTTTGACCCTAGTCTTGTACTAGTGGTTTGTGTTCTCACATTTGAGCTTTGTTTCAGGTCAAAGAGCACAATTGCTTATACTTGATGATGTGCACTCAATTGGGATTGGTTTATTGCTTGTTTATAACTAACCTTGAGTTTGTTTTGTAGGCATTGAGATTTGTACTTAGGCCTTGTGGCTTGCACCTTTGTGCATTAATGCTTGTTATCTGTCTGTGCAGTGGACTTGTAATTTTCTATTTGACTTTTGTTTGTCTGGTATACTGATTATGTTGGATTGATTTCAGGTACCTTAGTTGCTATAGTTCATTTTGAACTTGCTTGTGCTGCTGCTTGGTTGTGTTAACCAATTGAGGTAGAATCACTAACTCCATGTAGTCTGGAAGACCTGGCCTGTTACTTGGCCAGGCACCTGTCTGAAGTCCTCCTTAAGAGGCAATGCTTGTGCTTGTTTATCTTTGTCCCCAAGCAGGAAAAGACCTTTGTTAAGGCAATTGGAAGACACAAGAGGTGTGTAGTCCACCTCCTGCTAATCTGTTGAGTCGTCCCTTGGCTCACATTACATGTTGATGCCTTGTGGATCCTAACCCAAGATCCATGTACAGTTGTACAGTTGAGTCAGTGTCATAAGTGTAGAAGGGTTCCCACTTTCTGGACCCACACTTCCTTTGTCTGAAGCTCTCCCTGGCCAGGGATAAGAGCTGTGAGGCACACCCCTCACTTCCACTTCATCTGGCTTCACCCTGACTCTCAATGTCAGGGTTAAGAGCTAACATCACCTGATACAGTTGGCTTGCTTTTGCAGCCTAACCCCTTGTGTGAGCCCACTTTGTCTGGATATAGTGTGTGCTATTTGTGATTGTTTGCTTTGATTGCTTTGCCTGTTTAGGATTAGCTTGCTGCCTGTGCAAGTTAGGATAGAAACCATAACTTAGGGATGATATGCATGATAACATCTAGGCTCGAGTACAGCTCCCTAGTAGTGTGTCTCCCTTTGTATCTGGTTAGGTGAGAATTTCTTTCCCGTTCAGGGGAACTATGTTTCCCTGATCCTCATACCAGATGAGGTACGTAGGCAGGAGGTCGTACAAGATCTCTCCGGGCACCCTTTTCCTTTTTGTGTGTGTTTGCTTGACAGTTGCTAGGCTCGAGTTCCCGACTCCTTAGTAGCTTGTTGCTTGTTTGTTCTTGTGTGTGTAGGAGATGGATGTAAGCCCAGCCATTGGCATTCCAGATCCTCTTGTTGTGTGCTTGGAGTCCGGTATAAGTCCATCAAGTGGCATCTGGTTTCCAGTGTGGGTTTGTTTGGTTCGGAAGCTGATGTAAGTCCAGCGATTGGTGTTCGGGTTCCATGTTTGCCTTTTTGTGTTTTGTTTTGTTTCGGCGTGCGTGAGCCGAACTACGGTAGCTCTAATTCTCACTCCAGATGAGATACATAGGCATAGGATGCGATATCCTAGCGATCCCTCTCCCCTCTTCCTCCACCTGTGTTGTCTTCAGTGTGTGTGTGATGTTTATTTTAGCAACCTTAACCTATCTTTTGAGCGTGGATCCCGTCGAGTACGACGGATGCGTAGGGGTGCTAATACCTTCCCTTCGCATAACCGACTCCCGATCCCATTCTCTTTGGTCGCGAGACCATGCTTTTCCCAGGTTTACTTCGAGCGTTTCCTTTCCCTCTTTTGGGATAAATAACGCACGGTGGCGGCTCTGTGTTGTTTTGTTTTAGCCCGCCGGTTGTTTTTCGCGGATGCGACAGCTGGCGACTCTGCTGGGGAATTAGAAGTTGACCTATTGCTGGTCCATCTTCCCTAAGCGAGTCTCTCCTAGCGTTCTAGGATAGTTTAGGTTGATTGTGCCGCTTTATTTATTGCATTTATTATTCTGATTATGTATATATTTGCATAAATATTTGCATGCATCATACTATCATGTTGTTGTCCTTTGTACAAGTGGTTCCTCTGTTTGGGGTGGGTGTTCTGAGTGGGGCTAAAACCCAGGCCCGAGTATACACCTAGGATTAGTGTGGTCTCATGTTGCCTCTTTCATGTTAGGTCAACATGTGTTTGGCAACGTGATGTACCACAAGCCGGACGAGGTTCTTTTGAGGGTGCTCTTCCTTTGTGGGGTACTTCACTCTGGTTGAGTCACCTCATCTGAGCTATTGACTCTGGTGACCGATCATTTCCCGGATCTTTGGTTTAGACGATCTTAGGGGAGCTACAATGGCACACCCGAAAGGGCAAACCCATTGAGTATCTCTGCCCGATTGTCGAGACTATTATCCGCCTTAGGATGACCTGATTAGAATTTACCTGTGAGGGGAGGGTGATTCTTACAGATGCATGTTCAGATGGTGACTTTGATGGTGACTGATGGTTCAGTTGATCAAAGTCCTATTTATAAGTCGGACTTATGGACATTTATTTCTGAGACGCCGGAGTGCTGTCCGCGTTATTTATCAGTGGGGATACGTTTATTTCAGGATTCCTCAGGCCGATTCAGAGGGTTGTGGTTATATGCTCAGAGATTGTTTGGTGATGATGGTGATGTATCTTTCAGTTCCATTTATTTCGGAACCCGTGAGTGGGATTTATGATTGCTCTGTACCTCAGATGGTTATGATCAATTTAAAGATCGGGGCTCAGTACAACAGATGATCAGATGACTCGGAGGATGGCACAATGCATTGCATTTACTCATCAACATCATTCCCATTTTGCATTCATCAGCATCTAACTCATGTCTATCCATACTCAGGGTACATTCTCGATTGAGATTCTGGTTGAGAGACATCCTGATGTCAGAACGTTATTGTCGAAATATTATCTGTCTCGATGAAACCAGGATCAAAAGACAGAAGCTTCCTCGTATGGATAGACGTTGCATTCATGCATATTAACCTGTTTGCTGTTTTGCAGGTATCAGTTCTAACATGCTTGATTGTTTCAGGAATCATTGCTCGTGCTCGTAGAGTTGTACCGTTGCACTCAACACGCCCTCACAGATACTTTACTCGACGCAACACTCCCAGACTGATGGATCTCCCTAATTCAGACATCCTCGAGCTGAAAGATAAGATGAGCGAACTGATCAACATCATGCAAGGGTTTGCAGTTGGTCAGAAAGCTCTGGCTGATAAAGTTGAGAAGCTCGAGCGGGCTTCTGCTGCCAATAGTGGTGTAAACCTGGATGGTGTCTCCAACCAGGGGCTGGGTGGTTCCAGAGATGGTGGAAAAAGAACGACCGTGGGTATAGTGAACAATGTCGGTGGTTTTGGTGCTGCCACTGGTGGTCAACCTGTTAAAATGGGCAACAATATGAAAGATAGTCTTTTCCCGCCATTCTTTGGGGTTGAAGACGACAAAGAGGAGGACCGAGAAGCTGATCAGTTTTCCATGCACAATGAACCGTTCGGTCAGTACGGTGCCCAACCACAGAACAAAGAAATACAGTTGTTGGCTGAGAAGATCAGAGCTTTGGAGAGCTATGCCACTCCCGGGGTCGTGAACATGTCAAATATGGGGCTAGTCGAGGGGATTGTGATCCCACAGAAGTTTAAAGCACCCGCATTTGATAAATATAATGGGAGTTCCTGCCCGGAAACTCATCTGCAAGCCTTTGTCCGTAAGATCTCTGCGTATACAACATATCAGAAGCTCTGGATGTACTTCTTCCAAGACAGTCTGTCTGGAGGATCCTTGGAGTGGTACACCAAGCTGAAATCTTCTGATGTTAAAAGCTGGCAGGATCTCGGAAATGCATTCTTTAAACAGTACCAGTTCAACGCTGACATGGCTCCTAGTCGTACCCAGTTGCAGGGTATGTCTCAGAAGTCAAGCGAAGGGTTTAAAGAGTATGCGCAAAGGTGGAGGGAGTTGGATGCCAGAGTTCAACCTCCACTGGTGAACAGGGAGATGTCTGATCTGTTCATGGGTACCCTGCAAGGGGTTTTTGCTGAAAGGATGGTGGGTTGTCCCGTCACTAACTTTGCTGACATTGTGGTGGCTGGGGAGAGAATTGAGAGTTGGCTGAAGCTCGGGAAAATCCAGGGTGGTAATGCTTCGTCATCAGGATCGAAGAAGCCCTTCGGGAACGGTCAGCGTAAAAATGAGGGTGAATCAAGTGCTGTGTATGCCCAAAGGGGGCACGGTAGAGATCGTTACTACCAGCACACTGCTGCGGTAACCACCCCTGCTGGTAATCAGTCAGCACGATAGCAACGTCAACCACCTCAACAGAGAGCCGGGTACCAAGTGAGGGGGAAAGGGATTGATCGTCAGTTCGATAAGCCGCCCGTGACATATGTTGTTCTGTTCAAGAATTTGATGGATCTTGGGTTGGTTCAGCCAAGAACGATGGTTCCGTTAAGATCAGATCAGAGGCCTCCTAACTATGATGAGAACGCCCAGTGTGAATTCCATTCTGGTACACCAGGGCATAACATTGAGGGTTGCAGAGCTTTTAAGAATGTTGTCCAGGATCTGGTAGACTCCAAGGCCATCAATTTTGCACCGTCACCGAATGTTAATGCTAATCCCATGTCGGCGCATGGTCAGGCGATGGTGAGTGCAATTGCTGAAGATTCGGATCACGCCGGTGCGGTAGGTGAAGAGACTGACAGTGACTGCGAGTTTGACGGTTGGATAAAGTCGTGCGTACCAGGGAACTGGAGGGCCTAACAAGATCATCACTGTCACTCGTCCGGAAGAGTAATGATTTCTGTTTTTCAGTTTTATTTGCATGAAAGCCATACGTGTTGCCCGACACGTAATGGTTCATTGTAAGGGCCACCTCATGTTTCATTTTGCAAAATTTTGCATCATAAATAAATGGATGTTTTTCAATTCAAAGCGGCGTTCCTTGTTTTTCATTTATTTTTGCAGTTTAAAAACAAATAAAAATGGCGATGTTTGTTTTCATTTTTCCCCTTTTTGATTTGTCTCGTTCCGACTTCGAAAAGTAATTCTCCGGATCTCGTTGATAACAATTCGGTTACACCTCTATATGACCTCGATAATCCGATCTATCATGCCGAAGAAGAGGGCGAAGAAGATTGTGAACTGCTGGAAGGTTAGCCAGGTTGTTGAAACAAGAGGAGAAGGTGATTCAGCCGCACGAAGGGCAAGTTGAGTTTGTTAACCTGTATACCGCTGAGGTCAGAAAGGAAATGAAATTTGGGGCCATTTCAGAGGCGAGTCGAGAGCAGAATGGTAGCCCCGTTGAAAGAGCATGTGGATACCTTCGCCTGGTCGTGTCAGGATATGCCAGGGTCGGATACCGATGTCGTTGTGCACAAGCTACCATGGAGAGAAAACCGTCCTATAGAGAAGCAGAACGCCGATGCCACGTATCAGAGTGACTTTGTTTCATGATATGATTCATCATGAAATTGAATGCTACGTTGATGACATGATAGCAAAGTCTCAAACAGAAGAGGGGCATCTGATAGATCTGGCCAAGCTGAGTGGACCAGTTGAGACAATTCAAACTGAGGTTGAATTCAGATAAGTGCACTATCAGAGTGCGGTCCGGTAAAATGTTGGGGTTCATTGTAAGAGAGGAATCGAGGTTGATCCTGCTAAAAAAAAAAAAAAAAAGAAAAGAAAAACAAGAAGTGCCTGAACCGAGAACAGAAAAAGAGGTTCGTGGTCTATTAGGTAGATTGAACTACATGTCATGGTTCACATCTCCTCTAACAGCCACGTATGAACCTGTATGAAAACGGATCAAACGGTTAGGTGGAATAATGATTGCCAAGCGGCATTCGAAAAAATAAAAGAGAATTTGCAGGAGCCTCCGATTCTGATGCCTCCTTGTCGCATTACGCGAAAAACCGGCGGGAAACAAGAACAACAGAGCCGCCACCGTGCGTTATTTATCCCAAAAGAGGGAAAGGAAACGCTCAGAGTAAACCTGGAAAAAGCATGGTCTCGCGACCAAAGAGAATGGGATCGGGAGTCGGTTATGCAAAGGGAAGGTATTAGCACCCCTACGCATCCGTCGTACTCGACGGGATCCACGCACAAAAGGAAGGAATATGGTTGCTAAAACACTGTTCACAAACATCAAACAACTGGCTGAAAGAGACCCAAGAAAACAAACAAGACTGACTCGGCAGGATATCGCATCCTGGGCCTACTTAGTCTATCAGGCATAGACATCAGAGTCAAAGTAGTTCGGACTGGGGAAAAAACATGCTCGCTAGGATGTCGCATCCTATGCATACGTATCTTCTTGGACGAAGAAGAATCAGAGCATTCGTAGCTCGGCTGACACGCACACAAACAAACACAGGCAAAGGCAAACGTGGAGCCCGAATGCCAATCACTGGACTTACATCAGCATCCGAACCAAAACACACCCACACTGGAAACCAGATGCCAATTGATGGACTTATACCGGACTCCAAGCACACAACAAACACTGGGATACAGAATGCCAATCGCTGGGCTTACATCCATCTCCTGACACACGCAAAGACAAAACAAAAAGGGCGCCCGGAGAGATCTGCTCATCTCCTGCCTACGTACCTCATCTGGTATGAGGATCAGGGCGACGTAGTTCCCCTACGAAGGGACACAGGACTAGCCTAACCAGATAACAGAGGGAGATACAACTAGGGAGACTACGACTCGAGCCTAGATGTTATCATGCAAATTCATCCCTAAGTTAAGGTTTCTAGCTAACTTGCACAAGAAGCAAGCCTATCCTAAACATGACTTGCACAGGAAGCAAGCCAAACTAAACCTAACTTGTAAAGGAAGCAAGCTAAAAAACAAACACACAAGCACAAATAGCACACACTATATGCAATCAATGGGCTCAATCAAGGTTAGGTTTTAGTCGAGGGGTCATATCAACCTCAACAAACAAACCACTGTAACAGGGTAATGTTAGCTCTTAACCCTAACATTGAGAGTTAGGGTGAAGCTGATGAAAGGTGAGTGAAGATGAGACTTCACAACTCTTATCCCTGGCCTGGGAGAGCTTAAGACAAGAATGTGTGGGTTCAGAAAGTGGGAACCCTTCTACACATATGACACTGACTCAATGTACAATGATCTTGGGTTAATATCTGCAATGCATCAACACAGTGGTGTGAGCAAAACAGATGACACACAGAATAGCAGGGGATGGATTGCACATCCCTTGTATCTGCCAATGCCTCTTCACTTAGGAGGTCTTTGAATATGTACAAGGACAAATGTAAACAAACACAAACATTGCCTCTTAAGGAGGACTTCAGACAGGTGCCTGGCCAAGTAACAGGCCAGATCTTCCAGACTACATGGAGTTAGGATGTTATACCTCAATGCAAATGCTCTTAAGCAAAGCAAAGCAAGTTCTCAATAGAACTAAAGCAACTAATGTACCTGAAATCAATCAAATACAATAAGTACTCAGACAAACCAACATTAAACAGCAAATGGTTAACAGTTAATTATACACAGTCAGACACAAGTCAATGCACAAAAGTGCAAGCTTTAAGGCACAAGACCAAGTTTTAAAACCTACAAAGCAAAGTAATGATTAGTCATAAACAATCAAGAAAGCAACTCCAAATGAGGCACACCATCAAGCATAAGCATTTGTGTTATTAACCTGAAACACAACCCAAAAGTGAGAGCACAAACCACTAGTCCAAGACTAGGGTCAAAATGAGATCAAATCATCAAAACAGAACATGAAACTTATCCAAAATCAAGATCAAACAATTAGAAATCAAATCCAATTAGTCCCACATTCATATCATTCATCAATATCATTTCATGATCAAAATAGGTCAAAGCATGTCATATAAGAGCTCATAGAAGTCAACAGAATGATTCAACTCAAATCCAATCACAAACATTTCAAAAAATCTTCAAATAATTCATGATCAATCATCATCCATAACATGATAGGCATATCAAATTTCAGCTCATTTGGATCAAGGGAAGTAGGTCAATGAAAATCAGAAAGTCAAGGAAAGCTTAAGCAAATTCATACAAAGCATCAAAGCATGCACCAACTTCAATTAATCATAAAACAAAAACAACATATGATAAATGAATGGGACTAAAACCATGACAAACTTTAAGATGTCTACAATTCACATATCAAATTTCAAGTCCATCCAATTAAGCATTAGAATTTCACAAATCAAATAACATCATGTGTCACAAGAGGTCAACAATTTGGTCAAACAGGGGAGAAATTACCAAACAAATAGGAAATGCATTCAAAAATTCTAGAAAAATTCACAAGCATCCTCAATATGCACAAGTATCTTCATGCAAAAATCCAGACCATTTTGAGTTCAATAAGCATGGTAATTAAAATCATGAAGTTGGACATCAATGGTGTGACACAAATTGTCACACCCCTATTCAAAAAATCATATCTCAATAACCAGCAATGATAAAATTACAAACTCTATACCAAAATCACCATGAACATGTCTAGTTTGAGCACAAACAATTTGAGAGGCATTGGATTATGTATCATCATTTCACAAGCAAAATGGCAAGGCATACACAAAATGGACACACATGAGCAAACCCTAGGCATTTTTAAAATCTACACGTGCAAAAATTCTGGAAAAATCATCACCATAATAAACTAGAGATCATGAGGAGAATTTCACAAAAAATCCCATGTTATTTGGACAAGTATTGGAAGAGTTATGCATTTTCTAAGATCACCATGCCAAATGAAATAAAAATTGAAAAAATGAAAATGATTTAAATGGAATTATCACGGATAATGGCAGTTTCGTAATTAACCGGCCACTTAAGTGAAACGCCGCGTTTCACTTAAGGGCGTGTCCTATGCTGATTGGTGCATGGCTAATGTAACAGTATCTTCATGCAAAGGAAAGCCAAAACACGAATTCTGGAAACAGCAGCTAGGGTTTATGAACATCTTCAACGTGTTCATCATCATGATGAACATTTGTCCCAGATTTTGGAAATGAGCATACCATTCAACTCATCTAACAGTGCTCATCATTAATCCAACCTCAATTAAACTTAATTCGTGCTAATTAACTCGGATCGATCCAAAACACATTTGAACATAAAACTTCAAATCCTAATATCTCCTTCAATACTCGATGAAATTCCATGGTTCAAAGTTCATTGCAAACTACAGTCAAGGATCTACAAGAATCCTACAATAATTTCACGAATCAAGACTATGGAAATCTGACCTCTAATTCATGGCAGAGCTGGAATCGCGATCCTTGAGCTATGAAAGATGAAAACAGAAGCTCCACCAGGTCTAGGTTGATAAATGGATGAAGTATCTCAGTTCAATTGTGCTCCATTTTCCTCTAATCGCAAGCTGCCATGGGAGAAGCTAAGTATAACAGTTCCACGAATAGGCTTTACAGTTGGGAGATGATGCTTGCAAAGGCTTCCAAAAGGATGGTAGATGATGGACCAATGAACCAGGGCACGAGTCTTTTGGCAATTTTTCCAGAAAAATTCAGATGAAGAAAATGAGAGAGTTTGTTTCTAGATCTAGATCTGAGTTGAAACGCAGTGCTCCCTGTATTTTCTGTTTTGATTATCTATATGTACTCCCTGTTAATGAATTCCACTAATCCACCTTAAGCCAAACCTTGCTAATTAGTGAAAATGAGCCTTATGTCCAAATTGCTAAATCAAACATTATGCATGGGGGTGCATGCTACTGCATGAAAATGGGCTTAGGCATATCCAAAATGTAATTTCTGAACATTTACAATTGGTAAAATGTATTGGCAAGGCTTAATTTGAAAGTTCATTTTTCACCTCGCCCCTTTTTAATTCAAACCACTTGAAAAAGGCCATTTTGATTGGATGATTTTTGGTGAAATGTGATAAAGAATTTGGATAGAGCACATCAAATGTGACTTGTAACAAAAAACCTCACTCAATTTGGCCAAATGGTTTGGAAGATATGCCACTTTGAAGTTCAAAAATTCTTGAGAATGATTTGATCATAACTTGCCAACCATAAATGAGAAATGAGTGTTCTTGGACTTTTTGGAAAGGTGAGAGCAAGATATTCAACTTTCATGTTGGACAAAATTTCATTTGAAGCTTGTATGATGATATAAATTTGAGGAGAAAAACTTTCTATTTTTGGCAGTTTCCAATTACAGGTCAACTTACTATTTTAGGAAACTCTTTGTCTGACTTCAAATTCTCCAATCTTGATCTTTGAAATGACAAATGAGACTTATATGAACATGAATGAAGCCTTTCAAACCATCTCCCACCTTCAAATCCATAAAATCAGGCACAGTTGACCACAGTTGACCATAGTTGACTTTCTAGGGTTTCTGGTAGACTGAACAATGACTGATGACTTCTGAGCAACAAATCCTTGACCAAACCACCTCAAAAGGACCCCTAGGTCATGTGAACATGTTGGACCAAACCTAGGGCCTTGTCTCAATGGAAATTGCACTTGCTTGCTTGATTGACCGATCTCCTGACCAGTTTGACCTAATTTTGTCAGAGGACTTGCACTTGGGCAAAGGACAATGCAATGCTATGCAGTGGACTATGTTATGTTAATGACCTAATATGAAAATGTATGTACAAAATGGTAGGTGCAAATTTGAGGTGCTACAGCTGCCCCTATTCAATCAACTGGGAACCCGAATGGATGAGAGTAGCGGCTGTCAGACTTTCAGGGTAAACAGGGATTGAATACCAAGAACCGTAGAATTTGCACAATGCAGGGATCCACTAATGGAAACGTCCACTGGGATCTGATATTTATTACTGGGTATTTTTGGTTTTTCTTCTCAAAGGATACGGCCACATCCAGACATCACAACGACGATGAATGGGAATAGAAATCACAACTAGATGCCAAAGGACAACTAGGAAAAACTCGACGTTTACCAAGACCAACGGAGAGGTAAATCTACTGGGGACGACCAGGAAGGGATACAACCATACGTCAGCGGACGACATGGGAAAAACTCAACGTTTACCAAGACCAACGGAGAGGTAAGCCAACTGGGGACGACCAGGAAAAACTCGACGTTTATCGAAACCAACGGAGAGGTAACCAACTGGGGACGACCAGGAAAAACTCGACGTTTATCGAAACCAATGGAGAGGTAACCAATCATCAACGGATGAATGGGAAGACTCGACCAGACATCAACGGATGAATGGGAGAAAACTCGACGTTTACCGACATCGAAAGATGATGTTTACTGACACAAAAAAAAGATCGACCAGACATTTACTGATGAATGGGAAGAACTCGACGTTTACCGACATCGAAAGATGATGTTTACTGACACCAAAAAAAGATCGACCAGACATTTACTGATGAATGGGAAAAACTCGTCGTTTACCGACATCGAAAGAAGGAGAATCCACTTCACTGAGGAAGGGTACAACAACCTGAAACCAAATAGGACGTCACCGACGACTCTACTGGGGATTCTGGCTGGGAATCAACCAGACATTAATGAATGACTGGAGAATAGGGTATACAATCATATGTCAATGGACGAATGAGAAAAACTCAACGTTTATCGAAACCAACGGAGAGGTAAATCCGCATGGGGAAGGGTACAACTAGACGTCATAGGACGACTAGGAAAAACTCGACGTTTATCGACACCAACGGAGAGGAGGAAACTCTTCTGAGGATAATGAACACAACCAAATCATCAACGGATGATCGGGAAAAACTCGACGTTTATCGACACCGACGGAGAGGAGGAACGCTTCTGGGGAAGGAACACAACCAAATCATCAACGGATGATCAGGAAAAACTCGACGTTTATCGACACTAACGGAGAGGAGGAACGCTTTTGGGGAAGGAACACAACCAAATCATCAACGGATGATCGGGAAAAACTCGACGTTTATCGACACCAACGGAGAGGAGGACGCTTCTGGGGAAGGAGGACGACGTTACGAACATCGAAAGATGATGTTTACCGACATCAAAAGAAGACCAGACACTACGCATGACTGGGAAATCACCGAAAGATGGTGTTTACCGACACCAAAGAAATAACACACGCGGGTGCTGACAGGATACTGACATCTACATGTGTCAAGGCTATACACTTGCAGGGGATCTCACTGGGGATCAAGGTCACGACAGCGAGCAAACAGGAAGGAACACCAAGGATACCGGGTTGTAGGTATGAAACAAGTGACCGACCAAAACGTGAATTGGTTTGTGTTCCAAAACACTCATCATCCTGAAGAGGGCCAGAAAAGCAGTCTTGTTAAAGGATGGACATCCGGTTCCACGAGGAATACGAATCGTACTCAGCTGGGGAGGACAAAACTTCGACCCAAGAGTGCATGAGACATATTATCCATAGCCGCCAAAACGTAGATAACACACTCGCATGGAAGATTATCCATAACCGGGTTGGTTGTTAAAGGATAAATCGACCGACAAGAAAGGCATCGGGATACCGATATTAGGTATGCAAAAGATGACCAATCAAAAGGGATAAAGTTGCTTAATCAAAGCCAGTATCCGAAAGGTGAAAGAAATATCAACACCGAGACTGGGTAAGGATAATCACAAAGAGGGGATTACATCTACCGGTTAGTAGGTAGAAAACCACGGACAACAGTAACCGTCATCAATCAGGATGAGCACAGAGAGTTAACTCCACCAAGGGGAGAACGTGGGGTTTACATCTACCGGATAGTGGGTAGAAGACCGCAAAGGTAGGACTTACAACTGCTGGTTTGTAGGCAGAGGCCAACAAACGGTCTGCTGAGAGACAGCCACAAGGATGCCAGTTTAGGATCGATCCAAAAAAGCAATACTGAATCAAGACTCATCCTAATGAGGAAAGAACTCAATAGGGAAAACCCATCCCAAGGGGAGGGAACGGAAACAACTGTCATCCACGAGGATAACTCAGTGGGGAAATGCAGAAGGAAATAACAGACACTTTCTGCCTAAGGGGTCAACTCTATATGGAGAGATCAGACACACCCACATCTGCTGGGGAAACAGATCCACGCTGGCAAGATGCTACCAATTGGGGAGTAACAATGCTGGGGATACCCACTCGGCTAAAGAGTCACTTGTTGAGAAAACACCAACCTCTCAACCATGCTGGGGAACCCGATTCTGAAGTCGATCCAACGGCACGATGCTAAACTTTCTCCGACAACCCGATCTCGGATGGTCACCACGGCCTAGGGCTAATGGATATGTTTGCAATGTTGATGCATGAGTTTTTTTTTGTTTTACACAATGCCCCATGATCATGGAAATGCTACGCACTAATGATGCAATATGCTATGCTTATCTAAATGATGAATGCATAAACACACGTCCCCTTCAGAGACAACACCGGGGAACTCCAGGAACTGTGCTGAGGATCTCATCACCACGTCAATTTCCACCCTGCTGGGGAAAGACAAACTTCGCTGGGGATGACCTCCATCGAACCCGATCCGCTTGGAGATTACCCTGCTAGGGGAGGCAACCCATGCTTATCTCTACCGGGGATGGTTTGCCCCGAACCCTATCCGCTTGGGGATCTTGCTGAGGGAAAACCATCAACACAACTTCTGCTGGGAAGACAGCTTCAGACTTGGAAAACAATCACAACTCCGCTGGGGATATGGTAACCTTCAGGCTTGCTGAGGAGGCACCGATCTCGAATCTGCTAGGGAGATGACACTCTCAAACCCATTGGGGAAATACGGCCTATCAGACACGGTCCGCCCTTCGATTCGTCGAACACTGGTGTTCACCATCCTACCGCAGTGTTGGCTTCCCACTTTTGAGAACTCTCAGACTCATCTGAACTCTTCTGATTCATCACCTTGTATTCCCGGCTCCTCCGTACTCCACGGGGATCGAACTCCTGGGATTCATACAACTTTCCAGTCCTCAGACTTTGAAGAGTCTTCTTGATTAACTCCTTCCAGGATCGTCGTCCTTCTTTCGCCGTCTTTTCATTGTTCGTCTATCCCTTGCCCCTGGTTGGACTCTGCGGGGCTTTCTTTTTTTCAAAAGACTTCATATCACCACCTGTCAGCGAATGAAGATCTCTAACAGCACCTGCACAAGAGATTGTTAGATAAAAGCGTGCCCCAGGCGCGCCAACACTTCAACATCTGCGTCATTCAAACCTCCGAATAAGATTTCCAGATTTCAATCTTATAAGCACGCATCGGAAGGGACCTCTATGTTTCATAATGCAAATATTCTTATCAAAACGAACGGATGTTGTCGCAATCAAAGCGGTAATGAAAACAAAAACAAAATTATTTGACTGAATATGCATTTTATTGATTGAAACAAAAAGGTGGCTCAGAATCGAGCAAAACACAGGAAGCAAACCCTGGAAAGAGGTGATTACGCACAAAAGGAAAAATCTATCCTAATGGCAATGTGAAACCGTGATCTCATCGGGTTCCAACTCGGTTACACCTCGTATGTCCTCAAGACTTTCCGCACTTTCGGCTTTCTGAACCAGACGCTTCCGATCGATCTCTGTCGGAGATTAGCCGAGTCATCTAAAGCTCAAACGATCATGCTAGACGCAGCTGTTCGTTTCAATCCCTCTTTTGCCTGGACCGCCCTTTCGGGTTTCAGTCCACCGGGATACCCTTTTTTTGCCCAAGTCGCCCTTGTGGGGTTTTCGACTTGCCGGGTGTACAGTTTTTTCTTTTCTGTCCCTAACTTTTGCCCGAACCTTTTCTCTTTTTTTTTTCGGTTCGCCGGGATGCCCCTTTTTGCCTGGACTTTTTCTTTTATTCTTATTGTCCAGCGGGTCTCTTTTTCACGAAGTACCTTTTAACTGAGTCCGCATTCCCAGGGGATGGAAAATCTTCGTCATCTGTGGTCATCGACAACAGAGCTCTGTCAGAGAAACCCTTTTGACCATAAATGGACATCCATAACTGTGTGTCCACTTGCCCCACGATCGTCTTGAGGAGGAAGGATCCTTTCCAACACCACATCTCCCATGTGATGCGCGAGGTCACATTTTTAGATCAACGACACGCTTCATTCACTGGGTACCACTGCCCCATGACAAGTAACCCCCAGCCCCTTTTTCCTCAATCGGGCTCAACGCGTCGTACCGAGTCCTCATCTATTCAGCCTTCTCTAATTTCATCCGTCAGGGCTCTTCACAACGGGACCTAGACTTCAGTAGATAATATCAGTAGGTAATATCACTTCCAGCCCATACTGAATGAGAAAGACGTTGCCCCAGTAAATGCACGCACCGCTGTTCGGTACCCAGGATGTCAACTTCGTACTCAGCCACCATCGTTGGTGCATTCAAATGTTATCAGGGAAGCACTAACTCATTCACTTTAAACTCTCCCCATCAGACATCAGAATCCGTTCGGATTCAGGGTCAGGCCCCTTCTCCGGGATTGGTTCCTCACAATCTTTCGATTTAGAGCACCTCGAGATGTCCTCATCAGGGAACTCAAACTTCCTTGGTTGATAATCCTCAATGGTATACTATATATCACGAATCAGTTAGAATTACTTTCCATCTCGCAACCCGTCCGATCAATGTTAGTTTCTCGAGCACATACTTGATCAGATCCATCTTAGAAATCCACAAAGTGGTATGAACCAGTATACTGTCTCAATCGGCGAGCAGCCTATGCCAAAGTACAGCAAGTTTTCTTGAACAGTGAATGTATTGTTTCACAATTGATAAACTTTTTGCTAAGGTAAATTGCATACTCTTTTCGACCAGACTCGTCATGCTGACTCAGTACGCACCTCAAAGACCCCTCGAGGGCTGTCAAGTACCAGATTAACAGAATTAGAGGTTCCTGCAACCTATTCTTTTTCCAACGCCCCTTGGCAATCATTATCCTACCTGACCGTTTGATCTCTTTTGTTTTCGGTTCAGGCATTTCTTGCATTATTATTATTATTATTATTATTATTTATTTTTTTTAACAGGATCGACCTTGATTCCTCTTTCACTCACAATAAGTCTCGGTAACTTACCGGGCAGCACTCCACAAGTGCAGTGATTCGGGCTCAACCTCAGTCTGAGTAGTCTCGCTCTGATCAAACAACTTGCCCCGGATTCACCAGATGCCCTTCTTTTGCTTGGGACTTTGCCATCATGTCATCAACATGGCATTCGCTTTCACGATGAGTCATATCATGAAACAAAGTCACCGTAGCCCTTTGATATGTGGCACCGGCCTTCTTCTTCACTAGAGGATAGTCTTCTCTCGATGGTAGCTCGTGCCCCACAACATGGGTATTCCACCCTGGTGTATCTTGATGCAACCAGGTGAAGATATCAATCTGTTCTTTCAACA
Source organism: Lathyrus oleraceus (assembly GCF_024323335.1). Lineage (NCBI taxonomy): Eukaryota > Viridiplantae > Streptophyta > Magnoliopsida > Fabales > Fabaceae > Lathyrus > Lathyrus oleraceus. Next base: position 102,556,214 of record NC_066581.1, read on the forward strand.
GGACTACCATTCTGTTCTTGACTTGCCTCTGAAACGGCCTCAACTTTCATTTCCCTTCTGACCTCGGCGGTACTTGGGATTACCATCTTGACTCGCTCCTCGTGTGGTTGAATCACCTTCTCCTCTTGTTTCAACAACCTGGCTAATTCCAGCAGATCACAATCTTCATCGCTTTATTCTTCGACATGATAGATCGGATTGTCGAAGTCATACAGAGGTGTAACCGAATTGTTATCAATGAGATCAGGAGAAAAGTCACTTTTGAGGTTGGAACAAGACAAATCAAAAGGAAAGAGAAAGAAAAACATTGCCATTTTTATTTTTAAACTGCAAAATAATTGAAAAATAGGGAACACCACTTTTAATCACAAAAACATCCATTTATTACTGATGCAAAAAATGTTGCATAATGGAACACATGAGATGGCCCTTACAATGGACCATTACGTTTCGGGCAAAACGTATGGCTTTCATGCAAACAAAATTAAAAACCAAAAATACTACACTTCCAGATGAGCGACAATGATGCTTTTGGGGACCTTCCAGTTTCCTGGTACGCAAGACTTTATCCACAACTCGAGCTCGCGGTCACAGTCGATCTCTTCACTTACTGAACAAGCATGATCAGGATCCAGCATTCCTGCACTGACAAAGGGGTACAGTGGACGACATCCTCTGTTTGGTCTAGACGACTCTTGATCCGGCTGATAACCGACCCCAAACATGTCTGCTTTTACCACGATGTCAATGATCCTTCCCCAAGCTTGGGCCTCTCTGCTCTTTACCACTTCCAGGGCTTGTTTATAAGAAGAAATGGACAACTTCTTCTCTTTCTCCGCAACAAGGGCATTCTCCACCTAGACGGTTTCGATTGCTTGATTGGGTATTTCAAGTTCTTCACTGTCCATTTCTACTTCCTTCATCTTCTGGGTCGTGTCTTTCATCAGTACACACCCCTCTGTGGTGACGGTCGCACAACAATTATCAATAGCAGGGAAAGCCCCCTCCCGTACCAGAGGTTTTGGGACCACAGCCATTGGAACCTTTAACTGATCTTCCTCAGTCACCTCTATCCTTCTCTTGGCCTTTTTCACCATCTTCATCTTTACAGGACCCTACCTGGGTACAGGGTTGACATCCCCCTTCATTATCTGTGCCAAGCTGATGGTCTTAGAGTCCACCATATCTTGGACGATATGCTTAAAAGCTCTACAACCCTCAATGTTGTGTCCGGGTGCCCCAGAGTGAAACTCGCACTTGGCACTCTCATCATAGTTTGCAGGCCTCCGCTGCTGTTCTATAGGAATCAAAATCCTCGGCCGAACTAATCCCAGATCCCTCAACCTCTTGAACAGAAGGGTATAAGTCACGGGTGGCTCCTCAAACTAACGATCCTCCTTCTTCTTCTTCACCTGGCTCTTAGCTCTCGGTGCCTTCTGTTGAGGTGGCAGTTGTTGCTGTTGAGCAGGTGGATTACTGACAAGAGTGGTTACAGTGGCAGCATAAGGGTGATAACGATCTTTACTACGTTCTTTCTTTGCTGGCACACCAACTGGCTCAACCTCCTTCTTGAATGGACCACTGTCGGAGGGTTTCTTTGCTACAGTACCAGAAGGTTTGTTCACTTCGGAGGACGGAGCCTTCCCCTGAACTTTCTCCACTATCATCCGCTTCTCAATCTTTTCCAATCCCTCAGACATGGCTTTCTGCCCCAAGGCAAGTCCTTGCACAACACTGAACAAATCCCTCACCATCTCTTTCAGTTCGAGGATGTCGGCGTTGGGAGAATCCATCAGTTTGGATTTGTTACCCCTAGCAGGATGTCTGAGCAGACGAGCTATGCGCACTAGTTGGATACTGAAACCTACAAAACAGCAAATGGGTTAGTATGACTCACACATGCGATGTCTGTCCGTACTAGGAATATTCTGTCCTTTGATTCCGGTTTCATCGAGACAGATAAAATTTTATCAACAACATTCTAACATCTGGATGTCTCTCGACCAAAATCTTAATCAAAAGGGACCCTGAATACGGATAGACAGGGGTTGAATGCAGATGAATGCGAAATGATAATGATGACAATGCATGAGTGCAGGCCACTGTGCCACCAAGTCATCTGAAGGCCCAATACTTCTCTGAACCAGCCACCTCTGTGGGACCAAGTCACCATAAATCCAACTTGGGGAGTTCCGAAATAAACGGAACCGGAGATTACATCAATATCATCACAGAAACATCCACTGAACGGACGACAACCGAATCCTCTGAACAAGTACTCTCAACTCAACCCGGGGCTCCGAAATAAACGGAACCCGCTGATAAACCACAGACAGAACTCTGGCGTCCCAGAAATAAATGTCCACAATTCACAGTCACCATCAGTATCAAGAGTCACCAACAAATCAGCAACTGTACCTGTAATGATCATTCCCTCCCCACTTACGGGTGTCATCTAGGCTAGGGTAAGGTCGAGAGAAACGCATCATAAATAACCTTTCGCAGAATATCATCATATACACACCCGAAGTATGTAACGATAATATCCCACCAGGGTCTGAACTGCTCGTGATATCAATGTTCCGCTAAGTGGCGCATACCACCCGCTTCCCATGAATCACTTTATTCCTAGGTTTCCTAGATTTCACTCATAGCCTGGGTATTGGGCCTTTTACCTCGAGTAACTCCCACCCCAAACAGAGAGACACAGCACAACCAACAGATGAATATGAATGAATGCAAACATTAATGCAAACAATAAATGCAAACAGTAAATGCACATATATACAAATGAATGCAATAAGTAAAGCAGCATAAAGCAACCAAAGCCCTAACCTAGAGAGCGCTAGGAGAGACTCGCTTAGGGAAGATGGACCAGCAAGAGGTCAACTTCTCTGTGATCCCCAGCAGAGTCGCCAGCTGTCGCATTACGCGAAAAACCGGCGGGAAACAAGAACAACAGAGCCGCCACCGTGCGTTATTTATCCCAAAAGAGGGAAAGGAAACGCTCAGAGTAAACCTGGAAAAAGCATGGTCTCGCGACCAAAGAGAATGGGATCGGGAGTCGGTTATGCGAAGGGAAGGTATTAGCACCCCTACGCATCCGTCGTACTCGACGGGATCCACGCACAAAAGGAAGGAATATGGTTGCTAAAACACTGCTCACAAACATCAAACAACTGGCTGAAAGAGACCCAAGAAAACAAACAAGACTGACTCGGCAGGATATCGCATCCTGGGCCTACTTAGTCTATCAGGCATAGACATCAGAGTCAAAGTAGTTCGGACTGGGGAAAAAACATGCTCGCTAGGATGTCGCATCCTATGCATACGTATCTTCTTGGACGAAGAAGAATCAGAGCATTCGTAGCTCGGCTGACACGCACACAAACAAACACAGGCAAAGGCAAACGTGGAGCCCGAATGCCAATCACTGGACTTACATCAGCATCCGAACCAAAACACACCCACACTGGAAACCAGATGCCAATTGATGGACTTATACCGGACTCCAAGCACACAACAAACACTGGGATACAGAATGCCAATCGCTGGGCTTACATCCATCTCCTGACACACGCAAAGACAAAACAAAAAGGGCGCCCGGAGAGATCTGCTCATCTCCTGCCTACGTACCTCATCTGGTATGAGGATCAGGGCGACGTAGTTCCCCTACGAAGGGACACAGGACTAGCCTAACCAGATAACAGAGGGAGATACAACTAGGGAGACTACGACTCGAGCCTAGATGTTATCATGCAAATTCATCCCTAAGTTAAGGTTTCTAGCTAACTTGCACAAGAAGCAAGCCTATCCTAAACATGACTTGCACAGGAAGCAAGCCAAACTAAACCTAACTTGCACAGGAAGCAAGCTAAAAAACAAACACACAAGCACAAATAGCACACACTATATGCAATCAATGGGCTCAATCAAGGTTAGGTTTTAGTCGAGGGGTCATATCAACCTCAACAAACAAACCACTGTAACAGGGTAATGTTAGCTCTTAACCCTAACATTGAGAGTTAGGGTGAAGCTGATGAAAGGTGAGTGAAGATGAGACTTCACAACTCTTATCCCTGGCCTGGGAGAGCTTAAGACAAGAATGTGTGGGTTCAGAAAGTGGGAACCCTTCTACACATATGACACTGACTCAATGTACAATGATCTTGGGTTAATATCTGCAATGCATCAACACAGTGGTGTGAGCAAAACAGATGACACACAGAATAGCAGGGGATGGATTGCACATCCCTTGTATCTGCCAATGCCTCTTCACTTAGGAGGTCTTTGAATATGTACAAGGACAAATGTAAACAAACACAAACATTGCCTCTTAAGGAGGACTTCAGACAGGTGCCTGGCCAAGTAACAGGCCAGGTCTTCCAGACTACATGGAGTTAGGATGTTATACCTCAATGCAAATGCTCTTAAGCAAAGCAAAGCAAGTTCTCAATAGAACTAAAGCAACTAATGTACCTGAAATCAATCAAATACAATAAGTACTCAGACAAACCAACATTAAACAGCAAATGGTTAACAGTTAATTATACACAGTCAGACACAAGTCAATGCACAAAAGTGCAAGCTTTAAGGCACAAGACCAAGTTTTAAACCTACAAAGCAAAGTAATGATTAGTCATAAACAATCAAGAAAGCAACTCCAAATGAGGCACACCATCAAGCATAAGCATTTGTGCTATTAACCTGAAACACAACCCAAAAGAAAAGCACAAACCACTAGTCCAAGACTAGGGTCAAAATGAGATCAAATCATCAAAACAGAACATGAAACTTATCCAAAATCAAGATCAAACAATTAGAAATCAAATCCAATTGGTCCCACATTCATATCATTCATCAATATCATTTCATGATCAAAATAGGTCAAAGCATGTCATATAAGAGCTCATAGAAGTCAACAGAATGATTCAACTCAAATCCAATCACAAACATTTCAAAAAATCTTCAAATAATTCATGATCAATCATCATCCATAACATGATAGGCATATCAAATTTCAGCTCATTTGGATCAAGGGAAGTAGGTCAATGAAAATCAGAAAGTCAAGGAAAGCTTAAGCAAATTCATACAAAGCATCAAAACATGCACCAACTTCAATTAATCATAAAACAAAAACAACATATGATAAATGAATGGGACTAAAACCATGACAAACTTTAAGATGTCTACAATTCACATATCAAATTTCAAGTCCATCCAATTAAGCATTAGAATTTCACAAATCAAATAACATCATGTGTCACAAGAGGTCAACAATTTGGTCAAACAGGGGAGAAATTACCAAACAAATAGGAAATGCATTCAAAAGTTCTAGAAAAATTCACAAGTATCCTCAACATGCACAAGTATCTTCATGCAAAAATCCAGACCATTTTGAGTTCAATAAGCATGGTAATTAAAATCATGAAGTTGGACATCAATGGTGTGACACAAATTGTCACACCCCTATTCAAAAAATCATATCTCAATAACCAGCAATGATAAAATTACAAACTCTATACCAAAATCACCATGAACATGTCTAGTTTGAGCACAAACAATTTGAGAGGCATTGGATTATGTATCATCATTTCACAAGCAAAATGGCAAGGCATACACAAAATGGACACACATGAGCAAACCCTAGGCATTTTTAAAATCTACACGTGCAAAAATTATGGAAAAATCATCACCATAATAAACTAGAGATCATGAGGAGAATTTCACAAAAAATCCCATGTTATTTGGACAAGTATTGGAAGAGTTATGCATTTTCTAAGATCACCATGCCAAATGAAATAAAAATTGAAAAAATGAAAATGATTTAAATGGAATTAACACGGATAATGGCAGTTTCGTAATTAACCGGCCACTTAAGTGAAACGCCGCGTTTCACTTAAGGGCGTGTCCTATGCTGATTGGTGCATGGCTAATGTAACAGTATCTTCATGCAAAGGAAAGCCAAAACACGAATTCTGGAAACAGCAGCTAGGGTTTATGAACATCTTCAACGTGTTCATCATCATGATGAACATTTGTCCCAGATTTTGGAAATGAGCATACCATTCAACTCATCTAACAGTGCTCATCATTAATCCAACCTCAATTAAACTTAATTCGTGCTAATTAACTCGGATCGATCCAAAACATATTTGAACATAAAACTTCAAATCCTAATATCTCCTTCAATACTCGATGAAATTCCATGGTTCAAAGTTCATTGCAAACTACAGTCAAGGATCTACAAGAATCCTACAATAATTTCACGAATCAAGACTATGGAAATCTGACCTCTAATTCATGGCAGAGCTGGAATCGCGATCCTTGAGCTATGAAAGATGAAAACAGAAGCTCCACCAGGTCTAGGTTGATAAATGGATGAAGTATCTCAGTTCAATTGTGCTCCATTTTCCTCTAATCGCAAGCTGCCATGGGAGAAGCTAAGTATAACAGTTCCACGAATAGGCTTTACAGTTGGGAGATGATGCTTGCAAAGGCTTCCAAAAGGATGGTAGATGATGGACCAATGAACCAGGGCACGAGTCTTTTGGCAATTTTTCCAGAAAAATTCAGATGAAGAAAATGAGAGAGTTTGTTTCTAGATCTAGATCTGAGTTGAAACGCAGTGCTCCCTGTATTTTCTGTTTTGATTATCTATATGTACTCCCTGTTAATGAATTCCACTAATCCACCTTAAGCCAAACCTTGCTAATTAGTGAAAATGAGCCTTATGTCCAAATTGCTAAATCAAACATTATGCATGGGGGTGCATGCTACTGCATGAAAATGGGCTTAGGCATATCCAAAATGTAATTTCTGAACATTTACAATTGGTAAAATGTATTGGCAAGGCTTAATTTGAAAGTTCATTTTTCACCTCACCCCTTTTTAATTCAAACCACTTGAAAAAGGCCATTTTGATTGGATGATTTTTGGTGAAATGTGATAAAGAATTTGGATAGAGCACATCAAATGTGACTTGTAACAAAAAACCTCACTCAATTTGGCCAAATGGTTTGGAAGATATGCCACTTTGAAGTTCAAAAATTCTTGAGAATGATTTGATCATAACTTGCCAACCATAAATGAGAAATGAGTGTTCTTGGACTTTTTGGAAAGGTGAGAGAAAGATCTTCAACTTTCATGTTGGACAAAATTTCATTTGAAGCTTGTATGATGATATAAATTTGAGGAGAAAAACTTTCTATTTTTGGCAGTTTCCAATTACAGGTCAACTTACTATTTTAGGAAACTCTTTGTCTGACTTCAAATTCTCCAATCTTGATCTTTGAAATGACAAATGAGACTTATATGAACATGAATGAAGCCTTTCAAACCATCTCCCACCTTCAAATCCATAAAATCAGGCACAGTTGACCACAGTTGACCATAGTTGACTTTCTAGGGTTTCTGGTAGACTGAACAATGACTGATGACTTCTGAGCAACCAATCCTTGACCAAACCACCTCAAAAGGACCCCTAGGTCATGTGAACATGTTGGACCAAACCTAGGGTCTTGTCTCAATGGAAATTGCACTTGCTTGCTTGATTGACTGATCTCCTGACCAGTTTGACCTAATTTTGTCAGAGGACTTGCACTTGGGCAAAGGACAATGCAATGCTATGCAGTGGACTATGTTATGTTAATGACCTAATATGAAAATGTATGTACAAAATGGTAGGTGCAAATTTGAGGTGCTACACTCCTGTGGAGGGAAGATTGTTAATCTGTACTGGACGACCTTCGAGGGGTCTACGAGGTGTATTGGGTCAGCATGACGAGTCTTGTCGAAAAGAGCATGCAATTTACCTTAGCAAAAAGTTTACCGACTGTGAAACAATATATTCACTGCTCGAGAGAACTTGCTGTACTTTGGCATAGGCTGCTCGCCGACTGAGACAGTATATGCTGGCTCATACCACTTTGTGGATTTCCAAGATGGATCTGATCAAGTACATATCTGAGAAGCCAGTAGTGACCGGACAGGTTGCAAGAGGGCAAGTGATTTTGAATGATGTGATATCCAGTATATCCCTCAGAAAGCAATCAAGGGGAGTGTATTGTCTGGTTACCTCGCCTAACAACCTGTGGAGGATTATCAACCGATAAAGTTTGAGTTCCCTGATGAGGACATCTCGAGGTGCTCAAATTGAAAGATTGTGAGGAACCGATCCCGGAGGAGGGGTCTGACCCTGAATCCGAACGGATTCTGATGTCTGATGGGGCCATTTACATGAATGGAAGCGGAGTTTACCGAGTGCACCGACGGTATGGTTGAGAATGAAGCTTGTATCCTGGGTATCGAACCTCGGTACATCTACTGGGGCAACGCCTTTCTCGTTGGTATATGGGATGGAAGCCGTGTTATCGGTTGAGGTTCAGATTCCCTCTTTGAGAGTCCTGATGGATGTGAAGTAGCAAGAGGCGGAATGGGTAAGGACCCGGTACGAAGAGTTGAGCCTGATTGAAGAAAAGAGGCTGGCAGCCATCTGTCATGGGCAGTTATACCAGCAGCGGATGAAACGTGCTTTTGACAGAAAGGTACGACCTCGGGTATATCACGTGGGTGATATGGTGCTGAAAAGGATCCTTCCTCCTCAAAACGATCGTAGGGGCAAGTGGACACCTAATTATGAAGGTCCATTCGTGGTCAAGAAGGTTTTCTCTGGCGGAGCCTTGTTGTTGACGACCATGGATGGCGAAGATTTTCCATCCCCTGTGAATGCGGACGTAGTTAAAAAATACTTCGTATAAAGAGACCCGCTGGACGAAAAGAATAAAATAGTCCAGGCAAAAATGAGCATCCCGGTGAACCAAAAAACAGAAAGAAAGGTTCGGGCAAAAATTAGGGATAAAATGAAAAAACTGTACACCCGGCAAGTCGAGAACCTGAAAGGGCGACTTGGGCAAAAAAGGGTATCCCGGTGGACTGAAAACCCGAAAGGGCGGTCCAGGCAAAAGAGGGATTGAAACGAACAACTGCGTTTGGCATGATCGTTTGCGCTTTGGGTAAGGCATCATGGATAATACTCGGTAGGGATCAATCGGAATCGTCTTGTTCAGAAGGCAGAAAGCACGGAGAGTCTGAGGACATATGGGGTGTAACCGAGTTGGAACTCGATGAGATCACGGGTTTCACATTGCCATTAGGATAGATTTTTCCTTTTGTGCGCAATTACCTCTTTTCAGGAATTGCTTCCTTTGTATTGCTCATTTGAGCCACACTTTTTCAATCAATAAAATGCATATTCAGTCAAATAATTTTGTTTTTGTTTTTCATTACCGCTTTGATTGCAAAAACATCCAGATTATTGTGATAAAAAATCTTGCATTTTAAGACACACAGGTCCCTTCCAATGCATGCTTATAAGATTGAAAGCTTGAAATCTTATTCGGAAGGTTGGGTGACCCAAGTGTTGAAATCTTGACACGCCTAGGGCACAGTTTTATCTGACGGTCTCTTTTGCAGGAACTGTTAGATATTTTTCACTCACTTGCAGGTTGTGATGTGGAAGCTTTTGACAAAACAATCCCCACGGAGTCCAATCAGGGACGAGTGAACGGACGAACGGTGAAAAGACGGCGAGGACGTACGACGATCATGGATATTAATCAAGAAGACTCTTCAAAGTCTGAAAATTGAAAAGTATGTGTAAATCCCAGGAGTTCGTTCTCTGTCGAGTGCGGAGCGGTCGGGAATACAAGATGATGGAGCAGAAAAGGTCCAGATGAGTCTGGGAGTTCTCAAAATTGGAAAGCTGACAGTGGATTTAGATGATGAATACCAATGGGTCGACGCGTCGACGGGTGTTCAGTATCCACATTTCCTCGTCTCCCTAAGCAGAGTCATGAGGACTGAATTCTCCAACAGATTCAAGGTCTGTAACTTCCCTAGCAGGGTCAGGATGGTTATCCTCAACAGGTTTTAGATCAATGCTTCCCCAGTCACCAGGCCTGAAGGTGGCAATTTCCCCAGCGGAGGTATCTGTGGGCGGTGGTTTCCCCGAGCGGAGTCTGGAGTGTTATATCCCCAGCAAGTCAAAGACTATTGTTTCCCCACAGAGTGCATTGGTGGTTCTTATCCCCAGCGAGATTCCCCAAGCGGATCGGGTGCAGAGGAGGTTTTCCCCAACAAGGGTTGCCTTTTCCCAATAGCAGTGCTATTCCCCAGTGAGGCGGAAATTGGAGTGTTGTCGAGTTCCTCAGCAGAGTGCCTCGAGCTCCTCAGAAGAGTCCCTTGAGGGGGATACTTTTTATGCATGCATCATGTAGATAAGCATAGCATATTGCATAATAAACTGCGTAGCATTTCCATAATTATGGAGCATTGCGCTAAAAATCATCATGCATCATCATTGCAAGCATCAGCTAGTCTCAAGCCGAGGTCGACGTTTGAGATTTATGTTTCGCCAGTGGGTGAAGATGCTACTCAAGCCGTGGTTACCGTTTGAGGAGTGGTTTCGCTGGTTGGAAGATCAACATCAGCATTGCAAGCATAAGTTAACCCCAAGCCGTGGTTACCATTCGAGAATGGGTTTTGCCGGTCGGTGAAGATGTTACTCTGAGGAGTTTAGCATCATGACGTCAGGTCAGCAATGTTCCCCAGTAGTGCGATACTGGAGGAAACTTTTCTGTCGGACAGAGATGGAAATGAAGATCGCGATCAGCGCGACTCGAGCCGTGGTTACCATTCGAGAATGGGTTGTGCCGGCCAGTATGGAGGAAACTTTTCCGTCGGACAGAGATGGAAATGTTACGCGATCAGCGCGACTCGAGCCGTGGTTACCGCTTGAGATTTGGTTTCGCCTGATGGTGAAGGTGTCACTCCGAGGAGTTCAGCATCGTGATTTTGGAGCAACAGTATTTCCCAGTTAATCCCCGGCAAGCGTCGGCCTGGTTTTGACATGTGGATGTCATCCTTGTGATACCAGTAAGTGTCGTGTCGATCCCCGTAAGGTCGAGTTTTCTTTGGTGTCAAGTAAACATCATTATTCGATGTCCAGTAAACGTCGAGTTCCCTCCCGGTCATTGGTTAATGTCTGGTCGAGTTTTCTTTGGTGTCAAGTAAACATCATTGTTCGATGTCCAGTAAACGTCGAGTTTCCTCCCGGTCATTGGTTAATGTCTGGTCGAGTTTTCTTTGGTGTCAAGTAAACATCATTGTTCGATGTCCAGTAAACGTCGAGTTCCCTCCCGGTCATTGGTTAATGTCTGGTCGAGTTTTCTTTGGTGTCAAGTAAACATCATTGTTCGATGTCCAGTAAGCGTCGAGTTTCCTCCCGGTCATTGGTTAATGTCTGGTCGAGTTTTCTTTGGTGTCAAGTAAACATCATTGTTCGATGTCCAGTAAACGTCGAGTTTCCTCCCAGTCATCAGTAAGTGTCTGGTCGAGTTTTCTTTGGTGTCAGTAAACATCATTGTTCGATGTCCAGTAAACGTCGAGTTTCTTCCTAGTCATTAGTCAGTGTCTGGTTGAAGGTGTTACTCTGAGGAGTTTAGCATCAAGACGTCAGATCAGCAATGTTCCCCAGTAGTGCGATACTGGAGGAAATTTTTCCGTCGGGCGGAGATGGAAATGAAATCAAAGGACGTTACGCGATCAGCGCGACAATCGGGGTTCAATTGGAGAAAGGGAAATGTTGAGGCATTTTCTGGAGACTGGGGTTCAAATGGAGAAAGGGAGACACAAGGTGTTTTCTGGAGAACGGGGTTCACAATGGCGGTCACAAGTTATCGTCAGGCGACTGGGGTTCCAATGGAGAATGGGGTTCTTTATTTTGGCAAACAAGATGTCGGGGTTCAAATGCAGTGATCCGGGATCATTTGCGCGAAAGGAAAATTTCGGGGTTAAAAAAAAAACGAAAAAAGAGAAAATTTTCGGGGTTCAAGAAAAGCATCAAAAAGAGATCACAATCCCCAGCGGATATGTGGTGTTCAGGCCATGGTTATCCCTGCGTTACCATTTATTTTGGTATACAGGTCGACAGTTCTGTTTCGGTGATCAGGCCGACTTTCTCCGTACCAGACGGATTTGTCTTCAAGATTGTTTCTTTGCCAATTCTGACAGGCATTGTTAATTATTCTCCCATCAGAGTGCAAATTGTTCGTCTGTTCTTGGTATTCAATCACTCTTCACCCTGATCGTCTGAAAGCCGAGGCTATTCATATCGACAGGTTCACAGTGGATTGAATAGGGGTAGCTGTAACACCTCAAAATTTGCCCTCCTCTCTTGGGACTAGCTTAACATATTGCATATAATTTTTTAGGTCATTAGTCAGTGCATCTTGGCATATCATGTGGCAACATCAATCAAGTCATCCTCCAAGTCTTGGTCAGAAGAAAAGAGGTTGAGATTCAAGCTGAGGGTTTTCATTGGACTGATCACTAGCCATCTGAGGGTTGTGCATCAATTAGGGTTTCATGGCTCCTCAAGGAGATTGAGCTTCATCTTGGTAGAAATGGTACATCATCATCTTCATGGGCTTATCATCATCAAGAGGTTCATTGAGCTTGATCAGATGCCTTGAGATTAGGGTTTTGACCTCTGGTCAACCCTAATCATCTGCATTGTGCCAATCAGGGCTTGTGAAGAAGATGAGGTTTTCAATGGATATGGGGATCATCATATGGTTTCATTGAGCTTATGGAAGCTAGGGTTTCATCATTGAGCCATTTCATCAGGAGTTTGAGGCTCAAGTTCAACAGTCAAGTTGAAATTCATCTATCAGTCAGAAAAGTCAACTGTGGTCAACTGTGCCTGAATTCATGGATTTGGAGGTGGGAGAGGGTTAGAGACACTTCATTCATGTCCAAACAAGTTTCATTTGACATTTCAAAGATCAAGAATGAAGAAAATAAAGTCAGATGAAAACTTTCCAAAAATAGAAAGTGACTTGTAATTGAAAATTGCCAAAAATGGAAAGGTTTTCTCCTCAAAATTACATGTCCAAAAATGCTTCAAATGAAATTTTGTCCAACATGAAAGTTGTAAATCTTGCTCTCACCTTTCCAAAAAGTCCAAGAACATGAATTTCTCATGTGTGGTTGGCAAGTTATGGATTGATCATTATCCAAAAAAGTTGAATTTCAAAGTGGCATAACTTTTGATTCACAAGGCCAAATGGAGTGAGGTTTCTTTGAGCAAAATTCTTTTGATGTCCTCTGTCCAAAACAAGCATTACCTGTCATGAAAACTCATCACATAAAAAGTCCATTTTTCAAGTGAACTAATTTTGAAATTTGGAGGGAAAAAGGTGTTTTTGAGAAATAAGTCTTGTTTTCACATGATTCCACTTGCAATAGCTCACAAATACCATTTGAAACTTGCTCAAACCAGAAATTGGCACTGTTACATTGGATTTGCATAAGTGAGGGTGGATTGGCTAATTACCATTTAGCATAAAAGTGCATTTTCACTAATCACTCACATTTGGCTAAACTTGATTAACAAAATGGATTAGTGCATCATATAAATGGTTAATCATAATAGAAAATCAGATTAACATTCATTCATCTCAGATCTAGATCCAAAATTGCACAATTCTCTCAACTTTTCATTTTCATTTTTCTGCAAATTCTCCAAGAACCTAGCCAAGATCTTCATTGATTCATCACCTCCAAGCATTGTAGAAGCTTTTGCAAGCAAGGATTCATCCACATTCGAGCAAATCAAGGACTGTAGCAAGAAGCTCCATCAATGGCATTTTGAAATCGGAGCAAAATTCAAGGCAATTGAGCTGAAGTCTTTCATTCATTCATCAACCTAAGCCTCAGTGATCATCTGTTTTTGCTTTTGGAGGTGTAAAACGTGCGATTCACAACTGTCTTCAAATTGAAGGTGATTTTTCAACTTCAATGATTCTTGAAATTGTTTGATGCTTCTTGTAGATCCTTCCACGTAGGTCATTCTGCAATTCGAATCATTGATTTTCATTAAGAATTGGTCAAGTTATGATGATTTGAACTTTGATGCATGAACATGTTTGCTATCGAATCTCTTAGATCATGAGGAATTAGGTTTAATTAATTTGATATTCATGATGTGCTTGAAAAAACCTTTCCGGTGATATAAAGTTTGTCCAATTTGGTGGAAATTTGTTCATGCTGGAAATTTGATCAAGAACGCGTATGAACTTCATAGAATATTTTCCAGAAATGCAGTTTGATCCAAATTTTCGCTACTGTACATGATGTTATGTGTTAGCGCGCGTGTTTTTTGAAAGTGAACCCGCTTCGATTCCGCTGTAGTGCAATTCTCATTTTTGCCTTTTGACATTTATTTTCACCATGACTCCATGTTTCACCTTGCCTTGTTCATCATTTTTTAATTTTTCTCCATGATAATAAATTCATAACTCATTCAATTTTTGTCCAAATAATATGAGGTTTTTTCCATGATAATTCTTGCCATGTCTAGTGTTTTTTGATGATTTTTATGGAAATTGTGCACGTGTGGATCTTTGTTTTGGCTAGGGTTTATGTGAACATGTCATTTGTTACACCTTGTTTACCATTTTGATCATGAAATGATGATGCTTAATTGGAAATTCCTTAAATTTTGTATGCATATTCTAGACACCTTAAGGAGCATTTTGGTATGTGGTTTGTGATTTTTGAGTTTCTAGATTGTGAGATATGCTATGATCTTTAGAGGTGTGACAATTTGTGTCACACCATTTCATGTCCAACTTCCTGATTTTTGTTGCCATGCCTATTGAATTTGAATTGAGCTGAGTTTTTGCACGACGATGATTAGGGATGTTAGGTTCACTTGTGAATTTTCCTGGAATTTTTGAATGCATTTCCAATTTGATTGAGAATTTCTCCTCTGTTTGACCAATTGGGAACCTTTTGTGAGTCATGATTTTATATGATTTGTGAAATTCGGGTGGTTTATTGGATGGACTTGAAATTTGGCATATGTATTGTAGACATCTGGAAGTTTGTCATGGCTTTGATTTGGTTCATTTATCATGTGTAGTTTCTGTTTTGTGCTTGCTTGAAGTTGATGCATGATATTGTGCTTTGTATGAACTTGTGTTGACTTGATGAATTTAATTGACTTGCTTTATTTTATCCAAATGGCCTGAATTTTGGTATGATGATTCTTTGATGTGTTCTGGTTATCCATGAATTTTTTGGGGATTTATTGAAATGTTTGTGTGATGATTTGAGTTGAATCCTTCTGTTTGGTCCTTTGAGGTTCTAAATTGCATGCTTTGCACTAAATGCTTGATGAAATGATAATGGTTGATGATATGAACATGAGACCAATTGGATTTGATTATTAATTGATTGATATTTATTTTGGATAAGTTTCATGTTCTGTTTTGACTTATTGATCCTATTTTGACCCTAGTCTTGTACTAGTGGTTTGTGTTCTCACATTTGAGCTTTGTTTCAGGTCAAAGAGCACAATTGCTTATACTTGATGATGTGCACTCAATTGGGATTGGTTTATTGCTTGTTTATAACTAACCTTGAGTTTGTTTTGTAGGCATTGAGATTTGTACTTAGGCCTTGTGGCTTGCACCTTTGTGCATTAATGCTTGTTATCTGTCTGTGCTGTGGACTTGTAATTTTCTGTTTGACTTTTGTTTGTCTGGTATACTGATTATGTTGGATTGATTTCAGGTACCTTAGTTGCTATAGTTCATTTTGAACTTGCTTGTGCTGTTGCTTGGTTGTGTTAACCAATTGAGGTAGAATCACTAACTCCATGTAGTCTGGAAGACCTGGCCTGTTACTTGGCCAGGCACCTGTCTGAAGTCCTCCTTAAGAGGCAATGCTTGTGCTTGTTTATCTTTGTCCCCAAGCAGGAAAAGACCTCTGTTAAGGCAATTGGCAGACACAAGAGGTGTGTAGTCCACCTCCTGCTAATCTGTTGAGTCGTCCTTTGGCTCACATTACATGTTGATGCCTTGTGGATCCTAACCCAAGATCCATGTACAGTTGTACATTTGAGTCAGTGTCATAAGTGTAGAAGGGTTCCCACTTTCTGGACCCACACTTCCTTTGTCTGAAGCTCTCCCTGGCCAGGGATAAGAGCAGTGAGGCACACCCCTCACTTCCACTTCATCTGGCTTCACCCTGACTCTCAATGTCAGGGTTAAGAGCTAACATCACCTGTTACAGTTGGCTTGCTTTTGCAGCCTAACCCCTTGTGTGAGCCCACTTTGTCTGGATATAGTGTGTGCTATTTGTGATTGTTTGCTTTGATTGCTTTGCCTGTTTAGGATTAGCTTGCTGCCTGTGCAAGTTAGGATAGAAACCATAACTTAGGGATGATATGCATGATAACATCTAGGCTCGAGTACAGCTCCCTAGTAGTGTGTCTTCCTTTGTATCTGGTTAGGTGAGAATTTCTTTCCCGTTCAGGGGAACTACGTTTCCCTGATCCTCATACCAGATGAGGTACGTAGGCAGGAGGTCGTACGAGATCTCTCCGGGCACCCTTTTCCTTTTTGTGTGTGTTTGCTTGACAGTTGCTAGGCTCGAGTTCCCGACTCCTTAGTAGCTTGTTGCTTGTTTGTTCTTGTGTGTGTAGGAGATGGATGTAAGCCCAGCCATTGGCATTCCGTATCCTCTTGTTGTGTGCTTGGAGTCCGGTATAAGTCCATCAAGTGGCATCTGGTTTCCAGTGTGGGTTTGTTTGGTTCGGAAGCTGATGTAAGTCCAGCGATTGGCGTTCGGGTTCCATGTTTGCCTTTTTGTGTTTTGTTTTGTTTCGGCGTGCGTGAGCCGAACTACGGTAGCTCTGATTCTCACTCCAGATGAGATACATAGGCATAAGATGCGATATCCTAGCGAGCCCTCTCCCCTCTTCCTCCACCTGTGTTGTCTTCAGTGTGTGTGTGATGTTTGTTTTAGCAACCTTAACCTATCTTTTGAGCGTGGATCCCGTCGAGTACGACGGATGCGTAGGGGTGCTAATACCTTTCCTTCGCATAACCGACTCCCGATCCCATTCTCTTTGGTCGCGAGACCATGCTTTTCTCAGGTTTACTTCGAGCGTTTCCTTTCCCTCTTTTGGGATAAATAACGCACGGTGGCGGCTCTGTGTTGTTTTGTTTTAGCCCACCGGTTGTTTTTCGCGGATGCGACACCCGGCAACGACGCCATTTTGTTTACTGTAATTTTAAGTGTCGGGTTTTTGTTATCGTCTCCACAAGGATTGTGAGATATCACCGCCTTTCGACAGTTGTTTTAATTCTTAGCTTAAGGTAACAATGGGGTTTTGGTGTTTGTCACGGTATCTTGCATAAAAGTGTAATAAAATGCGGTAAAAGTTTTGGTTTGAATATTTGAGAAATATTGCCAAAGTTAGAGTTCGACGATCACTTTGCATGTATTGTTTGATCAACAAAATTTATAAACTCCTTTAGATGATAAACTATTTCACAAAGTCCTCCCAATGTGTTTATCTCTAACACACATTGTGAGTTTTCCCATTTTGATCCATTGTTTATCTCTAACACAATCTATCAAAATGACAACTTTTTGGTTCAACCTTATGGTGAACAAAATCATTCATTACTATCTCTAGCTAACAAACAAGATTGGATGAAAACCTAGGTTAAGAGTTGGTAAACATCTCTCGATCATAAACCAACACAAAGAGTTTTCAATAAGAACAAAGTTTTCACCATATATTCACCATTAAAGAGTTTACAAATGAAGATCCTTACATTTACACACAAAGCTAATGATCATCTACATCTAACCTTGACAAAATGAAGAACTTAGCTACTCATTTTCATGGTAGCTTGTTCAACAAGTTTCGGAAGAAGGTTGATCAACATCCGAGTCGAATAATCGAGATTGGATGGGAATCCACCTTCTTTTTGTGAAAGATTGTTAAGAGATGAAGAGAAATGGTTTCTAGGTCACAAAAGATCCTTAGAGCAATGTTGGAAAATATCTAAAAAAAGTACAAAAGTATGGAAAGTAAGGTATGGCTCCAAAAAGTAGCTCTTGCTACTTATAGAGCTGCTACTGAGCTGTCATGCTCGCTAGGCGAGCAGAATGGCTCGCCTAGCGAGCCCCTAAATGAAGCACCTGAGGCACCTGCGCCCAGAGAAACAACCATTGCCAGACTGTCATGTTCGCTTAGCGAACAAAACCTTCGCCTAGCGAAGGCCACGCTTCAACCTTCGCTCCAGCGAGGTTGAGAGGTTTTGCTACTGGAATGCTCGCTGGGAGCTTGCTAAAGGCTCGCCTAGCGAGTGAGTGTTGGCTGCGCTTTTCACCAAGTCTGGACGTGTTCGCTACACACCTCGCTGGAAGCTCGCCTAGCGAGTCGCTCGCCACAGCCCTCGCCTAGCGAGCAAGCTGATGAATGCTTGTTTTCTTTGATCCCTTTGCCAAATTTCTTGTGTCTTCACTTTCTATTATTTCATGCCTACTTCCTGCACAATAACACACAAATCAAAGGTACCAAGATCGTTTATCATTGAATTGCATTTCATCTAAAACAAAGGTGGTTTCGAACACTTTAGCAAGGAAATGGAGTGAAAGATACCCATATTTGATAGCTCAAATTAGCACTTTTGGGTATCTAACAACATGTCGACCTGAAAATCGTATGTGTCAGCCTATGCAGTCAACACATAAAACAAGCTTTAAAAATGCAGTACATGTGCCGACCTGAAAATCATATGTGTCAGCCTATGCAGTCAGTAAATAAAACAAGCTTTAAAAACAAAATACATGTGCTGACCTATGCAGTCAACACATAAGTTGTTTTGCCCATAAAGATCAGTTTTTAATGTATGAAACCCTTTCTAACTCATTTTTAATACATGAACATGAAACCTTTTCTAAATTGTTTCTAAATACTTTTATGCTTCCTAATACTAAGACACACATCGAGAATAGGAGGATACCTTCCAATATATATAAACGCTAAAATATTATAGTTTTGACATCATACAAAATACTTCTAACAAAACTTAACAGAAGATACATTCACAATGTATAATGCTAATAGATTGCATAAATTGAAGTGAGTCATAATTGCATCCTGCTGAGGAGAAATCGATGGTGGGCTTTAAGTTATTGGAAAGAAATGCCTTAATCTAAAAAGTGTACCCCTTCATAAGTGTGTGATTCTCTCGGACATGTTGATTTCATTCAGAGAGGTTGTTATATCCGTTGAAAATAAATTGTCTAATATATAAATATATTGCCTCTTTTAAAGTGTATTATTAAAAAAAAAAAAGACCTGAAAATTGACATTGCCAAAGTCATATGGAACAAAAGTGACAATCCTACACTTGTCTCAAACTATAGAAAAAAATGCAAAGTGGTGTAATATGTACAATAATAGTGTCTTATATAATAAAGAAATTATCTGTAAAAGATAAACATGAAAATTTCTTTTATAAAATAAGTTGATAATAATCCAATTTATTTAGTATAAAATCTGTTATTTATTATTTTATTTTTTTGTATCTATTTCAATTTCCAATTCTATAAACTCAATATTGGAAATCTAGAATCCCTTCACACTCAAAATTTCCAAGACATGTTAATTATTTATAATGTAAATGTAAATATCAGTGAGTATATCTATTTGTTCATAATTTTTATATTGCATTCAACGATAAATAATAAATTATTTCCATAAAATAATTGTCTATAATATTCAATTTAATAAACAGTTACTATCTTAATATAATTAATACTCAAATGGTGAAATATAATCCAATAAATACATGTTTCAAAAACAAATTTTCTTTTTATTTATAATCCAATAATCCAATAAATACAGTTCTCTCATTTATAAATACTCAAGACGGTATATTTATAATTAATGAAAACAAACCTCATTATTTAAAAAAAATATTTAGTTCGATATCTATTTTCAGAATACAATTTATTTTGTATAATTTTATATGCTTAAAATCAAATAAGCAATTAAAATTAAAATGCAAAATTATTTAAAATAATGTCAACTTCATTAGAAACACTACTAGTGCATCCGGCAGTGGTCACACATGGTAGCTGATATACACATTTACTAAGAAATGGCAGCGATCAGCTTTTTAACTCATGCCACAATAGAGTGAAAGTTACTTGTATTAAAGGCTCTCCAACTATATCACACTTTCCAAATACTAGTTATTGAACGTGAACTCACTCATTCTGCATTAGTTCCATTTTGAACAAACAAGAGTGTAACTAACTAACTAGCCATGTCGTCGACGGTTGAAGCAAACGGTCGAACAGTTGGTGGCACTGAATATAGCTGGTGCAAAGCTATTCGCGGCGGCACCGGCATTGCAGTTCTATCACTCCTCCTCACAAAACCCATCGACATTTCCCGTTTCCAAACGTCCCTCCACAAACTACAAAATTCCCATCCCATCCTCCGATCAAAACTCCACCAGTCGAACACAACAGACACATCATTCTCCTTCCTCACCTCTCCCACTCCCTTCATCAAAATCGAATCCCACAGCCTCAACGCCACCTCCGAGATTCTCAATAACAACAAATACGACACCGTTTCCGTTTCACCGTTACAAAAAATCCTCGAACACGAACTCAACCGTAACGCGTGGCGAGAGCAAGACCGTAGCACCACCGGCTCCGACATGCTGTTTGCGACGGTTTACGCTATGCCTGATGCGAAAACTTCGGTGGTGGTTATGAGGCTTCATGTGGCAGCGTGTGACAGAACAACCGCGGTGTCGCTTTTAAGAGAGTTGCTTGTGCTGATGACGGAAGATGAAAAAGAGACGAACGGTGTTGAGATTGAGAATGTTGTTCCTTTGGCGATCGAGGATCTTGTTCCTGGTCGGAAAGCGAAGAAGAATATTTGGGCGCGTGGACTGGACGTGCTTAGTTACTCTGTTAATTCGTTTAGGTTTACTAATTTGAAATTTAATGATACAAAGAATGCTAAGTTTTCACAAGTGGTTAGAATGGAACTGAATCAAAATGATACAAAGAGGTTTTTAGATGTAAGCATGCACCAAATATTAGGTTATTTGGTTAATTATTTTGTTTAATTATTTGATGATTGATGAAAGACGAATTGATTATTTCAGGGTTGTAAGCAGAGTAAGATTAAAGTCTGTGGAGCAATATCAGCCGCAGGATTAATGGCAGCACATAGTAACAAGAATAGTTGTAAGAAGTACGGGATTATTACCCTCACCGACTGCCGGTCCACGCTTGACCCACCTCTCTCAACTCACCATTTTGGTATGTTTTTTGAGGTCGAATTTAATCTTCTTGAGAAAATGTTTTATAGTTCATTTTGTTCCTATCGAACTAAAGAGATTTATCTTCACAGTTGCGTGCGAATGGTCGATTTTTATATATAAATATAATATTAAGTGAGGGAGAGGACAAGTTAGTTGATTGAAGAGTAAAGAGACCAGATATGGAAGTACTAGTACTATACAAGTGACTGTTCAACGTTAAATCCTCCTTTGTGAAAGGAGAGAAAGAGGAAAAAGTGACATTGTAGCTTGCAGCATGCCATTTATAGTAACCTAAACATTAATAGAGCCCAGAAGGTTCAATAAATTTGAAATTTTAATTGACGTACAACAATAAATGTTGCTTTAATAGCAACTAAAACTAATTTTATGAAAATTAAAAAATTAATATAATTATATTTGAATGTTTAGGGTTTTATCATGCTGCCATCCTGAACAACCATGTGATGAAAGGTGGTGAAAGTCTTTGGGAACTAGCCAAGAGGACTTATGGAGCATTTTCCAGCTCTAAGAACAATGACAAGCATTTTTCAGATATGGCTGACATGAACTTTCTCATGTGCAAGGCCATAGAGAATCCTGGTTTGACATCATCGTCAAGAACATCGATAATGTCGGTGTTCGAGGACACGGTGGTTGACGACGGTGGCGAGATGCAACGAGAGGATGGGGTTGATGACTACATGGGGTGTGCTTCGGTTCATGGTTTGGGACCGTCTATGGCTATTTTTGACACCATAAGAGATGGAAAGCTGGATTGTGTGTGCGTGTATCCAGCGCCGTTGCATTCTAGGGAGCAAATGCAAGAGCTTATTAACAAGATGAAGGCTATTCTCATTGAAGGTGGAAAAACATACGAGGAATATTGAGGATGCATGTGTGTGGTGCTTTCACATGAATTAATTATGTATTAATTATGTAGTTATTATAACCATGTTTGGTCAATTTCTGTTTCACTTTCATTACCCTTACTATGTACTAGTAGTATAATTTACGGAAATTACTTATATTTGATCTTTAGAAAATGTTCTGTATGTGATGATGAGAAAGCGCCTATACTGTTTACGTTACTGTTTCTTTTAATAATAATAATAACTTTCTTCGTTTTTAAATATAAGTTATTTTTAAAAAATAAATAAATATGAATTTATTAAAAAAAATTATCAATTGTATTAACGTGGACTCCACATGTTTACACACACAAAAAAAAAGTGATTCAAAACATGGAGAAACTTCAATGTCAAAAATAGTTATACTTTTCTTAGTCATATTGCCGATAGTTATGTTCGTGTCACTTTAATGTTTTGAAAGTTTCTTAATATTTGTCCAATCAATATTCACATCCGAAACATTCTTAATGTGGATAGTGTATTTCAAATCACCCAAAGTAAACTTCTTCTTAGAGCATAAATATGAATTTTTGACGGCCCTGCCATGTATTTGGAGGAAATATACTAAAGAATCTTTAATTTCTAAATATATATTAAGGTACTATCGTTTTAAAAAAAATGTTTTGTTATAACGCAACCGTTAATTGTTTTGGCAGAAGCTTTTAAATAATTTGAGAACCGCATATTGGATGGACGATAGAGAGGATTCGTCTATTGAAAAGATGACAGCATATTAAAAATAATAGGGCTCGTCTTAAAAATAAGAGATAAGAGGGATCGTGTATTGAAAAGGCGGCAGCGTTAATAAAGTTTTTTTGTTATAATTATAATTTAATTTAATTTTAAATATAATAAATATAATATTAATTAGTTTAATTGATTATATTTATTTATATTTAATTATATGTTTAAATAAAAATAAAAATTATAATTATAATTAAATAGATTTTTAATTAATAGATAAAATACAATAATACAAATAAAATAATATTGAAAAAAATATTTATTTATTTATGTAATAAAAAAATTACATTAAACCTCCATCTATCCTTGATTTTCATCCGGTTGATGAAAGTGTTGTGGGTTCCACATGCAGGAGCTTGTTCAATTCGGATATACCTTCTATGTTTTTCATCAATATTTATTGGTTGAGTAGAAAGTCTCGCGTCATTCGTAGGATCTGTTAATTCAACGATCATTTCATCATTTAATAAGTCCATCGCTGACGCACTGCCATAACCTAATTTGTTTCCCTCATTATTCTAGTTTAGTTGAATAGTAGGTGGCATTGAGCTATGCATGTAGGGGACGTAGGATTGTTGGTCTTGGGATGAATTCTGGGTGAAAGTTTGTGAGTGTAAAAAGGGATTTATGATTGAGGTGTTTTGTAGTTGTGTTCTTGTAGGGTAGGTTGTGAGAATGAGTATTGGTTATAGTGGAAGTTGGATGATGTTTGTGGTTAGGTGTATGATGTTGGGGGGTATAATTTGGGTTTTGTTGTTGGGTGTTGAAGGGGTTTGGATTAAATGATGGGTATTGTTTATGGTAGTGTTGACTTAGGGTATAAGGTTGTTGTGTTGGGTTGAAAGGTTGTTGGGTGTTACATGTAGGTTATTGGGTGTTACATGTAGGTTGTTGGGTGTAAGTGTTAGTTGATGGTCTAGTGTGTTGGAAGTTTAAAGATATGGGTTGGTTACGAGGGTCAACTAGTAATCTATTTTGTGCAGGATATGCTTTAAATCGACCAACATTTGAATACTACCGAAAAGAAATTGTGTTAGCAAATGCTGATGCTTCAAGGTGGTTGGACAATTTTCCAGTTCAAAAATGGACTCAAGCATTTGACGAGGGTCGGCATTAGGGTCAAATGACAATAAACCTCATTGAGTCAATAAACGCGGTCTTTAAAGGCACTCGCAATCTGCCCATCACAACATTAGTAAGTGCAACCTATTATAGGATGTAGTCACTATTTTTGGAAAGAGGTGCACAATAGAGTGTAGTGTTGGAATTTGGCCAAACTTTTACATAAAATTGCATGAAGGTGATGAACAATTTATTACTTTTATCTCTAAAATCAACATTGTCGAATCTAATGGTTAGTGGATAAACATTGGCCCTTCTAGTTATGTCTGTTATGATCGTAAAATATTCAAAACATACACAATGAAGAAAGTGCTATTAGGATTTGCCAACACCATTAATGTTGGCGATATTGGAGAAGTGAAGTTGAAGTCCACCTCTGAAAAGACTTTAATCTCGAAGGATGTCATGCATACTCCTGAGATTATAAAGAATATTGTTTCTGTTTACTTCTGAATAAGGAAGAGTTTAGTCAATCAATTGGGGTAGACTTGTACGCAATCACTAAGAATGATATTTTTGTGAATGAAATTGATATGTTTAAGATTTTTATGAATGAAATTGAAAATCAATATAGTAAGAAGATTAAGAGACTTCATAGTGATAAGAGAACTGAATATAACTTCAGTTTTTTTAATGATTTTTAAGACAAAATGGAATTGTAAATGAAACGACTGCACCATATTCTCCTAAAATGAATGGTAGAGCAGAAAGAAAAAATATAACTCTTACTGAACCAGTTGTTACTATTATGCTGAATTCTAGTGCTGTATCTCACTAGTGTGGGGAGGTGAGAGAATTTTATTGATTGTTTGCTATGTCCTGAATAGATTTCCCAACTCTAAAAATAAGATATCTCCTTGTGAGATATTTAAGAAAAGACAACCAAATTTTTCTTACTTTAGAACTTGGGGTTGTCTGGCTTATGTCAGAATTCTGGATTTGAAGCGAGTTAACCTCGCTAGTAGAGCCTATGAATGTGTATTCATTGGGTATGTAATAGACACTAAGGCATATATATATATATATATATATATATATATATATATATATATATATATGTGTGTGTGTGTGTGTGTGTGTGTGTGTGTGTGTGTGTGTGTGTGTGTGTGTGTGTGTGTGTGTGTGTGTGTGTGTGTGTGTGTGTGTGTGTGTGTGTGTGTGTTATGACCAAAATGCTGGAGAGATCATAAATAAAATGATGTTGAATTCTATGAAGACAAATTTTCTTTCAAATCAAGAAATAGTTGGGGCACTTAATCAAATCACATTTTTGTGATAAAAAGCACCGAAAACAACTATGCGGTCGAAATATAACTTCAAGTATTCATTTTTTGGATTCTCTTTGGAGAATGACTTGAATTTCTCTTTGTTTAAGAAATCATTTGGACTGGTCTTTATACCAGATACTACAAGTGGTATTCATACCATATTCTAATGGTCTTTGTACCATCAGAAGGTGTATTTCTATAACCATTGTCTATTGTGTAAGTAGCAATCATAAAATATAAAACTGAACTATTTTATCATGGAGGCATCGTGGTTGAGTGATTGGTTTGTACAACTATGAGCAGTGCCACAAAGCATCTTAAAGAGAGCGACCTAGTCTGCGACTCGACCCGATAATTTCTTCAGTATCAATTTTTAAAAACTATAAAACAACAACAACATTCATGAATGAGCACCCTCAATTACATGTACAATGTAATTCCATTTGGTTTAAAAAATATATATGCAACCTATGGTGAACAAGATCTTCTAGTAAAATATTGGTGACATGCTGGAGGTATACATGGATAACATGGTAATTAATCTGGGAAGAAGTAGCAACTTGAACGCTATCTTGCAACTATATTTAACTGTGTACGCATATTCAACATGAGGTTGAACCTAGATACCATCATCAGTGAGATTTCTTGATCAGGGTTCTTCACTAACTCCATCAAACTTTGCTTAACATTAGGTGTTATTCTTCATAAGTAGGCTTTGACATCTTGTTCTCCAAGCACCACAACTTGATCATCACATCAGATGAAAACTTCACCTCATAATGTTGTCATCATCAAAATCAAATTGGTCAACAGATTGCTCAGTCATTATACTAATAAGCACATAGAACCATAAATTTCAAATTTAACCACCATCCCCCCTAGATAAATCCATTAATTGTAAATGGAATTTTAAAATAAAATTTTATGCCAATACAACTATTGAAAGATATAAGGTTAGGTTAATATTCAAAGGTATAAATCAAACAGATGGCTTAAACTACTCAAAAACATTCAGTCTAGTTGTTAAAATGACAACCATTAGACTTATTCTATTTTTAGCTGCATATCAAAACTGGTTATTACACCAACTTGACATAAACACAATTTTCTTTCATAGTGATTTAAATGAATAAGTTTACATGGTTGCCCATGGATTAAATGTCTTTGATAAAATCTTAGTTTGTAAGTTAAACAGATCCTTTATGGCCTTAAAGAGGCCAATAGACATTGGAATGGCAAACTAACATCCATTCTTGTTGAGCTTAGATATAGTCAATCAAAATTTGGCTATTACCTTTTCACAAAATCTAACTTAAATTCTTTTACTGTTATTCTTGTGTATGTTGTTGATTTATTGATTACAAGAAACAATACCGCATACTGACCAAAATCAAATTTGTTTTAGACGAAAAATTTAACATTAAAAATTTGGGAAATCTCAAGTATTTCCTCGATTTTAAGATGGCTAGATCAATATTGGGCATATACATTTGTAAAATAAAATACAACTTTGTTCTTCTACAAGAAATATGGTTTCACTGAGAAAAATCAACATCCACACCAATGGATTCAAGCATCTAACTCCACAACAATTTTGGAAACTTATTAAAAAATCTCACAAGCTTCGAAAAATTTGATGGAAAAATTTATATAACACATTCTCGATCTGACATAAGTTTTGTTGTTTTGTAAATTTGAGTCAATTCATGTACAAATCTATAAAAATTAACATGCAAGCTGCATTACAGATATTATGATACATTAAGTAAGTATCAACACAAGATCTCTTGTTCAGTTCCCCCTTTAGCCTAAAGGGCTTCATTGACTCGCACTGACACTACTAAAAAAATTAAATTTAGAGAGGATAATTTTTTGTCACTGATCTTCTGAATTTCCGTCACAAATTGATTTTGTGACGGATTTTATGACCACCATAGATCTGTATCCAATTTCAATGTCCCAAAATTTTAGAGAGGAAATTTTCTTTCTCTCACAAATAACTACAAAATAAATATGTCACTAATTTTATTATTTTGTCACTAAAAATTGAGGAAAAAATACCTTTAAATAAAATATTTCTACCATGACAGAATAATATTTTCATAACAAAATATTAATATCATTAATTTAGTGAAAAATAAATTTGTCTCGCTAAATTATTGATATTAATTTTGTAAACTTGATGCTTAATAACATTTATGATGTTATTAATGCAAATGCATTTATTATATTAAACCAAACTAATCATCAAAATGTTATAAATTATAAATTATCATTATCAAAATACATTAAAAAAAAACACAATTGTGTGATAGTCATTAAAGCCAAAATATTTATGTATAATTTCTACAAATTTCATCAACATTAAAAATTGAATAATAGCATATGTCTCGACAGATTTATGCATAAGCAAATTAACAATCTTACAGCTATGATAACTTGTGAACTTCAACCACTTCTTAATCTTCATTAGTAAGTACATAAAAAATTCAATTCTTAATCTTTGTAAGTAAGCACATGAAAAATTCAAGAATTAAATAGTTGAGTTACGACCTGCAAAAAGAAAAGAAAACAATTTTGATCTTTATATATATATGGATTGTATATATACCAATGATACCATATTATTAATCGGTAGCCCCGATTAAATAATTTCTCAATAAAACATAACGATAACTTATTAATATTAAAATTAAGTATGAATATAACCAAATAACATCCTTCTTATGAGGTGAGTTCAAAACAAGCATGATGGATTCCAAATTGCCTATAACATAAGAGAAACAAGTTAGGAGCTAATAAAATGTAAAATTGCTATTGTGCCTAGTTAAAGAAATATGAGATTGTTCAACTAGTAAACTTCACAACTTCAATTTATATAAAGGACCACTCTAAGAAGAAAAAAAGTATATTAGAGAGATCAAAACATAACATTGTTTAATACAAGAATTAAAATATTAACATTCAAGCATAGTGTGATGGAAATAGCAACATAAATTTTTCTCCAATCCCATTGGAAAATATACCCTATTGGCCTAATGATTTTCACTTGGTTATGAACTAAAAGTTTAATCGGTATCCTTGAGAAGGAGCATTCAAGAATTGAAGTCGGGATTTCAATGCCTAGACCACCACTCACAAGAGCTTTATGACTAATGATTCATCTACACAATAAATTTAATGCAGTGTCACGTAGGTAATACAAATTCGTGTTTTTGATTATTATTCGATAAATAATTTTACTCATAAGAAATCGTTGTGTCTTCTTTATTGATGTCTCCATTGTTTCTTTATCCTAAAGGAGTTAGTGTCTTCAAATCTATCATTTCACAAGAAACTTCCTCCTGCAGAATTTAATAATAAAATTATAATTTCATTAAAGATGAAAAATAATAATTTTTAAATATGGATCATTCCTCAAATACAATCATATATCCTCGTGGAAATTGAAAACGGTAAAATCATGAAATCGTCATTACAAATTACGGTAAAAGAGAGCATGTATATCTGAACATAAAAAAATTATGGTTCATGATATTCAAAATCATGGTTAATTACATTCTTTTGATGTAATTAACAACACATATATGAATTACATTAAACATTCAAATTGTTGTCGAAATTTATCTTAAAAATTGTGTCAAAATATTAAAACTTAATGCACATATGATGCAAATTGCATGTCCTAACACTTTATCTTTTAAAGCAACAATCACTTAGCTTTTCAGCATCAAGACAAGCTTCTTTATCATCTTCATCGGGACATTTTGCATACGTCAACTTCAGATAATGGCAACATGTAATCATTTCCGATACTTCTTCAACATTCAAACAATAAAGCCACTGAAATAACAAATAACTCAATTGAAACTATAAATATCACATGTTGTAGTTCTTGAACACAATTCATTAGGGTTGTTCTAGTAAGATAATAATATAAAACTTTCACTACAACACAATCAAGAATAAGGCACAAACATATCCAAGAGATATAGGTAAATATGTATAAGACACAATCAATAATAAGACACGAGTACAAATAAAATAATTTGACTAAACATAAACACAATGTGCTTTATCATGCCATCAATCAAATAAAAGTAATTATATAAAGAAAAAAAAGTGGGGAAAATATCAAAAATAAACAATGAACACACCTATCATACATACATACATACATACAAGTCCATGTACAACCATCACTTGTTCTTATTTTGGAAAAAATCCACATATTTATTGAACTAGGGTATAGAATCTCACCACATTACTTCACAATGGACAAACCAAGTGAAATAAAGACAACAACAAAGAAGGAATACATAGGTCTTGCCCACATAAACAACTTAAAAACCAGAGCATACAATTTTCTATAGAATCATAGGTCTTGCCCACCAATTATAGTTTAAATTCATAATAAGGGATCAGAAACCCATTGATTGAGCGAAAAAATAAATCATGTCATCTTAGAGTGAAGTCAGCTCCACGCTGAAATTTTGACCCGCTTAACTATTTGAGACCGTGTGTTATCTATGTTCTTAAAGATCAATTCATTCTTACTCTTTCAAATAGTCCACACACATGCAAACCAAAGAGTATAAAATTTCTCTGATGGAGCAACATATTCATAGAGAATTTAGTCTTAGGTAAACTAGACCACTTGCGACCATTGAGTAACCATTAAATTAGGAAATAACAATCCAAATAGAGGGAGAAAATGAAGAAAATATGTTTAGTAGTTACTACCTTGAAAGAAGTTGGAGGAAATATGAGGGTTGTATAACATTGAGAGTTGCATTTGTTCATTCGTTTCGAGACTTCTCTCAAGCTACAACCGTTCATTCCTTTGATTCGAGCCTTCTTGCTAACTGTAAACGTTGATTCGTACGTTCTAAGTCTTCTCGCAAGTTGGAATTTTGTTCCTTTGTTCTAGGGTTTCAGCGTTCTGCATTTGAGGTTTCTCATTATGTGTTTTTCAATCTCTCGTTTAGGGGTTTCTGCATTTAGCATTTGAGGTTTTTTGCTAGAAGATTAATGGGGTTTCTGCATTCGGCATTTGAGGTTTTTCGATCAAGGATTTCAGTGAAATTTGTTTTGCGTTTAAGGTTTCTCTTTCAATGGTTTTTGAGATTTGAGTTTGAGATTTCAACGTCATGCGTTTGAAGAACGCGTACTAGAGACTTGGTGTTACTAGTTAGATGAAAATTAATTTAAAATTGCTTTTAAGTCAATGAAAAGTTGAAATTGGGTTTTGATTGAGTGAGAGGAAGATGTAAGAGGGAAATTAAAATTAATTTGGAATGATAAGGAGATAGAAGAGGGAAACTAAAACTAATTTGGAGTGAGAGAAAAATTGAAAAAAAATATTTTTTTTAATTCAAGTGAATTGTATTTCTAATGTAATTAATATACCAATAAAAATTATTTTGATAGACTATATTATTATTTATATATTTTTATGATATAATAAATTCACAGTCATATCTATTAAATATTTCATTCAAATTAATATTTATATATTTGAGTTAAAAATCAATATTTATAAATAAAAATTAATTAATATTTTAGATATTTTTATTAATTAATAATTATAATTTTAAACATAGATACCAAAAATAAAATTAATAAAAAACTATTTATATGATAATATGTTGATTTAATTTTAAAAAGTATTTTTTTAATAAATTATAGTAATAATTTAAGCTACAATATCATAAAATAAAATAATATATTTTCAAAATTCGTCAAAGATAACATCTAACAAGTTAATGAGGGAATTTGGGACGGAAAGGAAAAAACTCATCTCAAAATCCTCACTAAATTTATTCTTATCAAATTTGTGATGGGATAATTCGTCACAAATTTCTTCGCTAATGTTCCCTCATTTTTATTCTATCACGCAAATGATTTTTCCTCACTAAATCCATTGCAATTTGCAAGGAATTTACATCTTTCACTAATTTCCATCTTTAAATTGCATTTTTAGTAGTGTGTAGAGCTTACCATGACACATAGAGATCAACAATCGAGTTGTGCTTTTACTTGTGATCTTCACTAATTTGCTGAAAAAGTAAGAAACATTAGGTTGTATATAATTTATCTTGAGAAGCAAAATACATAGCTTTGGCTAATGTGTTTGTGAGGTCCAATGATTAATATCCCTCTTAAGTGACTTACACATACAACATCTAAACCTTATCACTTTAATTTGTAACAAAAAAAATATACTATCCACATTTGCAATAACCCCATCTTCCATAAATGTATGAAACACATTACTCCCTCTGTTTTTTATTATAAGTCGTTTTTTATTTTTCACACGTATTAAGAAATGTAATAATTGTGGTATAAAAATAAGAAATTATGAAAAGTTTTACAAAATTGTCCTTCATTAATGGTATTGAAAAGACAAATTGATATAATTGAAAGAAGAGAGAATAATAAATATTTAAGGGTATAATAGAAAACATAACATTAATGATTCATTGGTATTATAAAGCGACTTATATTGTGGTACAAAATATTTTTTCAAAACGACTTATAATAAAAAACGGAGGTAGTAAAATGGATGGTCACCTTATTCAAGACAAAATCCAAGACAATAAATACCATACACTTCATGCGAATCAACTCCATCAATCAAGTTATTGACATCTTCACTAAAGTTTTACTACATCTTCGACGGTTTTTCTCTTTGGTTGCCAAACTAGAAATGATCGACCTCCACTTTATTTTGAAGGATCGTTAAAATATTGCACTTAATATAAATTTACCACTACTACTTACATTAGGATGTTTTAGTCCGTTACCACCTCTCTTTTTTCCGTTGATCGGTTATATAACAACTCTATATAATATAAAGTGTTAAAGGTTCTAGACTTAACTTTTTTTATTTATAAAAAGTAATGGAATCAATGACCGCGAGTACAAGGGGTACCCGAACCCTTACAAACGAACAAACAAGAACTATAACATCTTCAGACAATTAACTGGAAGGTTATACCAATCATAATAATTACACGATTTTGACAATCTCGATCCAATCTCCAAGCAACCCCAGGAAAGCACCTTTATAGAGCTAATGGGATCCTCCACCGAAAACCCCTTACCTCTAAAGATAGCATCATTTCTAGCTAGCCAAATATGCCAAACAACAACTTCCCATATAACATCCCTGCCTTATCCCCCACTTCCATCCTCAAATCACTAACAAAATCTGAGAAAAAAACTAATGGGTTTGAATAAATGATTAACTCAAAACCCAACCATCTGACAATACCTCTCCAAACATTGGTCGAATAAGCACAAGAGAAGAATAAATGATTCGATAGTTCTTCAAAACAACCATAGGTCATGCACAAAGAATTAGAGAAAATTGCATTTATACCTCTTTTAATCTCCTTCGTAGCCAAACAGTCCAAAACCAATCTCCAAATAAAAATCTGAATCTCCGACGGGAGCTTCGCTCTCCACATAACTGCCAGAGCCTTGGAAAGAACCTCACTAATAACACCTTCCACATCTACCTGCAACAATAAATCATAACCAGAACTAACAGTATACTGATTAGAATCAGAAGCAGACCAAAGAAAAGCGTCATGCTTATGAATAATGGGACTCTGATTATGTAACGCTAGATACAACTCTAATTTCTTCTGAATATGCTCCGAACTAGCTGTAAGAACCAAGAATTGAAGATGCCACTTCCAGCCTAACTTACCCCCAAAACCAGTTTCAGCAACACTCAACTTTGGGAGAGACGAAAGAGCATACAAACACGGGAACACCTCATTCAAGGGAAACTCTCCAAACCACCTACTACTCCAAAAAGATAAGTCTAAACCAATACCCAGGTGAAAATCCAAATTAGTAACGAAAGGATCCACAGTCGTACGATTAACTAAGCATAAAGACATTAAATCTCTCCACCAAATGGAGTATGTTTTCCTTCACTTAGAACCATCTAAACAACAAACTTCCAAGGCCAAACCAGATGAGGAGTTTTTGTGTTGCTAATCATGACGTTCAGGGGGAGTTTGATTTGTTTGTACCAAGGTTATTGTGTACTTGATGTGATGTCAAACAAAATGTCTTGACATTTTGTTTCAGTGAATTATCTTTGTGCTTAGGCGTTGTGTACTTGTTGTGATGTCAGACATAATATCCTGACATTTTGTTTCAGAGAATTTTGTCTGTGCATAGGTTATTGTATGCTTGTTGTGATGTTAGACATAATGTCTTTACATTTTGTTTCTGAAGGAGGCTTAGAGTGTGAGAGTTTATATCTCTCTATATCATTTATATGAGGACGTGTTTCTACTACTTATTTATGCTGCGTGTGCCTTTGATATGTCTTGGTATTATACCAAGTGTTTGGATTTTGTGCTTGTGATTATTACTGTTGTTTTATCTTTTCTCCAGCTATGATATCACATCCAATGATGTCACACCCAATGTTGCAACATCAGACTTCTTCTAAAGTGTTGGAACTTCTTCATATGGACGTAATGGGACCAATGCAGATAGAGAGCTTGGGTGAAAAGAGGTATGTCTTTGTGGTTATAGATGATTTTTCTGGATATACTTGGATGAACTTTCTTAAATAAAAACCATACATCTTTGAAATCTTTACACACTTGTGTCAAAGCATTCAAGAGGAGAAGAAGAGCGTGATTGTCAAGATTAGAAGTGAGCATGACAAAAAAGTTTGAGAATGAGAAATTCTCTAAATTATGTGCTTCTGAAGGTATTAGCTATGAGTTTTCCATTTCTTCTTAACAAAAGCGAATTGTTCAGCAAAAGACAAGAGTTATACAAGAATCAACCATAGTAACTCTTCATGGTAAGAACTTGCCATATCATTTTTGGGCTGAAGCTATGAATACTGTCTGCTACATCTATAATAGGGTCACCTTGAGAGGAGGCACTTCATCCACTCTCTATGAGTTGTGGAAAGGAAGGAAATCTATAGTCAAATACTTTCATGTCTTTGGAAGTAAATGCCATATCCTGACTGACCAAGAACAAGATGGTAAGGTGGATCCAATCAGTGATGAAGGGATATTTATGGGTTACTCTTCAAGAAGCAGAACTTATAGAATTTTTAAAACCAGAGCTAGAATCACAATGGAATCTATCAATATGGTAATTGATGATTCAATAAGTGAACAAAGGATGGATGTTGAAGACAATGTTGGAACATCTTCTATGTAGATTGATGAGACAGTGAGAGAGGAGATGTGTGAATTCACAAGCATTGAATCAGTGAGTTCTCAAGCCAGCAAAGGCCTCCCTACTGAAGGGAAGATAGAAAAATCCAAGGAATTGATCACAATACTCCCTAATAAAGAAGACATCACTGAATCCAATAAAAAATATCAAATGATGATGGATGTTATGCCTTAAAGAGCAGTCTATTTGTTGATTCTAAGTGTTGGCAGCAATTTCGGTAAAACAAAGAGTATTCACAAGATGTTATGTGTGATGTCTTAAGATGAGATATCCTATGTACCTGTTGGAGCTTAAGGAACATAATCATGCAGGATTGTTCAGAATGTCATACACAAGGTCATGGCATCTGATATGTGTGTACCTGTTGGAGTTTAAATGAAAGACATGTTCATGCAGGATTGTTTCAGTATGTCATACACAATGTCATGGCATCTGATATGGTTGTACCTGCTGGAAGTTATAAAAGGAATTATGGAATTATGCAGGATTTTTCCAGGATGTCAGACCCGATGTCATGACATCCTGTACACAGAACATTCAGTGTGAATGTCTGGTGTTTTGTGATTGCACAATTAATGGCAATCTATGTATGATTGAAGATCTGATTTGCAGGCGCATTCAATCATTGATTACAACCTAATTTACTTATTTTCAAAAGAGATCTAACCAACTGTCATAAGAAGATTTGATTGGAAAATAGATTTAGGGTTTTCAAGATGTCCAAGCCCAGCTGAAAGCTTCTATAAAAAGGGACTTAGAAAACCTGTTTTATAACACAACCAATACTGAGCGAAATATAAAGAGAGAGCTAGGGTTTGTGTCTGTTTAGTCGTGAGACTTGTAAGCCATTCAAGTCATCTTTTGATGATTGAATTGGACTGATATGTGGTTGTAATTTATCACTCTAAAGCTGTTAAGCAAGAGTGTGTGTCTACTTGATCAAAGTTATGAAGCAAGATCAAGTGTGTGTCTTCTTGATCAAAGTTGTGAAGCAAGATCAAGAGTGTGTCTTCTTGATTGAAACTGTGAAGTAAAATCAAGAGTGTGTTATTGAAAAGTGTTTTCTTTTCTCAAGGGATTGTTGTTTAAGATCACAGGTGTGATTGTAGGGAAGTGAGTGGGTTCTCATATCTAAGAGTGCTTAGGTAGAAATTGCACGGGTAGAGATTAGGTGAGAAAGACTGTAACTTGTTGAAGTGTACGGAGAGTCTTTGAACTGATTCTATTTTAGTGAATTTCCTTCCTGGCTTGGTAGCCCCCAGATGCAGGTGAGTTGGACCGAACTGGGTTAACAATTGCTTGTGTATCGTGCATTACTATTCTCTATCTTTATTCTGTTTGCATTACTCAGATATTAGTGTCGTGACATTACCTTCGACATCTCATATCTGATACTAGAATTTCAATTGGTATCAGAGCAGGCATCCTGCTCTGGTTCTGGGTGAGATCTAGGGGCAATACTTTCTGGTACAATGGAGAGAGATGGAGGATCTGTTCACAGGCCACCAATTTTGGATGGATCTAACTATGACTATTCGAAACCTCAAATGGTAGCCTTCTTAAAATCTCTGGATAATAAGGCTTAGAAGGCTGTGTTAACAGGATGGGTTCATCCAGTAATTACTAAGGAAGGAGCATCCACAACTGACAAGAAGCCTGAAGAACAATGGTCCAAGGAGGAGGATGATTTAGCCCTTGGAAATTCTAAGCATTGAACGCCATATTCAATGGAGTAGACAAGAACATCTTCAGGTTGATAAACAATTGTGAAGTGGCTAAAGATGCCTGGGACATTCTCAAAACCACTCATGAAGGCACATCTAGGGTTAAAATGTCTAGACTACAGCTGCTCACCTCCAAGTTTGAAAATCTAAGGATAAAAGAAGATGAAAACATACATGAATTTCATATGAGCATTCTTGAAATTGAAAATGCCTCAGGAGCCCTGGGAGAGAAGATGTTAGATGAGAAGCTGGTAAGGAAAATACTCAGGTCACTCCCTAAGAGATTTGCTATGAAAGTAACAACCATAGAAGAATCCCAAGACATCTCCAACATGAGAGTTGATGAGCTAATTGGTTCCCTCCAAACATTTGAGATGGGATTAAATGATGGTTCTGAAAAGAAAACCAAAAGCATGGCCTTCATGTCAAACACAGAAGATGAAAACAGTCAGGATATTGATGAAGACTTGTCAAAAGAAGTAGCAATGCTGGGAAGACAGTTCAACAGACTGCTGAAAAAAATGGATGTAAGATCCAAGGCTAATGTCAAGAACATCTCACCTGACATCAGTAGATCCAACAATACTGAAAGAAGAGCAAGGTCAGATGATAAGCCCAAAGAAGGAAAAGAAGTACAGTGCTATGAATCTGATGGGTATGGACACATTAGAACTGAGTGTGAAACCTACCTCAAGAAGTAAAAGATGAGTCTTGCTGCCACTTGGTCTGATGAGAGTGAAACAGATGAAGCTGCAAATCTAGTAACTGCCTTGACATGAAGATGGGGTTCTGATGAAGACTCAACTAATGATGAAGTAACCTTTGAAGAGTTGGACTATACCTATAGAAAGCTATGTCACAAAAGTGTAGAGTTACAGGTTGAAAGCCATAAGAAGGAAATCATTCAACTTGAGAATGAGAAGATAGAACACTTGGAAACCATCTCCAAATTAAGAACAGAAGCAGTGGTTCTGAATGCCAAGCTAGAAATTGAAAGTCAGAAGATAGTACAGCTGGAGAATGAAAAGGCAGACCATGTAGGAACCCTCTCCAAGGTAAAAACTGAAGCTATGTTCTTAAATGCTAAACTGGAAGAAATGACCAAGTATGTAAGGATGTTAAACAATGGATCTGATTCCTTAGATAAGATTCTTCAAACAGGACAAATAACAGGAGACAAATCTGGCATTGGATATAATGAGTCTAAGCCTAAGAGCAGTTACACTGGTTGCAAACCTCAAGCCAAACCTAAAAGCAACCTTAGTAAAAGTAAACCTGAGATGTCACATCATTTGTCACAACATCAGAGGATACAACAGAAAAGGAAACACCAAAGATGGAGACGCCATTACTGTGGGAAACTTGGTCACCTGAAGCCCTTCTGTTATAAGCTGTATGGTTATCCTAGCCCTGTTCACCATCAGACTCACTATCAACCCAGACCCAAGCAGCATAGGTCTATCAACAAGAAGCTATGGGTTCCTAAGACTAATGTTACAAGTCTAATAGCTAACATTCCCCTCAGAATCTTAGCCAAAGAAGAGTGGTATTTTGATAGTGGATGTTCTAGACACATGACTGGAAACATGGACTTGATAACTGATCTTCATCCTCAGTCCATAAGCCATATAACCTTTGGTGATGGAGCAAAGGGTGATATAAAAGGGATAGGCAAGCTTGACTGTCATGGAGTTCCTAAACTTGACAATATCCTACTGGTTAAGGGCTTGACTGCAAATCTAATAAGCATCAGTCAACTATGTGACCAAGGTCTGAATGTTAACTTCACCAAAACTGAATGTCTAATCTCTAACAAAGACAATGAAGTAATTATGAAAGGTATCAGGACCAAAGATAACTGTTACATGTGGAGCTCTCAAATTGATTATTCCTCAAAGTATGCCTATGTCAAAAAGGAAGGGATGAAGATGAGTATAGCTACTAGAGGAAAAGTCTGTGGGAAATGTCAGACAAGGATATCACAACAGAAGCTCAGACTTAAACTCACTTTCAAAGGAGAAAAGGTCATGATGGCCCAAATAGCTGAGAAGTTAGATCAAATGGGTGGACATGTGACTAATCATCTGCAGTCTGAAATCGGAAAGAGCTTTGTTGGAATTGGACCACAAGGGACTATGTGTCTATCTCAAAGCAAAAGTACCAAGAACAATGTGGAGAAGATTGAGTTGAAGAGTGAAAGTACTCCTGCTCCTACACATTTGAAAGATAAAAATGATGTTGATGATGAAAGTATATCAGATGAAAGCAGCTGTTCTCAACTAGGTTGGATGAAACTACTGATAATTGCATACAATGTCACACACTATGTGATGACATTGTATTATGACAACCTGTATGTTGCAACTATGTCCAAAAATCATATTCAGCACAGTTGGACCAAGTACATTATTTGCTGTCATCACTCAATTAGAAAATATGTGGAAAATAAATTCATAGTTCTAAAGCATGAAATGCAACTAGCTGACAAGGCTGCAGGGGATTTGGATGATATTCAACTTGAATATGTAAGAGGGGAATTAGGGATTTGGATTCTTGAGAAATTATGGCAATTAATATGGAGTTGAAAAGGTAATAAAAATATTGTCTGCCCAATTAAAAGAAAGAGACACATTAATGATGAATCATTACCTTGTATTGGAAATAGTATCTATGTCATCTGCACACGCTACCTGAACACAACTCTTTCCATCTCCATCAAACTTCTCAGAGGACCTCTGCTAGGGCAAAGAAACTTCTCTCAAAAGTTCAACAACATGTCTTAACATCCTTCATCATCTGGGTCAAAACCCTCTCATCATGCAAAGACTCCCTCCATGGAGTTTCTAGATGAAGACGTGTTGGACGTCACTCCTCTGTGTGTGATACCCGGCGACGCCTCAGGTCCCTCTTCCACTGCTGGAAGTAAACAAGGTAATATCCCTGATAAATCTCCTCTTCCAAAGGACATGCATTATGATGATCGTGCCATTAGGAACCTAGTTACTAGGATACTAAGTGAAGGGCATTCAGTCAAAGGTGTTTCTACACCTCTGTCAAGAAGGGACCCCTCTCCTGAGGAGGAACCCCAATTTGAGAAAGATGATGAGTCATCTAGATCAGAAAAGGAAGTGGCTGCTGAGGGGTTGTGTTCTCTAGGAAAAACCCTACCTAGCAAGAAGCCAGCAAATACGTCTCAGGAGAATATTATTGACCTAGAGGAAGAAAGCTCTGAAGAAGAGGATGACACTTTGGTCCACCTTGTAAAACCAAGTGTAGCTGAGAAACTGAGGACTAGAAAAGGAAAAGTGTGGCTAAAATGATAACAACAAGAAGAATGAAGAAGGCTGTTGGTGCAGGACCCTCCAAATCTTGGAGTAAAGTTGAGGTTAGAAAAAGGAAAGAAAGAGACAGTTCTGACTCTGATGAGGATGTCGAAGACGATGTCCCAGACATCTCCCCTTCAAAAAGGCAGGCTGTTAAGAAGTCTCCTGGCAAAACTATTGCTGTGCACCTAGACAATATCTCCTTCCATTTAGAAGATGGTGCTGCAAAATGGAAATTTGTCATCCAGAGGAGGGTAGCTGTTGAAAGAAAGCTTGGAAAAGAGGCTGTAGAGGTAAAGGAAGTAATTGATTTGATCAAAAATGATGGACTAATGAAGACCGTGGTTGCCCTACCCCAATGTTATGAGGGGTTGGTAAAAGAGTTTATTGTGAATATCCCTGAGGATATTTATGAAAGGAGCAGCAGGGAGTTCTGCAAGGTGTATATAAGGGGTAAATGTGTGAAATTATCACCAAGCATTATCAACAAGTTCCTAGGAAGAGGAACTGATGGAGGAGTGGATCTAGAGACTAAAAACAATGAGGTCTGTAGGATTATTGCAGTTGGCCAAGTTAAGGAATGGCCTAGTAGGAATCACTTATCAGCTGGCAAGCTCACTGTCAAATATGCCATCCTACACAAGTTTGCTTCAGCCAACTGGGTGCCTACTAATCATATCTCTACCATATCCATTGGTCTTGGAAGAATCATTCATGCAATTGGAACCAAGATAAACTATGACTTTAGAAGGTTTATATTTGATTAAACTATCAGACATGCCTCCACAAATGCTGTGAAGCTTCCCATTGCCTTCCCATCCATTATTTATGGTATTATCTTGAGTCAACAACCAGACATACTCAAGATAAATGACATTCCAAGCAAAAGAAAGCCCCCACTATCCATTCATCATAAGCTGTTTAAGGGAAGTCATGTCAATGATGTTGTCATGACATCTGCCAGAAGGGAGCCTGCATCTCAAGGAAGCTTAATTGATCAACTAAAAGATACCTGCAAGGAACTGGATAATGGTATAAGGGTAGCCAAGGCAAGAAAAGAATCTCTGGAAGTTCTTATTAGGAGCCTAGAAAAGGAAGAAATGGAGAAGGCTGGTGAAGATTCAGATGCCAATACCTCAAGAGAGAGGTCAAAAGCTCAATCCAGTGGTAGCTCTGAAAGCTCTGAAGGTGAAGGTGATACTTCTTCCTCTGATTGATGGTTTCCCCTTTTGTGTTGAAGACTGAAGATTGGGTGAGGTTTGCTGTGAAGATTGTTGTTTTGGAAGCTGTTCTGGTGCTGCTGTGTTTGGAAGACTGAAGTGTTATTGTTTTTTTGAATGTGTATTTTGTGGCAGTCCTCATTGATGCCTGTTTGTAATATTTTGGGCTCTTAATGAGTTCCTTGGATTTGTTCATTATATCAGCTATCACAGCTGTGTATAATGATGGTTTGTATCTCCTGAACAATTATGTTTTAACATTTTTAATGTTATAACATCCGTGCTGACATTCTCTGCTAGGCTAATTGACATTTATTTTGTCTAATTGGTCATCTTTGGTCAATTTTGACTAAAATGGGGGAGAAGTGTTTATATGGAGCTGGAGCTGTGAGGAGATGTATGTGGCTGGACAAATGGACAGCTATTGTTAAACAGTTAAACAGAATGTTGTTCTGTTTACAGATGTCAAAGGGGATGTCTGATGTGGTGATACACAGGTGGTGATGTTGAAGCAGATGTCAGAATGACATTCTGATTGTTACAGGTGCTGTGGTTACAGGTGCTGTTATTTTCATGGAGATGAATGCACAGATTTAGGGGGAGAAGTAGTACCCTTGTGTATTTGTGTATCTTACTAGTTGCATCCATAACTAGTAATTCTGTTTTTGTTGCATAGATTTAGGGGGAGGAGAAGTACCCTTGTGCATGTGTGTATTACTAGTATCTATTTCTAGTAATTGTGTTTGCTTCTGCTGTTGTTTAAACTGTTGTTTAACTGCTGATAGTTTTCTTGCGAACAAAAAGGACAGATATATGTTTTAGCCAAAATTTGCCAAAGGGGGAGTTTGTTGATTCTAAGTGTTGGCAGCAATTTTGGTAAAACAAATAGTGTTCACAAGATGCTATGTGTGATGTCTTAACATGAGATATCCTATGTACCTGTTGGAGCTTAAGGAATATAATCATGCAGGATTGTTCAGAATGTCATACACAAAGTCATGGCATCTTATATGTGTGTACCTGCTGGAGTTTAAATGAAAGACATGTTCATGCAGGATTGTTTCAGTATGTCATACACAATGTCATGGCATCTGATATGGTTGTACCTGCTGGAAGTTATAAAAGGAATTATGAAATTATGCAGGACTTTTCCAGGATGTCAGACCCGATGTCATGACATCCTGTACACAGAACATGCAGTGTGAATGTCTGGTGTTTTGTGATTACACAATTAATGGCAATCTATGTATGATTGAAGATCTGATTTGCAGGCACATTCAATCATTGATTACAACCTAATTTACTTATTTTCCAAAGAGATCTAACCAGCTGTCATAAGAAGATTTGATTGGAAAATAGATTTAGGGTTTTCAAGATGTCCAAGCCCAACTGAAAGCTTCTATAAAAAGGGACTTAGAAAACCTGTTTTATAACACAACCAATACTGAGCGAAGAAATAAAGAGAGAGCTAGGGTTTGTGTCTGTTTAGTCGTGAGACTTGTAAACCATTCAAGTCATCTTTTGATGATTGAATTGGACTGATTTGTGGTTTTAATT
This sequence comes from Lathyrus oleraceus, assembly GCF_024323335.1. Taxonomy (NCBI): domain Eukaryota; kingdom Viridiplantae; phylum Streptophyta; class Magnoliopsida; order Fabales; family Fabaceae; genus Lathyrus; species Lathyrus oleraceus. The sequence goes on from NC_066581.1 coordinate 102,598,526, forward strand.
TGTCACTCTAAAGCTGTTAAGCAAGAGTGTGTGTCTACTTGATCAATGTTGTGAAGCAAGATCAAGTGTGTGTCTTCTTGATCAAAGCTGTGAAGCAAGATCAAGAGTGTGTCTTCTTGATTGAAACTGTGAAGTAAAATCAAGAGTGTGTTATTGAAAAGTGTTTTCTTTTCTCAAGGGATTGTTGTTTAAGATCACAGGTGTGATTGTAGGGAAGTGATTGGGTTCTCATATCTAAGAGTGCTTAGGTAGAAATTGCACGGGTAGAGATTAGGTGAGAAAGACTGTAACTTGTTGAAGTGTACGGAGAGTCTTTGAACTGATTCTATTTTAATGAATTTCCTTCCTGGCTTGGTAGCCCCCAGATGTAGGTGAGTTGGACCGACCTGGGTTAACAATTGCTTGTGTATCATGCATTACTATTGTCTATCTTTATTCTGTTTGCATTACTCAGATATTAGTATCGTGACATTACCTTCGACATCTCATATCTGATGCTAGAATTTCAATTGGTATCAGAGCAGGCATCCTGCTCTGGTTCTGGGTGAGATCTAGGGGCAATACTTTCTGGTACAATGGAGAGAGATGGAGGATCTGTTCACAGGCCACCAATTTTGGATGGATCTTGTAACACCCTTCTACCCAAACGACATATTTAAATAGATTATCAGAGTACAACATGTAGAAGAGTTTACATTTCTTACAACATAACAATTATCGCATCACAACATAAAACATATTATTATTTTATTAAAACTTCGCAGCGGACAACAACATTAATATTATCATTCATCATATAACAATTCATAATAATGGTTCAACATTATCTCAACAAAACATCTCAACATGTTAGTCATCATAAACAACGTAAATAATAATCAATTATCTATCGAATCCCATAACCCCGGTGTCACATGACCAGAGCATTTGACTCGACTCTGTAGAATAACTCTACACTTATTCTTCAAACCTCAACAATAGCTACTCCTCTTTATCTGTACATTGCTCATCATAGATGAACATAAACACATGCAGAAGGGGTGAGAATTACATTATTAAATAATAATATAAAGGCAGAAATATAAACATAAATATATTTCACATATGCCAACACAGCTCATCATAATCATCATAATCAACATATTCATGAACATCAACAAAACAACATATCAAATGCAATGCACACACCCATGCATGACTCAACACGACTCGGTATACCCATTTTGTGACCAACTACAGGATCACCACTCCCAGATTCATCACCATAGAATCCGAGTTCCCCGCAAGGAACCAAGCCTCTCAACAAGCCCGGAGTCAACAACATCATTGGAACTCAGTCCGTTCATCACTAGGCATCGGCCTTTCATGAATGCATGCACACCAAGCATGCATCATAATCAACATAGCAACAACAACATCATATAGTCATGTTATCATCATCATTAACACATTTTATCGCAAGAGCATATCACATCATGCCACATAATCAAACACAGTATCAGCACACTCTACTAATATCTATACTATTCAAAACAACGGAAAATGAACCCTCGTATACCATGCATCAGCTAAGTTACCCCGCTCAGCCTAAACAACCAAAACTGCACAACAACAGCCCCGGAAAGACCACAGTCTGCCCATACGCGTATTGCCTATGCTCATACGCGTATTACCCACGCCTGACCAAATCCATACGCGTATTGCCCATGTCCATACGCGTATGCTACGCGTATCACTTTTCCATACGCGTACCAACAGAGACCAAAACACGTTCAAAACATCATCTTCCTCATCCATACGCGTATTGCCTAGCGCCATACGCGTACCAGCCATCTCATACGCGTATTGCCTAGTGCCATACGCGTATGACCAGAAACCAGATTTCCAGATCTGCAATGGCTTTTTCTGCTACGAGATCTATCCAAATTCATCCTTCCACAGTCTAAATTTCGCACAAAATCACTCATATCATCTAATACAATAGTCCCCTATTCAATTTCACAAGTCCTAACATCATTGCATATAATTTCTACGAATTCCTTCGATTAAAATCCTAATTTCGTTCATCCAATATTTCACCATTTTCAGCATATTATTGTTTAATAAGGTTCAAACCCCTTACCTCTTTGGATTGAAGGAAGCTCTGAGCAATCTTTGGCCTTTTCCTCTTCCTTCTCTTTCTCTTCAGCGTTTCTCCCCCTTTCTCTGACTCTGAGGCAAAACACGTGAAACAACCTGAGTCCTCACTTTGGCTTCTTTTATCCAATTCCACTTTTACCCTTCCACTCTTCATATTCCATTTATTTTATTTATTTAATTATTATTAAAATAAATAACATCTATAATAATAATAATTCCCAATATTATTTAATAATTCACTTTACCTTCAAATAATCATATTAAAATAATATTTAAATTAATCTAACAATATTTGGGGTGTTACAACTCTCCCCCACTTTAGAAGTTTTCGTCCTCGAAAACATACCTCAAGCAAATAGAGCCGGATACGACTCCTTCATCTGATCTTCACGCTCCCAAGTCAAGCTCTCCCCAGCTGGACCTCCCCAAACAACTTTCACTAGAGCAATCTTCTTACCTCTCAGGGTCTTCTCTTCTCGGTCATCTATCCGAATTGGCAACACCTCAACGGTCAAATTATCCCTCACCTGGATATCATCCAACTGAACAACATGCGAAGGATCCGCAATATATTTTCTCAACTGAGATACATGAAACACATCATGCAGATTAGAAAGCGACGGCGGTAAAGCTATCCGATACGCCACTTCCCCAACCCTCTTCAAAATCTGATACGGACCCACAAACCTCGGAGTAAGCTTTTTAGACTTTAAAGCTCTACCCACACCTGTCGTCGGAGTAACTCTCAAGAACACATGATCTCCCTCTTGGAACTCAAGTGCCTTTATCCTGTTATCATGATAACTCTTCTGACGACTCTGAGAAATCTTCATTTTCTCCTGAATCATCTTAACCTTTTCAGTCGTCTGCTGCACAATCTCAGGTCCGAGTACAACACTCTCACCTGATTCATACCAACACAATGGAGTTCTACACCTCCTACCATACAATGCTTCATATGGAGCCATACCGATACTAGCATGAAAACTATTATTATAAGTAAACTCCACCAACGGCAAATAACTATCCCAAGAACCACTCTGCTCCAACACACAAGCTCTCAACAAATCCTCCAAGGATTGGATAGTTCTTTCAGTCTGACCATCAGTCTGAGGATGATAAGCTGAACTCAACCTCAACTTAGTCCCCAACGCTTTCTGCAAACTTTCCCAAAATCTAGAAGTAAATCTGGGATCTCTATCAGACACAATACTGGATGGAATACCATGCAGCCTCACTATCTTCTCAATATACAGCTCTGCCAACTTCTCTAAAGAGTGATTAATCTTCATCGGCAAGAAATGCGCCGACTTAGTCAATCGATCCACAATCACCCAAATAGAATCATTACCTTTCACCGTCCTCGGCAATCCCGTCACAAAATCCATGGAAATGCTATCCCACTTCCATTCAGGAATCTTCAAAGGTTGCATCATACCTGCCGGTTTCTGATGTTCAACCTTTGACTTCTGACAAGTCAAACAGGCATACACAAACTTAGCAACATCTCTTTTCATACCAGCCCACCAAAACAACTTCTTCAAATCTTGATACATTTTAGTTGCACCTGGGTGGATACTCAATCCACTCCTATGGCCCTCTTCAAGAATACTCTTTTTCAATTCAGATACCTCAGGAACACAAACTCTACCTTTAAATCGCAGGATGCCATTCTCATCAATGTCAAAATTACCACCATTACCCTGGTTAACCATAGTAATATGATCAACTAGAGCGACATCAACTTGCTGACCATTCCGAATATCTTCCAGAATTCCACTAGTCAACTTCAGCATACCCAACTTTACACTATCAGCGGAAACTTCGCAACCCAAACTCATATCACGGAACTGTTCAATTAACTCGAGCTCCCGAACCATCATCATGGACATATGTAGAGACTTTCTACTCAGCGCATCTGCAACTACATTAGCCTTACCAGGATGATAACTCAATTCAAAGTCAAAATCCTTCAGTAATTCTAACCACCTTCTCTGCCTCATATTTAACTCTTTCTGATCAAACAGATACTTCAGACTCTTGTGATCACTGAACACTTCGAATCTGGAACCATACAGATAATGCCTCCACATTTTCAACACAAATACAACAGCTGCAAGTTCTAGATCATGCGTAGGATAATTCCTTTCATGAACTTTCAACTGTCTAGAAGCATAAGCTACAACTTTACCATTTTGCATCAAAACACCACCAAGACCCATCAAGGAAGCATCACAATAAACAACGAAGGACTCACCAGGATTAGGCAAGATCAACACTGGAGCACTGGTCAACCGCCTCTTCAACTCAACAAAACTCGCTTCACAAGCTGCATCCCACACATACACTTGACCCTTCTTAGTCAACTGCGTCAACGGCAATGCCAACCTAGAGAAGCCCTCAATAAATCTGCGATAATAACCAGCTAACCCCAGAAAGCTGCGTATCTCAGTAGCAGACTTCGGAGTCTCCCACTGTAATACAGCATCAACTTTAGCCGGATCAACAGAAATCCCACCACTCGAAATCACATGGCCAAGGAAACTCACTTCCTTCAACCAGAACTCACATTTAGATAACTTTGCATATAATTTCTTTTCTCTTAACACCTGCAAAACAATTCTCAGATGTCCTGCATGCTCTTCTTCCGTCTTAGAATATATCAATATATCATCTATGAACACCACAACAAAATTATCAAGGTACGGATGAAATATACGATTCATATATTCCATAAACACACCTGGAGCATTAGATACACCGAACGGCATCACAGTGTATTCATAATGACCATACCTCGTACGGAAAGCAGTCTTCGCAATATCGTCTGACTTCACTCGGATCTGATGATAACCCGACCGCAAATCAATCTTACTGAAAACATGAGCTCCGACCAACTGGTCCATCAAATCATCAATCCTCGGCAATGGATACCGATTCTTGATAGTCACCTTATTCAACTGCCGGTAGTCGACACACAACCTCATCGTACCTTCTTTCTTCTTCACTAACAATACTGGTGCACCCCAAGGAGAAACACTTGGACGCACAAACTTCTTCTCAAGCAATTCTTCAAGTTGCTTATTCAATTCAACTAATTCAGTTGCCGACATTCTATAAGGAGACATCGACACTGGACTCGTACCTGGTACTAAGTCAATGGCAAATTCGACTTCACGTTCTGGAGGTAATTCACTTACATCCTCCGGAAACACATCTTGAAATTCACAGACAACAGGCAAATCTACACCCACCACTTTCTTATCCGCTTGCAGAGACGCAAATAAAGCGAATATCTGAGCTTCATCTTTCACAAAATCCCTCACCTGCCTAGCAGATAGAAATCTTGCCTCATCATTCTCACCAACTTCAGAAAACCGCACCGTCTTACTATAGCAGTTGATAAACACGCCATAGAATTCTAGCCAATTCATTCCCAGAATAATATCAATTTGGTGCAAGGGTAAGCACACCAAATCAACCACGAACTCTCTCTCAAAGATCGTCAAATGACAACCTCGACAGACAACAAAAGTCTTCACAGAACCATTAGCAGGAGTATCTATCACCATACTTCCGCCTAGGGACGACATAGTCACACCAATCCTGGTCGCACACTCATACGAAATAAACGAATGAGTAGCACCAGTGTCAACAATAGCAAGCAATTCAACATTATTAATCAAGCAAGTACCTTTAATCAGATTATCTTCTTTAGGAGCTTCAGTCCCACTCAGAGCAAACACCCTACCAGTAGTATGAGCTGCAGTAGCCGCCTTCTTCGGTTTCGAGCACTGCGAACTGATATGGCCTTTCTCGCCACAATTAAAACATGTCGGACCAACATCCTTACATTCAGTAACTCTATGACCAGCCTGACCGCATCGGAAACATCTCAGCACTTTCTTGGTACAGCTATCAGCACGGTGGCCTGGCTCGCCACACTTGAAACAATTACCAGCTACGGGAGATCCTCCCCCACTTGGCTTCTTCGCATCTACCACTTTCTGCTTACCTTTACCATTCGGAGATGCATAAGGACTACCACGATCCTTATTCTTCTTCTCACTAAGACTCTTGTAGTGAGCAGTCCTAGCCTTGCTATCTTCATCAAATATCCTGCACTTGTTAACCAGTGTAGGAAACCTACGAATCTCCTGGTAACCAATGCCTTGTTTGATCTCGGGACGCAACCCGTTCTCAAACTTGACACACTTGGATTCCTCAGCATCAGCATTATTATAATGAGGACAATACTGCACCAGCTCCTCAAACTTCGAAGCGTAATCAGCAACAGACATGTTACCCTGCTTCAGTCCCAGAAATTCCATCTCCTTCTTACATCGCACATCAGCAGGAAAATATTTCTCCAGAAAGGCCGTCTTGAACCTTTCCCAAGTCATCTCAGCACCTGGTACTTCAATCCTCTGTCGAGTGTTATCCCACCAGTTTTCAGCCTCTTCAGATAACATATGCGTACCAAACTGCACCTTCTGTGCTTCAGTACACGTCATCACCCGGAAAATCTTCTCAATTTCCTTCAGCCAAATCTGAGCACCATCTGGATCATAGCGCCCCTTGAATGTAGGAGGGTTATTCTTCAGAAACCTTCCCAAATTCCTAAACTCGTCGACCGGCGGATTCTGCTGCGCCTGCATAGCCTGCGCCATAGCAGCCAAAGCCTCAGCAATCGCACGGTCATTTTCTCCGGCCATACTCTGCACGACACAACTACAACCGTTAAATATCGACAGTGTCATTTACACTAATCGACCAACAGGGAAAACATCACATTATGACTCGACTGGACTGACCATGCTCTGATACCACTAATGTAACACCCTTCTACCCAAACGACATATTTAAATAGATTATCAGAGTACAACATGTAGAAGAGTTTACATTTCTTACAACATAACAATTATCGCATCACAACATAAAACATATTATTATTTTATTAAAACTTCGCAGCGGACAACAACATTAATATTATCATTCATCATATAACAATTCATAATAATGGTTCAACATTATCTCAACAAAACATCTCAACATGTTAGTCATCATAAACAACGTAAATAATAATCAATTATCTATCGAATCCCATAACCCCGGTGTCACATGACCAGAGCATTTGACTCGACTCTGTAGAATAACTCTACACTTATTCTTCAAACCTCAACAATAGCTACTCCTCTTTATCTGTACATTGCTCATCATAGATGAACATAAACACATGCAGAAGGGGTGAGAATTACATTATTAAATAATAATATAAAGGCAGAAATATAAACATAAATATATTTCACATATGCCAACACAGCTCATCATAATCATCATAATCAACATATTCATGAACATCAACAAAACAACATATCAAATGCAATGCACACACCCATGCATGACTCAACACGACTCGGTATACCCATTTTGTGACCAACTACAGGATCACCACTCCCAGATTCATCACCATAGAATCCGAGTTCCCCGCAAGGAACCAAGCCTCTCAACAAGCCCGGAGTCAACAACATCATTGGAACTCAGTCCGTTCATCACTAGGCATCGGCCTTTCATGAATGCATGCACACCAAGCATGCATCATAATCAACATAGCAACAACAACATCATATAGTCATGTTATCATCATCATTAACACATTTTATCGCAAGAGCATATCACATCATGCCACATAATCAAACACAGTATCAGCACACTCTACTAATATCTATACTATTCAAAACAACGGAAAATGAACCCTCGTATACCATGCATCAGCTAAGTTACCCCGCTCAGCCTAAACAACCAAAACTGCACAACAACAGCCCCGGAAAGACCACAGTCTGCCCATACGCGTATTGCCTATGCTCATACGCGTATTACCCATGCCTGACCAAATCCATACGCGTATTGCCCATGTCCATACGCGTATGCTACGCGTATCACTTTTCCATACGCGTACCAACAGAGACCAAAACACGTTCAAAACATCATCTTCCTCATCCATACGCGTATTGCCTAGCGCCATACGCGTACCAGCCATCTCATACGCGTATTGCCTAGTGCCATACGCGTATGACCAGAAACCAGATTTCCAGATCTGCAATGGCTTTTTCTGCTACGAGATCTATCCAAATTCATCCTTCCACAGTCTAAATTTCGCACAAAATCACTCATATCATCTAATACAATAGTCCCCTATTCAATTTCACAAGTCCTAACATCATTGCATATAATTTCTACGAATTCCTTCGATTAAAATCCTAATTTCGTTCATCCAATATTTCACCATTTTCAGCATATTATTGTTTAATAAGGTTCAAACCCCTTACCTCTTTGGATTGAAGGAAGCTCTGAGCAATCTTTGGCCTTTTCCTCTTCCTTCTCTTTCTCTTCAGCGTTTCTCCCCCTTTCTCTGACTCTGAGGCAAAACACGTGAAACAACCTGAGTCCTCACTTTGGCTTCTTTTATCCAATTCCACTTTTACCCTTCCACTCTTCATATTCCATTTATTTTATTTATTTAATTATTATTAAAATAAATAACATCTATAATAATAATAATTCCCAATATTATTTAATAATTCACTTTACCTTCAAATAATCATATTAAAATAATATTTAAATTAATCTAACAATATTTGGGGTGTTACAACTCTCCCCCACTTTAGAAGTTTTCGTCCTCGAAAACATACCTCAAGCAAATAGAGCCGGATACGACTCCTTCATCTGATCTTCACGCTCCCAAGTCAAGCTCTCCCCAGCTGGACCTCCCCAAACAACTTTCACTAGAGCAATCTTCTTACCTCTCAGGGTCTTCTCTTCTCGGTCATCTATCCGAATTGGCAACACCTCAACGGTCAAATTATCCCTCACCTGGATATCATCCAACTGAACAACATGCGAAGGATCCGCAATATATTTTCTCAACTGAGATACATGAAACACATCATGCAGATTAGAAAGCGACGGCGGTAAAGCTATCCGATACGCCACTTCCCCAACCCTCTTCAAAATCTGATACGGACCCACAAACCTCGGAGTAAGCTTTTTAGACTTTAAAGCTCTACCCACACCTGTCGTCGGAGTAACTCTCAAGAACACATGATCTCCCTCTTGGAACTCAAGTGCCTTTATCCTGTTATCATGATAACTCTTCTGACGACTCTGAGAAATCTTCATTTTCTCCTGAATCATCTTAACCTTTTCAGTCGTCTGCTGCACAATCTCAGGTCCGAGTACAACACTCTCACCTGATTCATACCAACACAATGGAGTTCTACACCTCCTACCATACAATGCTTCATATGGAGCCATACCGATACTAGCATGAAAACTATTATTATAAGTAAACTCCACCAACGGCAAATAACTATCCCAAGAACCACTCTGCTCCAACACACAAGCTCTCAACAAATCCTCCAAGGATTGGATAGTTCTTTCAGTCTGACCATCAGTCTGAGGATGATAAGCTGAACTCAACCTCAACTTAGTCCCCAACGCTTTCTGCAAACTTTCCCAAAATCTAGAAGTAAATCTGGGATCTCTATCAGACACAATACTGGATGGAATACCATGCAGCCTCACTATCTTCTCAATATACAACTCTGCCAACTTCTCTAAAGAGTGATTAATCTTCATCGGCAAGAAATGCGCCGACTTAGTCAATCGATCCACAATCACCCAAATAGAATCATTACCTTTCACCGTCCTCGGCAATCCCGTCACAAAATCCATGGAAATGCTATCCCACTTCCATTCAGGAATCTTCAAAGGTTGCATCATACCTGCCGGTTTCTGATGTTCAACCTTTGACTTCTGACAAGTCAAACAGGCATACACAAACTTAGCAACATCTCTTTTCATACCAGCCCACCAAAACAACTTCTTCAAATCTTGATACATTTTAGTTGCACCTGGGTGGATACTCAATCCACTCCTATGGCCCTCTTCAAGAATACTCTTTTTCAATTCAGATACCTCAGGAACACAAACTCTACCTTTAAATCGCAGGATGCCATTCTCATCAATGTCAAAATTACCACCATTACCCTGGTTAACCATAGTAATATGATCAACTAGAGCGACATCAACTTGCTGACCATTCCGAATATCTTCCAGAATTCCACTAGTCAACTTCAGCATACCCAACTTTACACTATCAGCGGAAACTTCGCAACCCAAACTCATATCACGGAACTGTTCAATTAACTCGAGCTCCCGAACCATCATCATGGACATATGTAGAGACTTTCTACTCAGCGCATCTGCAACTACATTAGCCTTACCAGGATGATAACTCAATTCAAAGTCAAAATCCTTCAGTAATTCTAACCACCTTCTCTGCCTCATATTTAACTCTTTCTGATCAAACAGATACTTCAGACTCTTGTGATCACTGAACACTTCGAATCTGGAACCATACAGATAATGCCTCCACATTTTCAACACAAATACAACAGCTGCAAGTTCTAGATCATGCGTAGGATAATTCCTTTCATGAACTTTCAACTGTCTAGAAGCATAAGCTACAACTTTACCATTTTGCATCAAAACACCACCAAGACCCATCAAGGAAGCATCACAATAAACAACGAAGGACTCACCAGGATTAGGCAAGATCAACACTGGAGCACTGGTCAACCGCCTCTTCAACTCAACAAAACTCGCTTCACAAGCTGCATCCCACACATACACTTGACCCTTCTTAGTCAACTGCGTCAACGGCAATGCCAACCTAGAGAAGCCCTCAATAAATCTGCGATAATAACCAGCTAACCCCAGAAAGCTGCGTATCTCAGTAGCAGACTTCGGAGTCTCCCACTGTAATACAGCATCAACTTTAGCCGGATCAACAGAAATCCCACCACTCGAAATCACATGGCCAAGGAAACTCACTTCCTTCAACCAGAACTCACATTTAGATAACTTTGCATATAATTTCTTTTCTCTTAACACCTGCAAAACAATTCTCAGATGTCCTGCATGCTCTTCTTCCGTCTTAGAATATATCAATATATCATCTATGAACACCACAACAAAATTATCAAGGTACGGATGAAATATACGATTCATATATTCCATAAACACACCTGGAGCATTAGATACACCGAACGGCATCACAGTGTATTCATAATGACCATACCTCGTACGGAAAGCAGTCTTCGCAATATCGTCTGACTTCACTCGGATCTGATGATAACCCGACCGCAAATCAATCTTACTGAAAACATGAGCTCCGACCAACTGGTCCATCAAATCATCAATCCTCGGCAATGGATACCGATTCTTGATAGTCACCTTATTCAACTGCCGGTAGTCGACACACAACCTCATCGTACCTTCTTTCTTCTTCACTAACAATACTGGTGCACCCCAAGGAGAAACACTTGGACGCACAAACTTCTTCTCAAGCAATTCTTCAAGTTGCTTATTCAATTCAACTAATTCAGTTGCCGACATTCTATAAGGAGACATCGACACTGGACTCGTACCTGGTACTAAGTCAATGGCAAATTCGACTTCACGTTCTGGAGGTAATTCACTTACATCCTCCGGAAACACATCTTGAAATTCACAGACAACAGGCAAATCTACACCCACCACTTTCTTATCCGCTTGCAGAGACGCAAATAAAGCGAATATCTGAGCTTCATCTTTCACAAAATCCCTCACCTGCCTAGCAGATAGAAATCTTGCCTCATCATTCTCACCAACTTCAGAAAACCGCACCGTCTTACTATAGCAGTTGATAAACACGCCATAGAATTCTAGCCAATTCATTCCCAGAATAATATCAATTTGGTGCAAGGGTAAGCACACCAAATCAACCACGAACTCTCTCTCAAAGATCGTCAAATGACAACCTCGACAGACAACAAAAGTCTTCACAGAACCATTAGCAGGAGTATCTATCACCATACTTCCGCCTAGGGACGACATAGTCACACCAATCCTGGTCGCACACTCATACGAAATAAACGAATGAGTAGCACCAGTGTCAACAATAGCAAGCAATTCAACATTATTAATCAAGCAAGTACCTTTAATCAGATTATCTTCTTTAGGAGCTTCAGTCCCACTCAGAGCAAACACCCTACCAGTAGTATGAGCTGCAGTAGCCGCCTTCTTCGGTTTCGAGCACTGCGAACTGATATGGCCTTTCTCGCCACAATTAAAACATGTCGGACCAGCATCCTTACATTCAGTAACTCTATGACCAGCCTGACCGCATCGGAAACATCTCAGCACTTTCTTGGTACAGCTATCAGCACGGTGGCCTGGCTCGCCACACTTGAAACATTTACCAGCTACGGGAGATCCTCCCCCACTTGGCTTCTTCGCATCTACCACTTTCTGCTTACCTTTACCATTCGGAGATGCATAAGGACTACCACGATCCTTATTCTTCTTCTCACTAAGACTCTTGTAGTGAGCAGTCCTAGCCTTGCTATCTTCATCAAATATCCTGCACTTGTTAACCAGTGTAGGAAACCTACGAATCTCCTGGTAACCAATGCCTTGTTTGATCTCGGGACGCAACCCGTTCTCAAACTTGACACACTTGGATTCCTCAGCATCAGCATTATTATAATGAGGACAATACTGCACCAGCTCCTCAAACTTCGAAGCGTAATCAGCAACAGACATGTTACCCTGCTTCAGTCCCAGAAATTCCATCTCCTTCTTACATCGCACATCAGCAGGAAAATATTTCTCCAGAAAGGCCGTCTTGAACCTTTCCCAAGTCATCTCAGCACCTGGTACTTCAATCCTCTGTCGAGTGTTATCCCACCAGTTTTCAGCCTCTTCAGATAACATATGCGTACCAAACTGCACCTTCTGTGCTTCAGTACACGTCATCACCCGGAAAATCTTCTCAATTTCCTTCAGCCAAATCTGAGCACCATCTGGATCATAGCGCCCCTTGAATGTAGGAGGGTTATTCTTCAGAAACCTTCCCAAATTCCTAAACTCGTCGACCGGCGGATTCTGCTGCGCCTGCATAGCCTGCGCCATAGCAGCCAAAGCCTCAGCAATCGCACGGTCATTTTCTCCGGCCATACTCTGCACGACACAACTACAACCGTTAAATATCGACAGTGTCATTTACACTAATCGACCAACAGGGAAAACATCACATTATGACTCGACTGGACTGACCATGCTCTGATACCACTAATGTAACACCCTTCTACCCAAACGACATATTTAAATAGATTATCAGAGTACAACATGTAGAAGAGTTTACATTTCTTACAACATAACAATTATCGCATCACAACATAAAACATATTATTATTTTATTAAAACTTCGCAGCGGACAACAACATTAATATTATCATTCATCATATAACAATTCATAATAATGGTTCAACATTATCTCAACAAAACATCTCAACATGTTAGTCATCATAAACAACGTAAATAATAATCAATTATCTATCGAATCCCATAACCCCGGTGTCACATGACCAGAGCATTTGACTCGACTCTGTAGAATAACTCTACACTTATTCTTCAAACCTCAACAATAGCTACTCCTCTTTATCTGTACATTGCTCATCATAGATGAACATAAACACATGCAGAAGGGGTGAGAATTACATTATTAAATAATAATATAAAGGCAGAAATATAAACATAAATATATTTCACATATGCCAACACAGCTCATCATAATCATCATAATCAACATATTCATGAACATCAACAAAACAACATATCAAATGCAATGCACACACCCATGCATGACTCAACACGACTCGGTATACCCATTTTGTGACCAACTACAGGATCACCACTCCCAGATTCATCACCATAGAATCCGAGTTCCCCGCAAGGAACCAAGCCTCTCAACAAGCCCGGAGTCAACAACATCATTGGAACTCAGTCCGTTCATCACTAGGCATCGGCCTTTCATGAATGCATGCACACCAAGCATGCATCATAATCAACATAGCAACAACAACATCATATAGTCATGTTATCATCATCATTAACACATTTTATCGCAAGAGCATATCACATCATGCCACATAATCAAACACAGTATCAGCACACTCTACTAATATCTATACTATTCAAAACAACGGAAAATGAACCCTCGTATACCATGCATCAGCTAAGTTACCCCGCTCAGCCTAAACAACCAAAACTGCACAACAACAGCCCCGGAAAGACCACAGTCTGCCCATACGCGTATTGCCTATGCTCATACGCGTATTACCCATGCCTGACCAAATCCATACGCGTATTGCCCATGTCCATACGCGTATGCTACGCGTATCACTTTTCCATACGCGTACCAACAGAGACCAAAACACGTTCAAAACATCATCTTCCTCATCCATACGCGTATTGCCTAGCGCCATACGCGTACCAGCCATCTCATACGCGTATTGCCTAGTGCCATACGCGTATGACCAGAAACCAGATTTCCAGATCTGCAATGGCTTTTTCTGCTACGAGATCTATCCAAATTCATCCTTCCACAGTCTAAATTTCGCACAAAATCACTCATATCATCTAATACAATAGTCCCCTATTCAATTTCACAAGTCCTAACATCATTGCATATAATTTCTACGAATTCCTTCGATTAAAATCCTAATTTCGTTCATCCAATATTTCACCATTTTCAGCATATTATTGTTTAATAAGGTTCAAACCCCTTACCTCTTTGGATTGAAGGAAGCTCTGAGCAATCTTTGGCCTTTTCCTCTTCCTTCTCTTTCTCTTCAGCGTTTCTCCCCCTTTCTCTGACTCTGAGGCAAAACACGTGAAACAACCTGAGTCCTCACTTTGGCTTCTTTTATCCAATTCCACTTTTACCCTTCCACTCTTCATATTCCATTTATTTTATTTATTTAATTATTATTAAAATAAATAACATCTATAATAATAATAATTCCCAATATTATTTAATAATTCACTTTACCTTCAAATAATCATATTAAAATAATATTTAAATTAATCTAACAATATTTGGGGTGTTACAACTCTCCCCCACTTTAGAAGTTTTCGTCCTCGAAAACATACCTCAAGCAAATAGAGCCGGATACGACTCCTTCATCTGATCTTCACGCTCCCAAGTCAAGCTCTCCCCAGCTGGACCTCCCCAAACAACTTTCACTAGAGCAATCTTCTTACCTCTCAGGGTCTTCTCTTCTCGGTCATCTATCCGAATTGGCAACACCTCAACGGTCAAATTATCCCTCACCTGGATATCATCCAACTGAACAACATGCGAAGGATCCGCAATATATTTTCTCAACTGAGATACATGAAACACATCATGCAGATTAGAAAGCGACGGCGGTAAAGCTATCCGATACGCCACTTCCCCAACCCTCTTCAAAATCTGATACGGACCCACAAACCTCGGAGTAAGCTTTTTAGACTTTAAAGCTCTACCCACACCTGTCGTCGGAGTAACTCTCAAGAACACATGATCTCCCTCTTGGAACTCAAGTGCCTTTATCCTGTTATCATGATAACTCTTCTGACGACTCTGAGAAATCTTCATTTTCTCCTGAATCATCTTAACCTTTTCAGTCGTCTGCTGCACAATCTCAGGTCCGAGTACAACACTCTCACCTGATTCATACCAACACAATGGAGTTCTACACCTCCTACCATACAATGCTTCATATGGAGCCATACCGATACTAGCATGAAAACTATTATTATAAGTAAACTCCACCAACGGCAAATAACTATCCCAAGAACCACTCTGCTCCAACACACAAGCTCTCAACAAATCCTCCAAGGATTGGATAGTTCTTTCAGTCTGACCATCAGTCTGAGGATGATAAGCTGAACTCAACCTCAACTTAGTCCCCAACGCTTTCTGCAAACTTTCCCAAAATCTAGAAGTAAATCTGGGATCTCTATCAGACACAATACTGGATGGAATACCATGCAGCCTCACTATCTTCTCAATATACAGCTCTGCCAACTTCTCTAAAGAGTGATTAATCTTCATCGGCAAGAAATGCGCCGACTTAGTCAATCGATCCACAATCACCCAAATAGAATCATTACCTTTCACCGTCCTCGGCAATCCCGTCACAAAATCCATGGAAATGCTATCCCACTTCCATTCAGGAATCTTCAAAGGTTGCATCATACCTGCCGGTTTCTGATGTTCAACCTTTGACTTCTGACAAGTCAAACAGGCATACACAAACTTAGCAACATCTCTTTTCATACCAGCCCACCAAAACAACTTCTTCAAATCTTGATACATTTTAGTTGCACCTGGGTGGATACTCAATCCACTCCTATGGCCCTCTTCAAGAATACTCTTTTTCAATTCAGATACCTCAGGAACACAAACTCTACCTTTAAATCGCAGGATGCCATTCTCATCAATGTCAAAATTACCACCATTACCCTGGTTAACCATAGTAATATGATCAACTAGAGCGACATCAACTTGCTGACCATTCCGAATATCTTCCAGAATTCCACTAGTCAACTTCAGCATACCCAACTTTACACTATCAGCGGAAACTTCGCAACCCAAACTCATATCACGGAACTGTTCAATTAACTCGAGCTCCCGAACCATCATCATGGACATATGTAGAGACTTTCTACTCAGCGCATCTGCAACTACATTAGCCTTACCAGGATGATAACTCAATTCAAAGTCAAAATCCTTCAGTAATTCTAACCACCTTCTCTGCCTCATATTTAACTCTTTCTGATCAAACAGATACTTCAGACTCTTGTGATCACTGAACACTTCGAATCTGGAACCATACAGATAATGCCTCCACATTTTCAACACAAATACAACAGCTGCAAGTTCTAGATCATGCGTAGGATAATTCCTTTCATGAACTTTCAACTGTCTAGAAGCATAAGCTACAACTTTACCATTTTGCATCAAAACACCACCAAGACCCATCAAGGAAGCATCACAATAAACAACGAAGGACTCACCAGGATTAGGCAAGATCAACACTGGAGCACTGGTCAACCGCCTCTTCAACTCAACAAAACTCGCTTCACAAGCTGCATCCCACACATACACTTGACCCTTCTTAGTCAACTGCGTCAACGGCAATGCCAACCTAGAGAAGCCCTCAATAAATCTGCGATAATAACCAGCTAACCCCAGAAAGCTGCGTATCTCAGTAGCAGACTTCGGAGTCTCCCACTGTAATACAGCATCAACTTTAGCCGGATCAACAGAAATCCCACCACTCGAAATCACATGGCCAAGGAAACTCACTTCCTTCAACCAGAACTCACATTTAGATAACTTTGCATATAATTTCTTTTCTCTTAACACCTGCAAAACAATTCTCAGATGTCCTGCATGCTCTTCTTCCGTCTTAGAATATATCAATATATCATCTATGAACACCACAACAAAATTATCAAGGTACGGATGAAATATACGATTCATATATTCCATAAACACACCTGGAGCATTAGATACACCGAACGGCATCACAGTGTATTCATAATGACCATACCTCGTACGGAAAGCAGTCTTCGCAATATCGTCTGACTTCACTCGGATCTGATGATAACCCGACCGCAAATCAATCTTACTGAAAACATGAGCTCCGACCAACTGGTCCATCAAATCATCAATCCTCGGCAATGGATACCGATTCTTGATAGTCACCTTATTCAACTGCCGGTAGTCGACACACAACCTCATCGTACCTTCTTTCTTCTTCACTAACAATACTGGTGCACCCCAAGGAGAAACACTTGGACGCACAAACTTCTTCTCAAGCAATTCTTCAAGTTGCTTATTCAATTCAACTAATTCAGTTGCCGACATTCTATAAGGAGACATCGACACTGGACTCGTACCTGGTACTAAGTCAATGGCAAATTCGACTTCACGTTCTGGAGGTAATTCACTTACATCCTCCGGAAACACATCTTGAAATTCACAGACAACAGGCAAATCTACACCCACCACTTTCTTATCCGCTTGCAGAGACGCAAATAAAGCGAATATCTGAGCTTCATCTTTCACAAAATCCCTCACCTGCCTAGCAGATAGAAATCTTGCCTCATCATTCTCACCAACTTCAGAAAACCGCACCGTCTTACTATAGCAGTTGATAAACACGCCATAGAATTCTAGCCAATTCATTCCCAGAATAATATCAATTTGGTGCAAGGGTAAGCACACCAAATCAACCACGAACTCTCTCTCAAAGATCGTCAAATGACAACCTCGACAGACAACAAAAGTCTTCACAGAACCATTAGCAAGAGTATCTATCACCATACTTCCGCCTAGGGACGACATAGTCACACCAATCCTGGTCGCACACTCATACGAAATAAACGAATGAGTAGCACCAGTGTCAACAATAGCAAGCAATTCAACATTATTAATCAAGCAAGTACCTTTAATCAGATTATCTTCTTTAGGAGCTTCAGTCCCACTCAGAGCAAACACCCTACCAGTAGTATGAGCTGCAGTAGCCGCCTTCTTCGGTTTCGAGCACTGCGAACTGATATGGCCTTTCTCGCCACAATTAAAACATGTCGGACCAGCATCCTTACATTCAGTAACTCTATGACCAGCCTGACCGCATCGGAAACATCTCAGCACTTTCTTGGTACAGCTATCAGCACGGTGGCCTGGCTCGCCACACTTGAAACAATTACCAGCTACGGGAGATCCTCCCCCACTTGGCTTCTTCGCATCTACCACTTTCTGCTTACCTTTACCATTCGGAGATGCATAAGGACTACCACGATCCTTATTCTTCTTCTCACTAAGACTCTTGTAGTGAGCAGTCCTAGCCTTGCTATCTTCATCAAATATCCTGCACTTGTTAACCAGTGTAGGAAACCTACGAATCTCCTGGTAACCAATGCCTTGTTTGATCTCGGGACGCAACCCGTTCTCAAACTTGACACACTTGGATTCCTCAGCATCAGCATTATTATAATGAGGACAATACTGCACCAGCTCCTCAAACTTCGAAGCGTAATCAGCAACAGACATGTTACCCTGCTTCAGTCCCAGAAATTCCATCTCCTTCTTACATCGCACATCAGCAGGAAAATATTTCTCCAGAAAGGCCGTCTTGAACCTTTCCCAAGTCATCTCAGCACCTGGTACTTCAATCCTCTGTCGAGTGTTATCCCACCAGTTTTCAGCCTCTTCAGATAACATATGCGTACCAAACTGCACCTTCTGTGCTTCAGTACACGTCATCACCCGGAAAATCTTCTCAATTTCCTTCAGCCAAATCTGAGCACCATCTGGATCATAGCGCCCCTTGAATGTAGGAGGGTTATTCTTCAGAAACCTTCCCAAATTCCTAAACTCGTCGACCGGCGGATTCTGCTGCGCCTGCATAGCCTGCGCCATAGCAGCCAAAGCCTCAGCAATCGCACGGTCATTTTCTCCGGCCATACTCTGCACGACACAACTACAACCGTTAAATATCGACAGTGTCATTTACACTAATCGACCAACAGGGAAAACATCACATTATGACTCGACTGGACTGACCATGCTCTGATACCACTAATGTAACACCCTTCTACCCAAACGACATATTTAAATAGATTATCAGAGTACAACATGTAGAAGAGTTTACATTTCTTACAACATAACAATTATCGCATCACAACATAAAACATATTATTATTTTATTAAAACTTCGCAGCGGACAACAACATTAATATTATCATTCATCATATAACAATTCATAATAATGGTTCAACATTATCTCAACAAAACATCTCAACATGTTAGTCATCATAAACAACGTAAATAATAATCAATTATCTATCGAATCCCATAACCCCGGTGTCACATGACCAGAGCATTTGACTCGACTCTGTAGAATAACTCTACACTTATTCTTCAAACCTCAACAATAGCTACTCCTCTTTATCTGCACATTGCTCATCATAGATGAACATAAACACATGCAGAAGGGGTGAGAATTACATTATTAAATAATAATATAAAGGCAGAAATATAAACATAAATATATTTCACATATGCCAACACAGCTCATCATAATCATCATAATCAACATATTCATGAACATCAACAAAACAACATATCAAATGCAATGCACACACCCATGCATGACTCAACACGACTCGGTATACCCATTTTGTGACCAACTACAGGATCACCACTCCCAGATTCATCACCATAGAATCCGAGTTCCCCGCAAGGAACCAAGCCTCTCAACAAGCCCGGAGTCAACAACATCATTGGAACTCAGTCCGTTCATCACTAGGCATCGGCCTTTCATGAATGCATGCACACCAAGCATGCATCATAATCAACATAGCAACAACAACATCATATAGTCATGTTATCATCATCATTAACACATTTTATCGCAAGAGCATATCACATCATGCCACATAATCAAACACAGTATCAGCACACTCTACTAATATCTATACTATTCAAAACAACGGAAAATGAACCCTCGTATACCATGCATCAGCTAAGTTACCCCGCTCAGCCTAAACAACCAAAACTGCACAACAACAGCCCCGGAAAGACCACAGTCTGCCCATACGCGTATTGCCTATGCTCATACGCGTATTACCCACGCCTGACCAAATCCATACGCGTATTGCCCATGTCCATACGCGTATGCTACGCGTATCACTTTTCCATACGCGTACCAACAGAGACCAAAACACGTTCAAAACATCATCTTCCTCATCCATACGCGTATTGCCTAGCGCCATACGCGTACCAGCCATCTCATACGCGTATTGCCTAGTGCCATACGCGTATGACCAGAAACCAGATTTCCAGATCTGCAATGGCTTTTTCTGCTACGAGATCTATCCAAATTCATCCTTCCACAGTCTAAATTTCGCACAAAATCACTCATATCATCTAATACAATAGTCCCCTATTCAATTTCACAAGTCCTAACATCATTGCATATAATTTCTACGAATTCCTTCGATTAAAATCCTAATTTCGTTCATCCAATATTTCACCATTTTCAGCATATTATTGTTTAATAAGGTTCAAACCCCTTACCTCTTTGGATTGAAGGAAGCTCTGAGCAATCTTTGGCCTTTTCCTCTTCCTTCTCTTTCTCTTCAGCGTTTCTCCCCCTTTCTCTGACTCTGAGGCAAAACACGTGAAACAACCTGAGTCCTCACTTTGGCTTCTTTTATCCAATTCCACTTTTACCCTTCCACTCTTCATATTCCATTTATTTTATTTATTTAATTATTATTAAAATAAATAACATCTATAATAATAATAATTCCCAATATTATTTAATAATTCACTTTACCTTCAAATAATCATATTAAAATAATATTTAAATTAATCTAACAATATTTGGGGTGTTACAGATCTAACTATGACTATTGGAAACCTCGAATGGTAGCCTTCTTAAAATCTCTGGATAATAAGGCTTGGAAGGCTGTGTTAACAGGATGGGTTCATCCAGTAATTACTAAGGAAGGAGCAGCCACAACTGACAAGAAGCCTGAAGAACAATGGTCGAAGGAGGAGGAGGATTTAGCCCTTGGAAATTCTAAGCATTGAATGCCATATTCAATGGAGTAGACAAGAACATCTTCAGGTTGATAAACAATTGTGAAGTGGCTAAAGATGCCTGGGACATTCTCAAAACCACTCATGAAGGCACATCTAGGGTTAAAATGTCTAGACTACAGCTGCTCACCTCCAAGTTTGAAAATCTAAGGATAAAAGAAGATGAAAACATACATGAATTTCATATGAGCATTCTTGAAATTGAAAATGCCTCAGGAGCCCTGGGAGAGAAGATGTTAGATGAGAAGCTGGTAAGGAAAATACTCAGGTCACTCCCTAAGAGATTTGCTATGAAAGTAACAACCATAGAAGAATCCCAAGACATCTCCAACATGAGAGTTGATGAGCTAATTGGTTCCCTCCAAACATTTGAGATGGGATTAAATGATGGTTCTGAAAAGAAAACCAAAAGCATGGCCTTCATGTCAAACACAGAAGATGAAAACAGTCAGGATGTTGATGAAGACTTGTCAAAAGAAGTAGCAATGCTGGGAAGACAGTTCAACAGACTGCTGAAAAAAATGGATGTAAGATCCAAGGCTAATGTCAAGAACATCTCACCTGACATCAGTAGATCCAACAGTACTGAAAGAAGAGCAAGGTCAGATGATAAGCCCAAAGAAGGAAAAGAAGTACAGTGCTATGAATCTGATGGGTATGGACACATTAGAACTGAGTGTGGAACCTACCTCAAGAAGCAAAAGATGAGTCTTGCTGCCACTTGGTCTGATGAGAGTGAAACAGATGAAGCTGCAAATCTAGTAACTGCCTTGACATGAAGATGGGGTTCTGATGAAGACTCAACTAATGATGAAGTAACCTTTGAAGAGTTGGACTCTACCTATAGAAAGCTATGTCACAAAAGTGTAGAGCTATGTAAACAGGTTGAAAGACATAAGAAGGAAATAATTCAACTTGAGAATGAGAAGATAGAACACTTGGAAACCATCACTAAATTAAGAACAGAAGCAGTGGTTCTGAATGCCAAGCTAGAAGTTTAAAGTCAGAAGATAGTACATCTGGAGAATGAAAAGGCAGACCATGTAGGAACCCTCTCCAAGGTAAAAACTGAAGCTATGTTCTTAAATGCTAAACTGGAAGAAATGACCAAGTATGTAAGGATGTTAAACAATGGATCTGATTCCTTAGATAAGATTCTTCAAACAGGACAAATAACAGGAGACAAATCTGGCATTGGATATAATGAGTCTAAGCCTAAGAGCAGTTACACTGGTTGCAAACCTCAAGCCAAACCTAAAAGCAGCCTTAGTAAAAGTAAACCTGAGATGTCACATCATTTGTCACAACATCAGAGGATACAACAGAAAGGGAAACACCAAAGATGGAGATGCCATTACTGTGGGAAACTTGGTCACCTGAAGCCCTTCTGCTATAAGTTGTATGGTTATCCTAGCCCTGTTCACCATCAGACTCACTATCAACCCAGACCCAAGCAGCATAGGCCTATCAACAAGAAGCTATGGGTTCCTAAGACTAATGTTACAAGTCTAATAGCTCACATTCCCCTCAGAATCTTAGCCAAAGAAGAGTGGTATTTTGATAGTGGATGTTCTAGACACATGACTGGAAACATGGACTTGATAACTGATCTTCATCCTCATGCCATAAGCCATGTAACCTTTGGTGATGGAGCAAAGGGTGAAATAAAAGGGATAGGCAAGCTTGACTGTCATGGAGTTCCTAAACTTGACAATATCCTACTGGTTAAGGGCTTGACTGCAAATATAATAAGCATCAGTCAACTATGTGACGAAGGTCTGAATGTTAACTTCACCAAAACTGAATGTCTAATCTCTAACAAAGACAGTGAAGTAATTATGAAAGGTATCAGGACCAAAGACAACTGTTACATGTGGAGCTCTCAAATTGATTATTCCTCAAAGTATGCCTATGTCAAAAAGGAAGGGATGAAGATGAGTATAGCTGCTAGAGGAAAAGTCTGTGGGAAATGTCAGACAAGGATGTCACAACAGAAGCTCAGACTTAAACTCACTTTCGAAGGAGAAAAGGTCATGATGGCCCAAATAGCTGAGAAGTTAGATCAAATGGGTGGACATGTGACTAATCATCTGCAGTCTGAAATCGGAAAGAGCTTTGTTGGAATTGGACCACAAGGGACTATGTGTCTATCTCAAAGCAAAAGTACCAAGAACAATGTGGAGAAGATTGAGTTGAAGAGTGAAAGTACTCCTGCTCCTACACATTTGAAAGATAAAAATGATGTTGATGATGAAAGTATATCAGATGAAAGCAGCTGTTCTCAACTAGGTTGGATGAAACTACTGATAATTGCATACAATGTCACACACTATATGATGACATTGTATTATGACAACCTGTATGTTGCAACTATGTCCAAAAATCATATCCAGCACAGTTGGACCAAGTACATTATTTGCTGTCATCACTCAATTAGAAAATATATGGAAAACAAATTCATAGTTCTAAAGCATGAAATGCAACTAGCTGACAAGGCTGCAGGGGATTTGGATGATATTCAACTTGAATATGTAAGAGGGAAATTAGGGATTTGGATTCTTGAGAAATTATGGCAATTAATATGGAGTGGAAAAGGTAATAAAAATATTGTCTGCCCAATTAAAAGAAAGAGCCACATTAATGATGAATCATTACCTTGTATTGGAAATAGTATCTATGTCATCTGCACACGCTACCTGAACACAACTCTTTCCATCTCCATCAAACTTCTCAGAGGACCTCTGCTAGGGCAAAGAAACTTCTCTCAAAAGTTCAACAACATGTCTTAACATCCTTCATCATCTGGGTCAAAACCCTCTCATCATGCAAAGACTCCCTCCATGGAGTTTCTAGATGAAGACGTGTTGGACGTCACTCCTCTGTGTGTGATACCTGGTGACGCCTCAGGTCCCTCTTCCACTGCTGGAAGTAAACAAGGTAATATCCCTGATAAATCTCCTCTTCCAAAGGACATGCATTATGCTGATCGTGCCATTAGGAACCTAGTTACTAGGATACTAAGTGAAGGGCATTCAGTCAAAGGTGTTTCTACACCTCTGTCAAGAAGGGACCCCTCTCCTGAGGAGGAACCCCAATTTAAGAAAGATGATGACTCATCTAGAGCAGAAAAGGAAGTGGCTGCTGAGGGGCTGTGTTCTCTAGGAAAAACCCTACCTAGCAAGAAGCCAGCAAATACGTCTCAGGAGAATATTATTGACCTAGAGGAAGAAAGCTCTGAAGAAGAGGATGACACTTTGGTCCACCTTGTAAAACCAAGTGTAGCTGAGAAACTGAGGACTAGAAAAGGAAAAAGTGTGGCTAAAATGATAACAGCAAGAAGAATGAAGAAGGCTGTTGGTGCAGGACCCTCCAAATCTTGGAGTAAAGTTGAGGTTAGGAAAAGGAAAGAAAGAGACAGTTCTGACTCTGATGAGGATGTCGAAGACGATGTCCCAGACATCTCCCCTGCAAAAAGGCAGGTTGTTAAGAAGTCTCCTGGCAAAACTATTGCTGTGCACCTAGACAATATCTCCTTCCATTTAGAAGATGGTGCTGCAAAATGGAAATTTGTCATCCAGAGGAGGGTAGCTGTTGAAAGAGAGCTTGGAAAAGAGGTTGTAGAGGTAAAGGAAGTAATTGATTTGATCAAAAATGATGGACTAATGAAGACCGTGGTTGCCCTACCCCAATGTTATGAGGGGTTGGTAAAAGAGTTTATTGTGAATATCCCTGAGGATATTTATGAAAGGAGCAGCAGGGAGTTCTGCAAGGTGTTTATAAGGGGTAAATGTGTGAAATTATCACCAAGCATTATCAACAAGTTCCTAGGAAGAGGAACTGATGGAGGAGTGGATCTAGAGACTACAGACAATGAGGTCTGTAGGATTATTGCAGTTGGCCAAGTTAAGGAATGGCCTAGTAGGAATCACTTATCAGCTGGCAAGCTCACTGTCAAATATGCCATCCTACACAAGTTTGGTTCAGCCAACTGGATGCCTACTAATCATATCTCTACCATCTCCATTGGTCTTGGCAGAATCATTCATGCAACTGGAACCAAGATAAACTATGACTTTGGAAGGTTTATATTTGATCAAACTATCAGACATGCCTCCACAAATGCTGTGAAGCTTCCCATTGCCTTCCCATCCATTATTTATAGTATTATCTTGAGTCAACAACCAGACATACTCAATACAAATAACATTCCAAGCTGAAGAAAGCCCCCACTATCCATTCATCATAAGCTGTTTAAGGGAAGTCATGTCAATGATGTTGTCATGACATCTGCCAGAAGGGAGCCTGCATCTCAAGGAAGCTTAATTGATCAACTAAAAGATACCTGCAAGGAACTGGATAATGGTATAAGGGTAGCCAAGGCAAGAAAAGAATCTCTGGAAGTTCTTATTAGGAGCCTAGAAAAGGAAGAAATGGAGAAGGCTGGTGAAGATTCAGATGCCAATACCTCAAGAGAGAGGTCAAAAGCTCAATCCAGTGGTAGCTCTGAAAGCTCTGAAAGCTCTGAAGGTGAAGGTGATACTTCTTCCTCTGATTGATGGTTTCCCCTTTTGTGTTGAAGACTGAAGATTGGGTGAGGTGTGCTGTGAAGATTGTTGTTTTGGAAGCTGTTCTGGTGCTGCTGTGTTTGGAAGACTGAAGTGTTATTGTTTTTTTGAATATGTGTATTTTGTGGCAGTCCTCATTGATGCCTGTTTGTAATATTTTGGGCTCTTAATGAGTTCCTTGGATTTGTTCATTATCTCAGCTATCACAGCTGTGTATAATGATGGTTTGTATCTCCTGAACAATTATGTTTTAACATTTTTAATGTTATAACATCCGTGCTGACATTCTCTGCTAGGCTAATTGACATTTATTTTGTCTAATTGGTCATCTTTGGTCAATTTTGACTAAAATGGGGGAGAAGTATTTATATGGAGCTGGAGCTGTGAGGAGATGTATGTGGCTGGACAGATGGACAACTATTGTTAAACAGTTAAACAAAATGATGTTCTGTTTACAGATGTCAAAGGGGATGTCTGATGTGGTGATACACAGGTGGTGATGTTGAAGCAGATGTCAGAATGACATTCTGATTGTTACAGGTGCTATGGTTACAGGTGCTGTTATTTTCATGGAGATGAATGCACAGATTTAGGGGGAGAAGTAGTACCCTTGTGCATTTGTGTATCTTACTAGTTGCATCCATAACTAGTAATTCTGTTTTTGTTGCATAGATTTAGGGGGAGGAGAAGTACCCTTGTGCATGTGTGTATTACTAGTATCTATTTTTAGTAATTGTGTTTGCTTCTGCTGTTGTTTAACTACTGATAGTTTTCTTGCGAACAAAAAGGACAGATATATGTTTTAGCCAAAATTTGCCAAAGGGGGAGTTTGTTGATTCTAAGTGTTGGCAGCAATTTTGGTAAAACAAAAAGTGTTCACAAGATGTTATGTGTGATGTCTTAACATGAGATATCCTATGTACCTGTTGGAGCTTAAGGAACATAATCATGCAGGATTGTTCAGAATGTCATACACAAAGTCATGGCATCTGATATGTGTGTACCTGCTGGAGTTTAAATGAAAGACATGTTCATGCAGGATTGTTTCAGTATGTCATACACAATGT
Source organism: Lathyrus oleraceus (assembly GCF_024323335.1). NCBI lineage: Eukaryota > Viridiplantae > Streptophyta > Magnoliopsida > Fabales > Fabaceae > Lathyrus > Lathyrus oleraceus. Next base: position 102,625,846 of record NC_066581.1, read on the forward strand.
CATGGCATCTGATATGGTTGTACCTGCTGGAAGTTATAAAAGGAATTATGGAATTATGTAGGATTTTTCCAGGATGTCAGACCCGATGTCATGACATCCTGTACACAGAACATTCAGTGTGAATGTCTGGTGTTTTGTGATTGCACAATTAATGGCAATCTATGTATGATTGAAGATCTGATTTGCAGGCGCATTCAAGCATTGATTACAACCTAATTTACTAATTTTCCATAGAGATCTAACCAGCTGTCATAAGAAGATTTGATTGGAAAATAGATTTAGGGTTTTCAAGATGTCCAAGCCCAGCTGAAAGCTTCTATAAAAAGGGACTTAGAAAACCTGTTTTATAACACAACCAATACTGAGCGAAATATATAGAGAGAGAGAGCTAGGGTTTGTGTCTGTTTAGTCGTGAGACTTGTAAGCCATTCAAGTCATCTTTTGATGATTGAATTGGACTGATTTGTGGTTGTAATTTGTCACTATAAAGCTGTTAAGCAAGAGTGTGTGTCTACTTGATCAAAGTTGTGAAGCAAGATCAAGTGTGTGTCTTCTTGATCAAAGCTGTGAAGCAAGATCAAGAGTGTGTCTTCTTGATTGAAACTGTGAAGTAAAATCAAGAGTGTGTTATTGAAAAGTGTTTTCTTTTCTCAAGGGATTGTTGTTTAAGATCACAGGTGTGATTGTAGGGAAGTGGGTGGGTTCTCATATCTAAGAGTGCTTAGGTAGAAATTGCACAGGTAGAGATTAGGTGAGAAAGACTATAACTTGTTGAAGTGTACGGAGAGTCTTTGAACTGATTCTATTTTAGTGAATTTCCTTCCTGGCTTGGTAGCCCCCAGATGTAGGTGAGTTGGACCGAACTGGGTTAACAATTGCTTGTGTATCGTGCATTACTATTCTCTATCTTTATTCTGTTTGCATTACTCAGATATTAGTGTCGTGACATTACCTTCGACATCTCATATCTGATACCAGAATTTCACTATTTTTTCGGATCAATAAGAAGTAAGCATGTGCTTCTTGGTGTACTATTGAAGCTAAATTCAAAGAAAGTATCTCTAAACTAATGTTGAAGGAATATGATGTCAAACAGGATGTCATAATATTTAATGGTGAAAATTTGAATTCTATCAGATACCTTATTCAACATGGCTGGAACAAGAACCTTGATAGTTATAGTCAACTAATCAAGAATCTTGTTGAAGGAAAGGTTGTTACTCTGGAGCATATGGACAACAAGGAACAACTTATTGTTATGTTTAAAGCAAAGCAAATTGAAAACATAAACAGTGGGATTGGAACTTGCACTATTGAGGAGTTATAGCAATTACAGATGGGGAGGAATGCAACATATTCTTTATATGTCCTCCATGTTCGATGCATAAGTAAAGTGCTATGGTGAAACCTGTTGAAAGATGGAATAAGAGATCTCTGCAAAATACTGGTTTCAAGAAGACATGTTCTGAAGTGGTGACAAAGAAGTTTTGTGTCAACACTCCTAAAACATGTGACATGTGGAAGGAATGCATAAGGCTCTTTGACAGGGGCAAGAGATGGAAGACCACCTGAATGTGTTTAGTTTGTGTGTTTCCACCTGCTATTGTATGCAATATGTGTTCTTCCATTTTTGTTTACATTTACTATTTTTTTAATCAATTTTTGGCTAAATAGGGGGAGTAAAGTGTTAGTATGTTTTTTGTTTGTACCGGTGTTATGGCACATGTCTTGAGATGTTGATTAACATGTTGTGATAGGATTGTACTAATGATAAGGGGAGATTAGTTATTATGGTTGCTTGTTGTTTGCAACGATTTAGGGGGAGCATGATAGTCTGTCATGCTTGTTGGTGTTTCTGTTGCTGCTTCTGCTGGAGTTCTGTGTGTGCATGATTTTTTGTCATGCCTATTTTTGCTCCCTTGAGGGGGAGTCCTGATTATGTGTGACAAGAGGAGTATAGAACCTGTATGTTATGTAACTGCATGATCATATCTGATATTTTTTATATTTGCAGTTTGTACAAAGTTTACATGTTTTCCATGTAACTTGTGTTTGTAGTTTTATTCCTCTCTCCAGATTTATTGTGCTTTGGTTGGTTTAGCAAAATTTTGCCAAAGGGGGAGATTGTTAGGTCTGTGATTTTATGATTGGAAATAATTTTGGTAAAACATGTTTCATTTAGGAAAAATGTATCACAACCTAATGTTGAACAAGGTGTCATCACATCTTGATCAACTGTGAAGCAGGTGCTGCTTATGCTCCTTGTAGGCTGATGTCCTGACAGATGTTATGACATCTTACACCAGTACACTTATATAGGTCTGCAAGTGTGAATCCTTGAAGATTTAATTTTAAAATGTGAGATTCTGGATGATTCTAGTTCTCCTATATGCGCAGCAGATCAAGGATGTTTTAGGAACAATTCAAATTTGATTTGATTTCATAAAAATGATCTTTTGAGACTTTTTAGGAAACATTATAGATTTATTCCTATTATTATGGAGAAGATCTTGCAACTGATTTACAAGAGAATATTAGATCTGATTTGAAGAGTCCAAGTCCATACTACAAGAGTCTATTTATAAGGAATGCCTTAACCTAAATTTTCAAGGAATTCACATTGAAGAAACCATGTGCATAAATAATGATTTAGGGTTTTGAGAGTTCCTTAGGTTTTAGTGTTTGTTTGTATGTCCCTCATGTATCTTTTGATGCATAGAGATTGAATGATTGTACTTGATTCTATACCAAGTTATTATTCTCATTCATGAGTTGTTAAGCAAAGAGTTAAGTATTGTTCTTGGTTGAAGCTTTTAAGAAAAACCAAGTATTGTTTTTGGAAGTGTAATCTTCTGTTTTGGGTTATTGTCAATGGTTTGTGACTTAGGATATCACTGCTATGATTGGAAGTGAGAGGGGGATTCTCATATCTAGAAGGGTTCTAGGTAGAAATTTCATGGGTAATGATTAGACGATAAGTTGTAAACTGGGATTGTTTAGGCTTTGAACTAATACTATTAGTGGATTTCCTTCATAGCTTGGTAGCCCTCAGATGTAGGTGACGTTGCACCGAATTGGGTCAATAATTGATTGTGTCTTTTACCTTCTGTAATTTAATTCTGCATAATTACTATTTTGGTAAAAGTATTTCTGTCAGTAGATGATGTCTTAACATCTGTCTTGACATTGTGTTGTGTGTTGGGACATCAGTCTTGACATCTGTGTTTAAGTGCCAAAATTTCACAACTCACTAGACAGATGGGCCTATAGTTACTCAAGAGCTGAGGATTTCTAATCTTAGGAACAAAAGTGATAAAGGAAGCAGTAACAACCTTAGTTATAGAAGGATTATCATAAAACTCCACCACAAAACAAATTACATCCTCCTTGACCAATTCCCAACAATCCTGCAAGAAGCTAAAGCTAAAACCGCCGGGACCATGACTTTTATCCCCATTACAACTCCATACAGTTGCTTTAATCTCAACTTCACTGAAAGTCTCCTCCAAACTCTTACTATCAACATAAGAAAGACTCACAAACTCCACATCTCCTAAAATAGGCCTAACCCAATTATTTTCCTGAAAATTAGATTTTAAAAAATTCCTCACTTCTTTTTTAATTCCTCCCACATCTTCAATTCTACCTTCAGAAGTGTTGACAACATAAATGTGATTTCTTCTAAACCTAGTCTTCATTGATTTATGGAAAATCATGAGTTACTATCCCCCTCCTTTAGCCACAGTAATCTCGACTTCTGTCTCAACAAATTCTCCTTCAAAAGAATATTATCTAAAACCTTTGAAGAAGCATCTTTTCTGATTGAAGAAGAATCGTCACCACTAGAGCCAACCACACAACCTGCCATCAAATCAAAATCATTCAACTCAATTACTGACTCCTCGATCTTCAAATCTAACCATTTAAAAACCTCAACATTCCACCTTTTTAAAATACACTTAAGAAGTCTGAGTTTCTCTTTCAAAATGAAGTCACCTCTACCTCTGACTACAAAAAACTTTCACTTTTTCTCAACAAACTGCTTAAATTCAGAATGCTTCAACTAACTATTCTTGAACTTGAACGGTTTTGGGCCCCAATCAGTACCACAAGCCTTAAGCTAAATAGGGAAGTGATCAGATAAATCCATCTTACCTATAACCTGACCAACAATCTTCTAATCATCAATCAAATTTTCAGTAAGTAGAAACCTGTCAATCATCCTCATCGTTGTTCTAGCACCAAGTGAAAGTCCCCCCCCCCCCCCCCCCCCCACACACACACACACAAGGAATATCAGTGCACCCTAACTCATCAATAAAACTTTTATATTCCAATATCTCTCCTCTACGACCCCCAATTGAGACCCCTTTTCCTCTCCTGGCTACAAGAAACAGAGTTAAAATCTCCACCCACAATCCAATCTCCTATGTTGAACTTCGTCTTAACCTCTAGCAGCTCCTTCCACATCTTCCTTTTAAGGGCTATCTGACACGAAGAATAAACATTGACAATGAATAAATTCCTCCCCCTCCACTCCGCATTAATCCCCACAAAGCCTTTTCCCTTAAAGCTAAAAGACAGCTTAAGATCCTTCATCCACAGGATGACAATCTCCCCCCCCAGCCGCGCCAACCGCCCATAACTCCGACCATTCAGCATTGGGATCACCCCACAACGACACAATAATATTGAGATCCACCGCTGATAACTTAGACTCCTCAAGGGATCCGGGCCACACTCTAATAACCCATACTAGGGTCCACCACCACTTTTGACTTTGAACCCATATGCGTCATCGAACCCGAGGGAGACATGACACTGTCACCAACAACATCATTCGTATGCCCTTTCACACCAGCTTTTGACTCCTCATTAAAATTTTCCACGACAAAACTCCTTACTTCATTACTGACAACCTTAGATACCATAGGTACCTTTTTGTTAAAAGTCTCTTGAACAGACTCTGAAGCCTTTTTGCCTCGAGCCCCTCCATCATCGACTTGCTCTACTTCCACCTCCTTGGAAATGAAGTCTTCCCATGAAGAGTTGGCATGAGAGGACTCAGACACAGAATCCGACATGCAAGGAACATGTTTCTTCACCATCTTGGACGAGGGACCGAGAGTCTCTTCCACCACTCTGATTCTAAATGACACTCCATTAATGATCACTCTAAACACTTCATTAATTAACATCCCACATGATATTCTTACCATAATGCTTGCCACGTCCATCTTAGAAGGATCAGAAGAGCTATCTTCACAACACACATACTTGCCCACCATGGAAGAAAGGAAAATGAAGAATGGAGTCACCTTAAGAGCAATATACGCTACAGACTGGAAAATTCTTTGCATATTGTACGATGCTCCCGGAGTCAACACCTTCCCGACATAAGCTTTCTCAAATCTAACCAACTCCTCCTTACCAACATCATAGGATACCTGTTGCACCCTAGGGGGAGTAACAACACCATACTTTCTAAGTCCCTGATCACGAGTGACTTTGGCGTAAGTACTACCTTTCACACGAATCCCAGGACCTTCATTAACACGATGAAGACGATCAAAAACTTTTCCTTCCTTAAAAATTACTTCTTTCTTCCCTTTAACATCCATCGGAGGGAAAAATCCTTATACTAAACGTTGAAACCTAGGAATATTAGCAAACAACTTCCTGCCCTCGATCAACAGGTTATCAAGCTTTAGCACCAACCTCTTCACATCTGCAACTTCAAATAAGCGAACAAACCTGTATTTTCTACCTTTCTTGTCCCTCTTAGGCGGAATGACCACCTCATCGATCATACTGAAACCTTCGAATAATAGAAAAAGATCTTTTGCCTTCATATGATCAGGAAACTCAGTGACGAATATTGTTGTAGACTCCGCTACACTCTTCTTCTTCGTCGAAGTCTTTGCATCCCATTTACTCTTCTTACTCCAGATTTTGTTGTTGTTAACTTTGATTCATTCACCTTCTTCTCTAGACACACGACACACTAAAAGATGCCATCTAGGGCAAATAAACAAATCGGAATTTTTTTTTTAGAAAAGTTGGAAAACTGAATTTTTTTTTGAAAAGTATTAGGGAAAGTTAGAGAGAAGGTAGAACTTGTCTCTCATGGCATAACAAAAGTTCATTCCATTCCTTTTTTGTATTTCTTGAATACTCCGTATTTAGACTATGGTTGTGTTGATGTTCATTTAACATATCTTCACAAGGTCAATCATAAAAACCGTTTACCTTTACTAGAGAAATAATACCTCAACCCAAATTTCATTAGACATTTTCTCACTTAATTATCATATCCATGAGCTAAAGAATTAAAACAATATCATGAATTGAATTTATGGGACTAATTAGACCTATTTTACATAATCCCAAGAATTAAAACTAATTGAAATACATGAACTCAACTATTGTGATACAAAACAAAGAAGAACATATTTAACAAATTTAACATACACAACAACACCATCAATCATTATTGATAAACCAATTAGAAACTTCATCAAATCACTAATCTATAAGGTCAGATAAATTAATTGAAAACAATATCAATCTATGTGTATGATCTATGTTATCTAATCATGAAGATATAAGTCTAATATATGCACTTACTTCAAATCAACTCATCGAAAATATTTGCCATGTCAAACTTACAATTCTTACATTCAATAGCATTAACTATCTCATGAAATGCTGAAACACTGCATGGAACAACCAAACCATTTCTCTGTTGAAACCCAAATTCATTGTATGCTTTCTCCAACAACATCTTGAATAATGGATGTCGAAGGTAACTAATTGGAACCACGCATCTCTTTCGTTCTTCCCCAACATATAGTGCAAAAACACCTCTTTTTTTCGATCTTTTTTTCTTGGCTTTTGGCTTTTTTTTCTCTTCACATTCCTTCAATAACTTCTTATGAGCAGGGTCTTGGTCAACTCTACCTACAACCTTCACCTTTTTGACTAGTTTCTTAAGTGATACCATATTTTTCCCTATCATCTTGTTTAATCTAAATACTTTCAACTCAAAGAGATGACCATGATATGTAGAAGAATTGGGTATTGTGATTGAAGTGATAATGACTTATAACAGTAAAAATAATAATATTAAAGAGTTAGTTTCTAGACACTAGTTTTCTTTGATTAAAAAAACACATATCTTCAAAGAGACTAAGAAAGTTAGTCAATGTTACATTTATAATATACCAAATATAAGTCTTTGGGTCAAATCAAAATATTAATTTTTTTAGTAATATTATTAAATTTGTTAGTAATTACAGTAATATTATTTTTATTCATTTATTTTTTAAGAAATTTACTGACCATAAAAAATGTAAAATAAATAAAAATATATATATAAATTTAACCAATGACATTCACAAAAAATAATCAATAAATTAAATGAAACTTCAGAACTAATAATAAACGGCGAGAACGGGTCATTGACATGGATTTTATGTATTTTTTGTAATAAGATATTATTAGAACACTACTAAAAAATGAAATTTAGAGAGGTAAGTTATACACTACTAAAAAACGAAATTTAGAGAGGTAAGTTATAGAGGGAATAAAAATAAATAAATAAATAAATAAATATATATATATATATATATAATATATATATAATATATAGAGAGAGAGAGAGAGAGAGAGAGAGAGAGAGAGAGAGAGAGAGAGAGAGAGAGAGAGAGAGAGAGAGAGAGAGAGAGAGAGAGAGAGAGAGAGAGAGAGAGAGAGGAGAGAGAGAGAGAGAGAGAGAGAGAGAGAGAGAGAGAGAGAGAGAGAGAGAGAGAGAGAGAGAGAGAGAGAGAGGAGAGAGAGAGAGAGAGAGAGAGAGAGAGAGAGAGAGAGAGAGAGAGAGGAGAGAGAGAGAGAGAGAGAGAGAGAGAGAGAGAGAGAGAGAGAGAGAGAGAGAGAGAGAGAGAGAGAGAGAGAGAGAGAGAGGAGAGAGAGAGAGAGAGAGAGAGAGAGAGAGAGAGAGAGAGAGAGAGAGAGAGAGAGAGAGAGAGAGCTGAAATTATGTTACAAGTTGTAATTAACTATTGATTTATATACTAACCCAAGTCCTAATTCAAACTAAATGCAATTGAAATTAAACTCAAATGCATGCATTTAACACCATCCTCGAATTCATGTTTAAGTTTGATAATCAACAACACCAATTACATCCCTCAAATTGATGAAATATTCAGTTTTGATTGCTTTGGTTAGTACATCTGCAAGCTACTTATGAGTGCTGACATGAACAACCTCAAGTACTGAATTCTGAACTTGATTGCGTAGAAAATGGTACTTAATAACAATGTCCTTATTTCTTCCATGAAACACTGGATTCTTGGTAAGACTTATGGAATATTTGTTGTCAATCATTAACTTGACTGATTTGCTCACTTTAAACTTCAATTCCTGCAGAAAATTCATCAACTAAACAACCTGACAAGATGATAAAGCACCAACTATGTATTCAGCTTCACAGGTTGACAATACAACCACTGGTTGCTTCTTGGAGCACAAAATATTGGAGTTCCTAGATACATAAACATTTATCATGTAGTTCTTCTTTTGTCCACTCTGTCACCACACCAGTCTAAGTCTGAGTAGCATGTCAACTCAGCAACATCTGACACTCCATATGAAAACAAAATTTCATGCCTCAGATTCCCTTTCACATATCTCAGAATACTGACTGCAACTTGGTAATGTGACCACTTTAGTTTACTCATAAATATATTCATCATTCCAACTGCATAGCAGATGTCAGGCCTAATGTTACACAGATATCTTAGACAACCAGCCATCTGTTTGAAGGTTATAGCATAACATCCTCACCATCATCATCAGAGTCCGCCATCATGGCACTCTGTAAGACTTCCCCTTTAAAATCAATCTCAGTATCTTGCAACAACTCAAAGTCTGCAAGTGTCATTGGTATTTGTCTAACTCTATGTGGTCTCTATAACTATAAAAGTTCACCTTCATAAGCATGACCACCTTCAGAAGCCCCACCTTCAGAAGTTCTACCTTCATAGGCTAGATCACCTTCAGAGGATAGATCACCTTCAGAGTCAAAGTCACTTTCAAAGTCAGAGTCATCTTCAAATTCAGACTCTCCTTCAGAGTCAAAATCACCCTTAAAGACATATCTCCTTCAGAGGCAGAATCAGACTCTAGTGTTGATATTGCATAGAATTGGATTGAGACTTGCTCCAATCCCATGTTTCTAATTCGTTTACTATGACATCTCTGTTGACTTCAAATTTTTTGATGGCTGTGCAATAGACCTTATAAGCACTTGTATTGTGGTAACCTAGAAACATAACTTTGCTTTTGTCATCCAATTTCCTTCTAGTAGCATCTGATATATGCTTGTAACATACAAAACCAAACACCTTGAAATGGTTGACATTTTCCTTTCTACTAGTCCACTTCTCAATGGGAAATACTTCCTTTAAATTCTTTGTTGGACATCTGTTGAGCACATATGCTAATGTGGCAATTGTTTCACCCCATAATTGCTTAGGTAGATTCTTATTCGTTAGCATGCTCATTGTCATGTCAAACAGAGTTCTATTTATCCATCCAACAATACTATTATGTTGTGGAGTGTATGAATCAGTCACCTCATGATCAATACCATGTTCCTCACATAACTTCTTGAACTCGTTTAGTTGAACTCATATCCACCATCAATTCTGAGGATCTTTAACTGTTATCCACTTTGATTTTCAGTGTTCACTTTGAACTTCTTGAACTCAGTAAACACCTCATGTTTGAACTGAATGAGTTCTACCCATGTCATTCTTATAAACTCATCCACAAATGACACAAATTACTTGTTCCCTCCAAGTTAAGGTAACTCAAATGGACCACATACATTACGATGCACCACACCCAAATCATGAGTTCGTCTTTGAGGCATTTATGATGAGAATGACAATCTTGGTTGCTTTCCTCTCGTGCATATATCGCATGATTTCTCTGGTGCCACAATCTAATGAATTTCATGTACCAGGTTCTTTGAACTCAAATGTCATAAGCTTTTATAGTTCAGATGCCCCAATCTCTTGTACCACTACTCACTTTCCCCTTCAACACTTCTAGCATTAAGGCATTGAGTGTCTATTGTTGCAACATTCACCTTGAATGTTATGTTTCTTCCAAGTTTGGACTGCATAATCAGCTTCTGATTAAAGTCATACAACTTCAAGAGATTGTCCTTCATGGTATGGAAAACTTGTTTCAATCAACTGACATATACTCATCAAATTGTTATTCATGCCAGGAACATACCATACATCCTTGATCGATATAGTTTTGCCATTATTCAATTTCACTATAACATTTCTCATTCCTTTAGCATTCAGATACTCATCATCAGTACATCTGATCTTGGTCTTTTTACCAGAGTCAAAATCAACCAGCTATTGCTTGTTTCCAGTTAGGTGGTTTAAGCAGCCAATGTCCATATACCACCAGTCTACCAATGATCCATATATATTTTCAGATGCCATCAATATTCCATGTTCATCATCAGAATCTCTTCTGCCTATGTTGGCTTCTTCACCCTTACTAACCTTGTTTGACCAACAATCAGCAGCAAAATGGCCAAACTTGTTACAGTTGTAGCACTAAACATTTCTCTTGTTAAACTTATCATTTCCCTTCTGAACATTCTTATATTTCTTATTATAATTGGAAAGTTCTGACTTCTGAACACCACCACCATAGTTTTTCTTGTTCTCTAGTCATGCTTGCTTCTGGTTCTTCTTTCCAGAATAAGCTTTTAGGGCCAGATCTTTCAGAGCCTTTTCTATCTTCTTTTCAAGGTTTCTTTCAATCAGGCACAACTCTTGTGCCTCTAAGCTACTCTAAAGATCTTCAATTCTTATGGTGTTGGTATCTTTAGAGTGTTCTACGGCTACAACTATGTAATCAAACTGAGGAGTAAGAGATCTCAGTACCTTTTCAATGATTACTTTTCAAAAGATTTTCTTCACAATATTGCATTTTATTTGTGACCACAATCACTCTAGAGATGTAATCTAGCACCTTCTCATTGTTCTTCATGTTGAGATTTTCATATTGCTTGCGTAGGAACTACAATTTGACCTTCTTCATCGATGTGTCACCACCATAGCATCGTGCGAGTGTATCCTACGCCATAACACTTTTTGATCCTGCTTCCTCGTTTCACATTGCATACTTCTTTGTGCTTCTGTTGCAATTTCTGTAACTGGCGTGTAACCGTCATTGACGAGATCAAAAACATCTTGAGCTCCAAAAAACACATGCATCTGAGTCGACCACCGATTCTAGTTCTTTTCGTTAAATACTGGAAGCTTTGTGTTCAAGCTACTGTTTTCTTTGTTCATCTTTGTTCTTGTGCAAATCACTCAGTTCTTACCAACACTCGTGTTTTCCAAATCCTGAGAGTCAAGATCTGTGATTCTCTTCGATTTCAAACTTCATTTCAACACAAATTTCAGAAACGAAATCAATCACACACTCACTACACTCGTGTTTCCCTGTGAATCGAACAAGAGCTTCTGATATCAATTGTTGGAGTTCAACAATGAACCTCAATTAACAATGCACAAGAATGAAGAAGATGAAGAACAAATGCAAAGAGAGAGAATGAAATATAACTAACTTTCTCAAAATACAAAATCTAAAATTGGATTACAAATTATAACTAACTATTAGTTTATATACTAACCCAAATCCTAATGCAAATTAAATGCAACTGGAATTAAATTCAAATACAAACACATAATTTGAGATGAATTACTTATTAGTATCCCTGTTAGTTCTTTTGAATAATTTTTATCAATCCTTCCCAAGAAAATTGTAGTTGTGCAAGTTTAAGGTATTGTTGTTATTTGTCATCTATGTGAAACATTGTCATATGGATATTAAGTGAAAAAGAACTAGGAAGGAACATAGTTGTTGAAAGTTGTTGATGTAGTTGCTATTGTGGAATTGAAATGAAACTAATCATAATTCATACTTTTTTTTCTAGTTTGGTTGAACCAATGATTATTACTATTTTAATAATTTTCTAAACAATCGTTTTCGTTACTTGTATAACTCATTTGAATTGAAAATTTTCCCATCAAATTTGAGTGTTTAGAATTTGTACTCATGAATATGTCAATGAAAAATTGTGTGGCAAGAACCTTCCATTTATAGTGCATATTCTTTTTGTGAAATTGAAGATGATGTTGTCTGCTCATAGTTAGAAGTAAATGTGGCAAATAAATCCATTGAGAAAAAATATATTTAATTCATATGCTAAATAATCCATCCAATTCATCATCCATTATAAATAAAAAATTAGTCAATGAATTTCGTTCAATATAAATCCAATTCATCCCACAATTTTTTTAAAATATACTATTGGATGGACTATTTATATATTTAAATCCAACAGTAATTTTATAAAAAAACTAAAAAATATTTATAAAATGATTAATTACTATACACTGTCAATGTAAAAAGATTTACACTGACGATTCATCACCGTCACTCGTTTGTATTATTTTATAAATTTTTAAAATAAAAGTCAAACTTATTTTAATATCCAACGTCTAGGATTCACTGACAGTGTAAAACTGTCAGTGTATTTCAATTAAATCCTTTATAATTTTTTTTAAAAAAATTAAACAAAATATTTTTTGAAAATTCATCGCTTAATACTTTTTTACAATATTTTGTTTTAAATTGCTTAAAAATATTTTTAGAAAGATCTCTCTCTCTAAAAAAGTGTATGATTTTTTTATTTTTAAGTTTTATTTAGATTAAAAAAAATCTTAAAATATATATTTTATTATTTATTTTATTTTCAATTCTGTTTATTCGTTAGGTATTCTCCTATTATATAGGTTGACCGTTAGTTCTTTTTCTGTATATATAGTTAGCTTTTGTAATTATTTGAATAATAAGAGAATTATTTTTTCTTTAACGAGAATTGTTAAATTAGTCTTAATACGGTATCACGAGCAACATATTTTTCTCTTCCTTCATTCAATTCTCACTATGCTCTACATTGAATTTTCTTCTTCCAAGAATCCTTTTTCTCTACACGCATCATTTTGCATGCTTGTCTTCTAGATTTTCCTCTGACGCACCTTATGTCGTATCTCTTCCTCTTTCGTGGCATCCTCTCATTCGCCCTATTTGGATTCTCTTCTTTCCTCCCACGAATCTACAATCATCAAAAATACATGTTTTTCTCTCATGCAAAATCTTTCTCTTTCTTACTCCCTTATTCTCTCAAAATCACCTAGTTTCATACCCAACAAACCCTAATTTTCTCTAGAATTCTTATTCCCCTTCAATCGGTCATCTTTCCTAACATAAACCGTCTTCACCATCCATCCTTTCAGTTTTCCACATGCTACCTCCATTTCAAATTCCCAAGAACCATGTCTGAACCCAATTTTATTGATTTCTCCACTAACCCTTCTAACCCCTACTACATACATCCAAACGAAAATCCCACCCTAATTCTTGTTACCCCGACCTTAGACAACAAAAACTATCTATCTTGGACCCATTCGTTGAAGGTTGCTCTTATTTCCAATAATAAACTCTGATTCATCAACGAAACTTTCCCCAAACCTGCTGCCAATAATCCCCTCCATGATCCCTGGATTTGCTGTAATAATCTTGTCTTATCATGGCTTTAAAGATTTGTTTCAGATTCTATTGCTCAGCCAATTCTCTAGTTCGACAACACTTTTATAGTTTGGGAAAATCTCATAAATCGATTCTCTGAATGTGACATCTTTCGTCTCTTTGATCTTCAAGATGACCTCATCTGTCTTCAACAAGGTTCTCTTGACATCTCCAACTATTACACTCAATTGACATCCATTTGGGAACAAATTGATACATACCTACCTGAAGGAGAAGGGCGATCCATAACGCAGCGGAATTTAAAATTTCTCCTTTAGTGATCCTTACGAATGGGCATTGATCGGTCACCATTTCCATTGAATTCCCGCCGCTAATCCGATATATTTTCATCACCTTGGTAAGATTTATGTTTGTTTTTTGTTGCATTTGAGTCAATTAGCATGTTTTGTTGATATGGTATTGCATTACACTCGATTATGAGTTTATGTCAAAAAGATCTCGTTTATGCTTCGTTTGGTAGTGTCATTGTTACAGGTTTAAAAGCAAGAATGGTGAAGTTCTGGACACTCTGAAGGACAAAAATATGAAAAAACAGCAGGTCAACACGGGCACCCGTGTGCCACAACACTGCCCGTGTTGTTGATCAAGCAGAGCAGAGAGGGAGCAGAAAATAGAGATCAACACGGCCACCCGTGTGCCACCACACGGCCGTGTTGATTAAAACAGTGCATTAACACGGGCGCCCGTGTGTAGGGACACGGCCCGTGTTGTTGCCACTGTAACTTATGCTGAAAATAATTAATGCTGAAGAACAACACGGCCACCCGTGTGCCACCACACGGCCGTGTTGATTGAACGCAGTTTGGAAAACCTAATTTTTGCTGTGTGAACCGATTCTGCTCATTAAGGGTAGTTTGGACCTTTAGCTTGGAAGGGAGTGATCTGAAGCTATAAGAAGGCTTGGAAGAGAAAGAAGAAGGGACCTTTTTACAGACGAACGAAAGCATTGCATTGGAGAAGATAGCGAATACGACGGATTTGAAGACGGCGAGATTCAAGGGTATCAACCATTGAAGATCAAACTCTCATAATTCTTTGTAATGTCTAATCTTTACTTTATGAGTTCTTTAAGTACTATGAGAGGCTAAACCCCCTGATGCTAGGGGGGTGGTCCTGATGTTATCGCATGTTATGAATTTGAACAAATGATTTCTTGATTACTATGTTACTTATTTCAATTCAATTGTGTGATGTTATTATGCTTTTGTATCGGACAAATACAAATTGATCTACGACTTTTAATAACAGGACTGTGATTGTTAGGGTTTTCACACAATTGGGTTTATGAATGCATCATCTAGGACTAGTAACTTTCGTAAATCACCGTAAACCTTGATACTATGTATGATTAAAACCAATGATTAATTGAATGGACATTTGAGTAAGAATTGGTAGTTTAATAGTTTCTTCCTTAAGGACTTAAGTAAGAACATTCTGAGGTTAGGTGATTGAATGTTTCATATGTATTAAGAAAATCTTGACTGAATTCATAACCGGTTAACTCAACCACTCACCCTAGCATCTTTTATCTTAATCAATTATTTTTACTCTTTATGTGTTTACTATTATAAATTCCAAAACAACCAAACCATTATCTTTTTGTTCTGATAGAATCAAATTAAAATAAGTATTTCCTACGCAATCCTTGAGATCGATACTTGGAAATAAAACTCCTTATTACTACATCGGTAAAAATAGTACACTTGCTATTTTTCCGATCAAGTTTTTGGCGCCGTTGCCGGGGATTGCCAAACTACATATTTTAATTTCTATTCTATCGAAATTTTGTTGCTCGCCAACCAAAATTTTATCTGTGACAATCTTGTTAGTCAATTCTAATATTTTTCTAACTTGTGTATGCGAGGTAAGGCCTCAGCAGATTTTTCTTTTTACGCAGATCCCGAAAGAACTCTTCGCGCTAGACTAAGACAAGCTAAGCGAGAAAAAATGGAAATAGAAGGAAAAGCAGAGAAGGAAGTTGTTGCAGTGCACTCAGAGAATTCAGATTCAGAAGCAGAAACAACTCCCGAGGTCATGGCTGCAGAACCACCACCACCAGAGAGACTTCTCGGTGACTATGGTGGAAACAACACTGCGGGTGGTCGTATGACAATTGTCAACCAACCGGTTAATGTGGAACAATTTCAGCTGCATCCCAGCACAATTAATCATCTCGAAAGGCGGTCCTTTTCTGGAAGAGTGAATGAAGATGCCAACAAGCATCTCCAAAGGTTTTTAACTATGAGCACAACGCTGAAAATGCCTGGACATATCGAAGAAGCAATAAGGCTTCGTATGTTCCCATTCACTTTAGCAGATGAAGCCGAAGAGTGGTTCTATTCCTTACCTGCTGGTAGTATCACTACATGGGCGGAGATGGAAACAACATTCTTGCATGAATATTTTCCTGCATCAGTGTTGTCGCATTACGCGAAAAAACCGGCGGGAAAACAAGAACAACAGAGCCGCCACCGTGCGTTATTTATCCCAAAAGAGGGAAAGGAAACGCTCGAAGTAAACCTAGGAATGACATGGTCTCGCGACCAAAGAGAATGGGATCGGGAGTCGGTTATGCGAAGGGAAGGTATTAGCACCCCTACGCATCCGTCGTACTCGACGGGATCCACGCACAATAGGAAGGAAAATGGTTGCTAAAACACTGCTCAAACACACGCACACTGGCTGAAAGAGACACAAGAAAACAGACAAGACTGACTCGGCAGGATACCGCATCCTGGGCCTACTTAGTCTATCAGGCATAGACATCAGAGTCGAAGTAGTTCGGACCGGGGAAACGACACATGCTCGCTAGGATATCGCATCCTATGCATACGTATCTCCTTGGACGAAGGAGAATCAGAGCATTCGTAGCTCGGCTAACACGCACACAAACAAAAGCAGGCAAAGGCAAACGTGGAGCCTGAATGCCAATCACTGGTCTTACATCAGCATTCGAACCAACAAACACACACAGGAAACCAACTGCCAATCGCTGGACTTACGTCGGACTCCAACCAGAAAAGGAGAAACAAACTCACACAAACAAAACAAAAGGGCGCCCGGAGAGATCAGCTCATCTCCTGCCTACGTACCTCATCTGGTATGAGGATCAGGGCGACGTAGTTCCCCTACGGAGGGACACAGGACTAGCCTAACCAGATAACAGAGGGAGACACAACACTAGGGAGACTACGACTCGAGCCTAGATGTTATTATGCAAAATCATCCCTAAGTTAAGGTTTCTAGCTAACTTGCACAGGAAGCAAGCCTATCCTAAACATGACTTGCACAGGAAGCAAGCCACACCTAACCTAACTTGCATAGGAAGTAAGTTAAACTAAACCTAACTTGCACAGGAAGCAAGCTAAAGCAAACACACAAACACAAGTAGCACACACTATATGCAAGCAATGGGCTCAAACAAGGTTAGGTTTTAGTCGAGGGGTCATATCAACCTCAACAAACAAACCACTGGAACTGGGTAGTGTTAGCTCTTAACCTTGCCATTGAGGGGATAAGGTGAAGCAGATGAAAGGAGATGAGGGGTGTGCCTCATTGCTCTTATCCCTGGTCAGGGAGAGCATTTGAATATCAGAAGGTGCGGGAGTTCAGAAAGTAGGAACTCTCTCCACAAGTTAGACTCGATAGATCTTGAGTTTTTACTCGCTATGCATCAACACAGGTAGTGTGAGCAAGGTGAGTGACACACAGAATAGTAGGAGATAGGTTGCATATCTCTTGGATTCTACCAATTGCCTCTTCACTTAGGAGGTCTTTGCATATGTACAAGGACAATTTTAAACAGTCACAAACATTGCCTCTTAAGGAGGACTTCAGACAGGTGCCTGGCCAAGTAACAGGCCAGGTCTTCCAGACTACATGAAGATGAGAAAATATACCTCAATGCAAATTGCTATTCAAGCAAAGCAAAGCAAAGTTCACAAGGAACTATAAGCAACTAAAAGTACCTGAAACCAGTCAGACAACATCAGTATTTAATTCAAAGTTAAATCAAAATGAGATAGAAATCCACAGTCAACACAGTCAGTTAAATGTGCAATGCACAAGGCTCAAGCATATGAGCCAAGCAAGCTACAAAACAAACAAGTTAGTCATGATAATCAAATCAAACTCATTCAACTTGTATAAGTTTCTTTGGGCAATTGCTTCTTAACCTGAAAAAATGAACTCAAACATGAGCAACAGGACCACTAGGACAAGCCTAGGGTCAAAAGGGGATGAGAAAGTCAAAACAGCAAATGGCAAGTGTCCAAAATCAAGTTCAAACAATCAAGAAACAAACTCAATTGGTTCCACAGTCATATCATTCATCATCATCATTTCATAAGCAAAATAGGTCAAGGCATGGCATATGGAAGCTCATAGAAGTCAACAGCAAGACTCAATTCAAAATCAATCATAAACAGTTCCAAAAATCATAAAATAAATCATGATCAAACATAATCCATAGCATGGTAAGCACACCAAATTTCAACTCAATTGGATCATGGGAAGTAGGGAAATGAAAATTAGAAAGGCAGGGCAAGTTCAAACATGCTCAAAGAAGTCAACCAAACATGCACCAACTTGAATAAATCATAAATCAATGATAGCAAATGAGAAATGAATGGGACTAAAACCATGATAAACCTTAAGATGTCTACTAATCACATGACAAATTTCATGTCCATCCAATAATGTATGAGAATTTCACAAAGCATATGGCATCAAGTGTCACAAAAGTCAACATTTTGGTCAAGCAGGGGAGAAAATTCCAAACAATTAGGAAATGCCATCAATAATTCCATAAAAAATCACATGTAAACTAGACATCCATAAGTATGTTCATGCAAAAAATCAGACCAAATTGAGTTCATTAGGCAAGGTAGAAAAAATCATGAAGTTGGACATCAATGGTGTGACACAAATTGTCGCACCCTAATTCAAAAAATCATAACTGACAAACCAGCAAAGATAAATTCACAAACTCTACACCAAAATCACCATGAATGTGTCTAGTTTAAGCACAAAAAATTTGGAAGCCATTGGATAAAGCATCATCATTTCACAATTGATTTGGCAAAGTGTACAAAAAATGGATACATGAACAAAACCCTAGCACAATTAAAAATCCATTCATGTAAAAATTCTGGAAAAAATATGATAATAAACTAGAGATTGAGATGAACAATTTGAAAAAAGTCTCATTAATTTTGGATTAAAATTGGATGACTTATGAATTTTGTAAGTTTGGTCACAAAATGAAATGAATATTGAAGAAAATAACATGAATTAATGGTTTAATGGCACGGAATGGCATTTTTGAAATTATGTAGAACTATAAGTGAAACGCAGCGTATTGAACAGAGGCGTGGCAACCGGCTATTGGTCATGGCAATAAAACAGTAACATCCACATGCAAACAACAACCAAACACGAAATTCTGGAAATGCACTTAGGGTTTATGAAGCTACAGTAGCAACATTCATCTTCTTCAAAATCGTGGAAAATTTTCTTGCCCAGAAATGGAAAACAGACATATCATTAGAACCAGCAAACAACATACATCATAAATCCAACCATCATTTTCATGGAATCGAGCTAATATGGAAGCATCATGCAAAAACAACAATGAACATCAAACTTTAAAAACAAAAATTCTCACTCAATAAACAACCATTTTGCACGATTTAAGCTTCAGAATGACCAGCATAGCAAACTCTATCATAAGCATAGCATGATTTAGTGAATGGTTAAGGTCGAATTCTTACTTGATTTGAAGAACAATTGTGATGTAGTGGTTGTTTGGCTGTGCAAGGCAAAAACAGTTGTTCTACAAGGTTGGTATTGATGAATGGTGGAAGGATTTCAGCTCAGCAGTGTGGATTCCAGCTCAAAACCAAATCTGCCATGAATGGAGCTTGGAAGTAACAGTGGCTCAAGAGGCTTCACAGCTGAAATTCGTGGCTTGCTATAGCTTCCAAAAAGTTGGTAAATGATGGACAAACCAAATCTAGCTCGAGCTCTTTGAAAGTTTTCAGAAAAAATGCAAAATGAAGAATATGAGTCTTTGAGAGAAATGAGTTTTTCTGTTTGTGTAAGAGTGGCTGCTAGGGTTGTTTTGCAGAAAATGGAGCATATATAGTCTAATTAAGGTTGGTTAAACATGATTAATGGAAGTGGTAAACAGAATTTGGTGAGAGAGGTGTTTTGACTAATTTGTGAACTTAAGTCAAATTGTATGGCATGGCTCTTACAGCTGCGAATTTGGGCTTTGAGCAAATCCAAAATGCAATTTCTGGTCATTCTCAATTGGCAAAAGTTGTTGGAAATGGTTATTTTGCAAAGTCATTTTTCAACTCACTTGAATTAATTCATGCTAGTTCAAAAATGCCATTTTGATTGGTGAGTTTTTGGTAAATGGTGATGACAAATTTGGAAAGAGGGAATCAAATGTGACTTGTAGCAAAAAACCCCACCCAATTTGGCCAAATGGTTTGGAAGATATGGCCTTTTGAAGTTCAAAAATTTTTGAGAATGATTTGATCATAACTTTCCAACCATAAATGGGAATTGAGTGTTCTTGGACTTTTTGGAAATGGGAGAACAAGATCTTCAACTTTCATGTTGGGCAAAAATTCATTTGAAGCTTGTATCATGATGTAATTTTGAGGAGAAGAAGTTTCCATTTTTGGCAAATTCCAATTACAGGTCAACTTTCTATTTTTGGAAATTTCTTGTCTGACTTCAAATTCTTCCATGATGATGTTTGACATGTTATATGAGGCTTATATGGACATGATTGAGGCCTCTCAAACCAATTCCCACCATCAAATCCCTGATTAAATGCACATTTGACCAACAGTTGACTTTCTAGGGTTTCTGGTAGACTGCACACTGACTGATGACTTCTGAGCAATCAAACCTTGACCAAATCACTTCAAAAGGACCCCTAGGTCATGTGAACATGTTGGGACCAACCCTAGGGCCTTGGCTCAATGGAATTTGTACTTGCTTGCTTGACTGACTGATCTCCTGACCAGTTTGACCTAATCCAACTGATGATCTTGCACTTGGGCAAAGAGACAATGCAATGTTATGCAGTGGACTATGTTAATGTTATGACCTAATATGAAAATGTATGTACAATGATAGGTGCAAATTTGAGGTGCTACAAGTGTCACTGAGAAAAAGATACGAGATCCTAAACTTCAAGCAGAAGGAGGGTGAGTCACTAGGAGATGCCTATAAAAGATTCAAGAGAATTCTAGTGGGTTGTCCTACTCACAACATGGATGAAACTGAACAAATGCAAATGTTTGTCAATGGTCTTCGAATTCAAACAAGACAAATCCTTGATTCAGCAGCTGGTGGCTCAGCCAACTTTGCAACAGCCACCGGTATGAAGAAGATAATTGAAGTTATTGCCTCGAACGAGCATTTAGAGTTATATGACAGGGTATCAAGCAAATCTGCAGTTATTGACTTGAAGCTTGAAACAAATAAACAGGTGAAAATTGAAGAAGCTGTTGCTGCGGAGGTAGAGAAAAGGTTGAGAGCACTAAACATAGGTGCTCAGAAAGTGGCTCAAGTGCAACAGGCACCGAGTGAAGTGTGTGACATTTGCAATGGACCACACAATACTGTTCATTGTTTTGCAACACCGCAACAGATCGAAGATATAAAATTTTTAAAGCAAAACAATTCCTACTCCAACACCCACAATCTGGGGTGGAAAAATCACCCCAACTTTGCATGGAAGGATCAGAACGGGAATGTGCAACAGCAGGTACAAGGTCAATATCAAAACCAATATCAGCAACAGCAACAACAGGTCCCTAAGAAGGCATATTGGGAGATCACAATTGAAAAGATGGCAGCTAAAAATATGCAATTTGAAGAAGAAACTAGAAACAATCAGAAAAATACCACCGCCTCCCTAAGGAATCTCGAAGTTCAGTTGGGGCAGATAGCACAACAACTGGCAAGTTCTCGAACACCAGGTTCCCTACCAAGTGAAACAGTTCAAAATCCGAGAGGTCAGGAGAATGTTAATACTGTCACGACGACAGAGAAAGAGGTTGTTAAAAAGAAAAAAATTATATCACCGAGCGAGCCGACTAAAGAAGAAACTACAAAAGGAACTAAACCGGTGATTAAGTTGCCCTACCCTCAGAGAGTGACAAAGAAGGAACCTAGTGAGTCATACTTGGAGAAATTCATGACAATGTTTAAAAGGATTGAGGGTCATATGGCCTTGTTTGAAGCACTTGAAAGGATGCCCATGTACAAGAAATTCGTGGAAGAGGTAATGGCTGAAAAGAAACCAACCACCGAAGAACAGGTATCCGGTAAGGAACAATATAATGCAAACTCCCTGGAGCAGAACATTCCTAACAAACAAAAGGATCCAGGAACCGTCACAATACCTTGCACAATCAAAGAAAGAACCTTCAAAAAGGTACTGATAGATTCTGGAGCTAGTGTGAATCTGATGCCATTATCGATCTATCACAGACTGGGTATTAAAAATATCAGTGATATAAAGACCAATCTGAAGTTTGCGGATCACTCAAGAAAGGATGCGTATGGTATAGCTGAAGATGTGCTGGTAACAATAGTTGACTTGACTTTCCTAGTCGATTTTGTAATCCTGGACATACCTGAAGACAATGAGGCACCCATTATTCTAGGTAGACCGTTCATGAAGACGAGTCGATGCAAGCTCGACATGGATGAGTGCACGTTAACCTTGAAAGTTCACAACAAGGAAATAACATTGAATGCTATTGAAAACCAGGAGATGGAGGAAGATACAAAAGCTCAGTATCAAGTAGGCTTAATCAGGACATTGAATACTATCAAAGTCTCACCACTGCCAGTAGCCACCCTAAAGGGAAAGAGTCCTAAAACTGAAAGGATAGTTAAAAAGGAATCGTGGCACAAAGGAGTCCACACTGATAAAAGAGACAACATCCGAGTTGTAGACAAGAGGTGCAACAAGGTTTTGAACCTGAAATACCCCCCATGATAAGGGAAATGAACCGTCGAGCCATGCGACGTTAAACGAAGCGCTTCGTGGGAGGCAACCCACGCGTTTGATTTCTAATTTATTTTGTTTTTCTTTTTCTTTGTGTGTGCTAAAATTTTGTGTAGGGGAGGAGGAGAATTAAAAGGGCAAAGTCACAAACACCTCCAAATGGAAGGAAACCACACAAGTGCAGTAAACCAACAGTAGTCGCTGTGAGTCCTTTGTATCTGGATTTAAACATTGAGGTCAATGTTTAGTTTAGGTGTGGGGGGGTTTTTCCTTTCATGTTTTATTTCCATTGCTTTTGTTGTCGTCGTATTGTTTTTGTTTGTTTTCGTTGTTGACTTGTGTGTATAGAGTGATGAGAAATGGTTGGACGAATCCGGGATCAATGGTAGTGGATGAATGACACTCCTCAAACTTAGGCTGATAAGGTACCCCGGAAGTTGATGCAACCTTGAGAAAAGAAGTCGGACACATTTTGGGGACACCGGACCAAGAAAGCAGTATGGAAAGACCAAGTCAGGAAAGAACCACATAACACGAAGAGATTTCAGAGCTTGCAAGCTAACCAACATGGTGAGATCACAAAAAGTCAAACACGAAATATCAACATGAGAGTTCAGCCAGGTATGACTTTATCACTCTGATTTTGCGTATGTCCTGTTGACACGTCACAACATAACAACACACACTGAGGCAAGTTGTTTGTTTAGCCAGGGCCTTTCTAGCCATCCCTATATGTATGTTTCCCTTCGTAAACCCCGTTGAGCCTTAGACATTTTATTCATTGTAAACCCCATGTTAACGTTTAAGCATCATTCATCATGAACCCCCTGTTAACTTTTAATCATCCATTTCCTTTTGTGTCATAACTCGGTATGATTGTGTGAATTGCAAGATGTGCAATAAAACTAAGTTTGGGGTGGAAATCTTGAAAGAGAAGGCAAGTGCATAAGATGAGATCATACAAAAAGAAAAATAGTATGTATTTTCTTTAAAAGAAAAAAAAAGAGAAAAAAAAAGAGAAAAAAGAAAAGAAAAACAAAAGAGAAAAATGCACTTGCCGAGACCGTAGATTCTAACAGATATAAAATGCTCGGAAAATTTGAGTAGAAAAAGAGTCAAAAGAGTCAAAAGAGTGAAATTAACCCCCAGAGTATATGTGATGCACAGAAAAAGAAAGAAAAATCACACAACATGACTACCGAGTTCAAAACCCTTTGTTATCCAATTTTTTGTTTATCCCACCGTACCCAAGCCCCGTTACAACCTAAAAAGACCTCAAAAAGTGTGTGGAATCTGCTGTGGTAGTGACATTAGAATGTATTCAAAGTTAAGAGTTTGGTATTGCATACTGTGCTGTGAGTGTACACACCTAACCCTGAGAGATATTGTGAGTGTGTGAAAAGCTTGCAGGTGAAGAGGTTTTGGATGTGGAAATGTGGTAAACTGCCTGAATCGGAAAGACCTGAAACTCGATTGGAAAGGAAGAGCACAAATGGTGAAAGACTAGGTTGCATTGTGGAAAACGAATTCGGGGGTGACCTTTGTTTGGACTCAATACATCACTTGAGGACAAGCAATGAGACAAGTTTGGGGTTGTGATCGGTCACCATTTCCATTGAATTCCCGCCGCTAATCCGACATATTTTCATCACCTTGGTAAGATTTATGTTTGTTTTTAGTTGCATTTGAGTCAATTAGCATGTTTTGTTGATATGGTATTGCATTGCATTCGATTATGAGTTTATGTCAAAAAGATCTTGTTTATGCTTCGTTTGGTAGTGTCATTGTTACAGGTTTAAAAGCAAGAATGGTGAAGTTCTGGACACTCTGAAGGACAAAAATATGAAAAAACAGCAGGTCAACACGGGCACCCGTGTGCCACAACACTGCCCGTGTTGTTGATCAAGCAAAGCAGAGAGGGAGCAGAAAATAGAGATCAACACGGCCACCCGTGTGCCACCACACGGCCGTGTTGATTAAAACAGTGCGTTAACACGGGCACCCGTGTGTAGGGACACGGCCCGTGTTGTTGCCATTGTAACTTATGCTGAAAATAATTAATGCTGAAGAACAACACGGCCACCCGTGTGCCACCACACGGCCGTGTTGATTGAACGCAGTTTGGAAAACCTAATTTTTGCTGTGTGAACCGATTCTGCTCATTAAGGGTAGTTTGGACCTTTAGCTTGGAAGGGAGTGATCTGAAGCTATAAGAAGGCTCGGAAGAGAAAGAAGAAGGGACCTTTTTACAGACGAACGAAAGCATTGCATTGGAGAAGATAGCGAATACGACGAATTTGAAGACGGCGAGATTCAAGGGTATCAACCATTGAAGATCAAACTCTCATAATTCTTTGTAATGTCTAATCTTTACTTTATGAGTTCTTTAAGTACTATGAGAGGCTAAACCCCCTGATGCTAGGGGGGTGGTCATGATGTTATCGCATGTTATGAATTTGAACAAATGATTTCTTGATTACTATGTTACTTATTTCAATTCAATTGTGTGATGTTATTATGCTTTTGTATCAGACAAATACAAATTGATCTACGACTTTTAATAACAGGACTGTGATTGTTAGGGTTTTCACACAATTGGGTTTATGAATGCATCATCTAGGACTAGTAACTTTCGTAAATCACCGTAAACCTTGATACTATGTATGATTAAAACCAATGATTAATTGAATGGACATTTGAGTAAGAATTGGTAGTTTAATAGTTTCTTCCTTAAGGACTTAAGTAAGAACATTCTGAGGTTAGGTGATTGAATGTTTCATATGTATTAAGGAAATCTTGACTGAATTCATAACCGGTTAACTCAACCACTCACCCTAGCATCTTTTATCTTAATCAATTATTTTTACTCTTTGTGTGTTTACTATTATAAATTCCAAAACAACCAAACCATTATCTTTTTGTTCTGATAGAATCAAATTAAAATAAGTATTTCCTACGCAATCCTTGAGATCAATACTTGGAAATAAAACTCCTTATTACTACATAGGTAAAAATAGTACACTTGCTATTTTTCCGATCAGGCATGATCAGTGATAGAATCGTTACCTCTTGTGGCGATTGTAACCTGTGATGCAGATCTACAGAGCGATCACGAACGTTGAACGATGACAACGCCTCTACTCAGTCCACACGAACGGATTCCTTCAATCTCAGTGCTAGCTGCTACGAATGAAGGCTTTGAGTGAGAGAGAGAGAGAGAAACGAAATTGCAACTGCACAAATGCTTCTACACAAGGGTTCTATTTATAGAACCACTTGTGTGGGCTGCAAGCTAAAAAGCCCACTCAAGTGTATGTGGCCCATATCTTATAATATGCCAAAATCACTTAAGCGCGTGGTACCTTACCATATTTCGTATTCTACTTAAGTACACCGTACCTTACGATGTTCTACAATTCACTTAAGGGCATCCTACATTACGGTATTCCTTAGTTACTCTATCTCTCATCAATCCGTCCTTTTCTGTGTGACCTTGTAGGTTTTCGCGGCATTGGCAATTATATTAAATCACGTATTTAACATAATAAATAGTGAGTGGTATCTAACAACATATCACTGCTACCCAAGACACGAAAATGTATGTGATATGACAAATCTGGTTGTGATAATACTTAGATGTACAATTACCCTTTTGCCCTTATATTTATATTGAACACAAGGCATAGACCGTGTCATCCTTGTCCAGTTCAATATTGGGCCCATAGACATTTATCCTGTTATGCAGGATGAGAAAATTCCATCTAGGTCACTCATGTCCCTTAGCATGCTTCATGGAGTACCCATCAACTGTCTTTATGGTCATCCAGTTACGGACAATGTTTGATCAGTAATAAGGCACTCGACTCTACATCTAGGGTCCATAGTGGTTTCAGGTTGAAGGGTGGTATACACCATTATCACCATGAGAATAACTTATGACACTTTGCATAACATTCTATATAGTATTCTCATAGCGGGTCAATCTAGTATAAATATTACTCTTAATATTCATACCTATGTTTAAGACTTGATAACTCCTTATCCATGATCCATGAGATGTGATCATCAATCTATATACATAATAATCTTAATGCTTTAATGTTATCCCACTTCACAATAAAGCTCGACTATGGATACTTTAAGAATAGTGTCCTTATGTTTAATGTGATCTCATGATTAAGTCACACTTGATACATTAAACGGACTATCTATTCTAGGGACTTTATTAGACAAACATAATAAAGAAAAAGCCTTTTATTATTAATAAATAATTCGATACAAGTACCAAAAGTATTGGCCTCTAGGGCTTACACCAACACTACCTACCCGACATTGTACATGTGTTATATTGTGCACTTGTGGTTCCGTTTCTGATATGCGGAAATTTCGCGACCAAGACAAGGTCCTCAAATGTCTAAAAAGACTCAACGAACAATTCTGCCATGTCCGTTCACAAATTATGACGATGAAGCCCTCACCCACCCTTGAAAAAACCTTTTCTCTAGTTCTTGGTCAAGAGAAACAACTCACCATCCAACTTCTTTCCTCCTCTGATTCTGAAACCCCTACTCTAGCCTCTCATATTCAACCATATAGTGGCATTAGACGTGGTTATCAACAATCCTTCTCCCGTGGGAGAGGTCGTCACAATTCCTATAGAGGTCGTGGCCCTGTTTCAAGTTATAATCGTGTTTTCACACATTGTGATCGAACCAATCACACGGTCGAAATTTCCTTCGTCAAACATGGTTATCAACTTGGCTTCCAAGATCATCCCAAAAATTCATATGTCAACTCAACCTCTGCCAAAACTTATGTTGTTGCTCCTCTTATATCCTCCACTATTAAGGTCTCAGATCAATATAATCAGTTGATTACCCTCTTACAATAACACCTCACCAACAACACTCATCCGCCCACCACTCCTCTGGATTCAAACTTCAACTTGGTGATTTCTTCGAATGGCAATGTCAACAACATTTCTCCCCCAATGGGTAAGCTTCTTACACCTTGGATAATAGATATTGGTGCTACACAACATATAACATATTCCATATCCAATTTTTCTAATTATCATAAAATCCCTACTTTCACAATGAAAATGCCAAATGATCATACGACTAATGCTACTATTTCTGGAACTGTTATTGTGTCTAACTTTATTACTCTTACGAATGTTTATTACATTCATTCGTTCATTGTTAACTTAATTTATGTTACTCAACTCATTTCTACTTCAAACTATTTTTAAATTTCCATACTATCAAATGTTTGATTTTGCAGAATTCATCCTCGAGAACGATTGGTTTAGCTTACCACTATGGTGATTTATATGTCTTCCATGCTCAACCTCTATGCTGTAATACTTTTCCTCTTTTTAGTAGCAATTTAGTCTCTTCATTAGAGCACGATGCTACCTTATGGCATCATAGGTTAGGGCACATTTCTGATTTTGTACATCAATGTATAACCACATAATTCCCCTTTATCCCTTTTAATAAAATTGGCCCCTGTGACATTTGTCACTTTTCTAAACAAAATATCTCCCTTTTCCTATTAGTCATAGTGTTTCATCTAATATGTTTGATCTCGTTCATGCTGACATTTGAGGACCCTATTCTATCACTCTATTGATGGACATCGTTATTTTTTTACCCTTGTAGATTTATCCAGTTTACATGTATAGTTTTGATGAAACTTAAAAGTGAAACACACAAACATATTTCTACTTTCAACTCCTTTATTGAGAATCAATTCAAAACATCCCTTAAATGCCTTAGAAGGGATAATGGTACTGAATTTCTTATGCATTTTTTTTTTTAATTCTAAAGGGATTCTTCACAATGCTCTTGTATTGAATGTCCACAGCAAAATGGTTTGGTTGGAAGGAAACACCAGCATATCTCGAATGTTGTTCGTTCTCTTTCCTTTCAAGTAAACCTTCCTATTTTTTTTTGACATTTTTCAATACAACATGTTATTCATCTTATAAATAGAATTCCCTCACCTTTACTGAAAAACAAATCCCCCTTTCAACTTTTATATAACAAGAATCTCCCACTTTTGCATTTAAAAACTTTTGGTTGTCTTGCTTTTGCCTCTACTATAACTGCTCATAGAATCAAATTTGACACTCGTGCTAGGAAAACTATTTTTGTAGGTTTTAAAAATGGCACAAAAGGATACTTGTTATATGATTTGCATTCTCATGATTTTTTTTTTGTTTCTAAGAATGTTGTTTTTTATAAATTTGTCTTCCCCTTTCATACTAATATTCGGCCAACCTACAACTTTCCTAAACCCACTACTATCACCAATGAACCTGATCTTGACCCTATCCTACCTTCCCCGCTCATTGCACCCCAACTTGAACCTACTTCACATCCTCATCCTCTCACGCATTCCCCTTATTATTCCCATAACAACAATTCTCTTACTTCCCCAACCACCCCCCCTAACCAAACCAACCCCTTCCTCCCTCTTTACGCACTTCCAATAGAATTAGTCGTCCACCTAACTATCTAAATGACTACTATTGTAACCTTCTGTATAACCACCCAACAACCAACAATATTTTCCATGATAATCCCTTCCATTTTTCCTCTGTCCTCACTTACAACAATTGCTCTCCATCACTTTTGCCTTTCCATCTCCACCCTCACTGAACCAAAAACCTATAACCAAGCCTCTAAACTAGAATGTTGGAACCGTGTTATGCAAACTGAACTTGATGCCCTCACATCCAAAAACACTTGGTCTATAGTTGAATTTCCCCCCAACAAAACACCCATAGATTATAAATGGATATATAAAATTAAATTTCATGCAAATGGCTCTATTGAGCGCTACAAAACACGTCTTGTCGCAAAGGGTTACACTTAAGTCGAAGGTATCGATTATTTTGACACTTTCTCTCCAGTCATAAAGCTCACCGCGGTAAGATCCTTACTCACTTTAACTTATGCCAAAGGCTGGTGTTTAGAGAAATTAGACATTAATAACGCCTTCTTACATGGTGACCTTTATGAAGAGGTCTATATGACATTACCTAAATGCCTTGTTTTACCCCCCTCTGACGACAACAATCCCAAAGTATGCAAGCTGCAAAAGTCCCTTTATAGACTTAAACAAGCTAGCAGACAATGGTATTCTAAGTTGTCTGATTCTTTACTTTCGATCGTTGATAAACATTCCCTTGCTGATTATTCTTTATTTACCAAACATCAGAATTCTTCTTTTATTGCTTTACTAATTTATGTCGATGACATTGTCCTTATTGGAAATGATTTTACAGAAATTCAATATGTTAAATCATACCTTCATGATTATTTTAAAATTAAATATTTAGGAAATCTTAGATATTTCTTGGCATTGAAGTCGTACGCTCTTCCAACGGTACCATTATTAATTAAAGAAAATATACATTTGAATTATTGAAAGATTGTAGGCAACTTTCTACCAAACCATCTAAGACTTATTATGACCATTCCCTTAAACTTGATTGTGCAAATTCTCCTCATTTAGAGGATGAAACTCAATACAGACGTCTCATCGGAAGGCTTTTATATTTAACTACAACTCGTTCTGATATTGCCTTTGTCGTTCAACAACTTAGCCAATATCTTTCCAAATCCAAAATAGTTCATTTTAAATTTGTTGTTCGAATCTTATAATATTTAAAACCTGCCCCTGCTACATACTTATTTTATTCCGCCACCACTAATTTAATTTTATATGGTTTTGCAGATTCTGATTAGGCAGCTTTCCCTACTTTCAAAAAATCAATCATCGGATATGCTGTTTTTCTGGGATCGCCCCTCATTTCCTGGAAATCAAAGAAGCAAACAACGGTTTTGCGTAGC
The DNA here is from genome assembly GCF_024323335.1 of Lathyrus oleraceus. Taxonomy (NCBI): domain Eukaryota; kingdom Viridiplantae; phylum Streptophyta; class Magnoliopsida; order Fabales; family Fabaceae; genus Lathyrus; species Lathyrus oleraceus. The sequence continues at coordinate 102,656,464 of NC_066581.1, forward strand.
AGCTCGGGAGCGGAATATCGAGCCTTAGCAAGTTTGGCTTGTGAGATTCAATGGCTACATAACCTGTTCCATAATTTGAATTACTCTTTCAATCAACCAACATCAGTCGACTGCGATAACAACTCCTCCATTTACCTCGCCCATAATCCATCCTTTCATGAGAGATCAAAACACATTGAAATTGATTATCATGTTACCCGCTAAAAGATTGAAGTTTGAATCATAAAACTCTTTCCCATTCACACTCGTTTGCAGATAACAGATTTCCTAACCAAACCACTTTACAAACCTTCCTTTGAGACTCATATTTCCAAGCTTGGCCTTCAAAATCTCCATAGTCCAACTTGTGGGGTGTCTTAATATAGATACTTTATTATTTTATTTTATTTTCAGTTCTATTTAGGTGTTAAGATTTCTCCTATTATTTAGGTTGACGGATAGTTCTTTCTTTGTATATATAACTAATTTTTATAATCAATTGAATAATAAAAGAATTATTTTTCCTTTAATAAGAATTGTTGAATTAGTCTTAATAAATATTGTAAGTAAAAAAAAGATAAATTTGTTGATAAGTTATAAATCTTCACATGTTATCATTCCATAATCTAATTTAATTACATGCTCGTTTTGTACCAATTGATCTGCTAATTTACGGTAATGAGAATTTCAAAATCATCTTCCTTAAAAATAATTTGTTCCATAAGTTGTGAAGTAGGAGTGTTCATGGGTTCGAGTCGATCCATGAATCCGCTGACCCAAATCGAATCAACCTATAAATTATCTGAACTCATTCATTTACGGTGTATCCAACTCAATCCATAACAACCCGTATAGTTTTGGTTCGAGTATCGGGTTTGAGTTTTGCAACCCGCGAACCCATTGACCCAAATCGAACCAACTCATAAATTATCTGAACTCATTCATTTATGGTATACCCAGCTTAATCCATAACAAATCGTATAGTTTTGGTTCGGGTATCGGGTTTGAGTTTTGCAACCAGCGGACCCGTTAACTCAACCCATTGATGTGTCTTTAGTAATTTCTTATTATTTTTTATTATTATTTTAAATAAAGATACAAAATCAATATCTCATTAATAACCATAATTTTTTCAAAAAAGTTTTATTCTCCACAAATAATACTATTAGGCCAATGAGTTTACGTAAGTATAAGATTAAATATTATTTCCTATTTTTTTGTATCATTTGCAACTTATGTGTTTTATGAAAGTAATGAGTCTTATTGAATTTTATACTACTACAAAGTGTTATGTCATGTTGATGAATTTTATTAGATATTATATTATGTATTTCATCGAATTTGAATGTTATAAACAAGTATGATTATATTGAGTTGTGTTACAGTTTTTTTTTAAATTGACAAAAAATATCATAATTTTTTTTAATTTGAAACCCAACCCACGAACCCAACCTAACCCAACCCATAAATAAATGGGTCGGTTCAGGTCGATTTTGACAATAAAATTACGGATTGGACGAAGAACCCACCCCATTGAAGTTTGAATGAGTTAGGCCAAATCTGGTCCAACCCAATTCGTATACACCCCTATAATGAAGTAGAGAGTATATATATATATATATATATATATATATATATATATATATATATATATATATATATATATATATATATATATATATATATATATATATTAATTACAATACACTGTTAGTGTAAAAAGTTTTACATTGTCGATTCATCACCATCATCCGTTTGTATTACTTTATAGATTTTTAAAATAAAAATCAAACTTCTTTTAATATCCGACGTCTATGATTAATTGACGGTGTAAAATCCTTTTACACTGTCAGTGTATATATATATATATATATATATATATATATATATATATATTATATATAATATATATATATATATATATATATATATATATATATATATATATATTGAGTGAGTAAAAAAATTTAGAGAAAAAATTTAAACTAAAATACATTATTAAAAAATTAATTTAAATATTTAAATTAATTTTATGGGTGAATGGATATTCATCCATCATAAAAATATTAATAGATGAATTGGCTGAATTTTACTTTTAATGGGTGGATTGAATCGATTTTTTTAAATTTTTTTATGAATTAATAAATTGTTTTGATTTATTTATTAACAATCAAATCTATATCTAAAGATTCTATCAATTTGCATTTGATTTAAAACTCTTTAATTTCAAAAGGTTCAATTCATTGGATGATAGTAACTATGATGTTTTCTCTTGAATCTTTGAATTTTCCTCTCCATTATTCTTAACCCTAGAAAATGGTTTATAAGTAACAATATCTATCTGTTTGCCTCAGATTCCTTTTTCTCCATCAGTTGGCCTCCATTTTGTTATTTCAAATTCTTTATCAAGAATGAGGTTTACTTAACATCTAATGGATATTTATGAATTGAGTTATTATTGAGAAGCGGTGGCAACATGAGTACATTACGATTATGAAACTCTAATTTTTATTTTTTTATACTGGTTTTTCAAAACTTTATACCTATCTTTGGGATCCAATTTTTTTAGAACGGTTAAGAAGTGTGGTTGGGCCTAACTCAACCCTACAAAATCGGTTGGTAGAGTGAGGACTACCCCCACTTATAAACACATGTTCAGGTCATATATTATCCGATATGGGACTCATAACACACCCTTTCACATCCAGGAATGGACATTTGGAGCGTGGATATAAATGGTGGATGACCCGATAGCAGAAACCTAATAGTAGGTGACCCAACGGATCTTAAACCAGACTCTGATACCATGTTAAGAATGTGTGGTTTGGCCTAACTCAACCCTACAAAACCGGTTGGTAGAGTGAGGACTGCCCCCACTTATAAACACATGTTCAGGTCATATATTATCCTATGTGGGACTCATAACAAGAACAACCTTATATTCAAGCTCAAATTCAATAGCAAAACTCTTAAATTATGATCAATCAACATCTCTTGAAATTGCAACTATGACCCTTCAAAATAATCATAAATGTTTAAAATATATTAGTGAAACATTAAGAATTAGATCATCATGACATAAAAGTTAAAAAATCCATGATTCAAAAAAAAAGTTTAAAAAATCCATTTTACTATGTCTTTAGTTTCTTCTAACAACATGGTTATTCATGCAGTTTTGACTAATCAACTAACAATCACATAGGCACAGAAATTCATGGTGACTCGACAAAAATCTAACATAGTCTTGGACAATCAACTAACAATTATAGAGAGACAAAAAACATGGCAACTCAACAAAAATCAAACAAATATTTACATAAGCACAAAATTTCACTGCAACTCAACACGAAACTAACATAACTACGCATGTAGTCTTGGCTAGTCAACTAGCAATCCAGAGGCACAAAAAATCGTGAAAACTCAATTGGAATCCAACATATCTACTAATGCAGTCTTGGATAATCAACCAACAATCACAGAGGAACAAAAATTTATGGACGCTAAAAAGGAATCAAACAAGCATAATCAAGAAATTTTGGTTATATTCAACAAACTAACTCATTAATGGTTGACTCAACAATTAACAACTGAAGAGAAAGAATCACCTATAAACAATATTCCATTATTGAAAGACAATGTAATTATGAAATGTAATCTAAAAGGGCATGAATTAGACTTGTTAGTTTTTTCTGATTTTTATGCAAGTTCTTTTTTTTTTTAATTTTCTGATTTAGAATAAGATGTAGGGGTTGTTTTGAATGATAAATAACAGAAAATTAAAGTGCAAAAAAATAAATGACACAAAGATGTATTATGGTTCCTCTTTCAAAATAAAAGTATTCTATTTCCCTCACACTCCGTGAGAGATTTCACTATTGTCATATCTTTGTACAAGTCTACCACTAAGACTTCTCTTACAATCTTCTAACAATAACAAAGAACCACAACACTTCCTTGAATTACAACAACACTAACAACTATGATGAATTGTGAATTAAATCAATTCAAAGGACCTTTTCACAATAATCACCAATAATTAAGCATGTATCTATTTTGACTTGCTTGCATTATAAGATGTATGAAAGTTTTGTCTCTTTCTCTTTAATCACAATACAAACATATACACTTAAGTGCTAATAACTGATATGAATGAAACTTGTTTAAATGATGTGAAAGTTTATTCGTAAAGTTTCATTTGAAAATATATGAACGCTTAACAGTTGTGTTTGAATTGATTTGAAAACTACATTTTGAAAGAGTTTATTGAATTATGTAAAAATGATGTATGCAAGAGATAATTTTGAACTCTAATGTATGAAACTTTATATACATAAAAAAGCATCCTTATGAATTGATGCATATGTTTGGAATCAATTCCATGAAGGTTTGCAATATTTTACACTCATATTTATTTAGATAAAATCATTTTGCTTCAGTGGTAATCGATTACCATAATGCTGTAAAGCTTCCGTACCTATAACCGGTTACGTTAATCGATAATGTTAACCAGTTACAACTTCAGCTGTTAAAAAATTAAAACAAAATTTTCAAACCTATAATTCGTTATAGTTTTTGTGTAACCGGTTACATATGTGCTGAATATGTTAAAAACTTGTTTTTCATAGCTTTAATCAAAAGGCTTAATGCAACTTGATGTAAAAAACTTTAAGATGAATATGCATGATAATTTCTGAGCCATTAAGATATATAATATGAATTATAAAGCATATTTTAACCATTTTGATTATTTTCTTTGATTTTCAAAATTTATGATCACTTGAGTTTGATCGGGCTAGCCTTCAATCTTTTTATTCTTTCAAAAAATTTGTCTTCTTTTTATTAATATGTTTGTCTTCATCAAAACATTAACCAAAGTCAAGAAGAACTATTTTTCACAGAAAAAATGAAACATCACAGACTATATAAAGGAAAAATATTTAACATCTAGAAAAATATAAAGTTACTTAAACTATTTGACCACACACATTCTTGATTTTTTTTAAATACTTTAAACAAATAAACACACATATAATTGGTTCAACACTCACCTACAAAGCAACACAAACATCAAACATGACTACAATCTTCACGCAAAAGAACTAACTCAAATTTGAGGAAACATAGAAGTGGTCCTTGAAACACATAGTTCACCGAACCAACACTTAGATGAAAAATTGAAGATAGTTATTCCACACATTTAAAATAAAGAATAGGGCACACATATCAACTTGGGAAGCGATACATCCTTCATATTATATAGTATCAAAGAGCACAAACAAAATATCAAAAGTAAATAAATGTACATGTATCATCTAAAATACAACACTCACTCACATGGTGGAAATAATATACATTCTTCATGAAGATACTTTATTGGAAAATTAGGGGTATGGGGAATCCTCCGGCCAAGATAGCATTAAAGAACATATTCATTTTACATAAACCAGATATTTATTTCATATCAGAGCTGATGTTTAATCATGATCAAATCTCTAGTTGGTATTGGTCTCAACTTAATATAACTAAATTATGTGTAAACACAAGACAAGACAACCCTCCAAATATACGGGGAATCTACGCCAGAAACCAATGTGTAGCCCTTGAACTCTTGTATCAAAGAGGAATCTCATTTAAACCACATTTGAACTTTCTGAAAATCACTTAGCAAATCAATGAAAAATAAATTAACATTTAATATGATTGATTTGTTTTAGCAACATTAATGGTGAATAGTCTAAAGATGAAGGTGATGAAATGATTTGAATCTCCTATGTTTCAAAGCAAGTCCAATCGAAATTAAAGCATCGATAATTTAATAACAATATTAAACTATTATCATGTTCAGTGACACATCAATTTCGATGAATAAAAAATTAATTAATATGTGAAATATTTGATCCAACTCTAGTATGGTCGAGAGTAGCTTCTTGGTTTGACAATTCGACAAGACCTTAGTATGTCGTCGAAGTCTGTTCACATGTTATAGTCGAAGTATGCTAGGATTGTTAGCATGCAGAATTAACTCTGTTTGTTATGCCCAATTATTTAAATTAGTTTGTTCTCCAAGTTAACTTGTGTAATGAGTCTGTGTGTAAAAGTCCATTAGTTTAGTATGTTAGTTTTCTTATAAATAGCATACTAGTCTCTCATCATTGCATAATGCAAATCCTAATTAGGGTGAGAGAGGTTATTTGCTATTCTATAACACTTGTAATCTTGTTTCAAAGAGAAAGTAAAGAATAACCGTTTATAACCAATTTCATTGTGTTCTTATTGTTTTCTTCTTTTCAACCTTTGGGTTTCTTACCTATCAAGAAACCAATTATACTTTGTAATTCCGGCATCATTTCACAACAAATTGGTGCGGTGAGCGTGGACACAAGAGGTGTATCACCAGTCGAGATGTAGTTTTCAATGAAGTTGAGATGACTTTCAAAAAAACCGATGACGTTAGTCGAAGTGCATAGATATCTGAAGAAGAGATAGAACAAGAAGAAATTCCTGTTGAGGTGGAGCATGTCGATGCTGAATTGCGTATTCCACATCAAGTTGAAGAAGCGACACAAGATGTTGAAGATACTGAGAAAGATGAGTAAATTGTCCATGACTACATGTTGGCAAGAGATAGGCCGAGAAGAGTCATCAAGCCACCTCAAAGACTTAGGTATGCAGATCTCATAGCTTACACCTTAATATCTACAAGTGAGGTTCTAGATGAAGAACCCAGAAACTATAAGGAAGTTATGAGAAGTCAAAATAGGACTGAATGGCTGAAGGGCATGGATGATGAGATGAAGTCTCTTCATGATAGCCACTATATACAGTTGATAAAGCTGCATGAAGAAATCTAGTTTGTTCCCTTGATGTTATAGAGTTTGTTCCAAGGTGGAGATTTGTGAGATATTGGATCGAACTCTAGTATGGTCGAAGGCTAGCTTCTTGGTTCGACAATTTGACAGGACCTTAACATGTCGTCGAAGTCTGTTCACATGATGTAGTCGAAGTATGCTAGAATTGTTAGCATGTCGAATTGGGCTTGTTTGTTATGCCCGATTGTTTAAGTTAGTTTATTCTATAAGCTAACTTGTGTAATGGGCTTGTGTGTAAAAACCCATTAGTTTAGTATGTTAGTTTTCTTATAAATAACATACTAGTATCTCATCATTGCATAATACAAATCCTAATTAGGGTGAGAAAGGTTATTTGTTATTCTATAACACTTGTAATTTTATTTCAAAGAGAAAGTAAAGAATAGTAGTTTATAACTAATTTCATTGTGTTCTTATTGTTTTCTTCTTTTTAACCCTTGTGGGTTTCTTACCGATCAAGAAAGCAATTATACTTTGTAATTCTGACATCGTTTTCAAAACAAAATATTACCTCAAACAAGTGCCAAAAACAATTTGACAAGAGAAAAAAAATTACCTAAATTTTGAAGTTAGCAACAAGATTAGCTTCATGACATGCAAACATATAACCAATCAAAGAAAATTTTGAAGAAGTGAAAATTCATCCATTAAAATTGGATCATCGTGAATTTGAAGAGGTGAGGTCGAAAATGAGAAGTTCTATAAAGATTAAGAATCATTTCGAGGGGCAATAACAACGGTGGGACTAGTGAATAGGTTTCACGACAAATGAAGAGAAATTTATCACTTTAGTGATGAAAAAAAGGGAAAGTGTGTGAGTGATCTTACATGTTATCACTTTTAATATATTAGATTTAAATCATTTATTTAATCTACTAGTTATTTTTTTGAATTTTACCGCTGAGGGACTTAATCGAACTCCCTCTCTTCATGTTTACATGATTCGTTTACTTAACAAGCCTTGAAGCTTCGGAAGGAGAAGGGCGATCCAAAACGCAGCGGAATTTAAAATTTCTCCTTTAGTGATCCTTACGAATGAGCATGATCAGTGATAGAATCGTTACCTCTTGTGGTGATTGTAACCTTTTATGCAGATCTACGGAGCGATCACGAACGTTGAACGATGACAACGCCTCTACTAAGTTCACACGAACGGATTCCTTCAATCTCAGTGCTAGCTGCTACGAATGAAGGCTTTGAGTGAGAGAGAGAGAAACGAAATTGAAACTGCACAAGTGCTTCTACACAAGGGTTGATCCGCTGTCGCGTGCAGATCAAAACGAGTAATTTTGTAAAAACGTAATACAGCGACAATTAAACTCGGATATCGTCTCAAGGATTCTTGTTTGTAATAATTAAACGTAATCGAATGGGGGGGGGGGTAGATTTGGTGTTCAATTACAAAAATATAGAAAATAAGTAATTATGAAAAATGATTATTTGAATAAGCTGAAACGAATCAACCCACTATATCATCTTCCGACTTATCATTGATCCCTATAAAATTCAAATTCCCTAAACGGGTCTGATCCTATTCGAATACAAAAACTACGGACAAGCGCAATAACAATTATACGAAGTCTGTCCCTGAATTCCGAGTAAAGCAAACGGATTAAAACTATTGCGAATTAAGCAAACGCAATATGATCGAACGCGATAATGCAAAAGCTACACTAATCACGAAATTGATTCAAAAGCAGACAACAATCAAATTAAAGAATTCTATCATGTAAAAACAATTAAATTAAGCAAGTAATTGTGATTATAGATATAATTCAAAGGAACAAATTAATGGAAAATTATAAAAGAACCTCAAAGTGGCATCCGATTACAGTGAATTGATTCTTGGGAAATTAGTTCTCCATAGTCATTCTTTGCTAGACCTAGGGGAAAACAAAGACCCGTTTTACAACTCAACTGGGTCGACCCAGCCCACTACAAATGACCCAACAAAAATACAAATAAAATTCTGCAACTTCAACAGACTTTCTGGCCCTGCTACAGTCTGATTAAGCTCTCGACTTATGAACAAAAGTTGTAGATCTTTTTCTTAGCTTTCCATCGACTGGTAGCACGTCTCAATGCGATACTCCTAGCTCAAGATATGATTTTTCTCGCGAAAGCTACTAATGCTGAAAATTAAATACGAAAATTAAATAAGTGCAAAAATAACATAAATTATGAAAACACATTAAAACATAAAAATAATCAAAGCAAACCAAAGAAATGCTTGAGTACAAACATGAAAGAACATGCATCAAAATGCACTGATCAAGGGTTCTATTTATAGAACCACTTGTGTGGGCTGCAGCTAAAAAGCTCACTCAAGTGTATGTGGCCCATATCGTATAATATGCCAATATCACTTAAGCGCGTGGTACCTTACCATATTTCGTATTCTACTTAAGTACACCGTACCTTACGATGTTCTATAATTCACTTAAGTGCATCGTACATTACGGTATTCCTTAGTTACTCTATCTCTCATCAATACGTCCTTTTGTGTGTGACCCTGTAGGTTTTCGCGACATTGGCAATTATATTAAATCACGTATTTAACATAATAAACAGTGAGCGGTATCTAGCAACACATCACTGCTACCCAAGACACGAAAATGTCATGTGATCTGACAAATCCTTCTGTGATAATACTTATGTGTACAATTACCCTTTTGCCCTTATGTCTATATTGAACACAAGACATATACCATGTCATCCTTGTCCAGTTTAATATTGGGCCCATAGACATTTATCCTGTTACGCAGGATGGATAAATTCCATCTAGGTCACTCATGTCCCTTAGCATGCTTCGTGGAGTACCTATGAACTGTCTTTATGGTCATCCAATTACGAACAACGTTTGATCAGCAATAAGGCACTCGACTCTACATCTAGGGTCCATAGTGGTTTCAGGTCGAAGGGTGATATACACCATTATCACCATGAGAATAACTTATGACACTTTGCATAACATTCTATATAGTATTCTCATAGCGGGTCAATCCAGTATAAATATTACTCTTAATATTCATACCTATGTTTAAGACTTGATAACTCCTTATCCATGATCCATGAGATATGATCATCAGTCTATATACATAATAGTCTTAATGCTTTAATGTTATCCCACTTCACAATAAAGCTCGACTACAGATACTTTAAGAATAGTGTCCTTATGTTTAATGTGATCTCATGATTAAGTCACACTTGATACATTAAACGGACTATCTATTCTAGGGACTTTATTAAACAAACATAATAAAGAAAAAGCCTTTTATTATTAATAAATAATTCTATACAAGTACCAAAAGTATTGGCCTCTAGGGCTTAAACCAACAATCTCCCACTATCACTAGAGCCAATCAGGCATACCCCTAATTCCCATAGATCTAGTATGGCCATCATGCTTCTGCTGCGCAAGAGGCTCTGTCAGTGGGTCAACAATATTGTCAAGTGTAGGTACTCTGCATATTTTCACATCTCCTCTATCTATTATCTCTCGAATGTGGTGATAACGCCTAAGTATGTGTTTGGATCGTTGGTGAAATCTAGGCTCCTTAGCTTGTGCGATAGCACCATTATTATCACAATAGAGACCAATGGGATCCACAATGCTAGGAACTATGCCAAGTTCACTAATGAACTTTTTGACCCAAACAACGTCCTTTGCTGCACTTGAGGCAGCAATATACTCGGCCTCGGTTGTAGAATCAGCAACTGTATCTTGCTTTGAACTTTTCCAGCTCACAGCGCCACCGTTTAAGAAAAACACATAACCAGATTGCGATCTAAAGTCATCCTTATTTGTCTGGAAGCTAGCATCGGTGTATCCAATTACAGCCAACTCTTCATGACCTCCATATATCAAGAATGAGTCCTTAGTCCTTCTCAAATACTTAAGGATATTCTTGACAGCTACCCAATGAGCATCACCAGGATCAGATTGGTACCTACTCGTTGCACTCAAAGCATACGAGACATCTGGTCGAGTATATAACATGGCATACATGATAGATCCTATTACAGATGCATATGGAATGTTATTCATGCGATCCCTTTCTTCCTTAGTTGAAGGGGATTATGTTTTTGATAGACACAAGCCATGTTGCATAGGTATGAATCCTTTCTTGGAATCATACATATTAAAGTGTCTCAGCACTTTGTCTATGTACGTACTCTAACTTAGGCCAAGTAGTTTTTGTGATCTATCTCTATAGATTCTGATTCCTAATATATAGGCTGCTTCACCTAGGCCCTTCATAGAAAAGCATTTCCCCAACCAAGACTTTACTTGTTGCAGGGTAGGGACATGTTTCCAATGAGTAATATGTCATCTACATATAATACCAGGAAAATGATCATGCTCCCACTAACCTTCTTGTAGACACAAGGCTCATCTTCGTTCTTGATGAATCCATATTATTTTACTGTTTCATCAAAATGAAGATTCCAGCTTCTGGAAGCTCGCTTCAATCCATAGATTGATCTTTGTAACTTACATATCTTTTGGGCTTCTTCTGGTATGTCAAATCCTTCAGGGTGTGTCATGTACACATCCTCAAGAAGATTCCCATTAAGGAAAGCAGTTTTGACATCCATCTGCCATATTTCATAATCATGATCTGCAGCGATAGCAAGTAAAATCCGAACAGATTTAAGCATTGCAATTGGTGAAAAGGTTTCATCATAGTCAACCCCATGAATTTATTTATATCCTTTTGCAATCAGTCTTGCCTTATAGGTAGTACCTTACTGTAACACCCTTTTTTTCTACCCCAAATTACTTAGCATATAATCAGAGTAAATAAGCACGCATATAAAGAAAAGGGCGTCACATCGACGTTTTCGAAACTTAACACTTTCAAAAACCAACAATACACCTGGCCAGTTGAAGTAACACATTTTACTCATCATGAATATTCAAGCAATATGCATTCGCAGCGGAAAATAAAGAATACTCATGTATTTCATAAAAATGATCCATGTCCCATACCATGATCATCTCTCAATAATTACTTCCAATTAAAATAAAACAATTAATGACATAAAACATATCTAAATAAGACACGAGTTCAATACCACTAATCTACCCAGTGTTACATGACCAGAGCATTGACTCAGTACCTAATTTCAAACTAAATACGGAAACTCTCCAGCTATTCTTGAGCGAGCTACCGTCCACCTACTCCAGCAATACTACTCTGTAGTATCTGCGCGATACCCATGAAAAGGTAACATTCAAACAGAAAGGGTGAGAATTCAAATCATTATGAAATAGCATAATAAGGCACAATGAATTAAAACACAATTTAAGAATTCATCACACTTGGTATAATCACGTCAATAATATTAACCAACAATTATCTCACATATTTCAAACGTACATCGCATCCACATCAATACACGCATTCAATGATCACATAACTATAGACGACTCAATGCAAGACAATGTGACTCTATGCATGTGGTACCTCAATGTGAACTCAAAGTTTCACCGCTTTCCGATTCAATATCTAGAATCCAAGCCACGCTTCCGATCCGGACAAGACCAAAGCCCTACGTCTGTTTCCAATAAAGAATCACCGCTTAATACTACGCCTAATCCCAATTAAGGATTAACGTCTGCTACGTCTGTTTCCAATGAAGGATCACCGCTTAATACTACGCCTGATTCCAAGTAAGAATCAACGTCTGCTCATGTGAACCCACAGTTTCACCACTTCCACAATGAAGTCAACCATGCTATGAATGAATGCACACATACCAACACATATGCAATTAAGACCATCTATATACCGTCTTAACATCCCACATATCACCATGACTCATAATTGGTACATATACACATTCATCACAACACATCAATTACGATTACATATACACATCCATAACCATAAATCATTCACAATCCAATAATGGTATACATACACATTCATACAATATTTTATTTTCATCATGATAAAATTCATGGCATTTATAAATCACATAATATTTTATAACATGGAACAATAATAATAATCCTTTACGTTATCTTTAGTCATGTTATTTCACAATCAAACATATCAACCATGTTTAACACCCATCAAAATAAAACTCATAGAATTTGTAAGACGCATAATACACTATAATATGATATCATAATAATAGCCTTTTTCATTATCTTACTAATGCATCCGTCCGCATTCAAAACGGAGCTATAATGCTCAATTAATTCATTAATCTATCTTAATCAAGATTTAGATTAATATTTATTCATTGCATAAGTATTCAACAATAACCTTTCTAGCCTAGTGGTAAGGCATGTACAGTTTCAGGGAGGTCTTGGGTTCGAACCCCACTGGTGACTAATTCTGTACAGACATTTGAACCCCACTGGTGACTAATTCTGTACAGACAGAAGATTAAATTTTGTTTTGCGTTAACCGATTAACCCTTGGCCTTACCAAGGTCCAAACTTGGTTTGTGTACATGGAATCCATTTCAGATTTCATAGCTTCTAGCCACTTCTCAGACTCGGGACCAGTTATGGCCTCTTGGTAGGTCACAGGCTCATCTTGATCCATGAGTAATACATCACCTTGATCAGTTATGAGATATCCATATCTCTCATGTTGGTGACGTATCCTGCTTGACCTACGTTGGTCTTGTTCTACTTGAGCAGGTTGCTCTTCCATAACTACTTGTGTTTCCTGCTCTAATTCCTCCATAGGTGTATCGATGCTTTGTGATTCTTGAATTTCTTCAAGCTCTACTTTCCTCCCACTGATTCCTTTGGAAATAAAATCCTTTTCTAGGAAAACTCCAGTTCGAGCGACAAACATTTTGCCCTCAGAAGTATTGTAGAAGTAATACCCTCTTGTTTCTTTAGGATACCCGACAAATAAGCATTTGTCAGATTTGGGCTCAAGCTTAGTTGAAATTTGTCGTTTCACATAAACTTCGCAACCCCAAATCTTCATGTAAGACATATGTGGTTTCTTACCACTCCATATCTCATATGGTGTCTTCTCAACCTTTTTGGATGGAACACGGTTAAGTGTGTAAGCTGCTGTCAATAGTGCATGTCCCCAAAAGGAGTTTGGAAGATCGGCGTGACTCATCATGGATCGGACCATGTCTAACAAGGTTCGATTTCTTCTCTCAGATACACCATTCCATTGGGGTGTTCCAGGAGGAGTAAGTTGGGATAGGATCCCACACTTTTTCAGATGGTCATCAAACTCTAGGCTTAAATACCTACCACCTCGATCTGATCGAAGAGTTTTAATATTCTTACCTAGTTGGTTTTGTACTTCATTCTTGAATTCCTTGAACTTTTAAAAGGACTCTGATTTGTGTTTCATTAAATACACATACCCATATCTACTGAAATCATCAGTAAATATGATGAAGTACTGAAAACCTCATCTGACTGGTATGTTCAGTGGTCCATATACATCAGTATGTATGAGGGCCAAAAGATCATTAGCTCTTTCACATTTTCCTGTGAATGGAGACTTTGTCATCTTTCCAATTAAACAAGATCTGCATGTCTCATATGATTCATAATCAAAAGAGTCCAAGAGTCCATCTTTATGGAGTTTGGAAATGCGTTTCTCATTTATGTGGCCTAATCGACAATGCCAAAGGTAAGTTGGATTTAACTCATTAGGTTTCATCCTTTTAGTATTAATGTTATAAATAGGCATTTCAAGATCAAGGACATATAGTCCATTGTTCATTTGTGCAGTAGCATAGAATATATCATTCAAATAAATTGAGCAACAATTGTTCTTTATTATAAATGAAAAACCAAACTTGTCCAAACAAGAAACAAAAATAATATTCCTGCTAATTACAGGTACATAATAACAGTTCTCTAACTGAATTATTAAACCACTAGGTAAAGTCAATACATAAGTTCCTACGGCTAAAGCAACAACCTTTGCTCCATTGCCAACTCATATGTCAACTTCACCTTTTGCCAAATCTCCACTCCTTTTTAGCCCCTGCACATTGGTACAAATGTGAGAACCGCATCCAGTATCTAATACCCATGATGCAGAAGTAGATAAATTAATTTCAATAACAAAAATACCTGAAGTTGAAGTCTCTACTCCATTCTTCTTATCTTCCAGGTACTTTAGGCAGTTTCTCTTCCAGTGTCCGATCTTACCGCAATGAAAGCAGGTGCCTTCTTTTGCTATGCCTCCACTAGGCTTCAAAGCAGCAACAGTGGGTTAGGGTTTGGCAACTTCCTTGCCTTTCCCTTTATCACCCTGCTTGGTGGGTCTTTTGTTCTGTCTCTTTCCATTTCTGATCATCAGAATGGACTTCCCTTTTGACTTCAGATTCTGCTCAGCAGTTCTTAACATGGCTAGCAGTTCATGAAGAGATTTGTCCATATCATTCATATTGAAATTTAGGACAAATTAACTGAACCTATTTGGCAACGATTGCAAGATTAAATCAGTCGCAAGTTCCTTTCCAAGGGGAAAACCCAACCTCTCAAGGTTCTCCACATACCCAATCATCTTAAGCACATGGGGACCTACAGGGGCTCCCTCAGCTAACTTGCCTTGAAAAAGGGATTTTGAAACTTCAAACCTTTCATGCCTTGCTTGCTCTTGATAGAGCATCTTCAAGTGTTCGATCATATCGAACGCTACCATGTTCTCATGTTGTTTTTGCAACTCTGAGTTCATGGTAGCTAGCATGAGACAAGCAGTTTCATTGGCATCATCGACATGCTTCTTATAAGCATCTCTTTCTACCTTAGGTGCAAAACTAGGAGGTTCCTCTTCAGGAACAGGTTTCTCCAAGACATACAACTTTCTATCATGTTTGAGGACAATCCTCAGATTTCGGTGTCAATCCAAAAAATTTGTCCCAGACAACTTTTCCTTGTCAAGGATTGATCGCAAAATGTTGTTAGAGGTGTTTGTTGTCATGGTAATCTACATGAAAATAATGAAAATATAAGTATCAATAACATATTTAATTAGGCCTTTAATTAAATATGCTCCCACTATTTTACTCAAAACAAATGACCCTCACCATTTGATTCAGAAAATCCCGTTGGAAGATTTTCTAGTGGGTCGAGATCCATATTTCACTTTGTTTTAAGTTCACATAGGCGGATTACACAAAACTAGGTTATTTAGGTAGGAACTCCTTCCAATTGTATCTAATACAACTCTCGAATATTTTAGTTGGGTGAATAACTCCTTATTCCAATCCATCACATGGATCATTTCCAACTCTTGCTTCTAAACATATATAATCTTATTATAATTTGTTTAGTTAAGTTTGACCCATTGTTTTTGTTGGTGTAAGCCCTAGAGGCCAATACATTTTGGTACTTGTATCGAATAATAAAAGGCATTCTCTTTATTATGGTTGATTAATAAAGTCTCTGGAATAGATAGTCCGTTTAATGTATTAAGTGTGACTTAATCATGAGAACACATTAAACATAAGGACACTATTCCTAAAGTATCCGTAGTCGAGCTTTAGTGTGAAGTGTGATAACATTAAAGCATTAAGACTATTATGTTTGTAGACTGATGATCACATCTCATGGATCATGGATAAAGAGTTATCAAGTCTTAAACATAAGTATGAATATTAGGAGTAATATTTATACCGGATTGACCCGCTATGAGAATACTATATAGAAACTTATGTAAAGTGTCATAAGTTATTCTCATGGTGATAATAGTGTATTCCACTCTTCGACCTGAAACCACTATGGATCCTAGATGTAGAGTCGAGTGCTTCATTGCTGATCCAACGTTGTCCGTAACTGGATAACCATAAAGACAGTTGATGGGTACTCCACGAAGCATGCTGAGGGACATGAGTGACCTAGATGGAATTTGCCCATCCTGCATATCAGGATAAATGTCTATGGGCCCAATATTGAACTGGACAAGGATGACACGGTCTATGCCTTGTGTTCAATATAGACATAAGGGCAAAAGAGTAATTATACACATAAGTATTATCACAGAAGGAATTGTCAGATCACATGACATTTTCGTGTCTTGGGTAGCAGTGATGTGTTGCTAGATACCGCTCACTGTTTATTATGTTAAATGCGTGATTTAATATAATTGCCAATGTCATGAAAACCTACAGGGTCACACACAAAGGACGGATTGATGATAGATAGAGTAACTAAGGAATACCGTAAGGTACGGTGCCCTTAAGTGAATTATAGAACATCGTAAGGTACGGTGTACTTGAGTAGAATACGAAATATGGTAAAGTACTACGGGCTTAAGTGATTTTGGGCATATTATAAGATATGGGCCAAAATACACTTAAGTGGGCTTTTAAGTTTAAAGCCCACACAAGTGGTTCTATAAATATAACCCTTGTGCAGAAGCATTCATTGCGGTTGCATTATTTTTGTTTTCTCACTCTCTCTCTCTCTCTCACTCAAAGCCTTCACTCGTACCAGCTAGCACTGAGATTGAAGGAATCCGTTCGTGTGGACTGAGTAGAGACGTTGTCATCGTTCAACGTTCGTGATCGCTCCGTGGATCTGCATCAAAGGTTTTGATCGTCACAAGAGATCTGCACCAAAGGTTTCAGTCGTCACAAGAGGTAAATATTCTATCACTGATCATGACCATTCGTAAGGATCTCTAAAGGAGAAAATTTTAATTTCCGTTGCGTTTTGGACCGCAATTCTCCTTCAGTTTTAACAATTGGATATTATAATTATCCCATCGCACCTTACTAATATAGAACATGCACCTCGCGTAGGCGAAACCTACATTATCTGATACTAGTCTTGATGAGTGCTAAAACTTGGAAAGCATAAACTTAATATTTAATTTGAGGGAATTTGCAATTATTCTGATCTCACCGGCTTATTTATCATATAAATCGTCTCTCACATGCATCAACATACATTCACATGCATCAACATACATAATGAAATAGTTATGGCCCCTAGCGCAATTGTTCTCCCAAGCCAATGAGAGAACCTAAGCTAACCTAATAACGATCTAAGCTTCTCCAAGTAAGATCTTCAAGGTTGTCCTCCTTTGATATTGAATTCTTCTCTTTCTTCATAACATTACATTACATAAAAGAAACTCGTTTTACATACGAGGGAGTGAGATGAGAAAAGAAGTTACATTAAGAGATTAAAAGAGAGGCACGACACGCAGGTCGTATTTTAAAACCCAAAACAAAATAAAGGAAAACTAAGGCCATAACCGATCACCACAAGACAATAATAATAAACACATTATCATTATTATTAATTTTAATTCTTTTAATTAATTAAAACCAAATTAAATTTCGGCGACCAATCACACTACGCAGAGTTAGCCGGGGTTGTAGGGGCAGCGTCCCGCGCTGAAAATTTTAATGAACAATTCATTTGAAATCGACGTTGTTTTTCGCATCAACACTTGATACTTTAAAACATAACTCTTGCGCAGTCACAACCCTAATCGCATAACTCTTTGACAACACAACCCTTGTGCCGTCATTAACCCTAATACACCAATATCAGTCCGTCAAACACACCTCGATTGTTGATTCAGTATGATTGATCAATACGTCATTGCTTCACCATACTAATGTCGGATCAAGAAGCAAACGACCATTGATCGCTCAAAGGAAAACAACCATTAAGTGTTTGAATGAAAGAAACAGAAACAGTATATCATATATACCGTATTTTGCATCAGGATTACTTATATCATATATATAACTTGACCGATCTCAATTGCATAACCTATGGACAATTGATGTATCACTGTTTCACCATCCTAATGTCGGATTCCGAAGCATAGTCAACATCAATCATCCAAATCGTACACACATGATGCCAAATTTAATTACTCATTTATTCTTTGATTCATTTTGTCTTTTAATCGTATTAATACATAAAATAAACAGTTATCAGATGCATGGTTTCGTAAGTGGCTCTGATACCACTGAAGGAGAAGGGCGATCCAAAATGCAGCGGAATTTAAAATTTCTCCTTTAGTGATCCTTACGAATGGGCATGATCAGTGATAGAATCGTTACCTCTTGTGGTGATTGTAACCTTTGATGCAGATCTACGGAGCGATCACGAACGTTGAACGATGACAACGCCTCTACTAAGTCCACACGAACGAATTCCTTCAATCTCAGTGCTAGTTGCTACGAATGAAGGCTTTGACTGAGAGAGAGAGAGAAACGAAATTGAAACTACACAAATGCTTCTACACAAGGGTTCTATTTATAGAACCACTTGTGTGGCTGCAAGCTAAAAAGCCCATTCAAGTGTATGTGGCCCATATCTTATAATATGCCAATATCACTTAAGCGCGTGGTACCTTACCATATTTCGTATTCTACTTAAGTATACCGCACCTTACGATGTTCTACAATTCACTTAAGTGCACCGTACATTACGGTATTCCTTAGTTACTCTATCTCTCATCAATCCGTCCTTTTATGTGTGACCCTGTAGGTTTTCGCGGTATTGGCAATTATATTAAATCACGTATTTAACATAATAAACAGTGAGCGGTATCTAGCAACACATCACTACTACCCAAGACACGAAAATGTCATGTGATCTGACAAATCCTTCTGTGATAATACTTATGTGTACAATTACCCTTTTGCCCTTATGTCTATATTGAACACAAGGCATAGACCGTGTCATCCTTATCCAGTTCAATATTGGGCCCATAGACATTTATCCTGTTACGCAGGATGGGCAAATTCCATCTAGGTCACTCATGTCCCTTAGCATGCTTCGTGGAGTACCCATCAACTGTCTTTATGGTCATCCAATTATGGACAACGTTTGATCAGCAATAAGGCACTTGACTCTACATCTAGGGTCCATAGTGGTTTCAGGTCGAAGGGTGATATACACCATTATCACCATGAGAATAACTTATGACACTTTGCATAACATTCTATATAGTATTCTCATAGCGGGTCAATCAAGTATAAATATTACTCTTAATATTCATACCTATGTTTAAGAGTTGATAACTAATTATCCATGATCCATGAGATGTGATCATCAGCCTATATACATAATAGTCTTAATGCTTTAATGTTATCCCACTTCACAATAAAGCTCGACTACGGACACTTTAAGAATAGTGTCCTTATGTTTAATGTGATCTCATGATTAAGTCACACTTGATACATTAAACGAACTATTTATTCTAGGGACTTTATTAAACAAACATAATAAAGAAAAAGCCTTTTATTATTAATAAATAATTCGATACAAGTACCAAAAGTATTGGCCTCTAGGACTTACACCAACAACTTCAAAGTGTGAAAGAGAGAAAGTGTGAAATCTTGCCTTATCGCGTGTGAGTGAACCGTGTTTTGTAAAAACATAAGGGCTTTTTCATAAAGTTATACGGCTAAATCACACATATTCTAAAACAAGTTTTTAAGCCTCAATTTCTTAAAAAATATCTCTAAAAATGTTTTGGAGTCGTGTCAATTGAATCGAAAACTGTCATAATAGTTTTGGATAAAATTTTATATTATCCTGTCGATTGACACTCATACCTAATCGATTGGGTTAGTGTAAAAGTTGTCATTAACCGTTTGTGACAATGTCTTAATGAAAGGCAACATCTTTGTGTATTTTCTTTCCTTTTAAACTTTCATAATCGTTTATTTTTTGGGCTTCCAATTGATTGACCCATTAATTTTGGCTATTAAAATCTCCTTTGTGTCAATCTCTAGCCTATAAATAAAGGTTCTTCCCTTCACAATTTCACATCCAGAAAACGTGAACATTCTATCTCACTTATCACTCTCTCTTAAATATTTTTAACTTTCTCTCACATAATTTTAGTTGTAGTGCTACGAGAAAGTACTTATGTTTAGTGAGGAATTTTTGTATTCTGGAAAGCGCATTGTTGTAAATTTACCAAGAAGTATTTTTTATTTTGGTTGAATAATTTTTCCACAAAAGAGTGTTTGTTTGATTTCAAAGTTAAACCCTTTAAAAACTTTGGTTTGAGGATTTAAGTTTTAAGTCACCGTTCAGTTCGTAAGCTAAGTCTGGTTAAAAAACTTACTTCGATTCGAGATCATACTGATTCAAAATCTCAAATAGGTTGGTGATTTCATCTATGTCAAAATCTCAATGTGGTTCAAGGTAAGCATGATTTAAAATCTCATCTTGGTTCGTGGTCATCCTAGTCAAAATCCTGGTTTGGTTCGTGAGTTCATCCTGGTCAAAAGCTCACCTTGGTTCAAGATAAGTCCGTAGAAAATTTTGGTTTAACTTGGTGACTAACCGCTTTAAGTCGTTGTTTGGAAAGAAGACTAACTGTTTCAATCTGCTATTTGAAAAAAGAAGACTAACTACTTCAATCCACTGTTTGGAAGGAAGACTAACTCCTTCTCTCTATTGTTCGTTGTTTGGTTGGGAAGTTAGTCTGAAATTTTATTTTTTTTCTTGTATAAAAGGGTTCAAGAGTTTAACTTACTAAAAACTCTTAAGAGTTATTATATACTCTCAAGATCAAATTTTAGGGACATGATTAAGACTTCTTGACTTAACATTTATAAATTTCTAGTGTCATTTTTCTTTCTCTTAACTATTTATTTTTTTTGCATATTTACTTTCCGCTATTAATTTGTAAAAAAAATTAAAATATTTTTAAACTCTAAAAAAATCATAAAAATTTTTTAAACTATAATTTTTCTAAAATCCACAATTCCCATCATCTTATCTTCAAAATCACATGTCCAACAAAATATACTTTAAAGTTTACATAGAGAACATGATATAGAAATTAATAGAGCAAGTGGATCACACTCGTTACCCGACCAAGATTTATTAGGAGATTCAAGCTCACAACATGCTACTCAACCATAGAAAATCCATCTTTCTAGTATGAGCAGAAAAATTTACTAGATTTTACCTAACCTAAGAAGTCTAAATCCTAAATGACATGTTGATCACACTCTCCTTGTTCATAGCCAGATTAGTACATCATTACTTACCCCCCTCTAAATATTATTAAAGAAATAAGTGTCATTCAAGTGGACATACAATGCAAGAAGGCTTGGCCACAACTAAAGCAAATCATCTCCCAATACCTAGTACTATCAAGACCATCTAAGGTGAGTTTTTCTTATACCTAGCCGTCTTATTTATGTAAACCCCAAAGGAATAGAAACCATACTACTGCATTGCACGATTCGGATACATACTCGTACCCGATACGAATACGGTATGGAATAGGGTTTATAGGAAAAATTCAGTACTACAAATTTTCTTTTAAATTATACTTATAAAAATATCATAAAATAATTATATTTATTAAAATAATAGTAAAAAAAATTATATTGTTCAAATAATAATAAAATATTAAAATTAAAAAGTAATTTGTTCAAACAAGCACAACAACATAAAAAATCACATCTCAATGATCTTTTAACTTAATTAGAATTCTGAATTTGAATTCAACCATGAACATACACTTATGTTAAATTCTCTTCGTGTTGAGAAAATCCGATTTCTATGGGAAGAAAAAAAATTGAAAGCTAACTCTATTAAACTTGGAGATATTTATGCATTACAACATCTATATCTGTCTATGATACAAGCACATACTTCAAATCAATTCATCACAAATATTTGCCATATCAAACTTACAATTGTTACATTCTATAGCTTTAACCACTTCATGAAAAGCTGAAACACTACATGGAACAACCAAACCATTCCTTTGCTGAAATCCAAATTCATTGTATGCTTTCTCCAACAACATCTTCAATAAGGGATGACAAAGGTAACCAGTTGGAACCTCATATCTCTCTCGTTCCTCCCCAACATATAGTGCAAAAACACCACTTTTTTTGGACCCAATATTTTTACCAATTTCCTTCAACAACTCGTATTGAGCAAGGTCAGAGTCAACTCTACCTACAAGTTTCACCTTTTTGGCTAGTTTCTTGATTGATACAATCTTTTTCCCTAGCATCTTGTTGATTTTCAATCAAAATCACCTTCAAAGAAATTTTAGTTTTAGGAAGATATGAATGAGAGATATAGATAAATGTTGTGTAGAGGAATTGACTATTATTGTGCAGGGTGAAGTGATAATGACTTGTAGCATTATCTTTGAATAAGATAACAATAGAATGAAAAAAAAAATGAAAGAGTCACTTTCTTAGTTTTGAATACATGACTCGAGAGTTATTTTATTCATTTCAAATATATACAATGAAACATTAATCTTATTTTTTAATAACAACTAGGTTTAGACTGCTTGAGTACTTCTCTTTCTGGTGGAAAAAAAAACTAACAAATGAGTGTCTTCAAAGAAACAAAGAAAGTAATTCCATGTTATAGATATTATTATTATATATATTTGTGATTTGTAAAATCGACATCCGTGACACGTGGCTCACTTTGTAGTTTTTGGTGTATGAATATACTTTTGAGATTTATATAAATAATATATAACTAGAAAGTAATTAAAAGACAAAGAGAGAAATACACGGTGTCCTTATAGTGTTGAATTTTTTTTTGGTGTTCATGTATGTTAACCCATTTGTTAATTAGAAGTAGATTTTGGTGCTAAGAAAACACAAGTGCCAATGAAATACCGACACAAGTCATTTGGTTGGTTAACAAGCCAAAATTTAATATGATTGATAGTGACATTCAATTACTCCCTCCGTTCTCTTTTAAGTGTCATTTTTTGACTTTTTATACATATCAAGAAAGCTAATTATTATTGTTACTTTTCAAACAATAATTCTTTTTTTACCTATAATACCCTTAATTATTTATTACCGCGCAGAGTCAAGCTTCCCCTACTCTTACAACTCCTCCCGCGAGGACAGTCATCTCTAAAGTAGTTACCTCAACAGTGCCTGCTGCCACTGCTCACTTCGCTCCTAGTATGCCTGCTGGATTCCCTTGGGGAATGCCACCTAACTTTGTGCCAGAGGGTTTCGCTCCCACTCTTGCTTCTATACCGGCATCTAGCCCGATCCTGTCTGTGCCACCTCCCGTTTTGCACACTTTGCCACGTGTTGATGACACCATCTACCATTCCGAGCCATCTGAGGGCCTGAACGTTTATGAGAAGATGGACGAGATGAAGGATCAATTCCTTGAGTTGCGCAAGGAACTGAAGACGCTGAGAGGCAAAGATCTGTTTGGCAAGAGTGCTGCTGAATTGTGCTTAGTGCCCAACGTGAAGATCCCAGTCAAATTCAAAGTGCCCGACTTTGAGAAGTATAAGGGAAATACATGTCCACTCAGCCATCTTGTGATGTATGCTCGCAAGATGTCAACCCAAATAGACAATGATCAGCTGCTGATTCACTACTTTCAGGATAGCCTGACAGGTGTTGCGCTCCGTTGGTATATGGGGCTAGAGAGTTCAAGCATCCGCACTTTCAATGATCTTGGAGAGGCTTTTGTGAAACAGTATAAATACAATATGGACATGGCTCCAGATAGAGATCAGCTGAGGGCAATGTCCCAAAAAGACAAAGAGACCTTCAAGGAATACGCCCAGAGGTGGCGAGAACTGGCAGCTCAGATAGTGCCCCCATTGGAGGAGAAAGAGATGACAAAGATCTTCCTGAAGACTTTGAGCTCTTTCTACTATGAGCGCATGATTGCTAGTGCTCCCTCGGACTTTACCGAAATGGTAAATATGGGGATGAGGCTAGAAGAGGGAGTCCGCGAAGGATGGTTATCCCGTGATGAAATTCGGCAAAGAAATATGGAGGATTTGCCAGGAAGAAAGAAGGGGAGACTCATGTTGTTTCTTCCCATGTTAAAATAAGGCCCTCTGTGAGGAGGAAGAAAGTCCGACTAACTGTTAACCAACACCAGGTGGCTCATATAGCACCTGCTTTCAGAGAAGCTCAACAATGACAACAACAACAACATCGTCAACAATAGGCTTACCAGCCTCGCAACAATAACAACACCAGCACCAGTAACTATGAGAGGAAGAGGGTGACTTTTGACCCGATTCCTATGACCTATGTTGAACTTTATCCTTCCTTAATCGATAGGAAGTTGATCACTCCACGAGATCCTCCTGCTGTGCCAGCCAATCCCTAATGGTGGTACAAGCCCGAACTTCATTGTGTGTATCATTCCGGTGCTCACGGACATGATGTGGAGAATTGTTTTCCTTTGAAGACCAAGGTGCAAGACCTTGTGAGAAGTGGGATACTATTCTTTAAGGATGCAGACCCGAATGTGAAGAAGAACCCATTGCCTGAGCATGGGAAGGCAGTTGTCAATATGGTTCAGGGTTGGCCTGGAAAATACAAAGTCCTTTTTGTGAATGACATAAGGCAATCCTTGGTAGAGATGCATAGGCTGTTGTGTGAACACAATCATTATGAGCATGATCATGATAGGTGCCAGGTGTGCACTGTTAATGAGAGAGGATGCCTCCAAGTAAGGAAGGACATCCAAGAGATGTTAGACCAATGGATGATTGAGATACTTCAGAATCGTAATGAGGATGAAGTTGATGTTATCACTCCAGTATTCAAAATTCCTGATCCTGTTGCCATTAGGTATGATGGCAGCAAGAAGAAGGTGATGCCCACTCTTGTGATCAAGCCAATGGGCTCCGCCCCGTACGTATCAGATAAAGCATTCACATACCGTTATAACACTGTTATGCTAGAAGATGGGAAGGAGGTGTCATTTCCCTCAACCTTTGTCGTAAGCATTTTCGACGTTAGTGGAGTGACTCGTAGTGGTCGTGTTTTCTCGGCTCATCCGAAATCCCGCGAAGACGTCGTAAAGAGAGATGCTGATAATCCTGTCGGTCCTGTG
Source organism: Lathyrus oleraceus (assembly GCF_024323335.1). NCBI lineage: Eukaryota > Viridiplantae > Streptophyta > Magnoliopsida > Fabales > Fabaceae > Lathyrus > Lathyrus oleraceus. The sequence goes on from NC_066581.1 coordinate 102,682,123, forward strand.
GGGACTTCTTCTTCGAATCATTCTACTCCTGTTGTGAAGGGCGTTGACCCTGTTGTTATCAAATCTGTTAAAGCTCTTATCCTGGTTGGCCAGTCTGGCATGTTGAAAGAGGATGGTGATGAGATGTTGAGGCTCATCAAGAGGAGTGAGTACAATGTTGTGGAGCAGTTGCTTCAAACTCCATCAAAGATATCTGTCCTATCTTTGCTGATGAATTCAGAGCCACACCGTGAAGCGTTACAAAGGGTGTTGGATGTGGCATATGTGGATCACGACGTCACAATTGAGCAGTTTGATAGCATTGTTGCAAATATAACTACCTGCAATAATTTGAGCTTCTGTGATGATGATCTTCCCGAGGAGGGAAAAGACCATAATTTGGCTTTACATATCTCCATGAACTGTAAAGAAGATGCCTTGTCCAATGTGTTGGTGGATACAGGGTCATCCCTTAATGTATTGCCAAAATCCACTCTTGCCAAACTTTCATATCAGGGGCCTCACATGAGTCAAAGTGGAGTGGTAGTGAAAGCTTTTGATGGATCACGTAAAACTGTGATCGGTGAATTAGAACTCCCGATCAAGATTGGACCCAGTGATTTCCAGATCACTTTCTAGGTTATGGATATACATCCGTCATACAGTTGTTTGCTTGGTAGACCAAGGATTCACGAGGCAGGTGCCGTGACATCTACCCTACACCAAAAGTTGAAGTTTATCAAGAACAAAAAGTTGGTGGTGATAGGGGGAGAGAAGGCTCTCTTGGTCAGCCATTTATCTTCCTTTTCCTACATTGATGTTGAGGATGAGGTTGGAACGCCATTCCAAGCCTTATCTATTGTTGAGCCTTCTAGGAAAGGACTTTCTTCATTTGTCTCCTATAATGACGTGAAGTTGGCCATCGAGCATGGTGCAACTACTGGTTTGGGAAAAATGACAAAATGGAAGATAATAAGTCACGGGATGGTATAGGGTATTCTTCTGGTGTTTCTAATGATCTTGGGTTGTTTCAGAGTGGAGGTTTCATCCATACCGTTGAAGATCAGGAAGCTGCTGCCATCGTGGAAGAAGATGAAGAGGAAGACGTTGACAACTTTGTCATACCTGGAGGAATCTGCAATAATTGGGTCGCTGTTGATGTTCCAACAGTTATCCATAAGTCAACGTAATGTGTTCATTTTGTTTAAAAACCCTTCTCCCATGCCAAAAGGAGAAGTGAAGACATTGTTGGCATAATTGATTAATACAATGATATTCATTCGATAATCGCATGTTAAATGTTTGTTTTCATTCTTTTTTTGCTTTTTTGGTTTTTGCATGAAATTGGTGATCACCATAAAACCCTAAAAATAAAATAAAATCAATTTTTTCATTTGCATAATGATTTGCCTTGTTTGAATTCTGAAATCTCTTTTATACTCAAAATCATTATGCAAGTTAATCAAACCCATTGAACATAATGATCCAACACCATCTCCCAACTTTGAGTTCCCTGTATTTGAGGCAGAAGAAGATGATGTTGAAGAGATTCCTGATGAGATTACCCGTCTGCTTGAGCACGAGGAGAAGATTATTTAGCCACATCTTGAGAATCTGGAAACAATCAACTTGGGGTCTGAAGACTGCATTGGTGAAGTGAAGATTGGGGCACTCGTGGAAGAGTCTGTTAAGAAGGGGTTGATTGAGTTGCTACGAGAATATGTCGACGTCTTTGCCTGGTTGTATGGACACATGCCTGGTCTAGATACTGATATCGTGCAACACTTCTTACCATTGAAGCCTGAGTGTGTGCCTGTGAAGCAAAAGCTCAGAAGAACTCATCCTGATATGGCAGTGAAGACTAAAGAAGAAGTTCATAAGCAAATTGATGCGGGGTTTCTAGTGAATTCTACATATCCTCAATGGGTGGCCAATATTGTGCCTGTACCTAAGAAAGATGGAAAAGTCCGAATGTGTGTGGATCACTGCGACTTGAATAAAGCTAGTCCAAAAGATTATTTTCCTCTACCACACATTGATATGTTGGTAGACAATACGGCTAAATTCAATGTCTTTTCCTTTATGGACGGGTTTTTCGGTTATAATCAGATTAAAATGGTACCCGAGGATATGGAGAAGACAACATTCATCACACCTTGGGGAATATTCTGTTATCGAGTGATGCCCTTCGGTTTGAAGAGCGCCGGAGCCACGTATCAACGTGCTATGACTACCTTGTTTGATGATATGATGCATAAGGAGATAAAGGTATATGTCGATGATATGATTGTAAAGTCGAAGACGGAAGTTGAACATGTAGAACACTTGTTGAAGCTTTTCCAGCGTTTTAGGAAGTTGTTGATTCTAAGAGTTGGCAGCAATTTTGGTAAAACAAAGAGTGTTCACAAGATGTCATGTGTGATGTCTTAACATAAGATATCCTATGTACCTGCTGGAGTTGAAGAACATATGCAAGCAGGATTGTTTCAAAATGCCACATACATTAACAAGGCTTCTGATATTGGTTGTACCTGCTGGAGCTTATATGGAAGACATATGCTGCAGGATTGTTTCAGTTGACATACTCATTGTCATGGTAACTGATATGGTTGTACCTGCTATAAAAGGAAACTGGATTATGCAGGATTTTTCCAGATGTCAGACCCAATGTCATGACATCCTGTACACAGAACATTCAGTATGAATGTCTGGTGTTTTGTGATTGCACAATTGGTGGCAATCATTGGTTGATTAAAGATATGGCTAGCTGGCGCATTCTTTCAGGGATATCAACCAAATTTGTTTATTTTCCAAGGAGATCTTTACAGCTGATATGAAAAGATTTGATTGGAAAATATATCTAGGATTTTCAAGGTGTCCATTACTTCTATAAAAAAGGACTTAGAAAACCTGATTATACACACAACCAAGACTGAGCGAAATTTAGAGAGAGAGCTAGGGTTTGTGTCTGTAGGTCATTCAAGTCGTCCATTGATGATTGAATTGGACTGATTTGTCTTCTTGATCAAAGCTTTGAAGCAAGATCAAGAGTGTGTCTTCTTGATTGAAACTGTGAAGTAAAATCAAGAATATTGTAATTGAAAAGTATTTTCTTTTCACAAGGGATTGTTGTTTAAAATCACGGGTGTGTGATTGTAAGGGAAGTGAGTGGGTTCTCATATCTAAGAGTGCTTAGGTAGAAATTGCACGGGTAGAGATTATGTGAGAAAGATTGTAACTTGGTGAAGTGTACGGATAGTCTTTGGACTAATTCTATTTTAGTGGATTTCCTTCCTGGCTTGGTAGCCCCCAGACGTAGGTGAGTTGCACCGAACTGGGTTAACAATTGCTCGTGTTATTTGCTTTACCATTCTGTTTTTGTTTATCCATTGTTTATAACCAGATATCAGTGTCGTAACATTATCTTCGACATCTTATATCTGATACCAGAATTTCAATTGGTATCAGAGCAGGCATCCTGCTCTGGTTCTGGGTGAGATCTAGGGGCAATACTTTCTGGTACAATGGAGAGAGATGGAGGATCTGTTCATAGGCCACCAATTTTGGATGGTTCTAACTATGACTATTGGAAACCTAGAATGGTAGCTTTTTTAAAATCCCTTGATAACAAGGCTTGGAAAGCTGTGCTAACAGGTTGGGTGCATCCTGTCATTACTAAAGAAGGAGTAGCCACCACTGAGAAGAAGCCTGAAGAACAATGGTCCAAGGAGGAGGATGATCTCGCTCTTGGAAATTCTAAAGCTTTGAATGCCATCTTCAATGGAGTGGACAAGAATATTTTCAGGCTGATAAATAACTGTGAAATAGCCAAAGAGGCTTGGGACACTCTCAAGACCACTCATGAAGGCACATCTAGGGTAAAGATGTCGAGACTTCAGCTGCTCACCTCCAAGTTTGAAAACTTAAGAATGAAAGAAGATGAAAATATTCATGAATTTTACATGAGAATTCTTGAAATTGCCAATGCCTCTGGAGCTTTGGGCGAGAAAATGCCAGATGAAAAGCTTGTAAGAAAAATATTAAGATCACTCCCCAAGAGATTTGCTATGAAAGTCACAGCCATAGAAGAATCTCAAGACATCTCAAATATGAGAGTGGATGAGCTAATTGGGTCCCTCCAAACATTTGAGATGGGAATATGTGATGGAGCGGAAAAGAAGGCCAAGAGCATAGCATTTATGTCAAACACCGAAGAGGAAGATGAGGTAGATGGTTACGACATTGATGGAGACCTGGAAAATGAGATAGCAATGCTGGGAAGACAGTTCAACAAACTAATGAAAAAGGTAGACGTCAGAGCTAAGGGCAATGTCAAAAACATCACATTTGACATCAATAAATCCAACAGCTTTGGTAAGACCACAAAGTCTGAAGAGAAGCCCAAAGAAGTTCAGTGCTATGAGTGTAATGGATATGGTCATATTAAAACTGAATGTGGAACCTACCTCAGGAAACAAAAGAGGAGCCTTGTAGCCTCTTGGTCTGATGGAAGTGAAACTGAAGAAGCCATAAATCATGTGAATGCTTTGATAGGAAGATGGGGGTTTGAGGAAGAGTCAATGGATGATGAAAGATCCGTTGAAGAGCTGGACACTACCTACAAAGAGTTGTGCCACAGAAGGGCAGGAGTGTGCAGACAGGTTGAAAGATAGAAGCAAGTGATAGCTCAGCTGAAAAATGAGAAGAAAGAGTATATGGAAACCATCTCAAAATTGGAAACTGAGGCTGTATTCTTGAATTCCAAATTAGATGAGATGACTAAGTATGTAAAAATGCTTAACAATGTGTCGCATTACACGAAAAACCTGTGGGGAAAAGAAACAGAGCCGCCACCGTGCGTTATTTATCCCAAAGTAGGGAAAGGAAACGCTCGAAGTAAACCTGGAAAGGAATGGTCTCGCGACCAGAGATTGATAGGATCGGGAGTCGGTTATGCGAAGGGAAGGTATTAGCACCCCTACGCATCCGTCGTACTCGACGGGATCCACGCTCAGAAAGAATAGAAGAAAGGTTGCTAAAGAAACTGCTCAAAACTGCACACCGGAATCAAACACAGAGGAAAGACGGAAGAAGCGGAACTCGGCAGGATGTCGCATCCTGGGCCTACGTAGTTTGTCAGACACAAACATCAGAGTCGACGTAGTTCGGGAATAGGGGAAACGTGCTCGCTAGGATATCGCATCCTATGCATATGTATCTTCTCTAACCAGAGAAAGAATCAGAGCACTCGTAGCTCGGCTAACGCACGCCAAACAAAACGCTAAACAGAGACACTGAGACGTCAAAGCAAACTGGAAATGGAATGCCAATTGCCGGTCTTACATCCAACTCCATACAACACAGACACACAGGAAACCGACTGCCAATCGCTGGACTTACGTCAGACTCCAAGTAGGCCAACACACGCAGGAAACCGACTGCCAATCGCTGGTCTTACGTCAGACTCCAAACGAAGAACAAACAAACGCAGGAAACCGACTGCCAATCGTTGGACTTACGTCAGACTCCAAACAAGCAAACAAACAAAACAAAAAGGTTGCCCGGAGAGATCAGCTCAATCTCCTGCCTACGTACCTCATCTGGTATGAGGATCAGGGCGACGTAGTTCCCCTTAACAGGGAAAAAACTTCTATCCTAACCAGAGATTAGGGAGATAACAACTAGAAGGGAGACTACGACTCGAGCCTAGAAGTTATCATGCATACGATCCCTATGTTTGAAGTCTCTAATCCTAACTCGCACAGGAAGCAAGCTAGCCTAAACATCAAATAAGCAAACACAAGCACAGGAGAGCAAGCACACACACTATATGCAAACAAGTGGCTCATACAAGGTTGGGCTTTAGTCAAGGGGTCAAATCAACCTCGACAAACAAGTCGGTTCTGTCATGGGTGTTTTGAGCTCTTAACCCTAACATTGAGAGTTAGGGTGAAGCAGATGAAATGGGAAATGAGGATCAGACCTCATAGCTCTTATCCATGGCCTGGGAGAGCTTCAATCAATGAAAACATGGGAGTCTAGAATGAGGGACTCTACTCCACATGACTGACTCGATATACAATGATCTTGGGTGTTTATTCAAAATGCATCAGCACGTAGTGCGAGCAAGATGAAAGACTCAACTGAATAGTAGGGGATGGATTGCACATCCCTTCTATCTGCCAATGCCTCTTCACTTAGGAGGTCTTTGAATGTACAAGGCACAAAGATAAACAAGCACAAACATTGCCTCTTAAGGAGGGCTTCAGACAGGTGCCTGCCAAAATAACATGACAGGTCTTCCAGACTACATGAAGAATAGGAAGTTACCTAGGTGGTATGCCAACCACAATCAAAGCAACTCAAACAATGAGTTAAAGCGGCTAAAGTACCTGTAAGAAAAGCTAAACAATCAGTACTATGTTCAAACAAACAACCAACAGATAACAACAGTCAGACAACCAATATACACAACATGCAAGCTTTATGTGCAAGCATTCAAATTGTTTCATCATCTCAAATGACCTACAAACAACAAGGGTTAGTGGACAAAGTAAATAACAACACTCAAATGATGAGGCAACATCAACCATGGAGATTGGATGCTTGGTCCTGAAATACACAGCTCAAATGTGAGTTCAAACCCCTAGGGCAAAGCCTAGGGTCAAAGATGGAGAAAAAAGTCAAAACAACAACTAAAACTCAACATAAAGCTCATTTAAGCAATCATGAACACGTCCTAAAAAGAACCAAATCAAAATCATTAAGCAAAGTCATTTCATGAGCATGAGAAGGCAAAGGCAATTTCAAAGCATGCAACTGATCATCAAGAATCAAAATTCCATATTAAAACAGAAATGACTCAAACAATTCTGGAAATTTTTATGAGCAATCAACATGTCAAATATAATCATCATGCCAAAAATCAGAATCAACAGAATCCATTTGACCTAGAATCGAAAATGCACAAGCAAGACATCCAATTGTGTGACACATATTGTCACACCATAAGTCCATGTGTCCAAAACAGGGAAGGAAATAGCAAAAAATTCCAAATAAAATCACAAAAATCCATCAACATGTTAAGAATCATCATGCAAAATTTCATAGCAATTGGATCATTTATGAGCATTTCACAACAATTTGAATGAGGCAATGTCACAAAAGCATACATGTCCAAAGGATCAAGCACATTTTAATTTCCAGACATGACAAAATCATAAAATCACAACAAAAAAATAATAGACATCTCAAGGATCATGTAGAAAAAAACCTGGAATTATTTGGATCATTATACTATTTTTGGTGATTTTTTGAAGTAGCATGGAGAAAATGAAATAAAAATTGAAGTAACATGAAAAATAAATGAAATGAATTGGAAATTTCCAGGCGTGTCCAAAACGACGCCGTTTCATTTATTGATGTGGCACGCCACATCACTGGTCAATGCATAGGTGGCAACAGTCAAAGAAATGTGATCCAATGGAAACGACAACAGACGCGTACGCAAGCAAATGACATGGAAATGAATTAATAACCAAATGCTGAAGGAGGGATTCGAACTCGCGCGACTTCGGTTCAAGGCACTTCTATAGTGCAAATCACACGCCTGAACCAAAGATGCCCTAGCTGTTCATGCAGGGCGGAGCTCACGGTGGAAACCACCGTCTTCCTCATGAAGACGGTGGTGAACAGTAATCTCAATATTTTTTTTCCAGAATTTGCAATATCATACACCAATGGAAATCTTACAACATGAGGAATCCAAATCTACCATTATTTCATCCTAAAACCTAATGTATAAAGCAAATCGATGAAGAACATATTTACATTCAAAACTTCCAATCATCATATCTCCATGAATATTGCACCAAAATTCACGATTTTTATATCAGTAGAATCAACAGAACACACACTATACAATTATGGCAAGGAAACAAAGAATTAAGAGATGCGAAATTGTGACCTCTTGAAGCTCCAGCAATGGCAGTGGTAGATTCAAGGCTTGGCACGCCTGTAGATCCACTCCTGAACACTTGTTATGAATCTTGAAGTTGAAATTGAGGCCTGGAGATGCTTGGATCTAGCTCAAACAACAATTTCCATCTTCATGTTCTTGCTTGGAGTATGCACAAATTCTGCTCGAATTCAATGATCCAATGTTTTATCTACACTAAATCAATATCAGAGAACAAGAATATGGAAGAAAAATCAAGTGTTCTTTGAAGAATTTTTGAATTTGGAAGAAGAGAAATTTTGGAGGGAAATTTTCAATCTAGATCTAGAATTGTGAAAAATCTGAAAAATCTGTTATGAGTAGCTATTTATATGACATGTTAATCCATTTCCTAATCATGCTTAGGCTTGGCTAATTAAATTTTAATGAGAAAAGAGGTGTTATGAAAAATTTGGTTTTTTCACCCCATGCATGCAATCCCACGTGAACAGTAACAAGGGTCATGCAATTTCACTTAAAATCCTCTTATGAACATGTTGGAATGGTTAAAAAGTCCACATGATGCACCAATTTTGAATTCATGATTTTCCCTCCAAAAATCACATGTATGCACCAATGACCATATGATGAAATTTCATGTAATGTGATGAATGATTTGGAAACTACATGTCATGAGAAGAAATATGCAAAAGGAGGCACTCATTTTGGAGTTATGAGTCAAAAGTTATGGCCTTTTGAAGTTCCATGCACACTTGGCAATGATCTGATCATATCTCCTCAACCATTCATCAGATGCTCATGATCTTAGACTTTTTGGAAATGGGAGAGAGAGATCTTCAACTTTCATGTTGGACGAAAATTCATTTGAAGCTTCTTTGATGTTGGTAAGTTGAGTTGAAGTTGGTCCAAAAACTTGCCAGTTTTGGAAACTTGAAATTACAGGTCACTTTCCATTTTTGGAAACTTTTGATCTGGCTTCAAAATCTTCAAGGTATGAGTTTGACATGTTAAATAAACCTATTTGGTACATGAATGAAGTGTCTCAAACCATTTCTCCACCTCCTAGCCCTCAGTTGACTTGCAGTTGACTTTTATGGGCCCCAGATGACCTGAAACTGCACTGTGGACTTTGAGCCTCTAGCACTTGATACAATGGCTTCAAAATGAACCTTGGCTCATATAAGCTCTCTAGAATACTCATAGGCCTTTATCTCACAGAAAACTTTTGCTCTTTTGCACTGATGAATCCCTTGGTGTCAGTTTTGACTGATAAGATGCAAGGTACTATGCAATGTTAATGCAATGTTAATGACCTAAAAATGAAATGAATGTACAAATGGGGGTGCAAGTTTGAGGTGCTACAGCTGCCCCTATTCAATCAACTGAGAAATTTGCACTCGGCGGGGGATGATCCAAGAAAAGAATGTTCACCAATGGCAACTTCCACTGGGGATTTGATATGGACCACTGGACCAGACAAGACGTCTACCGACGACTCTACCGGGGATTTTGATTTTTTTTATCGGAGACAGAAACCACTTCCATACATCACCAGATGAATGGGTATAAAGAAGCCACGACCAGACATCGAAAGACGATGAATGGGAAGAGAAACCACGACTAGACGCCAACAAACGGCTAGGAAAGACTCGACCAGACATCGACGGATGAATGAGAGAAAGAAACCACGACCAGACATCGAAAGACGATGAATTGGAAGAGAAACCACGACCAGACATCGAAAGACGATGAATGGGAAGAGAAACCACGACTAGACGTCAACGGACGACTAGGAAAGACTCGACCAGACATCGACGAATGAATGGGAGAAAGAAACCACGACCAGACATCGAAAGACGATGAATGGGAAGAGAAACCACGACCAGACATCGAAAGACGATGAATAGGAAGAGAAACCACGACTAGACGTCAACGGACGAATATGGAAGAGAAACCCCGACTAGACGTCAACGGACGAATAGGAATAAAGAAACCACGACTAGACGCCAACGGACGAATAGGAATAAAGAAACCACGACTAGACGTCAACGGACGAATAGGAGAAAGAGAAACCACGACTAGACGCCAAAGGACGAATAGGAATAAAGAAACCACGACTAGACGTCAATGGACGAATAGGAATAAAGAAACCACGACTAGACGTCAACGGACGAATAGGAATAACTCGACCAGACATCAACGAATGAATGGGAGAAAGAAACCACGACTAGACGTCAACGGACGAATAGGAAGAGAAACCACGACTAGACGCCAAAGGACGAATAGGAAGAGAAACCACGACTAGACGCCAAAGGACGAATAGGAAAAGCTCAACCTGACATCAACGGATGAATGGGAGAAAGGAACCACGACTAGATGTCAACGGATGAATAGGAATAAAGAAACCACGACTAGACGTCAAAGGACGAATAGGAAAAGCTCAACCAGACATCAACGGATGAATGGGAGAAAGGAACCACGACTAGACGTCAACGGACGAATAGGAATAAAGAAACCACGACTAGACGTCAAAGGACGAATAGGAAAGGCTCAACCAGACATCAACGGATGAATGGGAGAAAGGAACCACGACCAGACATCGAAAGACGATGAATGGGAAGGCTCAACCAGACATCAACGGATGAATGGGAGAAAGGAACCACGACCAGACATCGAAAGACGGTGAATGGGAAGGCTCAACCAGACATCAACGGATGAATGGGAGAAAGGAACCACGACCAAACATCAACGGACGACTAGGAAAGACTCGACGCTACGGGCATCGAAAGATGATGTCTACAGACACCAAAAAAGGAAGGACCCACACGGGGATCAACACGACACCCACTGGTATCGCAAGGATGCCATCTACATATGTCAAGACAAGGCCAGACACCTGTCGGGGACTACTCTGGGGAAGCTTCCCTTTCACTGACGGGTGAGGAAATAAACCTCTCTGGGGGATTATCAATCTTGAATGCTAACAGGAGCAACCGTTGCAAGTGTGCTATACAGACGTTGAACAATGATCCACCTCTGCTGGGAATATGGTCCCATCCGATTTAACACATGTATGCATATGTTTGAATTTCTATGGCGTAATGCTCCATATTGAATGGAAATGCTACGCGATTTGAGGATGCAATGATTACTACATGCAAGATGCAAATGAAGAAAACTCCTGTTGGGGAGAACTGGTCGCTCTGCTGACTTGATCCTCCAACTCTGTGGGGAGTCACAACAAATCTGCTGCAGATGCTTTGCTGATCTAACACTCTGGACGATAGAGAAACCAACTCAACTGGGGAGTCTCAGGATGGGGAACACACCAACCCCTCAAACGTGCTGGGAAATAGCACTACTGCTGGAGAAAGGATAAATCCCACCGGGGACAACTTTCACTGAATCCAATCCACTTGGAGACTCCGCTAGGGGAAACAACCAATGCTCACCTCCACTGGGGATAACTACCAACCCACAGGCAGGATAAACCCTACTGGGGATAATTTTCACTGAACCTGATCCGCTTGGGGACTTCGCTGGGGAAAACCATCAACACAAACCTCTGCTGGGAAGACCACCCACTTCAAAATTGCTGGGGAAAACAATCACAACCCTGCTGGGGAAAGGCATTCACGACCCTGCTGAGGATTACAGTACTTCATACCCGACTGCTGAGGGACAAACTACCCACAGACACCTCCGCTGGGGATATAGCAACCTTCAGGCTCAGTGGGGAACTAACAGTCTTCAGACCTGCTGGGGAAAGATCAACTTTCAGGCCTGCTACTGAGGGACACACTACCCACAGACGCCTCTGCCGGGGAAAAACAGTTCTAAAAGTTTTCAGACTTGCTGGGGAAAGAGCCACTTTCAAGCCTGCTGGGGAATCCCTGATCTCGAATAGGTTGGGGAGATGAGTCCTGAACTTGCTTTAGACAACCCAACTTCTCACACCACCGGACAGTGTTGAAACATCTCTGAACAAACCGTGGCTTATCTGCTCTAGCCAGCAATCAAAGATAAAAACCTGCAAAACAGCAAGACATACATGCTCCAGGGGATTGTATGGACAAGATACACCCAAGTGTATTCAACATTCAAAATGATTTTCAAATGTTTTATCTTTCTGCACGTTATTGTCTAGCCTTCATGTTTTTTATATGCAATGTTTATCAAAAATTCGGACGTTTCTTGCAAACAAAACAGTAAAATAAAAAACAAGAGAGCAATTTAACTGAATAACGACTTTTTATTGATTGAAAATGGGCCTATAAAGGCGAATACATCGGGAAGCAATTCCTAGGAAGAGGTAATTGCGCACAAAAGGAAAATCTATCCTAATGGCAATGTGAACACGACATCCACTATTTCCCAATTCTGTTATGACTCATGTGTCCTCAATTTCCCCCAAATTCCTTGCTTTTTGAGAAGAATGATTGGACTGGTCATATCCTTCAGGATGGTAGACGATGAAGCGCGATGAAGTACAAATAACTTAGACTGTAGCCTTCGCTTTAATCCCTCTTTTGCCTGAATCGCCCTTTCATGTTTTCAATCCACCGGGATACCCATTTTTGCATAAGTCGCCCTTGCGGGTTTCGACTTACCGGGTGTACATATTCTTTTCATTCTTTATCCCTAACTTTTGCCCGAATCTTTTCTTTTTTCTTCTTGGTTCGCCGGGATGCCCTTTTTTGCCTGGACTTTTTTATTCTTTTTGTCCAGCGGGTCAATTTATGCGAAGTATTTTTTGACTACATCTGAGTTAATAGGGGATGAAAAATCTTCACCATCCATAGTTGTAAGCATTAAGGCTCCACCAGAGAAAACCTTTTTAACAACATATGGACCTTCGTAATTCGGAGTCCACTTGCCCCTGTTATCTGTACCGGGAGGAAGGATCCTCTTCAACACCAAATCACCTGTCTAATAGCTTCGAGGACGCACTTTCTGATCAAAGGCCTTCTTCATCCTTCTCTGATACAATTGCCCATGGCACACAGCTGCTAACCTTTTTTCCTCGATAAGGCTCAACTCATTAAACCTTGTTCGAATCCATTCAGCTTCGTCTAGCTTGACATCCAACAGGACTCTCAGAGAAGGAATCTCCACTTCGACAGGTAGGACTGCTTCCATACCATACACAAGGGAGTAAGGGGTTGCCCCGGTCGACGTACGTACTGAGGTACGGTACCCATGCAAAGCGAAGGGTAGCATCTCATTCCAATCCTTGTACGTCACGACCATCTTCTGCACAATCTTCTTAATGTTCTTGTTTGCCGCCTCTACAACACCATTCATCTTTGGTCTGTAAGGAGAAGAATTGTGATGTTCGATCTTAAAATCTCTGCAAAGCTCTTTCATCATCTTGTTATTGAGATTCGAACCATTGTCAGTGATGATTCTCTCGGGAACCCCATAACGACAAATGATCTCCTTCTTAATGAATCGGGCAACCACTTGCTTGGTAACATTGGCATAGGAAGCTGCTTCCACCCACTTGGTGAAGTAATCAATCGCAACCAGGATGAAGCGATGTCCATTAGAAGCAGTGGGTTCAATCTTCCCAATCATATCAATGCCCCACATCGCGAATGGCCAAGGTGAATTCATAACATTCAGAGGGCTTGGTGGTACATGCACCTTATCTGCATAGATCTGACATTTATGGCACTTCCGAGCGTATTTGAAACAATCAGATTCCATAGTCATCCAGTAATAACCGGCTCTCAACAACTTCTTAGACATTGCATGACCACCAGCATGGGTACCGAACGATCCCTCGTGTACTTCCTGCATCAACATGCCTGCTTCGTGTCTATCCACGCATCTGAGCAGAACCATGTCAAAGTTCCTCTTGTACAGCACATCATCCTGATTCAAATAAAAGCTTCCAGCTAGCCTTCTTAGTGTCTTCTTGTCATTCTTTGACGCTCCTTCAGGATACTCCTGACTTTTGAGGAAATTCTTAATATCATAGTACCATGGCTTCTCATCAACAACAGACTCGGCTGCAAACACATACGCAGGCCTCTCGAGTCGATTCACAGCCACATGTGGCACATGATTCCACCAATGGACTTTGATCATAGAAGACAAAGTAGCCAAGGCATCAGCCATCTGATTTTCATCTCGGGGTACATGATACAACTTCACCGTTTTGAAGAAAGTCAGGATCCTTTTGGTATAATCTCGATAAGGAATCAAATGAGATTGATGAGTATTCCAATCACCATTGACCTGGTTAATCACTAGAGCGGAATCTCCATAAATGTCCAGAGTTTTGATCCTTAGATCGATGGCTTCTTCTATCCCCATGATACAAGCCTCGTACTCAGCCTCGTTGTTGGTTACCTCAAAAGTCAATCTGGCAGAAAAAGGTAAGTGTGCACCTTTAGGATTGATAAGTACTGCCCCAACACCGTTACCATTCACATTAACTGCCCCATCAAACATCAGCGTCCACTTGTCATCAGGATCCGGTCCTTCCTCGACAATAGGCTCTTCACAATCCTTCATCTTTAGATACATGATGTCTTTATCAGGGAACTCAAACATCATCGGCTGATAATCATCAATTGGTTGCTCGGCAAGGTAGTATGACAGAATACTACCTTTGATGGCCTTCTGTGACGTGTACTGGATATCATACTCAGTCAAAATCATCTTCCAACGAGCCACGCGTCCGGTGAGAGCCGACTTCTCAAAGATATACTTCACTGGGTCCATCTTAGAAATCAACAAGGTAGTATGGTTCAACATATACTATCTCAATCGGCGAGCAGCCCAGGCCAAAGCACAACAAGTTTTCTCGAGCTGCGAATATCTTATTTCACAGTCGGTAAACTTTTTGCTAAGGTAGTATATTGCATGCTCTTTTCGACCAGACTCGTCATGCTGTCCCAATACACACCCCATCGAATTCTCAGTCACTGAAAGGTACATTATCAGAGGCCTCCCAGGAACTGGAGGTATAAGGATTGGAGGTTTTTGCAAATACTCTTTTATTTTATCAAAAGCCCTTTGACAGTCATCATTCCACCTGATTGCTTGATCTTTTCTTAGCAATTTGAAAATCGGTTCACACGTGGCAGTTAGGTGAGATACGAACCGTGCAATGTAGTTCAATCTCCCTAAAAACCCACGAACCTGCTTTTCAGTTCTCGGTTCAGGCATTTCTTGAATAGCTTTTACTTTCGCTGGATCAACCTCAATCCCCTTCTCGCTGACAATGAAGCCTAACAACTTCCCGGATCTCACCCCAAACGTACACTTGTTTGGATTCAGCCTCAGTTTGAACTTTCTCAACCTTTCGAACAACTTCTGCAAGTTTACCAGGTGCTCCTCTTCTGTCTGAGACTTCGCAATCATATCATCCACGTACACTTCAATTTCTTTGTGCATCATGTCATGAAAGAGAGTCGTCATAGCCCTCTGATAGGTAGCACCGACATTCTTTAGCCCAAATGGCATCACCTTATAGCAGAACGTGCCCCAAGGTGTAATGAATGTCGTCTTTTCCATGTCTTCTGGCGCCATCTTGATCTGATTATAGCCAGAAAATCCATCCATGAAAGAGAAAACCGAGGATTGAGCCGTGTTATCAACCAATACATCAATGTGAGGTAATGGGAAGTCATCTTTCGGACTGGCTCTGTTTAAATCCCGGTAATCGACACACATCCTGACTTTATCATCCTTCTTCGGCACGGGTACGATATTGGCCACCCACGGGGGATAATTGGTAACTGCCAGGAAACCCGCATCCAACTGCTTCTGAACCTCCTCCTTGATCTTGACAGCCATATCAGGACTAGTTCTGCGAAGCTTCTGCTTTACCGAAGGACAATCTTCTCTGAGAGGTATCCTGTACACCACATTATCTGTATCTAACCCAGGCATATCTTGATACGACCATGTGAATATCTCCACATATTCTCTCAGCATTTCAATCAGCCCTCTCTTGACAGATTCCTCTAAAGCAGCCCCGATCTTGATCTCTTTCCTGGCGTCCTCAGTACCAAGGTTAATAATCTCCAACTCTTCCTGGTGAGGTTGGATGACCCTTTCCTCTTGCTTCAACAGTCTGACCAATTCTTTGGGGAGTTCACAATCTTCCTCACTCTCCTCTTCGGCTTGGTATATGGGATTATCGAAATCATACTGAGCCATAACAGAACTGTTTTTAGTGGAATCCGCGAGATCGATTCTGCAGGTTTAATGTTTTATTTTAGAAAAGAGTTCAAGAAAGTCACAAAAACAAAAAACATTGCCATTTTTATTGTTTTGAAAAATGAAAAACAAAAACAGAAAGACAATGAGCACAAATTTGTTTGCAAAACGTCCTTTATTAATGATAATCATTGAAAACATGATGTGGCCCTACAATGAACCACTACGCCCCAGGCAGAACGTATGGTTTTTGTGCAGAATGAAAAACAAAAGAAAATTACTTTGTCTGAAGAGTAACTTGGACCATTTCTTCGGTTGTCCAATTATTCACCATCTCCCCTGGAGCACACGGGCGGACCCAGTTATCTACATCACAATCACTGTCTCTGTCTTCACTACCGGCTGCAAAGACGTCACCATGGTTCATCAACCCAGCGCTGGTGAAGGTACTCGGCCCTTTCTGAACACCCTGCTCTGCCTGAAGAGGCTGATAACCAATGCCAAATTTATCTTCTTTGACGGGCATGTCAACCATCTTGCCCCAGCCTTCTGCGTTGCCAGAATTAACAACCTCCACAACCTGCTTGTAGGATGCAATTGAGACACCTGGCTTTCTCTGCTCAACGAAAGCCGTCTTCTCAATGTCAATGGTCTGAAAGCTTGGCACAGAGTTTCATGGATCTCGCCATCCATCTCCACATACTTGAAGGAAGATAGATGACTCACAATAATGTCCTCCTCGCCGCATACAGTCACAACCTGACCATTCCAAACATACTTCAGCTTCTGATGGAGAATTGACGAAACCGCTCCAGCCCCATGTATCAAGGGACGCCCCAATAAACAACTATATGCTGGTTGAATATCCATCACATAGAAGATAATATCGAACACTTCTGGACCAATCTTCACGGGCAATGTGACCTCTCCAAAAACTGATCGCTTGGATCCATCAAAAGCCCGGACAATGAGATCGCTCGGAGTGAGAACAACCCCTTCCACATCTAGCTTGCTCAAAACCTTCTTGGGCAACACATTCAAGGAAGAGCCAGTATCCACCAACACATGTGACAGCACTGCACCTTTACACTCCATGGTGATATGTAGAGCTCTATTATGGTTACGACCCTCAGGTGTCAGATCCAGATCTGTGAACCCCAAACCATGTCGTGTACTGACATTCACAATAACACCCTCAAGTTGATTGACAGAAATCTCTTGAGGCACGTAAGCCAGATTCAACATTTTCAGCAAGGCGTTACGGTGTGCCTCAGAGCACAATAACAATGAGAGGATAGAGATTTTGGACGGAGTTTGGTTCAGCTGGTCCACGATCTTATAGTCACTCTTCTTAATGATCTTCATGAACTCCTCCACGTCTTTTTCAAAGGAACCCTCTGGCACTTCCTTCTGTACAGGACCTTCATCAACCACAACTTGCTTACCTTTTGCTTTGGCAAGAGCCTCAGCATTGCTATCTCTCAAAGTCTGTGGCGCAAACAGACGACCACTTCTTGTAAAACCCCCAGGCCCTCCTACATTGTCCACAGCCGGACCAACAGTCACTGGAGCTTTACTTGGCAAACCAATTGTCACTGGAGCCTAATTCACTGGTCTGATCTGACTTTCTGACCTTCTGTTGTTACGGTAAGCATTATCATATTTCCAAGGAACCGCCCTACTATTCTCAACAGACCTTCTATTAGAAGCAACAATAGTAGTAGGAGTACCACCCGTCACTGGTGCAGATATGGTAACAGGGGTACCAACAGTTACTGGTGTACTAGCGGTTCTTGGAGCACGTCCAGGACCCTCAGACGGTTTGAAGTAAATGGTGATAGTTGACACCACCCCACGATCCTTCACAGCCCAAGCAAACTGTAGGCAACCATCATCAATCAAACCCTGGATACCTCTCCTCAGCTTGACACAACCATTCTCTTGATTAGCACAATCTGAGCAACCTTCATCACAGCCCGGGAACACTCCCCCTTTCAACAGACGCTCTTTTACCACAATCAGCGACGTCTGAACCTCATCAACACTGACTACCAAGTCTACAGCGTCCTCACCTTCCACATTGTTCACCCTGGGCCCACCATGTTGAGGCATAGGGTTGTTCACAACATTCGGAACAGGAGCAAAATTGATTGTTTTGGCATCAATCAAATCCTGGACCTTATGATGGAAATCCCGACAGTTCTCAATATGATGCCCCGGTGCACCGGAATGAAAATCACAATGAGCATTGGCATCATACCCAGCAGGAATTCTTGTCAACGGAGCCATGGTGCGAAGCTCAACAAATTTCAACCTGAGTAGTTCAGGAAGCAATTCAGCATATGTCATGGGCAACATATCAAAATGACGTTCGGGCATTCTCTGCCTAGGTTGAAACGGGCGTTGCTGTTGTTGTTGGTGTTGTTGTGGAGCTCTTTGTTGTTGTTGCTGAGGTTGAGTTGGGATGGTCACAACAGCAACCTGACGATACTATCCTCTATTCACATTCCTCCGATGGTGCACAACATTGGTCTCACCCTCCCTCCTTTGGGGTGCCCCAAAAAATGGCTTCTTAGAACTGGAAGATGAAGAACCCGAGTCTTGAATCTTCCCTGCTTTAATAAGGCTCTCAGTCCTCTCTCCGCAGATTACCACATCAGAAAAGCTACCGAACGGGCAACTTCCCATCCGGTCCATAAACACACCCTGCAGTGTTCCCATAAACATGTCGGTCAGCTCTCTTTCCAACATAGGGGGTTGCACTCTTGCAGCTAACTCGCGCCACCTCTGGGCGTACTCCTTGAAACTTTCACCAGACTTCTAGAACAGACTCTGCAGTTGGGTTCTGCTCGGAGCCATATCCATATTGTGCTTATACTGCCTCAAGAAGGCTTCACCCAGATCTCTCCAGCTTCTAATGGATTCCCTCTTCAACTTCATGTACCAGTCCAAGGACGCTCCAGACAAGCTGTCCTGGAAAAAGTACATCCACATCTTCTCATCATCAGTATATGCTGAGATTTTTCTGTAGTAAGCATGCACGTGGGTGCGAGGACAAGAAGTGCCGTTATACTTGTCAAAAGATGGCGCCTTGAATTTGTAAGGAATTCTCATCCCCTCAACCAGTCCCATATTTGTTACATCGAATCCCAAAGAGTTCTAACACTACATGGCTCTGATCTTCTCAGCTAGGGCATCAACCTTCCTATCCCTCTCTTCAACCCTTACAACTTCATCATCCTCACTAAGGAGAGTAAACATATCCTCCTGTCTGTCAACTAACGGAGCAGGATGCCGAACAGGAGCACGGGTTGCTCTGACATTAGCAGTCTCTACGGCAATAGGTTGTCCATTAATCCTGATACCCCTCAACTCATCACCTACATCATAGTTGTTGACGGGAATAGTAGTAGCAGCAACGTTGTCATTAACAGGGACCCCCTCTGGTGAAGCACGGTTGACCGGTGGAATCACAGCTTCCTGTCTCTGGGCTAAGGCACGCAGCTCCTCTTGCCCTTGAACGACCCCTTGCATCATGGTCATAAACTGGGCCATGTTAGCCCTCATCTCAGCCAACTCAGCTTGAACTTGATCCATACTTCTCTGTTGATTCATTCTTATAGCGTAGCGGTGCGGACGACGATCAGCAATCCTGCCTAAAATAGGAACCAGAGTGAGAAGTCTCATTCAAGAACACCTGTAATGCAAGAATGATATGTGTATGATGCGTATGATGCACATGTTATGTTCATTTCTCAGACATTCAAGAGCCTAATTCATCTTTTGATAAATGGCAACCTGCAATATGAATAACAAAGAAGCAACCTACACAGACTGATGAGCACAAGTGAAACATCAACAATCTCATCTATAAACATGAGCAATAAGGATCATACAACATAGTTCAAACAAAGGTCCAAATCATCAGAGTAAAGCAATGAATCCCATCCAACAATCCTGGAGGTGATTCTCAACATAAACAACAGATACAATCTAAGAAAGTCGTCCTCCAGGAAGGAGAGTCTTCAGGTACTGGCACTGGTCTATCAACAGGTCGCACTCTGAACACTCAGGTAAAGGAGTGAGCTTCTCCTTCAGTTGTTCCCTAAGTTCCACAACTTCTCCTCTGAGCTGGCTCTCTGATGCATGTCTTAGGTCCACTTCTTTGTTCAACTGAACATCTTTGTCTCTAAGCTGCTTTTCCAAGTCCCGTATCTTCTTTTGGTAATTAGCTTCCGCTTTTTGCAACCTCAAGCACTCACAGTGTTCTTCATTCAACATTGTCTCTATCTCCTCATAAGACCTCTTCTTGCTCCTCAATCTGCTAGCATCTTCACTTTGCACGCCTTTGAGTTGATGAGCCAAGTTCAACTTATCAGCTTTGGCTTTGTAAAGCTCCATCTGGGTATCTCGTTCCTTCTCTTTCAACTGGCGATTCTCCATTAAGGCTCGTTTGTAGTACTCAGCGGGCACATTCTCAGAATGTATCAAAGGTGGTTGCTCTTGCAATGGTTCCATCATATCATAGGGTAACAACAAAGTTCCAACTCTATCCTTGACCCAATCAAGGTAAGCAGGCATAGCAACTGCAAACTTCTTCCCTAGCACAGATCCATCTTTGACACCAATGTTCTTCCAGGCTCTTCCCACTTGTTCCAATCTAGCTGGGTCACTCCGCTTCTCAAAATACACACTTTCAGCTATCTCAGCATCTAGTGGCCTTTCATTCATAACAAATCCCAACTGACGAAGAGAAAGAACCGGGTTGTAATTGATGCAACCCTTAGTCCCTATGAGTGGAACATTACGAAACTCTCCACAACTCATAATGACATTGCGCACATTAAGCCTGTAAGCTTGCCACCTGATATCATAGGATGTGAGAGACATGATCCTCTGAGTCCACTTATGAGTGCTCTGGGTATCCACAAAAGGTCCACTGGTTGGCAGAAAAGACAAGAACCATCTGAGTAACAAAGGGAGACAACACCTGATAGCTCCACCCTTACCATGCCTGCTGTGTATAGCATAATAAGTGTCAGCTAACAAGGTAGGAACCGGGTTTCCTCTAATGAAAATAATGACTGCAGCAAGATCCACAAAATTAGGCATACTAAGGAACAACACAACTCCATAGATCATGATAGCCAACTGAGCATTGAAAGCTTCCCAATTTCCTTTCTTTGCCTCTTCCTTAGCCATCCTCACCAAGAACTTCAAAGGCAAACCCACAACATCACCGCTTGGTTTCCAATTATCACTTACCTCCTTGATACTCAAACAAAGAGCCTTAGCAACAACCCTAAAATCCACCTCCTTTGGCACATCCAAGAAGGGCACCTGATATCTGATCGGGACATTCATCAGAATGGAATACTCTTCAAGAGTGGGAGCTAACTGATAATCCTAAAAAGTGAAACAACGGAGCTCTGGGTCATAGAACTGTAGGAGAGTCTGCAGAGGTACTGGGTCGACCACCATCTTCAATAGTGCCAGGATATCCCCATACTGATCATCAAACACCTTTTGATTACCGCCGGTCACAAGATTGCTCAATTCTACCAAAGATGTCAATGGCTCACGGTGAAAACTGTAGGTGCAAGTCTTCCTCTTCAAATCTGGAATGGCTGCCATCTCTCACAGTGAACAGACTCCTGAATGAACCTGAGAAATGATATGCATGAGCATATTAGCTTTTTTCTTTTCTCTTTTCTTTTTTCATTTCTTTTTTTTATTGCATTATTTTTTTGAAAATAAACATGCTATGATGCAAATGATGCAAACATGACTGGTTGGCTGTGTATCTCAAGGTACAGGTTCAGAGCTTCGGCATGAATTCGGAGCTGGAAACCACAAATCAAAGTCATCTGGAACCCATACTTCAGAACCAAGTCACCAACATGACCATACAGAAGTCACCAACAGGATACGGTCACCAACAGATCGAGTCACCAACAGATCAAGCCACCAACTGATCAAGTCACCAACTGTACCTGTAATGATTCATTCCCGCCCCACTCACAGGTATCATCTAGGCCAGGGTAAGGTCAAGA
Organism: Lathyrus oleraceus; assembly: GCF_024323335.1. Taxonomy (NCBI): domain Eukaryota; kingdom Viridiplantae; phylum Streptophyta; class Magnoliopsida; order Fabales; family Fabaceae; genus Lathyrus; species Lathyrus oleraceus. Next base: position 102,704,287 of record NC_066581.1, read on the forward strand.
GGAACGCATGATAAACAACCATTTCAAGAATATCATCATATACACACCAGATGTATGCAACGATAATACCCTATCAGGATCTGAACTGCTCGTGATGCCATGTTCCGCTAAGTGGCGCGATACCACCCGCTTCCCATGAATCACTCTATTCCTAGGTGTCCTAAAGTTCACTCATAGCCTGGGTATTGGGCCTTTTACCTCTTGTGATCCCCCACCCAACAGAGAAACAGATACACAGCCAGCACAATGATAATATGATGCATGCAAACACATACTGCACATATATACAATCACATCATAATAATGAATGCAATAAATAAAGCAGTAAAAGCAACCACAACTATCCTAAAGAGCGCTAGGATTGACTCGCTTAGGGAAGATGGACCAGCGAGAGGTCGACTTCTTTTTATCCCCAGCAGAGTCGCCAGCTGTCGCATTATGCGAAAAACTGGCGGGGAAAAGAAACAGAGCCGCCACCGTGCGTTATTTATCCCAAAGGAGGGAAAGGAAACGCTCGAAGTAAACCTGGAAAGGAATGGTCTCGTGACCAGAGATTGATAGGATCGGGAGTCGGTTATGCGAAGGGAAGGTATTAGCACCCCTACGCATCCGTCGTACTCGACGGGATCCACGCTCAGAAAGAATAGAAGAAAGGTTTCTAAAGAAACTGCTCAAAACTGCACACCGGAATCAAACACAGAGGAAAGACGGAAGAAGCGGAACTCGACAGAATGTCGCATCCTGGGCCTACGTAGTTTGTCAGACACAAACATCAGAGTCGACGTAGTTCGGGAATAGGGGAAACGTGCTTGCTAGGATATCGCATCCTATGCATACGTATCTTCTCTAACCAGAGAAAGAATCAGAGCACTAGTAGCTCGGCTAACGCACGCCAAACAAAACGCTAAACGGAGACGCTGAGACGTCAAAGCAAACTGGAAATGGAATGCCAATCGCTGGTCTTACATCCACTCTAGACAACACAGACACACAGGAAACCGACTGCCAATCGCTGGACTTACGTCGGACTCCAAGCAGGCCAACACACGCAGGAAACCGACTGCCAATCGCTGGTCTTAAGTCAGACTCCAAACGAAGAACAAACAAACGCAGGAAACCGACTGCCAATCGCTGGACTTACGTCAGACTCCAAACAAGCAAACAAACAAAACAAAAAGGTTTCCCGGAGAGATCAGCTCAATCTCCTGCCTACGTACCTCATCTGGTATGAGGATCAGGGCGACGTAGTTCCCCTTAACAGGGAAAAAACTTCTATCCTAACCAGAGATTAGGGAGATAACAACTAGAAGGGAGACTACGACTCGAGCCTAGAAGTTATCATGCATACGATCCCTATGTTTGAAGTCTCTAATCCTAACTCGCACAGGAAGCAAGCTAGCCTAAACATCAAATAAGCAAACACAAGCACAGGAGAGCAAGCACACACACTATATGCAAACAAGTGGCTCATACAAGGTTGGGCTTTAGTCAAGGGGTCAAATCAACCTCGACAAACAAGTCGGTTCTGTCATGGGTGTTTTGAGCTCTTAACCCTAACATTGAGAGTTAGGGTGAAGCAGATGAAATGGGAAATGAGGATCAGACCTCATAGCTCTTATCCATGGCCTGGGAGAGCTTCAATCAATGAAAACATGGGAGTCTAGAATGAGGGACTCTACTCCACATGACTGACTCGATATACAATGATCTTGGGTGTTTATTCAAAATGCATCAGCACGTAGTGCGAGCAAGATGAAAGACTCAACTGAATAGTAGGGGATGGATTGCACATCCCTTCTATCTGCCAATGCCTCTTCACTTAGGAGGTCTTTGAATGTACAAGGCACAAAGATAAACAAGCACAAACATTGCCTCTTAAGGAGGGCTTCAGACAGGTGCCTGCCAAAATAACATGACAGGTCTTCCAGACTACATGAAGAATAGGAAGTTACCTAGGTGGTATGCCAACCACAATCAAAGCAACTCAAACAATGAGTTAAAGTGGCTAAAGTACCTGTAAGAAAAGCTAAACAATCAGTACTATGTTCAAACAAACAACCAACAGATAACAACAGTCAGACAACCAATATACACAACATGCAAGCTTTATGTGCAAGCATTCAAATTGTTTCATCATCTCAAATGACCTACAAACAACAAGGGTTAGTGGACAAAGTAAATAACAACACTCAAATGATGAGGCAACATCAACCATGGAGATTGGATGCTTGGTCCTGAAATACATAGCTCAAATGTGAGTTCAAACCCCTAGGGCAAAGCCTAGGGTCAAAGATGGAGAAAAAAGTCAAAACAGCAACTAAAACTCAACATAAAGCTCATTTAAGCAATCATGAACATGTCCTAAAAAGAACCAAATCAAAATCATTAAGCAAAGTCATTTCATGAGCATGAGAGGGCAAAGGCAATTTCAAAGCATGCAATTGATCATCAAGAATCAAAATTCAATATTAAAACAGAAATGACTCAAACAATTCTGGAAATTTTTATGAGCAATCAACATGTCAAATATAATCATCATGCCAAAAATCAGAATCAACAGAATTCATTTGACCTAGAAATGAAAATGCACAAGCAAGACATCCAATTGTGTGACACATATTGTCACACCATAAGTCCATGTGTCCAAAACAGGGAAGGAAATAGCAAAAAATTCCATATAAAATTACACAAATCCATCAACATGTTAAGAATTATCATGCAAAATTTCACAGTAATTGGATCATTTATGAGCATTTCACAACAATTTGAATGAGGCAATGTCACAAAAGCATACATGTCCAAAGGATCAAGCACATTTTAATTTCCAGACATGACAAAATCATAAAATCACAACCAAAAAATAATAGACATCTCAAGGATCATGTATAAAAAAACCTGGAATTATTTGGATCATCATACTATTTTTGGTGATTTTTTGAAGTAGCATGGAGAAAATGAAATAAAAATTGAAGTAACATGAAAAATAAATGAAATGAATTGGAAATTTCCAGGCGTGTCCAAAACGACACCGTTTCATTTATTGATGTGGCACGCCACATCACTGGTCAATGCATAGGTGGCAACAGTCAAAGAAATGTCATCCAATGGAAACAACAACAGACGCGTACGCAAGCAAATGACATGGAAATGAATTAATAACCAAATGCTGAAGGAGGGATTCGAACTCGCGCGGATTCGGTTCAAGGCACTTCTACAGTGCAAATCACACGCCTGAACCAGAGATGCCCTAGCTGTTCATGCAGGGTGGCGCTCACGGTGGAAACCACCGTCTTCCTCATGAAGTCGGTGGTGAACAGTAATCTCAATATTTTTTTTTCCAGAATTTGCAATATCATACACCAATGGAAAGCTTACAACATGAGGAATCCAAATCTACCATTATTTCATCCTAAAACCTAATGTATAAAGAAAATCGATGAAGAACATATTTACATTCAAAACTTCCAATCATCATATCTCCACGAATATTGCACCAAATTTCACGATTTTTATATCAGTAGAATCAACAGAACATGCACTATACAATTATGGCAAGGAAACAAAGAATTAAGAGATGCGAAATTGTGACCTCTTGAAGCTCCAACAATGGCAGTGGTAGATTCAAGGCTTGGCACGCGTGTAAATCCACTCCTGAACACTTGTTATGAATCCTGAAGTTGAAATTGAGGCCTGAAGATGCTTGGATCTAGCTCAAACAACAATTTCCATCTTCATGTTCTAGCTTGGAGTATGCACAAATTCTGCTCGAATTCAATGATCCAATGCTTGATCTACACTAAATCAATATCAGAGAACAAGAATATGGAAGAAAAATCAAGTGTTCTTTGAAGAATTTTTGAATTTGGAAGAAGAGAAATTTTGGAGGGAAATTTTCAATCTAGATCTAGAATTGTGAAAAATCTGAAAATTCTGTTATGATTAGCTATTTATATGACATGTTAATCCATTTCCTAATCATGCTTAGGCTTGGCTAATTAAATTTTAATGAGAAAAGAGGTGTTATGCAAAATTTGGTTTTTTCACCCCATGCATGCAATCCCACGTGAACAGTAACAAGGGCCATGCAGTTTCACTTAAAATCCTCTTATGAACATGTTGGAATGGTTAAAAAGTCCACATGATGCACCAATTTTGAATTCATGATTTTCCCTCCAAAAATCACATGTATGCACCAATGACCATATGATGAAATTTCATGTAATGTGATGAATGATTTGGAAATTACATGTCATGAGAAGAAATATGCAAAAAGAGGCACTCATTTTGGAGTTATGAGTCAAAAGTTATGGCCTTTTGAAGTTCCATGCACACTTGGCAATGATCTGATCATATCTCCTCAACCATTCATCAGATGCTCATGATCATGGACTTTTTGGAAATGGGAGAGAGAGATCTTCAACTTTCATGTTGGACAAAAATTCATTTGAAGCTTCTTTGATGTTGGAAAGTTGAGTTGAAGTTGGTCCAAAAACTTGCCATTTTTGGAAACTTGAAATTACAGGTCACTTTCCATTTTTGGAAACTTTTGATCTGGCTTCAAAATCTTCAAGGTATGAGTTTGACATGTTGAATAAACCTCTTTGGGACATGAATGAAGTGTCTCAAACCATTTCTCCATCTCCTAGCCCTCAGTTGACTTGTAGTTGACTTTTATGGGTCCCAGATGACCTGAAACTGCACTGTGGACTTTGAGCCTCTAGCACTTGATACAATGGCTTCAAAATGAACCTTGGCTCATATAAGCTCTCTAGAATACTCATAGGCCTTTATCTCATGGAAAACCTTTGCTCTTTTGCACTGATGAATCCCTTGGTATCAGTTTTGACTGATAAGATGCAAGGTACTATGCAATGTTAATGCAATGTTAATGACCTAAAAATGAAATGAATGTACAAATGGAGGGTGCAAATTTGAGGTGCTACACAATGGATCTGCGACCCTAGACAAGATTCTCCAGACTGGGCAAATAACTGGAAATAAATCTGGCATTGGATTCAAGGCTGAGTGTTGTTGCAAATCAAAATCCAAACCTAAGAGCAGCCATGGTAAAAACAAACCTGAGATGTCACATCAGATATCACAACAGCAGAAAGGGAACCATCAAAGATGGAAATGCCAATACTGTGGAAAATTTGGGCACCTGAAGCCCTTCTATTATAAGCTATATGGCTATCCTGGTCCTCTTCAGTCTCAACACCAATCTAGGACCAAACATCACAAGACTGTCAGCAGAAAGCAATGGGCTCTTAAGATAAAGGTCACAAGTCTAATAGCCCACACTTCCCTCAGAGTCTCAGCCAAAGAAGATTGGTATTTTGACAGTAGGTGCTCCAGACATATGACTGGGAACAAAAACCTGTTGACTAAACTTCATCCTCATGCCATGAGTTATGTTACATTTGGTGATGGCGCAAAAGGTGAAATCAAGGGAATGGGTAGGCTGGATTGCCCTGGAGTCCCTGACCTTGATGATGTTCTACTTGTTAAGGGATTAACTGCTAATCTTATAAGCATCAGTCAACTATGTGATCAAGGTCTTAATGTAAACTTCACAAAAACTGAATGTCTGATTACTAACAAAGAAAATAAAGTAATCATGAAGGGAGTTAAGTCCAAAGACAACTGCTACATGTGGAGCTCTCAAGAAACTGGATACTCTTCAGTGTGTACCTTAGCCAAAGAAGAAGAAGTGAAGATATGGCATCAAAGGTTGGGTCATCTGCACCTGAAAGGTATGAAGAGAATCATATCAGTAGAAGCAGTTAGAGGGATTCCCAACTTAAAAATTGATGAGGGTACAATCTGTGGAGAATGTCAGATTGGAAAACAAACAAGGATGTCACACCAGAAGCTTAGACATGACACAACTACCAAAGTCCTAGAACTACTTCATATGGACTTAATGGGACCCATGCAGGTAGAAAGCCTTGGTGGTAAGAAATATGCATATGTGGTGGTGGATGATTTCTCCAGATACACCTGGATCAATTTTATAAGAGAAAAATCTGATGTGTTTGAAGTCTTTAAGGAGCTATGTCTGAAACTTCAAAGGGAAAAAGAAAGCCCTATTATCAAAATTAGAAGTGATCATGGAAAGGAGTTTGAAAACAGTAAATTTGCTGAATTTTGCTCTTCAGAAGGAATTCATCATGAATTCTCATCTCCCATCACTCCCCAGCAAAATGGTGTGGTGGAAAGAAAAAATAGGACTCTGCAAGAATCAGCCAGAGCTATGATTCATGCTAAGAAGTTACCCTATCATTTTTGGGCTGAAGCCATGAACACAGCCTGCTATGTCCACAATAGAGTGACATTAAAGAAAGGGACTCCCACAACTCTCTATGAAGTCTGGAAAGGAAGAAAACCTACAGTAAAATACTTCCATGTATTTGGTAGCAAATGCTATATCTTAGCTGACCGTGAGCAAAGAAGGAAGATGGATCCCAAAAGTGACGAAGGAATATTTTTGGGCTATTCAACAAACAGCAGAGCCTACAGGGTCTTCAATTCCAGAACTAATGTGTTGATGGAATCCATTAATGTAGTGGTTGATGATCAACAGACTGATGTCACAGACGATGTCGAGACATCTCTGAATGATTCTCCATCTGACTCCTCAGATAAGAATAAGGAAGAAGAACCACCACAAGCTGAACCTGAAGATGACAAAATCAACAAGGGACCCTCTATCAGAATTCAGAAGGATCATCCCAAAGACCTTATCATAGGAGACCCAGATAAAGGAGTCACTACTAGATCAAGAGAAGTTATCTCACATGGCTGCTTTGTGTCAAAGATTGAACCCAGAAATATCAAGGAAGCCTTGACTGATGAGTTCTGGATCAATGCCATGCAAGAAGAACTAGGTCAATTCAAAAGGAATGAAGTATGGGAATTGGTTCCTAGACCTGAAGGAGTAAATGTCATAGCTACAAAGTGGGTATACAAGAATAAATCTGATGAACAAGGGGTTGTTACTAAAAACAAAGCTAGATTGGATAGCCCAAGGATATACTCAAGTTGAAGGGGTTGACTTTGATGAAACTTTTTCTCCTGTAGCTTGCCTTGAGTCCATTAGATTACTGCTTGGAGTGGCATGTATTCTGAAATTCAAACTGTTTCAGATGGATGTGAAAAGTGCCTTTCTAAATGGCTACCTAAATGAAGAAGTATATGTTGAACAGCCTAAAGGCTTCACAGATCCAAACATTCCTAAACATGTGTACAGATTGAAGAAAGCCCTTTATGGGTTAAAACAAGCTCCCAGGGCTTGGTATGAGAGGCTCACAGTGTTCCTCACTGACAATGGATACAGGAAATGAGGTATTGACAAAACTCTGTTTGTGAAGAATGAAGGAGGGAAGCTCATGGTGGCACAAATATATGTAGATGACATAGTATTTGGTGGAATGTCAGAACAGATGGTTGAACACTTTATTAGACAAATGCAATCTGAGTTTGAAATGAGCCTTGTTGGAGAACTAACTTACTTTCTTGGGCTACAAGTCAAACAGATGGAAGACTCTATCTTTTTATCTCAAAGCAAGTATGCCAAGAACATAGTGAAGAAGTTTGGCATGGAGAATGCAAGCCATAAAAGAACTCCTGCTCCTACACATGTAAAATCTCCAAAGATGAAAATGGTGTCAGTGTAGATCAAAGTCTATACAGAAGCATGATAGGAAGTCTGCTATATCTCACAACAAGCAGACCTGACATTGCATTTGCTGTTGGTGTGTGTACTAGATATCAAGCTGAACCAAAAGTCAGTCACATAAACCAAGTGAAGAGAATACTGAAATATGTCAATGGCACCAGTGACTATAGGATGTTATACACTCATGGATCTGGATCTATGTTGACTGGGCTGGAAGTGCTGATGATAGGAAGAGCACATCAGGAGGATGCTTCTTCTTAGGGAACAACCTGATTTCATGGTTCAGTAAGAAACAGAACTGTGTATCTCTATCCACTGCTGAAGCTGAGTACATAACAGCGAGAAGTAGTTGTTCTCAACTGGTCTGGATGAAACAAATATTGTCTGAATACAATGTCACACAAGAAGTCATGACATTATACTGTGATAACCTGAGTGCTATAAATATTTCCAAGAATCCTATTCAGCACAGCAGGACAAAGCATATTGACATCAGGCATCACTTCATCAGAGAACTTGTGGAAGAGAAGATCATAGCACTGGAGCATGTTCCTACAGAAGGGCAATTAGCTGACATATTCACAAAAGCTTTGGATGCCAATCAATTTGAATGTTTAAGAGGAAAATTGGGGATTTGTGTGTATGAGAATTTATAGCAATCAAAGGGGTGTGTGGTTAGTTCTCACAAAAAGAGGTTGAAGATTGGTGAGGAATGGTATGGTGAAAGAGGTAAGGAGTGTAAAGATGCTATGAGATTTTCTCACCTTTGGTCAATTTTGACTAAAAAGGGGGAGAAGTGCTTGATATGGAAGTTGGTTGTGGCTGATCAGAAGGACAACTATTATTGACTGGTGCGCAGGTGTTGATGTTGAAGCAGATGTCAGTATGACATTCTGGCTAGTATAGGTACTGGAGTTCAGTAGCTGTTATATGCACAGATTTAGGGGGAGAAGAAGTACCCTTGTGCATTGTGCATTTATGTGTCTTACTAGTTGCATCCATAACTAGTAATTATGTTGATTGTTGCACATACTTAGGGGGAGAAAAAGTACCCTTGTGCATATGTGTATTACTAGTAGCCATAGCTAGTAATTGTTTTTGCTTCTGCTGCTGATTAAACTATTGCTATGTGGTTTAACTGCTGATAGTTTACCTTGTGAACAAAAAGGACAGATATATGTTTTAGCCAAAATTTGCCAAAGGGGGAGTTTATTGATTCTAAGAGTTGGCAGCAATTTTGGTAAAACAAAGAGTGTTCACAAGATGTCATGTGTGATGTCTTAACATAAGATATCCTATGTACCTGCTGGAGTTGAAGAACATATGCAAGCAGGATTGTTTCAGAATGCCACATACATTGACAAGGCTTCTGATATTGGTTGTACCTGCTGGAGCTTATATGGAAGACATATGCTGCAGGATTGTTTCAGTTGACATACTCATTGTCATGGTAACTGATATGGTTGTACCTGCTATAAAAGGAAACTGGATTATGCAGGATATTTCCAGATGTCAGACCCGATGTCATGACATCCTATACACAGAACATTCAGTATGAATGTCTGGTGTTTTGTGATTGCACAATTGGTGGCAATCATTGGTTGATTAAATATATGGCTAGCTGGCGCATTCTTTCAGGGATATCAACCAGATTTGTTTATTTTCCAAGGAGATCTTTACAGCTGATATGAAAAGATTTGATTGGTAAATATATCTAGGGTTTTCAAGGTGTCCATTACTTCTATAAAAAGGGACTTAGAAAACCTGATTGTACATACAACCAAGACTGAACGAAATTTAGAGAGAGAGCTAGGGTTTGTGTCTGTAGGTCATTCAACTCATCCATTGATGATTGAATTGGACTGATTTGTCTTCTTGATCAAAGCTTTGAAGCAAGATCAAGAGTGTGTCTTCTTGATTGAAACTGTGAAGTAAAATCAAGAATATTGTAATTGAAAAGTATTTTCTTTTCACAAGGGATTGTTGTTTAAAATCACGGGTGTGTGATTGTAAGGGAAGTGAGTGGGTTCTCATATCTAAGAGTGCTTAGGTAGAAATTGCACGGGTAGAGATTAGGTGAGAAAGACTGTAACTTGGTGAAGTGTACGGATAGTCTTTGAACTAATTCTATTTTAGTGGATTTCCTTCCTGGCTTGGTAGCCCCCAGACGTAGGTGAGTTGCACCGAACTGGGTTAACAATTGCTCGTGTTATTTGCTTTACCATTCTGTTTTTGTTTATCCATTGTTTATAACCAGATATCAGTGTCGTAACATTATCTTCGACATCTTATATCTGATACCAGAATTTCAGAAGTACAAACTCCGCTTGAACCCGAACAAGTGTACATTTGGAGTTCGTTCCAGCAAGTTATTGGGCTTTATTGTTAGTGAGAGAGGTATTGAAGTTGATCCTGCTAAGGTTAAGGCAATACAAGAGATGGTTGCGCCCAAAACTGAGAAGCAAGTCCGAGGTTTTCTTGGCCGCTTGAATTACATTTCGAGATTCATATCCCACATGACTGCCACATGCGCGCCTATATTTAAGCTCCTCCGGAAAGATCAGTGTCATGATTGGACCAAGGACTGCCAAAAGGCCTTTGACAGTATCAAAGAGTATTTCTCTGAGCCTCCGATTCTGTCTCCGCCTGTTGGAGGGAGACTGTTGATTATGTACTTGACAATGCTTGATGATTCCATGGGTTGTGTCCTTGGTCAGCAAGATGAATCAGGAAAGAAAGAATATGCAATATACTACTTGAGTAAGAAGTTCACCGACTGTGAGTATCGGTACTCAACGCTTGAGAAGACATGTTGTGCTTTGGCTTGGGCCACTATGCGTTTACACCAGTATATGTTGAATCATACAATTTGGTTGATATCCAAAATGGATCCAATCAAGTGTATCTTTGAGAAGCCTGCTTTAACTTGGAGGATTGCCCGTTGGCAGATGTTGTTGTCTGAGTATGATATTGAGTATCGAGCTAAAAAAGCTATTAAAGGTAGTATCTTGGCTGACCATTTGGCGCATCAACCAATTGAAGATTATCAGTCTGTACACTATGACTTCCCTGATGAAGAGATTCTGTATTTGAAAATGAAAGATTGTGATGAGCCTACGCTCGATGAAGGGCTAGAGCCTGGTTCCCGATGGGGTATGGTGTTCGATGGTGTTGTCAATCAGTATGGAAATGATATCGGGGCAGTGATTATTACTCCTCAAGGCACACATTTTCCTTTTACAGCAAGGCTAACTATCAAATGCACGAATAATATGGCGGAGTATGAGGCTTGTATTATGGGTTTAGAAGAATGTATTGATCTTAGGATCAAACATCTTGATGTTTATGGCGATTCTGCCCTTGTTGTTAATCAGCTTAAGGGTGAATGGGAGACGAATCAGCCTGGCCTCGTTCCATATAGAGATTATGCGAGGAGGATTTCAACTTTCTTTACTAAAGTTGACTTCCATCGTATTCCTCAAGATGAGAATCGGATGGCGGATGCTCTCGCAATGCTTGCTTCAATGATTGCTGTCAATTATTGGAATGAAGTCCCAAATATTACCGTGATGCGCTTGGATAGACCAGCTCACGTATTTGCAGTTGAGGAGGTGAAAAATGATAAGCCGTGGTATTATGACATCAAATGTTTTATTCAAAGCCAGATTTACCCGCCTGGGGCATCTGTTAAAGATAAGAAGACTTTGAGGAGATTATCTGGCAGTTTCTACCTTAATGGTGATGTGCTTTACAAGAGGAATTTTAATATGGTTCTGCTCAGATGCATGGATAGACACGAAGCAGACCTGTTGATGACTGAAGTCCATGAAGGTTCATTTGGTACTCATTCCAATGGACATGCTATGGCTAAGAAGATGTTGAGAACAGGCTACTATTGGCTGACAATGGAGTCTGACTGCTGCAAATATGTGAAGAGATGCCATAAGTGTCAGATTTATGCAGACAAGATTCATATTCCCCCGACACTTCTAAATGTTATTTCTTCACCATGGCCTTTATCCATGTGGGGAGTTGACATGATTGGCATGATTGAACCTAAGGCGTCGAACGACCACCGTTTTATTCTCGTAGCCATTGATTCCTTCACCAAGTGGGTTGAAGTGGCATCATATACAAATATGACCAAGAAGGTGGTTGTGAAGTTTATCAAGAACAAACTCATATGCCGATATGTTGTGCCAGATAAGATCATTACTGATAATGGATCTAGCTGTGTAGCGAGTTCAAGATTACACATCATAATTCTTCTCCCTATAGAACCAAGATGAATAGGGATATTGAAGCTGCTAACAAGAACATTAAGAAGATTATTCAGAAGATGGTTGTTACGTACAAAGATTGGCATGAGATGCTGCCATTTGCTTTGCATGGCTATCGTACATCCGTCCGCACTTCAATAGGGGCAACCCCTTTCTCCCTTGTATATGGCATGGAGGTTGTGGTCCCCGTAGAGATCGAGATCCCATCAATGAGAGTCCTGATGGAAGCCAAGTTGACTGAGGCTGAATGGGTTCAGAGTCGTTATGACCAACTGAATTTGATTGAAGAAAAAAGATTAACTGCCATGTGCCATGGTCAGTTGTATCAGCAAAGGATGAAGAAAGCCTTTGATAAGAAGGTCAAGCCTCGTTTGTTCCGAGAAGGTGACCTCGTGCTCAAGAAAGTCTTGTCTTTCGCGCCCGATTCCAGGGGCAAGTGGACTCCAAACTATGAAGGTCCATACGTTGTTAAGAGAGCCTTTTCAGGCGGTGCTTTGTTGCTTACAACTATGGATTGGGAGGATTTCACTCGTCCTGTGAATTCAGATGCAGTCAAGAAATACTTCGCCTAGAAATAAGAACAAAAGAGCTCGCTATGTTGAAGACCCGAAAGGGCGGCTTAGGCAAAAATGAGCGTCTCGGTGGATTGAAAACCCGAAAGGGCGATCCAGGCAAAAGTTAGAGAAAACAAAATGAATATAAATATCCCGCTAGATTGAGTACCTCACCTTGGGGCAATCTAGGCAAAAATTAGGGATTTGGCAAGTGACTACATCCTGACAAGACCTTGTTCTACAACTGTCGTCTGTCAAAGATTCTCGCTCAGTCATCGTCAACTGAAGTTTCAAATACAGTGGATTCAGAGTTGGTGGAGAAACTGTCATTATGTTCAATGTAGCCCTTTTCCATGTATATTACCAATTTCAAATTTGTAAAGATCCATGGAGTCTCGCCATTTGCGGACTACCATTCTCTTAAATAAATTTGAGCCTTTATCCAATTCTTTGCACTCTTATTTTTTTCTGTTTAACAAATGTTTGCATGTTTTAACTGATGAATATCATTGTTTTAAACAAATAAAGTTTTCATAAATAAACTGTTTTAAACAAAGTGAACATTCACAATGACTAAAAGGATAAATGGGATATCCTCAGTGCTTTCCCAAGGGTAGTATGATCACCAGAGGGTAAGACATCTATTCATATTCTGGCATTCTTATATCCTCTTCATCGGTGTTCAAGTTGTCTCCCCAGCGAGCGCAGAAAGAATAGTACATCATCAGCTTCCTAGAGAGTCTAGCGCTAGCATTTATGTTTTATCAATTATATGGTTGTCATCCCTTGCATGGACTGACCTAAAATCCCTTATAGATTGATAAAAGTTGATATGCTATCTACTCACGAGGAAGTTTGTCTTTCCCCAGCATGATTAGAAGTTCCCCAGCGGAGTAAGCATGTGTCCCCTGCAGAGCTATATTTCCAGATAATTGTCTCCTCAGCATGTGTCCCCTAGTGCAATTGATGAAGGACTTGTTTCCCTTTTCATCCCCAGCATGTCGCTCATTCACAAAGGATTCATTCCCGTTTTCCCCAGACATGGTGGTCTCCCATGAGAACATTTACAGCTTGTCCCCAGTAGGGTTGCCAGATCAGAGTTTGATGTTTGTATTTCCTCCAAGTCTGGAGATTTCTTCTAACATTGAGAGCTGGTGGTGAAGATGTTTATTTCCTTCCCCAGTGGAGTAAGATGTTATTATTCCCCTTTAGAGAGTTTCCTCTCCGGCAGATAGAAGAGAGTGTTTTTATTGATGTACATTTGATTGGTGGTTATCCCCCACAGAGTTCCACATCATTCTTTGGTAAGCTTCCCCAGTAGAGTTTCTTCTCCGGCGGATCTTATTGTTCTTTAATCACCAGTCCTCGAGAGAGTTGATGGAAACTCCCCAACGGATGTTCTGCGTCTTCCTTATGTCAGGATTGTTTGCTCTTGGAAGACTTCTCCTGTTCCAGAGATGATCCCCATCAGAGTTGAGTTCTCTGTTTGATTCTCTTCTTTCGCTACTCCTGAATACATCTTCTTTGTATCCTCAGCGAGTGTAGCTTTGGGATAGGGTTTGATATCCCTAATGATTTATTTTCATCCTTCTCGGGTTATTCCCAAGCTGTAGTTCTCCAGCAGGCTTCGCCCTTCTTGTTGAGATATTTACCGAGTGTTGCTCGTGATTCTCGAACTTGTTTGTGTTAGATATGTCTGTTTGTCAGCATTAATCATACACAAATCATGCATATACATGCATAATCATAGCATTCAGATATTCATGTTGCATTCTTTGCCATATATCTTTGCTTGTTATCTCCTGCTATTGGTAAAATATTCCTCCCCAAGCAGATGTTTGTATCTGATCTCTCCATATAGAGTCACCCCCATAGGCATAAAGTGTCTATCTTTCCTTCTTTCTTCCCCACTGAGTTACGTCCTCGTTGATGATTATTATTTTAGTTTCCTCCCTAGTTGTGTATCGGGATGGAATTACTCCCCTGAGTTATATCCTCATCGGGTTGAATCTTGTTTGATTGCGTCCTTCTAGTTTGTTCCTAGATTGACTTCCTTTCTTGTTATCCCCTTTGCAGTTCCCTGTGGATCGGTTGTTCAGTTGCTCAGTAACCAGTAGTTGTTCATCCTTTTTCCCAACGGATTTTGTGGCCTTCTACCCAGTAACTGGTAGTTGTAAGTCCTATTTCTGTGGTTTTCTACCCAGTAACCGGTAGATATAATCCCCTCTTTGTTGGTTATCTTTACCCAGTAACCGGTATTGATATTCCTTCGTTTTTGAGTATACCACCCAGTAACCGATGATATATCTCTTGGATAATTGCTTTTGACAGGCAATTTATCCCTAGCGAGTCATCTTTCATTTACCCTTGTTTGGTAATGATTGTTTCTCCTTCTGATTGGTCATCATTTTATACCCAGTAACCGGTATCCTAATGTTTTTTCTTTTCGGTCGATTTATCCTTTATTAACCCAGTAACCGGTCGTGGATGATCTTCCATGCGAGTATGTTATCTACGGTGGTAGATAATATGTCTCATGCGCTCTTCGATCGAAGTCTTTTTCTTCCCCAATCGAGTAAGATTTGTATTTCCTTGTGGAATCGAATGTCCGTCCTGTAAGTTGAGTTTGCTTTTTCAACCCTCCTTTCGGATGATGAGTGTCTTGGATATGTTCCCAATTCACGCCTGGTTGGTCACCTATTATATACCCAGTAACCGGTATCCTTGGTGTTCCTTCCTTCTGCTCCCCATTATGACTTTTTATCCCCTGTGGAGTCAGATTTTCCTGAGTTGAGATGTGCCTTTTGGGTCCTCTTCAGATGTTTCGGATGATTGATATCTTTCACCCTTATACCGGTCTTAGATATTCTTTCTCCCTGAGCATGTTGTTCTCTCACCCAGTAACCGGTGTTTCGATAACATGTCTTTCTTTGAGTTTATTACCCAGTAACGGTGATATCTCTTTGTTTCTTCCTCAGCTGAGTCCTTTGTGGACGTCCCCGTCTGAGTCCGAATTTTTATCCGATGTAGTCCTTTGTGGATAGTTTGCTGTATTGGCATACTCCTTAATACACGCGTCTTTGCGTCAGCTCGAGTCTTTCCATCGATTTATTTTCGTGGAATCCCTTCGTGTCTCCCAGCAAGTTTTCAAGTCGTGACCTGCTCACGCATTTTTACCTCACTTCCCCCAGAGTCTCTGTCTCCCTAGTGAGTGTGTCACTCCTATGGATTTTCAGTTTCTCCCAGTTTCTTTTCCTTCGTGGCAATTATTCACCATGAAGATTTTATTTTGCATACATACATTTGCATCGTGAGGTCTCTTAGGGACCAAAATTCGTCTCTTTGTTATTATTTAAGCTCATTGTATCTCGTCGAGACGAAGATTTTAACCTTCATATCTCCGGCTAGAATGACCTTAAATAGGGGCATCTGTAAGACCCTAATTTGACCCTAAGATCCCTCATGGCATCATGTTATTGCACAAGTGCATTGCCTCAAGGATCATAGCATGTTTGGCTCCTTAACCCTAGGGTTGGGACTTGTTTGAGTGTTTTGATACCACAAGCATGCTTGTATTGAATATTATTGCTTTTCTTATTTGATTACTAACCAAAAGCACAAAAATATGCACTAACTCTCTTTGTTTTGAAGCTCAAGTGATCATGTGCTCCACAATGTTGATAGGAGGCTCCTAAGCCCAATGAAATGGCTAGATGAAGATGAGAAAAAGCATGACAATGGTCCCAAAAGTCCTAATCATCATATATGTCTGCCAAGTATCTCAATTTTCCAATTTGATCAAGATAACCCAAAGGGCTGGAAGATTGTTTCCCAAGGAAACCCTAATTTCATTGTGCTTTGATTGTGCCTTGCCCATGAAGCAATCTCAACCTCAGATCAAATTTAATCAAGGTAAGTTCTTTCATTTAATATTTTATGTATATGTGATCCTATTTTAGGCCCCTCAATCATTTATTCATCAAGATTGGAAGTTTGGCCTTGAAAAGTTGACCAGTCAAGTCATCTGACTAAGCTGAAATCCAATGAGAATTAACTTTTGATGTGTTTGTCAAATGAAGATCACCCCAAGAGAAAAATTGTTCTTAAGAACCCTATGAAAAACATTCATGTTCATCAAAAATCCATTTGAAACTTTGAAGGTCATCATTCATTTCAAAACATTATAGGTCATTTTGACTAAAACCCTAATTTTGGGTCAACATACCAAAGGCATAACTTCCTTAATTTTTATGATTTTGAGGTGAGACAAAATGCATTGGAAATATTGATATGTCTAATTCAAATGTTATGTTGGACAAAATTTCATAATCCTAAAAGAAATACATGTGATAATGCAAAACATTATAGGTCATCTTGGACCTAATTCATTGAATTTGAAAAAGTACCCAACTTCAAATGCCCATAACTTTGTCATAGAAAATCCAAATGATACAAACTTCGAGTCTAAATTGATCACCTTGAAAATATCTACAACTTAGATGTTGGAGGTTTTTTTTTATTTGAAGCTTGCATCATGGAAACGGAGGGGTTTGATTAAGCTTGCTTTTGGTGAAATTTTTCAAAGTGATTTGAACATGTTTTGTACTTGGATTTTCCATGCCAGTTTTCATCAATTTTCACATGCCAAATGATTTTTTTGCCCAACATGAATTTTGTTCCTTATATCAAGGGCTTTCCAACCATTACTCATATTACTCATTTGGACCTACCATTTGCGAGTTTCGAATTCATTTCCATTTATGTGCATTTTGGTATTTTATGATGAAACTTGATTTGCAAGCATGTTCAGTCCAATGTACACGTCCATTTGCCTTTCACTTGATCTCAGCATGTTTTTTCAGCCACCATTGGGCCTTCCACATGCCTGTACCGGCCCATGCAGTGCAAATTCAAATTGCCATGCACATGAACAAAGTGTGTGATCTGATACCTTCAGCTATAAATAACCATTCCATGAGCTTCATTCAGCAACCTTTTGGAGATCTGATATGCTACAGCACTGAAACCATAGCCATTACCAAAGGAATCACCGAAAATTTTTCATACTTTCGAGCTTGAAATTCAGCATCATTAGCTGAGTTTTAAAGTCTGATTCCTTAGCCTTTCACTTCCATTACACTCAAGGATCAAAGAGGAGCAAGGATCTTGAAGGATTCGTGGCCAAAAGTTCATCCATTTGAAGGTATCCATTCAAACTTTTTGGATCTAGAACTCTTACTTCAATGTAGCATTCTTGTGTTTCTGTGATTTTCTGAAGTCCTCACATTTGAGGCAAGCCATTGGTGCTTTCAATTTCTCATTTCATGAACTTTCAGTTTGAACACCATGATCTTCTCCTTCACATTTCTCTCAATATAGAAAGAGTGAGGAAGATCCATTGGTACAATGATGATCTCCATCACACGAGCTTCATTTCCATGGCCTTGTTTTTAATTTTCATTGAGATTTTATTTCCTGTAACTAGTGGCTGGAATTTGTTGTCTGGCCGGAGAAGGTGGTGGTTTCCACCACCACAACCACGTGTGCATCCTTCTGGCCCTTGGATTTGGTTCCCACGTTCTAATCTCACACGTCCATTTCAATTACTTCATTTAATGCTGGATGTGGCGCGTTTGACTTGTGAGCAACGTGTGTCCTCATATCTGGACCATACATCCTTGCCACGTCAATTAATGAATGCATCATGTGGCTGCGCTTTTTTTCATTTATTCCATTTTCTTTTTATTTTCAGTTAATTCATTTGATTTTCAAAAATTCATTAAAAATTCATTTGAAGTCATAAAAATATGAGACCAATTCAAAAAAATTTCTTGAAAAATCTAGTTTCATCTTATGATTTTTAAATACTTTTTGACTTTTGAAAAATCCAAAAAATATTTTCATAGCATGTATGGATCATGATAATTCAATGAAAATAGTCTTAACAATTTCTTATTTGATTTGAGATTATTTGAGATTTTAATTCATATTATTTTTAATTGATTTTAAATTGCTTTCTGATTTCAAAAATTTGTGAGAAAATTAGTCAAAGCTTGTTTGACTATGTTGAACCTATGAGAATTTAATTGGACTCATGGAAGTTGTTTTGAATTGAATTTGAGGTTTGACCTTATGTTTTTACTTTTTATTTGCATTTTATTTTAATTCAAAAAATACCAAAAAAAAATATTGTTGACCTCTTGACTTGTTATCTTCATTTCCCTTCAGTTTGGTATGGATTGATGTCGATTTGATTCACATTTGATCAATTGGATTTGGTTGTGGTCTTCTTTTCCCCTCCCTTTTATCTTCATCCCTTTCTTTCCATCAATAGCCAATGAGTTAAAGTCTTGAAGTTGGTCTTGACAAATGAGAAGTTTAACCTTCTTTGATCCAAACCAAACTCAACTTAATCCATGATCAAGTGAGTTGTTTTGTGTCCAAGATAGGTTGCTTCTTGGTCAAGCAAATTGTAGATGTTTGATTGGCTGCATTTTTTGTTAAAACACTAACTGGACTCTAATGTCTTGACTGAAGTCATGACATGCTTTGGAGATGTTTGATTGGCTGCATTTTGTGTTAGAACATCTAACTGTACTCTGATGTCTTGACTAATGTCATGACATACTTGAGTTGTATGCTGCAGGTTTAGCTAATGCAGGATTTACAGAATGTCAAACTAGATGTTATGACATTCATTCCTGACAGCAGTTACTGAGGTATAGAACAATTGGTTGTCTGTTATAACTCAGTATTTAATTTCAGTCTGTTTATCAAGGGAATAACAGACCTGGCATAAGGCCTACTGTCTGAATGTCAAACTAGATGTCATGACATTCATCATTGACAGCATATACTGAACAATAGGTAGGTTGGTTTTCTGCTACAGTTCAGTATGTATCTTAGTCTGTTCTTCAGGAGGATAACAGACTCTGGAATAAGGCTCTATGTGTAAATGTCAAATTGGATGTTTTGACATTTATTAATGTAAGCTGATACTGAAGTATGGACGGATTTGTCCTTTACACTACAGCAATTTGTACAGTCTGTTTTCAGGAAAATAACAGACTTAGCATATGGTCTATGCTTTGGACGTCAAACTGAATGTTGTGACATTCATTCCTGACAGCATATGCTAAATTGTAGGTTGGTTAGTTTTTTTGTTTCAGCATTTTTCTCAGGCTATTCTTCAGGAATCCAACAGCTGAGCTAAAATCCAGGAAACTAACAACTGAGCTACAATTAATGAACCTAACAAATAGCCTATTTGTTAGTACCCTAATATGTGGAAATTAGGTTAACTTGCTTGACCTTAATTTCAGGAAATACAAGTACAAGGCCCAAGTGCTGCAATATAAAAGGATGGCAATCCTTCATTCAGAACTCGGGGGATTTTAGGCGTGAAGATTTTATTGTTCCATCATACTTCACTGCTGTATTTTTGTGTGTCTTGTATTAGGTGTATCTTGTGAGCCAAGAAATTATCACCTAGATGATTGCATTGGACTAGGGTGTTCATTGAGTTGTAAGTGTTGTGTCACTCTAAGCTTTTAAGCGTGAGTGCTGTGTATCTTGATTAAAGCTGTTAAGCACAATCAAGAGTTGTTTGAAGTGTGACTTCACCATTACCTTTAATCTAATTAAAGGTTGTAATCACTGAGGTGATTGAGGGGGAGTGAGCAGGAACTATGATCTTAGTGTAAGATTGAAATTGCATTGGGTAGGTATTAAGTGATAGGATTAAACAGTTGGTTTAAGGTCTGAATTAATACTACTAATAGTGGATTTCCTCCCTGGCTTGGTAGCCCCCAGACGTAGGTGTGTGTGACACCGAACTGGGTAAACAATTCCTTGTGTTATTTACTGCACTTACTTTTTACGTTTTGCATAATTCTTGTCTGCGCAGAATTGGATGTCATAACATCCCGTGTGACATCGAAAGTCTGTTAACTAGAATTTCACAAATAACTAAAAGTCAATACAAGGCCCTTCCCCTTTTGTTTTGGCATGGCATGTTTATGGAGCTTGGCTTACTAGTCATGATCTCTAACTTGTGTTCTTTGCCTATATTCTTATTGACCGGCCTCAGATAGGTGTGACTACTATATTAGTCCACTTACGATTGCTTAACATAGCGATACACTGTCTTATGACAAGCTAACATAACCTTACTAACTACTAACTTTGATTTGAGCTTTTAATTTCTTGCCATTTACTTTTAATGTCATTTATTTCTTGCTCATTATTCATATTGATTTTCACTTTGCTCACTTGAGCACATATTTTATGTTTATGTCAGTTTTCTTTTGCTCATTTGAGCCCATTATTGTATATAAATATATTGCTAACTTATTTTGTTTGTGTTTGTTTTGATGTGAACCAAATGCAAAAAGGAGAAAGAACTTAGAATTAGGACTTACCCATGCTTAAAGGAGTTCAAGAGCAACTAGGCCTCATGCCTTTAGAATGCTAAATATGTTGAAGAGCTACTAGGCCGCATGCCTTTAGAATGCTAAAATTTCCAAAGTTGACTTCAAAGGACTTCTCCTCCAAACTTATTCTTTGTCCATTCCCTTTATTGTGTTGTGAACTTTTTGATGTTTGCTTTTGTGTGATAGGGATCCCACCGTGAGATTGAGAAAAGAGGACCATTGTCATGAGTAGCCAAGTTAAGAGCCAAGCCTAATGGAGATACTAGGAGCTTGAATTCAAATTGTTTGATTGCTTGTTTGTGTGCTAAGTCCAAAGGAAAGGAGCATTTTGAGTCATCTCTATATGACTTCAAGAAAAGGAACTCCAAGGGTTTATCTTTCCCCTTTTATCTTTGTATGCTTTAGGAATAGCCCTTCTCTTCTTCTCCCCACTTTAACCAAGCCAAAAATCATTTTCAAAACTTTGTCTTTGTTTCAAATTAGAAACCTAGGCCTTAAGCCTTTGACTTTTCAAATCTCTTTCCATAAATACTCATTGTAAATAAACATTAATCCAACTTGGACCTCATTTTTGTAATAAGTCTAACTTGTAAATACAACCCATTTCAAGTTGTTTTGTGCTTCCAATGGTCACCTTGTTAAAACCTTTTCAAAAACATTAGTCATAGGTTTGAGTTATCATATTGGTTGATGTAAACCTCACCTCATCCTTAGTGTTGGATTATAAGTCTTCCATGCTTATTATAGAGTCAACCCCTCACTAGCATGTTGAAGCCTTCCTCACATGGTGGATTGTTGGTTTAGGTTGAGTTTTCTCCCTTTGATAACAAAAGACCTTAAGGCTTTTGATCAAATCAATTTACTAATCTTTGAGATTTTTACCCCAAACTACGATGTTTTGATCCTCCTTTGTGATGGTACGTAGGCAATGGGTTCATCCATTCCAAAAACAAATTTCTAAATATAATATATTCTCTTCTCATCCCTCCAATATTTTTGTATAAATCTTTTCACAAATACCAACCTACAACACGTGTTTGCAAAAAGGTTCCCTTAGAGTACTAAGGATGTTTTGGGTGCGTAAAACCTTCCCATTTCATAACCAACCCCCTTACCTAGATCTCTGACATTTTTATTAGTTTTTGATTTGAAAAACTTCTTACCTTGGCTTTTGTTCGCTTTTTAGCCTTTCCTTTGGACAAATAAAAGTGTGGTGGCGACTCGAATTGTGTGTTGACTTTTGGTTTAGTCAATAAACCTAAAAGTAACGAAAACTTCGCTACAACAACCTCGTAGTCCTTTAATTCTTGATGTTATGAAAAAGGAGATCACTTTCACGCGCACATTCAACACTTTTACTTATCAATCTCGTGAGATTTTGAGCCTTATATGGATAGCATACAAAAATCCATCTCTTTCTTTCTTGTGTGGTTCACTCATGTCTGTTAGTCTCTAGAACTTGAATTGACTCTTGTTGATGTTGTTGCTTACTTGTGCATACTGATATGATAAAGGCAGTTTTGCTTTTTGTTTTTTAGCCAGTTAGCCAAAAAGCCAACCCTGAAATAATATCATCCCTTTCTTGAAACCCCCTTGAGCCTATTATCCTTTTTTGTTTAAAACTCATTACAAACCGAGAAGTGAAAAACAATGTTATATCACCATATTCAAAGGGTTGAAAGAGTCTTGTTTGGAGTTGTGTGGGGTTGAATAATTATGTTTGTAATATTTCAGAAGTTGGTAGAAAAAGAAAATAGAAAAGAAAAAAAATGAATGAAGAAAAAATAGAAGGATGTATACATGTCAATACATACTCCTTATGAAAAAGAAGAAAAAAAAAAGGAAAAAGAGAAAGGAGAAAAAAAATATGAACGAAAACAGTTAATATAGAGTTGTTGAAGTGAATGAAATATTTTGTAAATTCAACTCCCGCGGTTTCTTTCAAGTCTCTTTTATCTTTTTGAATTTTAGCCTAGTACCCCTTAGAATTTATCTCACCCTTACCTTGGCCATGTTACAACCAAATAAAAGTCCTTTTGATCTTTGTGTGCATGTATTTCAATTGTGGATGTTAGAGTATTTTCAAGCTTATGGTAGTACTAATTTTTATGTTGTGCTTTTAGTGTAAACAGTTAATCTAAACACTTGAGAGTCGAATGAATTATATCCTGTAAGGATCTTACTGCTGTTGATGTACTTTTTGGTAATCCATTTTTCTATCTGCTTTGAATGTCACAAAAATTTGCTTACTAACACCATGTTCTTGAAGCTTAGACTTAGAATTATGCTTATACCTTGTATCTTGAAAACTTTTGGAAGTGCATGCTCTGTTTTCTTTCTTTTTGTTTTGAAATTGTAATTTTGCTCGGAGTGCAAAAGTTCAAGTGTGGGGGAATTTGATCAGTTCATTTTGGTGCACCTTCTTCTACTATTTTACTTAGGCAACTCTATAGTTTATTCTATTATTTTTAATATTTTAGTGTATTTTTATATTTAAGTTTATTTTTGGTTTTATTTTATTTTCGCACTTTATTTTCAGCATAAATAGTTATTTCATACTTTGTTACTATGCATATCATAACTTGAGCCACAAGGATAGGATTGATGCGTTCTAATATGCGTTGGAGGGCTAAGAGAAAGAGCTACAACTTTTATATTGAAGACACAAGCTGATTCGGAGTGAAGACGTATCAAATAATTTGTTAAAGTTTCGTACTTTAGGAAATATTTTCTTTTGGGCCATTTGTTGGGCCGAATTTAGTTTTTCCGACCTAGTTTGAATTATTAGTGAAACCCTTATTCTGTTTAAAAGGGCAGCCGCGGTACTGTAGCAATCACACATTATTCACGATAACCTTTTGCTTTTGTGCGATCATGAAGAGGAACTAATCTCCTATAGTCAATATGTTGTAACTGAATTTCCAAGGCTTTGAGGTTTTTATTCTATCAATTTAATTTCGTTCTCTTTCAATTCTATTCTATGAAATTTCATTTGCTTAATCTGTATTTTATGGAATGGTTTTGATTAAATTCGTATGATTGCATTCCTAACTATTAATCGTCGTTTTCGTCGCTTTGTCGTTAAATTGCATTTGTAAATCGTGTTTGCTTAATTCACGATTGTATTTATCCGTTTGCTTAATTCGGAATATAGGAATATAAATCTGTCATATATCTATTGCGCTTGTCAATTGAATTTGAATCGAATAGAGATCGAAGCCGCTTAGGGAATTGGTAGGTAAAAACCAGTGATTAGCCGGAAACCGAAAACAGTAGATTGGCTTATTTTATAATCTCTTATTTTAATCATTTTTTTTGCTTTGTTTTCTAAATCGACCACTAAAACATAAACCCCCTTTAAATCGATTCCGTTAGGTTAAGAATAATACAAGAATCCTTGTGATACGATACTTGAGTTGTCGCTTCTGCTAAACTATAGTTTTCTAATTACTCGTTTTAACCCGTGCGTGACAGCGGACCAGTCACTTATGTCCCTTAGCATGCTTCGTGGAGTATCCATCAACTGTCTTTATGGTCATCCAATTATGGACAATTTTTGAGCAGCAATAAGACACTCGACTCTACATCTAGGATCCATAGTGGTTTCAGGTCAAAGGGTGGTATACACCATTATATCCATGAGAATAACTTATGACACTTTGCATAACATTATATATAATATTCTCATAGCGGGTCAATCCAGTATAAATATTACTCTTAATATTCATACCTATATTTAAGACTTGATAACTCCTTATCCATGATCCATGAGATGTGATCATCAGTCTATATACATAATAGTCTTAATGCTTTAATGTTATCCCACTTCACAATAAAGCTCGACTACGGATACTTCAAGAATAGTGTCCTTATGTTTAATGTGATCTCATGATCAAGTCACACTTGATACATTATTAAACAAACATAATAAAGAAAAATCCTTTTATTATTAATAAATAATTCGATACAAGTACCAAAAGTATTAGCCTCTAGGGCTTACACCAACATTCATGACCTTATAAAGATGTCTTAGAGATTACTTAAGATATATGGTATGCTCTCCTAGTTTTCCATTTTCTTCCACTAAGTGTTTGCATATATTTAACAAGTGTGCATAGGAAAGTTTGATACCTGGAACAGTGTTTTCCTCGTAGGATGTCTTTAAGCATATTTCATCATCTTAATTGTAATATGGTTCTTTTATATTTCTTCCCTAGATTTATCTTTCTCATCCTCTTCTCTATTTGAGCATTGAAGAAACTTCTTCATCTTCTTTGTCATTTCTTGAGCAAGAGGATCCCAAGTTGATGTTGAACTTTCCAAGGATCATTAAACTGTTGAGTGTGTTCTTTCAAATGATTGCATAGTAGTTGTATGATAGAAGCATGATGATTATGATGATTTTACAGTTTGGATCCCCTCGCCTTTGAGTAGTTGAACTTGTTCATTCATCTTCTCTATAGTTTCCTTCATTCTCAGTTTTTCCTGAAATTCGTGAAAGCTCCCATCTATTCATTTAAGAATTGGATTAAACTTCCAATTCTTAATTCTAAAATATTTTTTAGTAACATAATTTCCAACAAACTTCCCAATACTTGTATATTTAAAAGAGCATCTGAGATTATCTTCTTGGCGTCGTGTGTTCATCTTGTTAGACGGTGTGGCTAGTGATCGAGAGGGGGGGGGGGGGGGGAATAGATCACCTCTTTAAAATTAAACGGATTTAATGTTTTATCAGAGTTTTTAAAGTTGGCGGAAAATTTCAGTCCCGAATCGACTTCCGTCTATTCTGAACCACTACTAGAAAACCGGACACGTGAGTTTAATGCTGGATTTGGATAAGAATGACAGAACTATTAACACCAGAATTTTAGCCAATTGAATGCACCTATCATTAAAGTCTATTTCCAATGAATAAAACCTAACTAACAATTTTGTCAAACAGTTGGTGTGTATGTAATCAATAATGAACAACAGTGGAGTTTAGTTAAAGAAGTTTTGCCACTGCTGTCTTGCAAAAGGTACAATCACCACACACTAACTGAATTTGCAAAACTGTTGGAAACGTAAAGAGGAGTAAGGGAAGAATACAATACGCAGAGATTTGGTAAGGAAGTTCCCCACGTCGTCCTCGCGTGTGGGTACGTCTCCCTCTCAATTTCAAATGAAATTGAGAACTTTGATTATCAATTATGCCGAATTCGTTGATACAAGGTTATGATACAAAGACAGAATTCTAAATTCCAAGAACTTCTTCTTGTATGAAACCTCCACTTGATCTGAGCACGATCAAGAATTTCCTGCACGAAATTGCAAACAATTCACCGGTTCCACGACCTGCTTGCGAAATCCCCCGATCTCCAAACGCAACGTTGTGGCTGAATCTGTTCTGCAAACGTGACTAACAAACCCGCAAGAACACTCCAGTTCTTGAAGGACAAACCAGTAGGTTTTTCCTCGAAACCCCCTTCAATCTTCAACTCAGCTAGATCCTCGATCGTTCCACTAAAAAACCTCAGCTAGATCCTTGATCGTACCACTGAACGTTATCTCGTTGATCCTTTAATCCAAAGAACAAGAATGATTATGTGTTGATGTTCTTGAAGAAAAGTGATTGAGAAGATGAAGAAGATGAAGTCTCTTTCAGGTTTCTATCTGCTCAACAACAATTGCTGCTACACACTGCTTTGATCTTGTGTTCAATTGTTTTTCCCTCTCAGAATTCGTTTCATGCCCTTCTGTCACAACATCTCTTATATATGCTAAAAACAGAAACTGTTAGAACATAAAACAGACTTATGCATTGATACATGAGGGTATGCATCGATGCATACTGTAAGATAAATGAGTTTTTGGTGAAATGAATTAAGCATGGATCGATGCATAATTCGTATGTATTGATGCATATGACATTTCCACTAACATGGATCGATGCATAATACGTATGCATTGATACATAGGGTGTTTCAACTACACATGGATCGATGCAAGGCTCGTATGGATCGATCCATAGAGCATTTTGCCTGTTCATGTGTCGATACATGACTCGTATGCATCGATGCATACTGAACAAAAAAGTTTTGTGATTTACAACATGCGGTATGGATCGATGCATAGGCTTATCTGTTGATGCATACTGACACAAAATGGATTTTATGAGTTATTTTGAGATATGTATCAATGTATGTCTTTATGTACAGTCATGCAACAATAGAATGGGATAAAAACACAATAAAAACACAAATTTATCATGTAATGTAATGCACAACCAACATTTGGATGATGATCACACAATTTGCTATCATTCAAAATTAATTCAAAGTAAAGAATTTTCTCACAAACTCCCCCTTTTTGATGATGGCAAATTCTTGGCAAGATGTGTGATACTCCCCCTGAGTTTGTGCATATCTTCATTTCTCCCCCTTTGTCAACATCAAAAAGAGAAAGAACCAGGTTTATCAAGGCAACATGTTGTAACAGAATATGGCAAAAGGATTGATAAAAGAGCTAGCAGTCACAAAGAAGGAAGCTTCAAAGTAAAGAATCACTCACAAAGAATGACAAACACGGGCAATAACAGTAGAGATAAACAGAAGGTAAAAAGCATTTAAGTAATAGAGCGAGTTTAAGAATTACATAAGCTAAGCCATATATTGTGCAACAATTCAAATAAAACTTGAGCGATATGAGATGAAATGCAGTGAAATGAAATGATGATGGGTTAATGGGGATTGTGGCCACCACAGGACTCCTCATCATCTCTATCAGGATCTCTGTAGCTTGGCGGAGGCGGAGGAGGAGGCATTGTGTCTGGATTTTGGCCCATGAAGGAGTAGAGCCTAAAACGGTCCTGAACTTCAGTACTTCTAAATCTGTCCATAATACCAGGATTTTCACGGCAGTCGTCCATAAAGCCAGACATTTCATTATAGAAAACTTGGTGCCACTTAACCAAGTCTTGGTGCCAAGCGTATTGATTCTGATACATTCGTGTATGCTCATCATGCCAGTCACGATGCTCCTTGTGCCACTCATTTTGTTGGACATTCCAATACCGTGCCTCCTCATGACGTTCTTTGTTGGCAATTTCCATTTGTTGAAGCATATGAGTGATGTCTGCAGTAGGTGTTGAAGATGTAGTACCACCGGAGAACGGAGGGGCCGTAGGTTCAGGTACATAGTTAGTTGGAGACCACCTTCGTGGCACCCAATCTCCCCAACCAGCATTGACCTCAGCTTGAGGCACATCTTCTTCATGCGCATCCTGCATTTCTTCATCAGGCTGATCTTCAACGACATAGATTCGTTCAGAAGGCAAGTCAAAGTTGTAGATTCTTGTTTTGGATTTTCTTTCGAAGAAGTAGAAGCATTTACGGTCCTTGTCCCACCGATATCCCATATGCGATAGGGTGGAAGAGTCAAACTCTTGAGCAGCAGATGGAGATAGGAGAGGAACAGAAGGAATTGCAACATTCCAAAACTTAAGTATTTTCATTATTTGAGAAGCATAACCTAGAGCAATATTTTTGGAGTTGTTGCGCACGAAAAATAGACGTTTTACAAAGTAATTTGCCCAATTCAAGGGAACCTTACTTTGCAGAATGTATAGAAGGTGTATGCTTGCTCTGTCCAACCGAGAATGTCCACTGTTTGTTGGACGCAGAATGTGTGTGATAATCCAGTGAAGAATACGCGGAGTTTGCTTAATCATACCAGACGTGACGTGTTCATCCTCACTCAGCGGTCTGTCTATCTTTAAGATGGATGGAGTAAATTCCTTCATGTCAAATTCAGTATCAAAGTGCAGGTCATGCCAGGACTTGAAGTTTAGCGACGAAGACGGAATTTGAAACAATGTTTCCCAATCATTTGCTTCAAACGTATATGTTCTGACGCCGATAGAACACCTAAACATATAGCCTCTACCAGATTGTAAACCAGCATAAAAGGCCCGGATGAAATCCTCATGGTAATCATCCTTTGTAGACAGAAATGACCCAAGTCTTTGTGCATGTAGAAGTTCAACCACATCATTTAGATGCAGATGAATAGCATCAGTTTTATCAAAGACATGGGGTTTCATCACTAACCTTGTCTTGAAGGATTCCTCAAATTCAGCAGTAATTGCAGGATGGAGTAAGTCTAAGGCATTTGGAGGAACATCTGGGGGCTGCTGAGAAGTACCGGCTGTGTCCTTTCCTTTTCCTTTTCCCTTTGCTCTGGATGGAATAGTGCGTGGAGGCATGGTGATGAGAGATTTAGGGTTTTAGAGTGAGTGATAATGAGGAAGATTAGGGTTAGCCGCTGGTTTTGGGGTTTATGAGTACAGATGATATGAGGTCTTGAGATAGGAAGTGATAAGGGTGGCTGATGTGTCGATGCATGAGAGAGAAAAAATTTATTTAATTCAAATAGCATCAGTATGTGTCGATGCAAATGGCCATGGATCGATGCATATAATTCATTTTTGTTGATAACAGATCTATGTATCGATACATGCGATGGATGCATCGATGCATCCTGAACCAGTTTTTTTTATAAAAAAAAATTGAAATCCAAAGTATATGGATCGATGCATACATGTTTGGATCGATGCATACTGATGCCAAACCAGATTTTAATGAATTGTTATGCAGGATGGATATGCATTATGCACTATGTCATGATGGTTATGCCCAAGAAAGATTCATAAGTCAGATTTTTAATGTGCAAACGATATAGGCAAACAATATATGCAACCAAATTTATATCAACGAGAGTAAAAACATTTGTTCTAACATACACAACCACTTAGTAGTAACAGAATTGTAGAAAGGAGTGATATTACCTCTGTTGACAAAATCTTGTGATGGATAAATGACATCTAAAACATATCTTATCAACCAAGGTGAGGCATAATATAATTAAGAGTTAACATGCTTAAGACATCAAATGAGAAAGATCTAAGATCCCTAATTCACGACGAATGTTGAAGAACGGTTCCGTTGCCAAAGGTTTAGTGAATATATCAGCAAGCTGATTTTTGGAGTCAACGTGCTCAAATACAACGTCTTCTTTTTCAACATGGTCGCGAAGAAAGTGATGTCTAATCTCTATGTGTTTAGTGTGTGAGTGTAAAACAGGGTTTTTAGTAAGGTTTATGGCATTAGTGTTGTCACATTTTATAGGAATACGTTTGAGTTGAATGTTAAAGTCTTGTAGTTGTTGCTTTAGCCATAAAATCTGAGCGCAACAACTACCGGCTGCAACGTATTCTGCCTCTGCAGTTGACAAAGCCATAGAAACCTGCTTTTTGCTATGCCAACTTACCAAGGAATTTGAAAACAGGTGACATGTACCACTTGTGCTTTTCCTATCTGATTTGCAGCCAGCAAAATCAGAATCGGAGTAACCTACTAAACTACAATCACTTCCTTTGGAATACCAAAGCCCATATTTAGATGTTCCATGAAGATATCTAAATATGCGCTTAACAACTTTTAGGTGTGATTCTTTAGGATTTGATTGATATCGTGCGCACATACAAACACTAAACATGATGTCGGGTCTAGAAGCAGAAAGATACAAGAGAGATCCAATCATACCTCTGAACTTTTTGACATCTACACACTTACCATGCTCATCCTTATCTAGATTTCCGTTGGTAGGCATTGGGGTGTCAATTGATTTTGAGTCATTCATTCCAAAGCGCTTGAGTAGTTCTCTGCAGTATTTTGTTTGACATACTGCTGTGCGCTCATCAAGTTGCTTTATTTGCAGTCCTAGGAAGTAATTCAGCTCCCCCATTAGACTCATCTCAAATTCACCCTGCATAACCTTAGAGAATTCTTCGACCAAGTGTATGTTAGTTGAACCAAAAATTATATCGTCTACATAAACTTGAACTAAAAGAATGTGCTTCCCTTTGTGTTTAATAAAGAGAGTATTATCCACTTTACCTCTTGAATATCCATGATCAATTAGAAATTTGCTAAGCCTTTCATACCAAACCCGAGGGGCTTGTTTAAGACCATACAAAGCTCGTTTTAATTTGTAAACATAATCTGGATTTTCAGCATTCTCAAAACCGGGAGGTTGTGAGACATACACCTCTTCATTTATGACACCATTTAGAAACACACTCTTTACGTCCATTTGGTAAAGCTTAAATTCATTTGAACACGCATAGGCAAGCAAGAGACGTATAGCTTCAAGGCGAGCAACTGGAGCATAAGTTTCCTCATAGTCTATGCCCTCCTCTTGGTTATACCCTTGTGCTACTAAATGTGCCTTGTTCCTAGTAATCACTCCGTTTTCATCAAGCTTATTTCTAAAAACCCACTTAGTACCTATGATATGATGATCTCGCGGACGAGGGACAAGTTCCCAAACGTCATTTCTTTTAAATTGATTAAGCTCTTCTTGCATGGCCATTAGCCAAAATTCATCAATCAAGGCCTCTTTGGCATTTTTAGGTTCTACTTGTGAAACAAAAGCGAAGTGAGAACAAAAATTACTTATCTTAGAACGGGTCATTACTCCCTTTGAAATGTCTTCCAAGATGTTGTCTATCGGATGATCTTTTGAGGACTTCCAAGCTGTTGGAAGATCATTCACTTCAGCTGTCTTTTCTTCCCCATCTTCTTCATGACTAGTATCTTCCTCCTTCTCATGGGCAGCTGTTTTGGATTGATCAGTTTCCTTAACAGCTTCTTTGAGTATGTCTTCTATAGATACACCTGCGTCATCAAAAGAAATACCTTTTCCGACATTTTTCGGATAAGACTCATCAAAAGAAACATGGACAGATTCTTCAACTGTAAGTAAACGCTTATTATACACTCTATATGCTTTACTTGATAGTGAGTATCCAAGAAAGATACCTTCATCTGCTTTTGCATCAAACTTCCCAATATTTTCCTTACCATTATTCAAAACAAAACATTTACAACCGAACACGTGAAGATGTGACAAGTTTGGCTTTCTTCCTTTTAAAAGCTCATAAGGGGTTTTATTTAAAATTGGACGAATTAAGATCCTGTTTAAAACATAACAAGTTGTGCTAACAGCATCAGCCCAAAAGTATTTTGGTAATCCACCCTCATTTAGCATTGTTCTTGCCAACTCCTCTAAAACACGATTTTTACGCTCCACAACGCCATTTTGTTGTGGAGTTCGAGGAGCTGAAAAGTTATGCTCAATACCATACTTGTCACAATACTTATCAAAGTGATAATTTTGAAAATCACCACCATGATCGCTACGGATTGTAACTATTTTGGAATTCATTTTGTTTTGGGACAGATTTGCAAAATTCTTAAAAGCAGAAAAAGTTTCATCTTTGCTATGAAGGAATATAGTCCAAGTAAATCTAGAATAGTCGTCAACAATTACAAAACCATAGTAATTTCCACCTAAGCTCTTTGTCCTAGAAGGTCCAAAGAGATCCATATGGAGAAGCTCAAGAGGTCGTGAAGTTGAAATTATATTTTTTGATTTAAAAGAGACTCTCGTTTGCTTTCCCATTTGGCAAGCGTCACATAGGTGGTCTTTTGAAAATTTTATTTTTGGAAGACCAACTACTAGATCCTTAGATACAACCTTATTAAGCAAATCAAAATTAACATGTGCTAAACGTCTATGCCAAAGCCAAGAATCATCATTCAAGGTGACTAGACATTTAGTACTTGTTAAAGATACATCAAAAAGGTCAAGCATATAGATGTTGTTTACTCTTACACCCTTAAACACAACGTTCTGTTCAGCATGTTCAATTATGCAGCAAGTTTTTGTAAAAGAAACTTTATAGCCCATGTCACATAATTGACTTATGCTTAACAAATTGTGTTTAAGTCCCTCTACTAGATGGACATTAGAAATAGTAGTGGTGGAGGGATTACCTACACTACCTTTGCCGAGTATAGCTCCTTTGTTATTGTCTCCATAAGTAACATATCCCTTCTTCTTTGCCTTGAAGTCTATAAAAAGCGATATGTCACTGGTCATGTGCCTTGAGCAGCCGCTGTCAAGAAACCACCTTCTATCTGCGGAAGCAAGGCACTCATCCTACAATATCAAAAGAGAGAAGTTGGTACCCAATTTTCATTGGGTCCAAGTGGGTAAGTGCTAACATGGTTGCCTTTTGGCTTCCATTGATAAATACCTTTAGGAACAAGAAATCTCCTAAACTTGCATTTCTCAATGGTATGGCCAGCACGACAACAATAATGACATAAACCATGATGATGTGGTTGTTTATTCTTGTTCATTAAATCCTTTGGAATGAAAGAGTATTTTGCATATGGTGGATTTAACGACTTCTTAAACAACCTAGAGTCAACGGCATAAGTAACCTTAGGTTGCAACGCTTTTTCTAATTTGACCTTAAGAGTGTTTACCTCTTTTTGCCAAATATGACAAGCTTCACAATACCTAACTTTACTACATCCATCAATGTCAATATCTTTTGAATTTTCTGCAATACTAGCTTTCAACGCTTCTAAATCGTTTTCAACTTTGTATACTTTACCTTCCAAAAATGAAAAAAATTGTTTATCGGAAGATAGTCTTTTAAAAGCATCTACAACTTCGTTATGCAGTTTTTCAAAAGCTATTTTTAGTTCGGAAAAAGGCATAGAAGAGAAATTATTGTAATAGGCTTGTTTTACCTTTTTGTCATTGTTTTTCTTCTTGTGGTAGGGCAGATTTTTGGTGTGAGCCATAAGGCACAGATTTGCGGTTTCATCACTATCACTTGAGTTTTGTGTGCTTGATGAATCACTATCACTTTCCCATGCAATGTAAGCTCTTCTTTGTTTGTTGTACCCTTTTGGTGAAGCTTTTCTTTGATCCTTATGTTTCATAGGACAGTCTGTTTTGTAATGTCCAGATTTACCACAATTAAAGCAAGATCCTCTTCCTCTATTCCTCTTATTCTCTTCCTGTTTCGCATCTGTAGATTGTCTTCGAAACTTTATGAGGTTTTTGTCGGAATGCTTGACCCCATTCTTTCGAATGAATCTATTATATCTCCTTACAAACAGTCCCATTTCCTCATCATCCGAATCTTTGTCACTACTTGAATCATTTTCACTTTGCTCTTTTCGTGAGGACTTAGAGCTAGAGGCCAGAAGAGCTATTGGCTTCTTCTCTCCCTCTTTGTCTCTTTTCTTCTCCTTTTCCTTCTTGCTTTTGTTCTCATATTTTTCAAGACTTTCCAATGCTTGCTGATGTTCTTCCAGCTTTCCAAACAGAGTTGTAATCGTAAGTCTCGTTAGATCGTTGGCTTCCTTAATCGCTGTTACTTTAGGTTGCCGTTCCCTGCTAAGACACCTGAGAATTTTATTAGTAGCAATTTCATTGGAAACAGGTTTTCCAAGTGCATTCAACCTATTTGTGAGATGAGTGAATCTCTTTTGCATGTCGGAGATAGATTCTCCTTGTTTCATGCGAAAGAGCTCAAACTCTTGATTTAGTGTGTTAATGCGGGACTGTTTTACTTCAGTAGTACCTTCATGGGCAACTTCTAAAGCGTCCCACATTTCTTTAGCTGTCGTGCAATGGCATACCCGATAATACTCATCAACACCAAGTGCTGAAATTAGCATGTTTCGAGCTCTCCAATCACATGACCACTTTTTCTCATCTTTCTCATTCCAATCATCTTCTGGTTTAGGAACTATGGCGCCAGCCGCATTTGTCATAGTGATTTGAAAAGGACCATTTTCAATGGCAGCCCATACTAGCCTATCCACAGAATTTATATGAACTCGCATGCAGTCTTTCCAGTAGCCGTAATTTTCACCGTTGAAAATAGGCGCTCTATTATACGCCCCCTTTGGTTCAGAATCCATACTGTTACAGGCAGCCACAGAGCACCAGCGAACCAGGCTCTGATACCACTTGTTAGACGGTGTGGCTAGTGATCGAGAGGGGGGGGGGGTGAATAGATCACCTCTTTAAAATTAAACGAATTTAATGTTTTATCAGAGTTTTTAAAGTTGGCGGAAAATTTCAGTCCCGAATCGACTTCCGTCTATTCTGAACCGCTACTAGAAAACCGGACACGTGAGTTTAATGCTGGATTTGGATAAGAATGACAGAACTATTAACACCAGAATTTTAGCCAATTGAATGCACCTATCATTAAAGTCTATTTCCAATGAATAAAACCTAACTAACAATTTTGTCAAACAGTTGGTGTGTATGTAATCAATAATGAACAACAGTGGAGTTTAGTTAAAGAAGTTTTGCCACTGCTGTCTTGCAAAAGGTACAATCACCACACACTAACTGAATTTGCAAAACTGTTGGAAACGTAAAGAGGAGTAAGGGAAGAATACAATACGCAGAGATTTGGTAAGGAAGTTCCCCACGTCGTCCTCGCGTGTGGGTACGTCTCCCTCTCAATTTCAAATGAAATTGAGAACTTTGATTATCAATTATGCCGAATTCGTTGATACAAGGTTATGATACAAAGACAGAATTCTAAATTCCAAGAACTTCTTCTTGTATGAAACCTCCACTTGATCTGAGCACGATCAAGAATTTCCTGCACGAAATTGCAAACAATTCACCGGTTCCACGACCTGCTTGCGAAATCCCCCGATCTCCAAACGCAACGTTGTGGCTGAATCTGTTCTGCAAACGTGACTAACAAACCCGCAAGAACACTCCAGTTCTTGAAGGACAAACCAGTAGGTTTTTCCTCGAAACCCCATTCAATCTTCAACTCAGCTAGATCCTCGATCGTTCCACTAAAAAACCTCAGCTAGATCCTTGATCGTACCACTGAACGTTATCTCGTTGATCCTTTAATCCAAAGAACAAGAATGATTATGTGTTGATGTTCTTGAAGAAAAGTGATTGAGAAGATGAAGAAGATGAAGTCTCTTTCAGGTTTCTATCTGCTCAACAACAATTGCTGCTACACACTGCTTTGATCTTGTGTTCAATTGTTTTTCCCTCTCAGAATTCGTTTCATGCCCTTCTGTCACAACATCTCTTATATATGCTAAAAACAGAAACTGTTAGAACATAAAACAGACTTATGCATTGATACATGAGGGTATGCATCGATGCATACTGTAAGATAAATGAGTTTTTGGTGAAATGAATTAAGCATGGATCGATGCATAATTCGTATGTATTGATGCATATGACATTTCCACTAACATGGATCGATGCATAATACGTATGCATTGATACATAGGGTGTTTCAACTACACATGGATCGATGCAAGGCTCGTATGGATCGATCCATAGAGCATTTTGCCTGTTCATGTGTCGATACATGACTCGTATGCATCGATGCATACTGAACAAAAAAGTTTTGTGATTTACAACATGCGGTATGGATCGATGCATAGGCTTATCTGTTGATGCATACTGACACAAAATGGATTTTATGAGTTATTTTGAGATATGTATCAATGTGTAATACCCCAAAATTTACCCTTCATTTTTATCCAAAAAAAAATAAAAAATAAAATTAAATAAATAATTAAAATATAACAAATTATTTTGGACTTGGGTCTCCCTCATTCCAAGCCCACAAGTCCACGAAAATCAGCTATAAATATAAGAGTTTCAGTAGGGTTTCAGACACTTGGAAATTCCCTGAGAAATAGACTTGGAGTTCACGTGGAGTTTCAAACCTAGGAACTACTCTGCAGCAACCTTCGGGCAGCCCCGAGAAGTTCATTCCGCCTCGCGCAAACCCTAAACGTTACTTCGCCAATCCGGCCTTGCCTTCCAATTTTAACAGGTCTCTCATCAGGTATGCCTCTGTTCCTATTACTCTATGCCTCGGGTTGAATACTGAATATATGAGGTAACCTCAGGCTTGGCCCACAGGGTTATATTTGTGTATGAATATGTGATTTATGCCTTGACTGTTTAACAATTTCGTTTATGAGGTGAATGCCATAGGATCTGGAATCTTTAACATCGTGCAGGTACCAATGGGAAATCCAAATCCCGCAGGTGCTCGCTAGCCGCTTCGCTAGGCGAGCATGCAGCGAAGCTTCGCTAGGCTTTCGCTAGGCGAAGCAGTCGCGAATGTGACAGTATCTGCTTTATTCCGTTTTGTTCTAACCTGTTCTTTGTGTTGCCATGGCCTTGTTATCTTTTGATTTCATCCTGTTTGCCTAACCCCTTTTGTTGAGTTTTTGTGAGAGCTCACATATTCTCGCAGGGATACCCTCCGGAGGTTTATTCCGATTTCCCGTACTGATTGGTTTTCTTTGATGGCATCTGTCGCATCCTGCGAAAAAAACAACCGGCGAGACTCAAAATAAATACACACAGAGCCGCCACTGCGCGTTATTTATCCCAAGATAGGGAAAGGAAACGCTCAGAGAAACCTGGAAAGGAAATGGTCTTGCGACCAGAGAGAAAGGGTAAGGGAGTCGGTTACGCAAGGGGAAGGTATTAGCACCCCTCACGTCCGTCGTACTCGACGGGATCCACGTTCTAGAAAGATAAGGTTGCTATAAACATACATCACACACACACACACAGGGAACGCAGGTGGGGTTAAGAAGAAAGGGCTCGATAAGGTATCGCACCTTATGCCTACATATCTTGTCTGGAACAAGAATCAGAGCCACTGTAGTTCGGCTTACGCACGCCAAACAACACAAAACAATCAAACATATGGCAAACATGGAGCCCGACAACCACTGGATGGAATTACGTCGGCATCCGAACCAAAACGCACTCAACAGGGCAAACGTGGAGCCCGACTGCCAATCACTGGGCTTACGTCGACATCCGAACCCAACATACAATCAGATAACAACAAATACAAACAAACACACGCAAAAAAGAAAAAGGTTGCCCGGAGTGGTCTCGCACGACCACCTGCCTACATACCTCGTCTGGCACGAGGATCAGGGCGATGTAGTTCCCCTGAAAGGGACTAAATTGCTAACCAGAAACCGGGGAAAGACACGCGACTAGGGAGCTGAGACTCGAGCCTAATGTTGTCATGCATCGTTTACCCTAAGTTCGGTTTTCTGTCCTACTTGCATAAGCAAACTAACCTAACCAGGAAAGAAGCTAGCACACAAGCATACAATCATATCATACATCAAATGAGAACAGGCATCTCAAACAAGCATGTCAATCAGATATTCACAGAGCACGCGCTATAACCACACAAGGGGCTCAATCAATGGGGTTTGACCGCCGAAGCGAGTCGTCTGTACAGGCTGGTTTTGCTCTTAACCTTGCCATTACGAGGCTAAGGTGAAGCAGATGAAAGGATGAAGTGAGGATGAGACCTCACAGCTCTTATCCCTAACCAGGGAGAGCTGACAAATGAGCATGGGTCCAGAATAGGGGAACCCTTTTATACTCGATGACTCTGACACAACGGATCTTGGGCTTTTGATCTCAATGCTACAACCATGTAATGGGAGCAAGGAGAAGACTCAACTGAATAGTGGGGGACAGGTTGCTTGTCCCTACCTTCCACCAATTGCCTTACTTGAAGGGCTTTTCCTGCTTGGCTTAAAAATAAACATACACAAGCATTGCCTCTTAAGGAGGACTTCAGACAATTTGCCCGGCCCGGTAACAGCCGGGTCTCCAGACTACATGAAGTAAGAAGGTTATACCTCAAATGCAAGTTGCTTAAGCAAAGCAAAGCAATAGTTCACAAGGAACTGAGCAACTAAAGTACCTGGAAACAATCAAACTCAGTCAGTACTCAATCAGACAAACTGTAAAGCAAACAGTTAAACAGCTCAAACAATACAACACAAAACAAGCCCAAGGCTTAAGCCCAAGCTCCAACACCTACAAAACAAGGTTATGTTAGTGTACAAACATCCACAACATCAATTAAAATCAACTTATATCATTCTCCATGTACATTATGCTTTTGATCCTGAAAAACCAAGCAAACATTAGCAACTAGACCACTAGGCCAAGCCTAGGGTCCCAAAGCAAGAAAAAAGTTAAAACAGCAAGGTATCCACCATCCAAAATCAAATTAACA
The DNA here is from genome assembly GCF_024323335.1 of Lathyrus oleraceus. Classification (NCBI taxonomy): domain Eukaryota; kingdom Viridiplantae; phylum Streptophyta; class Magnoliopsida; order Fabales; family Fabaceae; genus Lathyrus; species Lathyrus oleraceus. The sequence continues at coordinate 102,743,214 of NC_066581.1, forward strand.
TCAAACAAGAGCAAACATCATTGGTCTCATGTTTATATCATCCATCATGTTCAATTCATGCACAAAAGAAGTCAAATGATGCCAAATGAACCACCAAGCATACAAACAGAAGTATTGCATTCAAATCTATACCAAAACACATCCAAAAATTCTCAAATTAATTACACCTAAACAGGGGTCAATCAAGGTCTACCATGTCAAATTTGAGCTCAATTGGGCAAATGGAACCATGTCAATGAAAATCAACAAAAACAGACACAATTACATGCTTCAATTCACACCATCAATGCATACATCCACTTCAAAAATTAATATCTCATTGAAAACTAAAAAGAAATGGATGAGACCAAAACAGGGAGGTCCTAACATGGGTCTAGTTCATGCATATCAAATTTCATGACCATACAATACAATATGAGGATTTCCCAATCAATCTACCAACATGTATCACATGAGCTTGCAATTTCAACAACCAGAAATGAAAAATCATGATCAATTAGAAAAGGCAGTGAAAAATTCTACAAAAATTCATACAACATCCTAACATATCAACAAGTCATCAAGAAAAATTTCAGCCAATTCCAACATGCATAGGTCATCCAATTAAATTCAACAAGTTGACATCAAGAGGTGTGACACAAATTGTCACACCTAAGTTCCAGAATTTTCTGCTCTCTAACCAGGTATCAAAAATTCATGAAATTTACATATAAATAATCCTCAATGAGTCAAGAACCACCACAAAAATTTTCAGCCATTTATTTTATGATATGAGCATTCCATGATCAAATTGGTAGAATGTGTCAAAAATGGATACATGTGAAAAAAGTCTAAGTCAAACAAGATATTTGCCATGCACAACTTTGACCAATAGGTCAAAAAAAACCTACACTCAACAAGGAAGCTATAGAAAAAATTTCCATATTTTTAGGATTTTTCTCCTATTTTTTATGAATTTTTTAAGGTGTTAAATATTTTTTTAGAAATTAAACGAATTAATTATAATTAATGAAATTAGCAATGGCAGTATGGTAAATATTATGGACCAGTCCACTTTCATTTTTTCGTTGTCAGCTCGCCATTGGTTGTTTTGGGAGGGAAACACCATTTGAAAAGATGCACTGAATCAAATGAATTGAACGAGCCTTTTTTCCAGGAACTGCTTTCTTCTTCGCGCGGCAACATGTTCTTGGAACGGTAAATGCGGTTTTGCTCATTTCATCACCAAAATTAACAAACTAATAACCGTTGGAAAGGTCTCCTAACGTAGAATCCGAATATCATCATGATTTTGTCTAACTGTCTCTAAGTTTTCTGGATCGAGCATTTTAGGTTTTCACTTCAAAGTTTCAAATCGCGATATCTCAACCTATGATTATCCATTCCTAAAACTACAAGCATCATTGCATTCTACATCAAACATACTTTCAAACGCACATAACAATTCACTAATCCATGAGATTCGAAAAGTTACCTCGATTCGAAGACAGTGATGAATTTGAAGATGTTTGCACTTCCTTTACCAAAACAGATGCAGCATATGCTCCAAGAAGTTGAATGATATGATCAGGTTCGATTTAGGTTGCTTCTAATGCACAAAAGCTTGATTCACCATTGATGGAGCAAACTTGGACAGTCGTGTTTTGGAGCTCCTTTGATCTCGCCTTGCCAAAACAGTTGGAGTATGAGAGGAATGAAGATCAACACAAAAAGAATCTTCGAAATTGATGAAGAAATGAAGAAGTTCTTTGGATTTTGGTGTGATGTGTTCTTGAGTGTTCTTGAGTGTTCTTGAGAGAAGTTGAGAGAATGTGAGAGATTTTTAGATCTGAATTCTTGGTGATTGTGATTCCAGTTATGATTATGGAGTGATTTTGATTATATATGTGAGCTTAATCATTCACTAATCAAGTTAATTAGTTAAATGGTAATGTTAAGTGAAAGTGTCATTTTCAAAGGAGGGGTAAAATGGTCAATTCCTTTAGACAGCTCATGCCAGCTCAAAATTGGTTCCAACATGTCCAAAACACCATATGTGAAGTGTAGAAACAATTCCCATTGCAATTGGTCATGTATTTCTCAAACTCACCATGTATTTGCAAAATGTCCATTTTTGTCATTTCCATTTTTCAAGACAAAACTCAAACCATGTGCATTAACCATGAAATGAATATTCAAACACACTTAAAATGCCATTCCTGAGGTGTTGGAAAAAGTCCCATTCAAAAATTCCCAATATTTTGACATTTGGACAATTTTGCCCCTGGTCCAATTCAGCCGTCCAGTTGAAAAGTGACTTTTTGCCTGGGCCATTTTTGGGAAAATCCAATGATGCACTCTCAAAGTACATGTCAAATGGAGTTTGTGCATATAAAGAACTTGCAATTTGGACAAAGTATGTGGTAGTTATGGCCTCCTGATTACGGGTCTTTTCTGAAATTCACTGAGCCATATCTTGCAAACCACACATTGGATTTTCAAGTTCTTGGACTTTTTGGAAAGGTGAGAACAAGATCTACATCTGTCATGTTGAACAATTTTTCATTTGAAGCTTCCTTGGACTTCTGTTTTTGAGGTCAAAAACTTTCCATTTTTGGAAACTTCAGTTACAAGTCACTTTCTATTTTTGGCAGTTTTTGTCCTGACTTGATTTTCTTCATTCTTAAGCCTCGAGATGTCATTTAACACTTGTTCCAACATGAATGAAGTGTGTCTAACTCATCTCCACCTCCAAATCCATCAGATCATGTACAGTTGACCACAGTTGACTTTTCATCTGATAGATGAATCTGGCAATGCATAGATCAATTTGAACCCCAATCTTCAACTGAAATGGCTCAAGGGTGATACCCTAGTCTCAATAAGCACAATATAATCACAAAATGAACCCCATAATCATCACAAATCCCATCTCCTGATCCAGCCCTGATTGGCCCAATACAACTGATTAGGGTTGACCAGTGGTCAAAACCCTAATCTCAAGGAATCTTCTTCAATCTTCTGATGACACCCAATCATGATGATGATGATGTATCAATTCAAACAAGATGAAGACCAATATCCTTGGAAATCATGAAACCCTAATTCACAGTCCAATCCTCAGATGGCCCATGATCAGTCATTAAACCCTGGCTTGCACCTTCTGACTTCCTATCTCCTGATCAAGACTTGGGAAGATAGCTTGCACACTGTAACCACATGATATGCAATATGAAATGCCTAAAGTCCTAAGATGACATGCAAATATGTTAATGCTAGTCCCAAGAGAGGAGGGCAAATTTTGAGGTGTTACAGCTGCCCCTATTCAATCCACTGTGAACCTGTCGATACGAAATAGCCTCGGCTTTCGGATGATCAGGATGAAGAGTGATTGAATACCAAGAACAGACGAACAATTTGCACTCTGATGGGATAATAATTAACAACGCCTGTCAGCATCGGCGAAGAAACAAACTCTGAACAACGTCGACCTGGATACCAAAATAAATGGTAACACAGGGATAACCATGGCCTGAACACCACACATCCACGCGGGATTCTCATTCTTTTTTTGCTTTTCTTGAACCCCGAAATTTCTGCTTGTGCAAACGATCCTCGGACCTCTGCATTTGAACCCCGGAAAATGCCTCAGCACTCCTTCTTTGCCAAAATAAATGAACCCCGATCTCCGATTTGAACCCCAGTCGCCTGACGATAACTCTCGATCGCCAGAATGAACCCCGTTCTCCAGAAAATGTCGCAACATCTCCCTTTCTCCATTTGAACCCCGGAAAATGCCTCAGCATATCCTTTCTCCATTTGAACCCCAGGAAAATGCCTCAGCATATCCTTTTCTCCATTCTCCCGTGATAATTTCGCTGGCAACGTCGGAAATAACACCAAACCACTCTGAGGGCGACATGTCAGAGGGTAAACCTTCTCAAAAGGAAGGTAGCATGTGTAACTCTTCCTCAGAAGACACCCATAACGACCTCCATTGGCCTCAGCCAGAGTCTAAGGTGACACATGAACAGAAGATAATCCTAAGGACCTCATCCTGGATACAATCTTCAACTTCAATCTTCATTTGAACCCCAGAAAATACCTCAGTATCTCCTTTTCTCCGTTTGAACCCCAGAACATGCCTTAGCATTTCTTTTCTCCATTTGAACCCCGGAAAATGCCTCAGCATATACTCTTCTCTGATTGAACCCCGATCTCCAGAAAATGTCACAACATCTCCTTTTCTCCATTTGAACCCCGGAATCGCGCTGCTCGCGTAACGTCTTCTGATATCATTTCCATCTCTGTCTGACGGAAACATTTCCTCCAATATCGCACTACTGGGGAACACTGCTGATCTGACGCCATGGTACCACACTCCTCAGAGTAACACTTTCAACCAGACACTGACTAATGACTGGGAAGAAACTCGACGTTTTACTGGACATCGAACAATGATGTTTACAGGACATCGAACAATGATGTTTATAAGACATCGAACAATGATGTTGACAGGACATCAAACAAGGATGTTGACAGGACATCAAACAATGATGTTGACAGGACATCAAACAAGGATGTTGACAGGACATCAAACAAGGATGTTGACAGGACATCAAACAATGATGCAGACAGACATCAAACAAGGATGTTGACAGGACATCAAACAAGGATGTTGACAGGACATCAAACAATGATGCAGACAGACATCAAACAATGATGCAGACAGACATCAAACAATGATGCGGACAGACATCAAACAATGATGCGGACAGACATCAAACAATGATGCGGACAGACATCAAACAATGATGCAGACAGACATCAAACAATGATGCAGACAGACATCAAACAATGATGCGGACAGACATCAAACAATGATGCAGACAGACATCAAACAATGATGCGGACAGACATCAAACAATGATGCAGACAGACATCAAACAATGATGCGGACAGACATCAAACAATGATGCAGACAGACATCAAACAATGATGCAGACAGACATCAAACAATGATGCGGACAGACATCAAACAATGATGCAGACAGACATCAAACAATGATGCAGACAGACATCAAACAATGATGCGGACAGACATCAAACAATGATCGACCAAACACTTACTGATGTCTGGGAAGAAACGGTGGTTCCAAACTCACAATGCTGAACTCCTCGGAGCATCGTCTTCGCTGTCAGACAAAACCAAACCTCAAGCGGTAATCACGGCTTGAATCGCGCTGATCGCGTAACGTCTTCTGACTGTATCCCCATCTCTGTCCGACGGAAACATTTCCTCCAGTATTGCACTACTGGGGTACATCTCTGATCCAATCATGAGGCTAAACTCTTCGGAGTAACATCTTCACCTCTGGGCAAAACCACCTCTCAAACGGTAACCACGGCTTGAGACTAGCTCTATGCTTGCCATGATGAATGATTGATTTTTTCAGCGTAATGCTCCACAATTATGGAAATGCTACGCGATCATTTATTTTTCTATGCAATATGCCATGTTTATTTTTTCATGATGAATGCATAAAGAAAGTATCCCCCTCAAGGGACTCTTCTGGGGAATACAAGACACTCTACTGAGGGACTCGTCAACGCTCCGATTTCCACCATGTTGGGGAATCACTGCTGCTAGGGATAAGGCACCCTTGCTGGGGGAATACCTCCTTTGCACCCAACCCTCTCGAGGACCTTCTGGGGAAGAAGAACCATCATCACTCTGTGGGGATACAACAGTCTTGACTTGCTGGGGATATAGATCCCAACTCTGCTTTGGGAACCCTCACAGATACTCCCGCTGGGGAAATGAGCAATCTTCAACCTGCTGGGGGAATACCATCCAGACCCTGCTAGGGGAACGACAACTACTCCGCTGGGGAGGACCCAATCAATCCACATGTAGGATACCCTCGGCTGGGGATGCAGATATTCGTCTGCTACGGAAACTCGTTCAATCCACTGGTAGAATGAACACTGTTGGAGAGATATGTCATTGAAAAAACCCGCTCCACTCGGGGAACTGCTGGAGATATATTTCTTTGAAACCCGCTCCACTCGGGGAACTGCTGGAGATATATTTCTTTGAAAAAAGACCCGCTCCACTCGGGGAACTGCAACCTTCTGGCCTGGCTGCTGAGGAAACACCACTTTAAACCTGCCGGGATAACCATCCTGACTTGGCTGGGGAAGTCCACAGACCTCGGATCTGCTGGGGAGCTAGTCCTATGATTCTGCTTGGGGAACCTAGCTGGGAAATGAGAAAAGTTGGTACAGAACACCTGTCGACTCGTCGAACCATGGTATCCACCTCCCAATCTCGTATCAGCTTTCCACTTTTGGGGAATTTCCAGACTCATCTGGACCTTTTCTGCTCCATCATCTTGTATTCCAAGTCGCTCCGCGCTCGACGAGAAACGTACTCCTGGGATTTATACAGAAATTTCAATTTTCCGACTTTGAAGAGTCTTCTTGATTAATTTCAAGGGTCGTCGGACGTCTCGTCGTCTCTCCGTCCTTTCTTCATGCACTCGTCCCTGATCGGACTCTGCGGGGAATTACATACTTTCAATTTTCTGATTTTGAAGAGTCTTCTTGATTATCATCAAGGATCGTCGTACGCCTCAACGTTACTTCGTCATTCTTTCACTCATTCGTCCCTGGTCGAACTCTCTGGGGATCTGTTTCATCAACAACTTCCACACCACAACCTGCAAGTGAGTGAAAATATCTAACAGTTCCTGCAAAACAGATCGTCAGATAAAACCGTGCCCCAGGCGTGTCAAGATTTCAACACTCGGGTCACTCAACCTTCCAAATAAGATTTCAAGCTTTCCATCTTATAAACATGCATTGGAAGGAACCTGTATGTCTTAAAATGCATAATTCTTTATCAAAATAATCGGATGTTTTTGCAATCAAAGCGGTAATGAAAAACAAAAACAAAATTATTTGACTGAATATGCATTTTATTGATTTGAAAAAGTGTGTGGCTCAAATTGAGCGATACAAAAGGAAGCAATTCCTGAAAAGAGGTAATTGCACAAAAGGAAAAATCTATCCTAAGGGCAATGTGAAACCGCGATCTCATCGAGTTCCAACTCGGTTACACCCCATATGTCCTCAGACTCTCCGTGCTTTCTGCCTTCTGAACAAGACGTTTCTGATTGATCCCCACCGGGTATTATCCAAGATGCCTTAACCAAAGCGCAAACGATCATGCTGGACGCAGTTGTTCGTTTCAATCCCTCTTTTGCCTGGACCGCCCTTTCGGGTTTTCAGTCCACCGGGATACCCATTTTTGCCCAAGTCGCCTTCTCAGGTTTCGACCTGCCGGGTGTACATTTTTCATTTTTATCCCTAATTTTTGCCCGAACCTTTTTCTGTTTTTGGTTCGCCGGGATGCCCATTTTTGCCTGGACTATTTTGTTCTTTTCGTCCAGCGGGTCTCTTACACGAAGTATTTTCTAACTGCGTCCGCATTCACAGGGGATGGAAAATCCTCGCCATCCATGGTCGTTAACAACAAGGCTCCTCCAGAGAAAACCTTCTTGACCACGAATGGACCTTCATAATTCGGTGTCCACTTGCCCCTTCGATCGTTTTGAGGAGGAAGGATCCTTTTCAGCACCATATCACCCACGTGATACACCCGAGGTCGTACCTTCTTGTCAAAAGCACGCTTCCTCCGTTGCTGGTATAGCTGCCCATGACAGATGGCTACCAGCCTCTTTTCCTCAATTAGGCTCAACTCTTCGTACCGGGTCCTTACCCATTCCGCCTCTTGCAATTTCACGTCCCTCAGGACTCTCAAAGAGGGGATTTGAACCTCAACAGGCAACACGGCCTTTATCCCATATACCAAGCTAGCAAGTCCGTTGCCCAGTAGAATTACGCACCGGAGATCGATACGCAGGATACCAGCTTCATACTCAATCACACCGTCGGTGCATTCAAACGTTATCCGGGCAACACAAGCTTATTCACCTTAACCTCCCCATCAGACATCAGAATCCGTTCGGATTCAGGGTCAGGCCCCTCCTCCGGGATCGGTTACTCTCAATCTTTCGATTGGAGCACCTCGAGATGTCCTCATCAGGGAACTCAAACCTCCTCGGTTGATAACCCACCATGGGTTGCGGAGCGATGTAATCAGCCAATACACTCCCCTTGATTGCTTTCTGAGAGTATACTGATCAGTCAATATTCTTTTGCTCTCCTGCCCGTCTGGTCAATGCTGGATTCTCAAACCCATACTCGATCGGATCCATCTCGGAAATCCACAAAGTGGCATGAATCAGCATACACTGTCTCAGTCGGCGAGCAGCCTATGCCAAAGTACAGCCAGTTTTCTCGATCAGTGAATGTACTGTTTCACAGTCGGTAAACTTTTTGCTAAGGTAAATTGCATGCTCTTTTCGACAAGACGCGTCATGCTGACCCAATACACCTCGTAGACCCCTCGAAGGCCGTCAAGTACAGATTGACAATTGCTCTTTCCACAGGAGACATCGGAATCAGAGGTTCCTGCCACTTTTCTTTTATTCTTCAATGCCCCTTGGCAATCATTAATTCGCCTGACCGTTTGATCTTTCTTTTTTCAACATCTCGAATGTGGGTTCACACGTGGCTGTTAGATGAGATGTGAACCATGACAGGTAGTTCACTCTCTCTAAGGAACCACGAATCTCTTTCTTTCTTCTCGGTTCAGGCGTTTTTTTTTTTTTTTTTTTTTTTTTTTTTTTTTTTTTTTTTTTTTGTTTTGCAGGATGAACCTCGATTCCTCTTTGACAATGAACCCCAACATCTTACCGGATTGCACTCTGACAGTGCACTTATCTGAATTCAACCTCAGTTTGAATTATTTCCACCAGATGCCCCTCTTCTGTTTGGGACTTTGCTATCATGTCATAGCATACTGAATCACATCATGAAACAAAGTCACCATGGCTCTCATACAAGTGGCATCGGCGTCCTGCTTCTCTAGAGGACAGTCTTCTCTCCATGGTAGCTTGTGAGCAACGATATCGGTGTTCGACCCTGACATATCCTGACATAACCAGGTGAAGGCACCCACATGCTCCTTCAACAAGGCTACCATTCTGCTCTCGATTCGCCTCTGAAGCGGCTTCATTTCCCTATTTCCTGACCTCGGCGGTGCTCGGAATAATAACCTCAACCCGCTCCTCGTGCGGCTGAATCACCTTTTCCTCTTGTTTTGACAACCTGGCTAATTCCAGCAGATCCCAATCTTCTTCGTCTTCTTCTTCAGCAAGATAGATCGGTTTGTCGAAGTCATATGAGGGGTAACCGAATCGTTATCAACGAGATCCGGGGAATTATTTTTGACTTTGGGACGAGACAAATCAAAAAACGAAAAATGAAAACAAACATTGCCATTTTTATTTGTTTTTAAACTGCAAAAATAAATGAAAAACAGGGAACACCGTTTTTTGACTGAAAAACATCCATTTATTAATGATGCAGAAAATGCAAATTATGAACATGAGGTGGCCCTTACAATGGACCATTACGTGTCGGGCAACACGTATGGCTTTCATGCAAATAAACTGAAAACAAGAAATAATACTCTTCCAGACGAGTAACAGTGTTGATCTTTTAGGCCTTCCAGCTCCCTGGCACGCACGATTTTATCCACTGATCAATTCCCCAGTCACTGTTAGTTTCTTTACCCACTGCCCGGGTGTAATCTGAATCTTCAGTAATTGCATTCCCCATCGCCTGACCATGCGCCGGTATGGGATTAGCATTAACATCTGTCAATAGTGAAAAATGGAGGGCCTTGGACTCCACCAGGTCTTGGACAGTATGCTTAAAGGCTCTACAACCCTCAATGTTATGCCCAGGCGCACCAGAATGAAATTCGCACCTGGCGTTCTCATTATAGTTAGGTGGCCTCTGATCTGATCTCACTGGAGCTAACATCCTTGGCTGAACCATCCCAAGATCCATCAACTTTTTAAACAGAGCAGCATATGGCATGGGTGGCTTGTCAAAATGGCGATCGACTCCCTTTCCTTTCACTTGACTCCCAGCTCCCTGTATCTTCTGTGGAGTTGGCTGATGTTGCTGTCGTACTGACTGATTGCCAGCAGGGATGGTTACTGCAGCAGTGTGCTGGTAGTAACGACCCCTACCGTGTCCTCTCTGGGCGTACACAGCATTGGATTCACCCTCATCCTTGTGCTGGTCATTACCAAAAGATTTCTTCGGTCCAGACGACGAAGCGTTTCCTTGCATGTTCCCCATCTTCAGCCAGTCTTCAATCCTCCCCACCTTTTCGGCAATTACTTTCTGCCCCAAGGCGAACTCTTGCATGACATTGATCAGCTCTCCCATCTTCTCTTTCAGTTCGAGGATGTCAGCGTTGGGAGGATCCATCAGTCTGGGAGTATTTCTTCTGGTATAATATCTGTGAGGGCGTGTTGAGTGCAAAGGTACGGTTCTACGAGCGCGAGCAATGATTCCTGCAAAACAGCAAACAGGTTAATATGCATGAATGCAACGTCTATCCATATGAGGAATCTTTTGATCCTGGTTTCATCGAGACAGATAATATTTCACCAATAACATTTTGACATCCAGATTCTGAAATTCATGATGTCTCTCAACCAGATTCTCAATCCATAGTACTCCCCATATGACTAGACGTATGTTTGGTGCAGATGAATGCAAAATGAGAATGATGCAGATGTATGCAATGCATTGGGCCATCCTCCAAGTCCTCTGAACAACTGTACTGAAGCCTGGTCTCTGAACTGATCACAACCATCTGAGGGAACATGTAACCATAAGTCCGACTCAAGGGTTCCGAAATAAACGGAAGACAGATACATCATCATCATCACTGGTCTCTGAGCAGACACTCACAACCACCTGAATCGGCCTGGGGAATCCGAAATAAACGGATCCCCACTGATAAATATCTCGGCCCGGGGAATCCTGAAATAAACGGATCCCCACGGATAAATCACGGACAGCATTCCGGCGTCACGGCAATAAATGACCATAAATCCGACTTATAATTATGTCTCTGAATCACAGATCAAAAGTCACCATCTGAAGGCTATCTGAACACACATCTGACAGAACAACCCTCCCCTCACAGGTAAGTTCTAATCAAGTCATCCTAAGGCGGATAATGGTCTCGACAATCGGGCGGAGATACTCAATGGGTTTGCCCTTTCGGGTGTGCCATTGTAGCTCCCTTAAAATCGTCTAAACCAAAGATCCGGGAAATGATCGGTCACCAGAGTCAACAACTCAAATGGAGTGACTCAAACAAAGCGGAATATCCACAGAGATGAGCACTATCAAGTGAGCCTCGTCCGGCTTGTGGTACATCACGCCGCCAGGCACATGTTGACTTAACATGAAAGAGGCGACATGAGACCACACTAATCCTAGGTGTATACTCGGGCCTGGGTTTTAGCCCCACTCAGAACACCCACCCCAAACAACAGAACCACCTGCAGAGGACGGCAACAACATGATAGTATGATGCATGCAAGTATTTAATGCACATATATACATGGGTTAGAATAATAAATGCAATAAATAACACACAACAAGCAACCTAAACTAATCCTAGAACGCTAGGAGAGACTCGCTTAGGGAAGATGGACCAGCACAGGTCTACATCTGGTCCCCAGCAGAGTCGCCAGCTGTCGCATCCTGCGAAAAATCAACCGGCGAGCTAAAAATAAAAACAACACAGAGCCGCCACTGCGCGTTATTTATCCCAAGATAGGGAAAGGAAACGCTCAGAGAAACCTGGAAAGGAAATGGTCTTGCGACCAGAGAGAAAGGGTAAGGGAGTCGGTTACGCAAGGGGAAGGTATTAGCACCCCTCACGTCCGTCGTACTCGACGGGATCCACGTTCTAGAAAGATAAGGTTGCTATAAACATACATCACACACACACACACAGGGAACGCAGGTGGGGTTAAGAAGAAAGGGCTCGATAAGGTATCGCACCTTATGCCTACATATCTTGTCTGGAACAAGAATCAGAGCCACTGTAGTTCGGCTTACGCATGCCAAACAACACAAAACAATCAAACATATGGCAAACATGGAGCCCGACAACCACTGGATGGAATTACGTCGGCATCCGAACCAAAACGCACTCAACAGGGCAAACGTGGAGCCCGACTGCCAATCACTGGGCTTACGTCGGCATCCGAACCCAACATACAATCAGATAACAACAAATACAAACAAACACACGCAAAAAAGAAAAAGGTTGCCCGGAGTGGTCTCGCACGACCACCTGCCTACATACCTCGTCTGGCACGAGGATCAGGGCGATGTAGTTCCCCTGAAAGGGACTAAATTGCTAACCAGAAACCGGGGAAAGACACGCGACTAGGGAGCTGAGACTCGAGCCTAATGTTGTCATGCATCGTTTACCCTAAGTTCGGTTTTCTGTCCTACTTGCATAAGCAAACTAACCTAACCAGGAAAGAAGCTAGCACACAAGCATACAATCATATCATACATCAAATGAGAACAGGCATCTCAAACAAGCATGTCAATCAGATATTCACAGAGCACGCGCTATAACCACACAAGGGGCTCAATCAATGGGGTTTGACCGCCGAAGCGAGTCGTCTGTACAGGCTGGTTTTGCTCTTAACCTTGCCATTACGAGGCTAAGGTGAAGCAGATGAAAGGATGAAGTGAGGATGAGACCTCACAACTCTTATCCCTAACCAGGGAGAGCTGACAAATGAGCATGGGTCCAGAATAGGGGAACCCTTTTATACTCGATGACTCTGACACAACGGATCTTGGGCTTTTGATCTCAATGCTACAACCATGTAATGGGAGCAAGGAGAAGACTCAACTGAATAGTGGGGGACAGGTTGCTTGTCCCTACCTTCCACCAATTGCCTTACTTGAAGGGCTTTTCCTGCTTGGCTTAAAAATAAACATACACAAGCATTGCCTCTTAAGGAGGACTTCAGACAATTTGCCCGGCCCGGTAACAGCCGGGTCTCCAGACTACATGAAGTAAGAAGGTTATACCTCAAATGCAAGTTGCTTAAGCAAAGCAAAGCAATAGTTCACAAGGAACTGAGCAACTAAAGTACCTGGAAACAATCAAACTCAGTCAGTACTCAATCAGACAAACTGTAAAGCAAACAGTTAAACAGCTCAAACAATACAACACAAAACAAGCCCAAGGCTTAAGCCCAAGCTCCAACACCTACAAAACAAGGTTATGTTAGTGTACAAACATCCACAACATCAATTAAAATCAACTTATATCATTCTCCATGTACATTATGCTTTTGATCCTGAAAAACCAAGCAAACATTAGCAACTAGACCACTAGGCCAAGCCTAGGGTCCCAAAGCAAGAAAAAAGTTAAAACAGCAAGGTATCCACCATCCAAAATCAAATTAACATCAAACAAGAGCAAACATCATTGGTCTCATGTTTATATCATCCATCATGTTCAATTCATGCACAAAAGAAGTCAAATGATGCCAAATGAACCACCAAGCATACAAACAGAAGTATTGCATTCAAATCTATACCAAAACACATCCAAAAATTCTCAAATTAATTACACCTAAACAGGGGTCAATCAAGGTCTACCATGTCAAATTTGAGCTCAATTGGGCAAATGGAACCATGTCAATGAAAATCAACAAAAACAGACACAATTACATGCTTCAATTCACACCATCAATGCATACATCCACTTCAAAAATTAATATCTCATTGAAAACTAAAAAGAAATGGATGAGACCAAAACAGGGAGGTCCTAACATGGGTCTAGTTCATGCATATCAAATTTCATGACCATACAATACAATATGAGGATTTCCCAATCAATCTACCAACATGTATCACATGAGCTTGCAATTTCAACAACCAGAAATGAAAAATCATGATCAATTAGAAAAGGCAGTGAAAAATTCTACAAAAATTCATACAACATCCTAACATATCAACAAGTCATCAAGAAAAATTTCAGCCAATTCCAACATGCATAGGTCATCCAATTAAATTCAACAAGTTGACATCAAGAGGTGTGACACAAATTGTCACACCTAAGTTCCAGAATTTTCTGCTCTCTAACCAGGTATCAAAAATTCATGAAATTTACATATAAATAATCCTCAATGAGTCAAGAACCACCACAAAAATTTTCAGCCATTTATTTTATGATATGAGCATTCCATGATCAAATTGGTAGAATGTGTCAAAAATGGATACATGTGAAAAAAGTCTAAGTCAAACAAGATATTTGCCATGCACAACTTTGACCAATAGGTCAAAAAAAACCTACACTCAACAAGGAAGCTATAGAAAAAATTTCCATATTTTTAGGATTTTTCTCCTATTTTTTATGAATTTTTTAAGGTGTTAAATATTTTTTAGAAATTAAACGAATTAATTATAATTAATGAAATTAGCAATGGCAGTATGGTAAATATTATGGACCAGTCCACTTTCATTTTTTCGTTGTCAGCTCGCCATTGGTTGTTTTGGGAGGGAAACACCATTTGAAAAGATGCACTGAATCAAATGAATTGAACGAGCCTTTTTTCCAGGAACTGCTTTCTTCTTCGCGCGGCAACATGTTCTTGGAACGGTAAATGCGGTTTTGCTCATTTCATCACCAAAATTAACAAACTAATAACCGTTGGAAAGGTCTCCTAACGTAGAATCCGAATATCATCATGATTTTGTCTAACTGTCTCTAAGTTTTCTGGATCGAGCATTTTAGGTTTTCACTTCAAAGTTTCAAATCGCGATATCTCAACCTATGATTATCCATTCCTAAAACTACAAGCATCATTGCATTCTACATCAAACATACTTTCAAACGCACATAACAATTCACTAATCCATGAGATTCGAAAAGTTACCTCGATTCGAAGACAGTGATGAATTTGAAGATGTTTGCACTTCCTTTACCAAAACAGATGCAGCATATGCTCCAAGAAGTTGAATGATATGATCAGGTTCGATTTAGGTTGCTTCTAATGCACAAAAGCTTGATTCACCATTGATGGAGCAAACTTGGACAGTCGTGTTTTGGAGCTCCTTTGATCTCGCCTTGCCAAAACAGTTGGAGTATGAGAGGAATGAAGATCAACACAAAAAGAATCTTCGAAATTGATGAAGAAATGAAGAAGTTCTTTGGATTTTGGTGTGATGTGTTCTTGAGTGTTCTTGAGTGTTCTTGAGAGAAGTTGAGAGAATGTGAGAGATTTTTAGATCTGAATTCTTGGTGATTGTGATTCCAGTTATGATTATGGAGTGATTTTGATTATATATGTGAGCTTAATCATTCACTAATCAAGTTAATTAGTTAAATGGTAATGTTAAGTGAAAGTGTCATTTTCAAAGGAGGGGTAAAATGGTCAATTCCTTTAGACAGCTCATGCCAGCTCAAAATTGGTTCCAACATGTCCAAAACACCATATGTGAAGTGTAGAAACAATTCCCATTGCAATTGGTCATGTATTTCTCAAACTCACCATGTATTTGCAAAATGTCCATTTTTGTCATTTCCATTTTTCAAGACAAAACTCAAACCATGTGCATTAACCATGAAATGAATATTCAAACACACTTAAAATGCCATTCCTGAGGTGTTGGAAAAAGTCCCATTCAAAAATTCCCAATATTTTGACATTTGGACAATTTTGCCCCTGGTCCAATTCAGCCGTCCAGTTGAAAAGTGACTTTTTGCCTGGGCCATTTTTGGGAAAATCCAATGATGCACTCTCAAAGTACATGTCAAATGGAGTTTGTGCATATAAAGAACTTGCAATTTGGACAAAGTATGTGGTAGTTATGGCCTCCTGATTACGGGTCTTTTCTGAAATTCACTGAGCCATATCTTGCAAACCACACATTGGATTTTCAAGTTCTTGGACTTTTTGGAAAGGTGAGAACAAGATCTACATCTGTCATGTTGAACAATTTTTCATTTGAAGCTTCCTTGGACTTCTGTTTTTGAGGTCAAAAACTTTCCATTTTTGGAAACTTCAGTTACAAGTCACTTTCTATTTTTGGCAGTTTTTGTCCTGACTTGATTTTCTTCATTCTTAAGCCTCGAGATGTCATTTAACACTTGTTCCAACATGAATGAAGTGTGTCTAACTCATCTCCACCTCCAAATCCATCAGATCATGTACAGTTGACCACAGTTGACTTTTCATCTGATAGATGAATCTGGCAATGCATAGATCAATTTGAACCCCAATCTTCAACTGAAATGGCTCAAGGGTGATACCCTAGTCTCAATAAGCACAATATAATCACAAAATGAACCCCATAATCATCACAAATCCCATCTCCTGATCCAGCCCTGATTGGCCCAATACAACTGATTAGGGTTGACCAGTGGTCAAAACCCTAATCTCAAGGAATCTTCTTCAATCTTCTGATGACACCCAATCATGATGATGATGATGTATCAATTCAAACAAGATGAAGACCAATATCCTTGGAAATCATGAAACCCTAATTCACAGTCCAATCCTCAGATGGCCCATGATCAGTCATTAAACCCTGGCTTGCACCTTCTGACTTCCTATCTCCTGATCAAGACTTGGGAAGATAGCTTGCACACTGTAACCACATGATATGCAATATGAAATGCCTAAAGTCCTAAGATGACATGCAAATATGTTAATGCTAGTCCCAAGAGAGGAGGGCAAATTTTGAGGTGTTACAGCATCAGCTTGGGAGAATCTCAGGGTCGCTTATCCTTTAATTGCTGTAACTTCGGATCTTGATCCGTGTGGTATTTTACTTCTTCCCTTTTATTTCTACTGTTTCTTAGTTGGAAGACCTCGATAGGAGGCAATGTTTGAGCCCCTTGGTGGCATTTTTTCTATTTCAAGATATATGTTTTGTGTGATGTGATTGTTTCCCCATAGGATGCGAGGCTTCGCATAGCCTCCCGTTTGCATGCCAATTTAGGTAGCACTGTTCCTCCGCCTAGGACTTCCTCTTTGCATGCGCGTTCCTACAACGCAAACAAAACCTAAAACCCAAAGCAACACGTTTACTCCTTCTACTACAGGCGAGTAAGTCTCCAAAGGTCGAGCATCCGGTAGATTGCGTAGTAACGTTGTTCACCCCGTAACATAATCCATAACCCCGTAGCTAGTCGAACTACGGCTTGCTCTGATTCTCATTCCAGATGAGATACGTAGGCATAAGACGCGATGTCTTAGCGAGCACAATTACCCCCAACCCGTAGGTCAGCCGAGCTACGAAGACTCTGATTCTCATATTCAGATGAGATACGTATGCAGTGGATGCGACATCCGCGTGAGTCATTTCTCTTAACCTTTTTAGTAAATAGCACATTAGGCAAAACCGTACCCTTTAAACAGAAACCGCATAAGTGGATCCCGTAGAGTACTACGGATGCGTAGGGGTGCTAATACCTTCCCTTCACATAACCGACTCCCGAACCCAAGATTTGGTTGCGAGACCTTGTCTTTTTCTTTCCTATTTTCAGGTTTACTTCGAGCGTTTCCTTTCCCTCCTTTGGGATAAATAACGCACGGTGGCGACTCTTCTGTCATTTTCTTTCGCCGGTTGTTTTTTCGCACACTGTATTTTTCAGGTTGCGACAGCTGGCGACTCTGCTGGGGACAATACAGAAGTTGACCTCTTGCTGGTCCATCTTCCCTAAGCGAGTCCCTCCTAGCTTTTGTGATTTTCTTGTTTAGTGGGTGTTCATGCTTTTGTATATTTTATTTACTTACTTGCTTGCATTCATCTGCTGTATCTGTTGGAGCTGTTGTTTGTTTGTTGGGATGGGATGTTCTACGAGAGATAAGCCCATTACCCAGGCTTGAGTGTACACACAGGTTTTAGAGTGGATGATCATGAGGCTTGCGTGGCATGTTGCTACGTTAAGTCGTTCGTGAAGAACCACACCCAGACGAGGTTTCTCTTGGATATATTATGTCCTACGGATGTTCCGTAACGACATGATGTTCCTTTAGAAATTGTCGACTCTGGTGACCATTTCCCGAGAACTCAGTCGAGGCCTCTCCTCCGAGACGTGATTATGTTAGCTCTGGTGGGCGCATTCTCGCCGATTAACCCGAGGACCCCGAGACTGGGAACTTGCTTTAGGATGTCCTGTTGAGGGGAGTCAGTGGAGGTCTTTTATCCCGTAATAATGCCAAACCTTCAGTGGTAAACGTATTATTCGCGACTAAAGGGCTGAAGTTGACGAACTTCTGTTCTTAGAACCTACCAGTGAGGGGCGGGCTAAATTCAGGAAACCTTAACCTCCAACCAACCCGGTTTTCTGGAGCAGAGCTTTGATCTTGTATTATATTCCTCAGTGGTTTTCTCTTCAGACAGTGTAACCCGACAGATGTTCAAGCAGATACAGCAATCCTGATTGACATACCACTGCACTGCATTCACATCATCACATCATTTGCATTCATATCATTTAACACATGTTTATCCATTTCAAGGGGGTTTACATCTTCTTCTTGATTCTAGTCGGGGTTTTCTTCTTACACTGTTTATCAAATGTGAGACTGGAATCAAGGGGGTAGAATGCCTTTTGGAATTGATAAACATGTCATTGCATTTGCATAGTCATCCGCATGTCTTGCATAACAGGTACCGCCACAGTGCTCTCAGTTGTTTGGTGTCCCACTAGCAGGATAGCTGACTCAGGCATTCACCGATACGGTACCCGGAGGAACCAACAGAGAGCGATGGAGAGCCTACAAGTAGAGCTCGCCGAGATGAAGATTCGCATGAATCAATTCATGGATTTGGTTCAAGGGGTGGCTCAAGGACAGCAGGAGCTTAGATTGTTGGTACAGAGGGATCCCCCTATTACTCAACCGGAGACGTTGGCTGATCCTCCAGCTGGAGAGGCTAATGGTCCCAATGGACCGGGGCCTATCCCGATCCCGCGCATCAACCTAGATCAACAACCTATTCAGGATGGTCAGGATGATCAGTTCCCTTTGCTTCAGGAAGACTTTGGCATGGACCCCATGTTTAAAAGATTGGAAGAGAGGTTGAAGGCAGTGGAAGGACAGAACCTTCTGGGAGTAGATGTTGTTGACTTGGGCTTGGTCCCAGGTGTGAGGGTGCCACCGAAATTCAAGGTCCCGATATTTGACAAGTACAAGGGCAACTCTTGCCCCAAGACTCACGTGCAAGCCTATTTCCGTAAAATGGTTGCATACTCTGATGACGAGAAGCTACTTATGTACTTCTTCCAGGACAGCCTAGCTGGGGCATCCTTGGAATGGTATATGAGGCTGGACAGAGCCCACATCCGTTGCTGGAGGGATTTGGCAGAGGCTTTCGTGAAGCAGTATCAGTATAATGCAGACATGGCTCCGGACAGAACTCAACTTCAGAATCTGTCTCTTAAAAGTAATGAGTGCTTCAGGGAATACGCTCAACGCTGGAGGGATACAGCTTCCCGTGTTCAGCCTCCTATGTTGGAAAAGGAAATGGCCAACATGTTCATGAATACTCTGCCCGGACCTTACTTGGAGCGTCTGGTGGGGTGCAATGCTTCCAACTTTGCTGATGTGGTCTCTACCGGAGAAAGGGTGGAGAATTACCTAAAGACCTATAAGAGCCAGAGTGGAGGTGGATCCTCATCAGGGGTGAAGAAGCCGTTCATTCAGGGACAAGAGAGGAGAGAAGGGGATGCAAATGCCATATCTTCTTATCAGAACAGGGATAACCAGAGGAATAATTTTCAGAATTATCATCAGCAACCGTATGTTGCGACTGTGACCATTCCAGCTGCAGCACCACTACAACAACAACAATCACAACGTCAACCAGCTCAGTATCAACAGCAGCAACAACCGGGTAACAGACCCGCTTATCAACAGAGGCAAAGGATGATGGACCGGCATTTCGACACCCTTCCAATGTCGTACGCTCAGATGCTTTCTAGTCTTCAACAACTACAACTTGTGCAACTGCGCACTCTGGCTCCTCCTGTTGGTAGACTTCCGGTGGGTTGCGACGCCAACGCTAGGTGTAGCTTCCACTCTGGGGCACCTGGCCACAATATTGAGAACTGCAAAGCTTTTAAGCACGTAGTTCAGGACCTCATAGATTCAAAGGCCATCGACCTTGCACCGGCTCCGAATGTCGTCAACAATCCCATGCCCCAGCATGGTGGTGCGAACGTTAATTTGGTAGAGGGAGAAGCCAAGTCCATTAAGGATGTGTTGAAGTTGAAGACTCCATTGTTGGATATCAAAGGATGCTTGCTGAAGGCCGATGTTTTCCCCGGTTGTGGGAAGGGTTGTTTGGATTGTGCCACTCAGAGTGGAGGTTGTTTGAAGCTACAGCAGGGTATCCAGGCCTTGCTCGACAAAGGTATCCTCCAGGTTGAAGATTTGTCTGTCCAAGAGTTTGTGGAAGGGGTTGAGGAAGAAGGGTTTGAAGATGCTACTGATGAATTCGCAGATGTTGTTCCTACTGATTCTGTAATCCATGATGATGCATTTAATTTTTCCAATGTGGTTGATTCTGATGTAATTGAACTTGATTCTGAAGTTTCGGATGTGTGTACGTCAACACTTCAGACTCATCAGGGGCCGATCACTTTCTCCAGTGCTGGCATCATTCAGTATGGTCAAGTCTCTGCAGTCAACGAAGAAGATGGGGATAGTGATTGTGACATTGACAACTGGGTGCGTCCGAAGATCCCGGGTGAAGTCATCAACCATCGGTCTTCTGAGGAGATTGTCCAAGTCACTCTTCTTGAAGAGTAATTTTCTTTGTTTATTCATGCATATCCAAGTCTTACGTTCCGCCCAGGGCGTAATGACTCATTGTAGGGCCCATCTATGTGACAATTGCATTTTTATCATAAATAAAGGACGTCTCTTTGTATTCAAATATTTCGTTCCCTGTCTTTCTATTTTTGCAGTTTTTCAAAATAAAAAAAATGGCAATGTTTTGTTTAGTTTTCACTTCTTGTTCACACTCATAAGCACATACCATCACTCGTGTGATGCACATCACCGGATCCTATTGATAACGGTTCTGTTATGGCTCGCTTCGACTTTGAAAATCCAATCTTTCAAGCTGAAAAAGAGGGTGATGAAGATTGTGAACTCCCTGAAGAACTTACCAGGTTATTGAAACAAGAGGAAAGGGTTATTCAACCGCATTAAGAGTCTGTTGAAGTGATTAATCTCGGCACCGAAGACGCCAAGAAAGAAGTCAAAATAGGAGCAGGCTTGGAAAACAGTGTCAAAGAAAGATTGAGTCGGATGTTACGTGACTATGTAGAGGTTTTCGCTGGAAAAATCAAGAGATGATATGGAATGATGAATGTCAAGAAGCTTTTGACAAAATCAAGAAGTATCTCCAAGAACCTATAAATCCGATGCCACCAGTTGAAGGAAGATCTAATCATGTATTTGACCGTGTTAGAAAATTCAATAGGGTAGGTGTTGGGGCAACATGACGAGTCTGGTCGAAAAGAGTATGCAATATACTACCTTAGCACAAGGTACCGACTGTGAAACAAGATACTCCCAGTTCGAGAAAGCTTGCTATGCTTTGGCTTAGGCTGCTCGCCGACTAAGACAGTATATGTTGAATCATACCACTTTATTGATTTCTAAGATGGATCCTATCAAATATACATCTGAGAAACCTGCTCTCTCCGGAAGAACAACAAGATGATTGTTGAACTCTGCACGCAGTTTAAAATAAAACACCATAACTCTTCTCCGTACCGGCCAAAGATGAACGGCGCTGTTGAGGCGGCAAATAAGAACATAAAGAAGATTGTGCAGAAGATGGTCGTCACGTACAGAGATTGGCATGAGATGCTACCTTTCGCCTTGCATGGGTACCGTACTTCAGTACGTACATCGACCGGGGCAACCCCTTACTCCCTTGTGTATGGTATGGAAGCAGTCCTACCTGTTGAAGTGGAGATCCCTTCTCTAAGAGTCTTGTTGGATATCAAGCTAGACGAAGTTGAATGGATTCGGACAAGGTTCAATGAGTTGAGTCTTATCGAAGAGAAGCGAATGGCAGCCATTTGTCATGGGCAGTTGTATCAGAGTCGGATGAAGAGAGCCTTTGATCAGAAAGTGCGTCCTCGTTGTTTCCAAGGCGGAGATTTAGTTTTGAAAAGGATCCTTCCTCCTCAGACAGATCGCAGGGGCAAGTGGACTCCTAACTATGATGGACCGTATATCGTCACCAAGGTTTTTGATGGTGGGGCTTTAATGCTTGCAACTATGGATGGTGAAAACTTCACTTCCCCTGTGAACTCAGACGCAGTTAAAAAATACTTCGCATAAAATAGACCCGCTGGACAGTAAAAAGAATAGTCCAGGCAAAAATGGGCATCCCGGCGAACCAAGAAAATGGAAAGGTTCGGGCAAAAATTAGGGATCAAAAAAATAAAAAAAAGATTGTACACCCGGTAAGTTGAAAACCTGAAAAGGCAACTTAGGCAAAAATGGGTATCCCGGTGGATCGAAAACCCGAAAAGGGCGATCCAGGCAAAAGTTAGGGATTAAGCGAATGACTGCGTTCTGAGTAGCTCTGAATCTCATCTCGTGCCAATGACTGGAAATTTTTGAAGGATAGGAAACAGTCCAATCACTCTTTCAGAAAGCTGATCATCTGGAGGATCTTGAAGACGGGCAAGTCATAGCAGAATTGGAACCCAATAGAAATCCACTTCACATTGCCATTAGATTAATTTTTGTTTTATCTATTGTGCGATTACCTCTTTCCAGGGATTGCTTCTTAATGTAAATGCCTATTCAGAGGCCATTCAATCAATAAAATCATGTTATTCAGTATATCTCTGTTTTCATTTTCATTTTACTGTTTTGTTTGCGAAAATGACGTCCGAATTTTTGATAAACATTGCATCATGACACATAAGGGCTTTACAGGTACATGCTCAGTAAACATTTAAAATTGCTGTAAATTTTGAGTGCCTTGGATCGTCTATTCAGAACAGATACCCTCGGGGCATTTCTTTAAAATCCCCTTGCAGATGATCGTGAATATCTTCCCCGGAAGTCACCAACAGACTTCGGTGTCTTATCCCTGTAGAGCTAATTAGAGCGTTGGATTCTTCAATCCCCAGCAGGTTTTCACCACTGTACTTCCCCAAGCGTTTGTTTCAGGACATACACTCCCCAGTAGAGTTGACAGTGCCAGACTATAAATCCCCAGCGGAGTTGACAGTGCCAGACTGTATCTTTCCAGCAGAAGTGGCTGCTCCTTAGAGTTCGATGCCAGATCGATAGTCCCAATGCCAGATCCATGGTTTCTTTCCTTGAAGCAGAACCTCGGTACCGTATCAGTGTTTGCTCCCCCTGCTGAGTCATCTCTCGCAAATTGTGGTTGCCAGAACCATTGTAGCTTTCCTCAGCAGCAGGCTTCCAATGCCATTCCTTCCCCGATCAGAGTCTCGGTATGGCCAGAACACCGCATGGCTAGTCATCTCCCCACAGAGTTCATTGTGGTGTGTATCTCCAGCAGCCTGGCCAGAGCCCAGAGGATGGTAATCATTTCCCCAGCAGATCCCCTTGCCTCGGCTTGGCATTCTACCCAGCATTTCGCATCCCTGCATGTAGAATCATATTGCATTGCATCATTCCAAATCGCGTAGCATTTCCATTTTCATGGAGCATTACGCCATTGAAAAATTCAAACATACGCATGTAAGCATAAAACATTCTCGGTATCCCAAGTGATAAGCTAGAAGTTGTTTCCAGTACTCAGACTGAAGATTGTTCATGACTTACCTTTGTTATCCCCAGCAAGTGTCATTGGCCCATGCGCCGCCTCTATTATCATTCCCTATTTCTGCCAATGCTGACAGGCATGAAGTTTTCCGGTATCCAGACCGAAGTGGCATTCAGGCCAGTTTTCCGGTATCCAGACCGAAGTGACATTCAAGCCAGTTTTCCGGTATCCAGACCGAAGTGGCATTCAGGCCAGTTTTCCGGTATCCAGACCGAAGTGGCATTCAGGCTAGTGTTCCGATATTCAGATCGAAGTGGCATTCAGGCCAGTGTTCCGATATTCAGATCGAAGTGGCATTCAGGCCAGTGTTCCGATGTTCAGATCGAAGTGGCATTCAGGCCAGTGTTCCGATGTTCAGATCGAAGAAGTTTCCGATATTCAGATCGAAGTGGCATTCAGGCCGGTGTTCCGATATTCAGATCGAAGTGGCATTCAGGCTAGTGTTCCGATATTCAGATCGAAGTGGCATTCAGGCCAGTGTTCCGATGTTCAGATCGAAGAAGTTTCCGATGTTCAGGTCGATGCGACTTGTGGCATTCAGGCCAATTTTCCGATATTCAGATCGAAGAAGTTTCCGACGTTCAGGTCGATGCGACTTGTGGCATTCAGGCCAATTTTCCGATATTCAGATCGAAGTGGCATTCAGGCCAATTTTCCGGTATCCAGACCGAAGTGGCATTCAGGCCAGTTTTCCGGTATCCAGATCGAAGTGGCATTCAGGCCAATTTTCCGATGTTCAGATCGAAGAAGTTTCCGACGTTCAGGTCGATGCGACTTGTGGCATTCAGGCCAATTTTCCGATATTCAGATCGAAGAAGTTTCCGACGTTCAGGTCGATTTGACTTGTGGCATTCAGGCCAAGTTTCCGATGTTCAGATCGAAGTTATTTCCAGTATTCAGACTGATGAGCGGCATTCAGGCCATGGTTATTTCCGTGCTACCATTTATTTTGGTATCTAGTTTAACATTCTTTTTTCGATAT
The DNA here is from genome assembly GCF_024323335.1 of Lathyrus oleraceus. Lineage (NCBI taxonomy): Eukaryota > Viridiplantae > Streptophyta > Magnoliopsida > Fabales > Fabaceae > Lathyrus > Lathyrus oleraceus. The sequence goes on from NC_066581.1 coordinate 102,767,998, forward strand.
TCAGACTGACTTTCACCGTACCAGACGGATTCTTCTTTCAAGACCACCCCTTTGCCGATTCAGACAGGCATTTTTACTTCAGTGCAAATTTTTGGGCTTTTATTGTATTCAATCCCTTGATACCTCGAATGCGAAAGTCGCCGCTATCTTCTTTTCGGGTCTCCAGTTGATTGAATAGGGGCAGCTGTAATACCCCAAAATTTACCCTTCATTTTTATCCAAAAAAAAAAAAAAAATTAAATAAATAATTAAAATATAACAAATTATTTTGGACTTGGGTCTCCCTCATTCCAAGCCCACAAGTCCACGAAAATCAGCTATAAATATAAGAGTTTCAGTAGGGTTTCAGACACTTGGAAATTCCCTGAGAAATAGACTTGGAGTTCACGTGGAGTTTCAAACCTAGGAACTACTCTGCAGCAACCTTCGGGCAGCCCCGAGAAGTTCATTCCGCCTCGCGCAAACCCTAAACGTTACTTCGCCAATCCGGCCTTGCCTTCCAATTTTAACAGGTCTCTCATCAGGTATGCCTCTGTTCCTATTACTCTATGCCTCGGGTTGAATACTGAATATATGAGGTAACCTCAGGCTTGGCCCACAGGGTTATATTTGTGTATGAATATGTGATTTATGCCTTGACTGTTTAACAATTTCGTTTATGAGGTGAATGCCATAGGATCTGGAATCTTTAACATCGTGCAGGTACCAATGGGAAATCCAAATCCCGCAGGTGCTCGCTAGCCGCTTCGCTAGGCGAGCATGCAGCGAAGCTTCGCTAGGCTTTCGCTAGGCGAAGCAGTCGCGAATGTGACAGTATCTGCTTTATTCCGTTTTGTTCTAACCTGTTCTTTGTGTTGCCATGGCCTTGTTATCTTTTGATTTCATCCTGTTTGCCTAACCCCTTTTGTTGAGTTTTTGTGAGAGCTCACATATTCTCGCAGGGATACCCTCCGGAGGTTTATTCCGATTTCCCGTACTGATTGGTTTTCTTTGATGGCATCAGCTTGGGAGAATCTCAGGGTCGCTTATCCTTTAATTGCTGTAACTTCGGATCTTGATCCGTGTGGTATTTTACTTCTTCCCTTTTATTTCTACTGTTTCTTAGCTGGAAGACCTCGATAGGAGGCAATGTTTGAGCCCCTTGGTGGCATTTTTTCTATTTCAAGATATATGTTTTGTGTGATGTGATTGTTTCCCCATAGGATGCGAGGCTTCGCATAGCCTCCCGTTTGCATGCCAATTTAGGTAGCACTGTTCCTCCGCCTAGGACTTCCTCTTTGCATGCGCGTTCCTACAACGCAAACAAAACCTAAAACCCAAAGCAACACGTTTACTCCTTCTACTACAGGCGAGTAAGTCTCCAAAGGTCGAGCATCCGGTAGATTGCGTAGTAACGTTGTTCACCCCGTAACATAATCCATAACCCCGTAGCTAGTCGAACTACGGCTTGCTCTGATTCTCATTCCAGATGAGATACGTAGGCATAAGACGCGATGTCTTAGCGAGCACAATTACCCCCAACCCGTAGGTCAGCCGAGCTACGAAGACTCTGATTCTCATATTCAGATGAGATACGTATGCAGTGGATGCGACATCCGCGCGAGTCATTTCTCTTAACCTTTTTAGTAAATAGCACATTAGGCAAAACCGTACCCTTTAAACAGAAACCGCATAAGTGGATCCCGTAGAGTACTACGGATGCGTAGGGGTGCTAATACCTTCCCTTCGCATAACCGACTCCCGAACCCAAGATTTGGTTGCGAGACCTTGTCTTTTTCTTTCCTATTTTCAGGTTTACTTCGAGCGTTTCTTTTCCCTCCTTTGGGATAAATAACGCACGGTGGCGACTCTTCTGTCATTTTCTTTTGCCGGTTGTTTTTTCGCACACTGTATTTTTCAGGTTGCGACACAATGTATGTCTTTATGTACAGTCATGCAACAATAGAATGGGATAAAAACACAATAAAAACACAATAAAAACACAAATGTATCATGTAATGTAATGCACAGCCAACATTTGGTGATGATCACACAATTTGCTATCATTCAAAATTAATTCAAAGTAAAGAATTTTCTCACACATCTTCTATTGTTTTATACTTGGAGAAACTTCATATATCGTTTCAAGAGTATTCCACATTTCCTTGGAGGTATCGTAGTGGTGAATCATGGGGAACTAATGTCTCATTTAAAGACATTGTTATATATCTTTTGGTTTAGAAAAATATTTCAAAATTTCTCTTTTTCTCTTTGATCCAAAGAAAATTGGGTTTATCTACTATTTCACCATTTACTTGATGAGTAGGGATAAACAATCCTTTTGACAATAGTTTCCCTTAACTCATAGTTTATATTTTGAAGAGAGATTATAAACCTAGATTACAAAATAAAAAATGAGCTATTTTCAAAAAGTGGTGGTGTTTAGAAAAGATCTTTTGTCGGAAGTCATTTTTCACTTGAGACAATTAGTCCTTAAACAGAAGTTAGGCATTGGTGCCACTTGTTGGACTTGAGACTTCAAACACAAGAGATGGGTGAATTGTGTGGTTTGGAAAAGTGTGGTTTTGAAAAACTTTAAGAAATAAAATGAGAGTTTAAAAAACATTTTAAAAACTTAGCATCAGAAAAATAAAATGTTGAAATATAAATTGCATAAATAAAAGGAGTTAAGGGAAAAGAGGAACACCAAGAACTATAAAGGTTTGGTCAAAAACAAAAGGACCTACTTGTAAGACCCCAATTTTGACCCTATGATCCCTCATGCAATTTCATCATATGCATTAGCATTAGGATCATACCTTGGCATTCTCCTTACCCCTCTTTCATTGGGTTTGTTTTGGGAGATATCACCAAGCACCATGTGATTGTATCATACTTGTATTTTATCATTTTTTACTAACCAAAATACCAAAAATATGTCTTCGCATTTGCCTAACTCTTTTGTAGGTAGGGCATGATCACCTTGATCTATCAAGTTCACATTTAGGGTTTAAGACCCTCATGACTAAAAGCACAACCAAGGATTGATTCATAGTGTCTCAAAGCATCATATATGAATCCCAATGATCTCTAAATGTTATATTGATCAAGTTTTCTTCAAGAGTTTGGAGGTGATTTGCCTTGGAAACCCTAGTTTGATTGGGTATCTTGAGTAACTTCTCCAACAAGCTATTTCACCAATTGATCAAATTTCTCAAAGGTCACTTAAAAATTCATCATCTTATGCATATATGGTCTACCATGATCCTAGAAATCCAATAGAATTGAAGGATAGCAAGTTGGTTGATGGTGGTTGGCCAGATGAATTTATCTGATCAAAACTGGGTCTCCCTAGACCCTATCTCCTATAATGTTCACCATATGAAAATTATTCCAAGAGAAAAGTTACTCTAAATGACATTCCAAACAACTTCCATGTTGAGACCTAGAGATAGTTTTGCTTGGAAAATTATTTTCTATGTTGAAACATTATAGGTCATTTTGTCTAAACCCTAATTTGAAAGTCAACTTCCCAAGGACATAACTTGCTCAATTTTTATGATATGAAATATTTCCAAGTTGCAAAATCAAATTCAAGATGTCTACTTCAACTTTTATGTTTGGAGTGAGAGCTAATTCAACTTTTATGAGCATGTGATATGAGAATACGTTATAGGTCATTTTTGCCCTATACCATTGAACAAGTGATTTTCCTCAACTTCAAAAATGCATAACTCTATCATTTTAAATCCAAATGACATGAAATTGGTGACCATTTTGAATTTATTTGAAATATATACAACTTTGATGAAGACACTATTCTCATTTGAAACTCACATAAAAAGTTAAGCAAGATGGAATATTGAGATATATGACTTGACACTTAGAAAAAATTTCAACATGTTGAAATTTCCAAACTTCCACCTATAAATTCACCATGATCCAAGTTCCAAATGAAAAAGTGTCCAACATAAAAGTTGTTCCCCTTGATATAAGCTTTCCAAACAACCCAATTTCATGCATTTTGGATAAGGTGTGTTAGGGCTGCGTATGGCTTTAACGGGTATGCATGATTGGAAGAAATCAAATGCCAAAAATCACATTTCACGTTGCCTTGACATCCAAGCCTCATTTGAACTTCAGAACAGTTGCAAGTGGATCAAATTGGATTGCTTCATGGGCCTGTACACGCCCATGCAAGCTTGTGCATGACCATGTCCAAATTTAGCAATTTTTCAAGTGTGCAAATATCAGTCCCAATTATTATAAATACAGGCCCTTGGAGCTCAATTCAAACACACCTTGTGCGTCAGCTTTGCCCCCCAATTGAAACCCTCACCATTCAAAGGAAAACCTGAGAATTTTCAACTTGAAAATTGAGTTTGAATCTCACTGTTTGGAGATTCAGAAACTCCAGGATCCAAAGCTTTGTACCATTGCCAAACCTCTCCTGCAAGCTTCTCAAGTGTGATCAAATCAAGGTTGAAGCAAGCAAGATCCATTTCTGCACAGTATTGAAGGTAAATTTCAGAAAACTTCATCTCTTCGATTCTCACTCAATTCTCTTGGATCTTTGGTTGTCTGAAGTCCTACCAATGTAGGCAAGAAAATTGAGTTGCTTTGAGGTCAAATAGAAGCAACTCAGTTGTCACACCTCAAAATTCAACTCCTCATATCTTTATATATGTGTGGAGTTAGTTAAAATTGAGGTCAGATTCGTGCTATACGCCATTTTTTCTTTCAGATCATGTCCTCCTTTTTTATTTTGGTGATGGTTGAGGGTGGACCAGTCCGGTGAGGTCCACCGGAGAAGAAGACCGGAGCTCTAGCTCCGGCAGTGTGTTGGCACGTCTCCAGACCACAGGATCCATTTGAAATATTTTAATCTTAGGCGTTGGTTTTGATTACCACGTGTGTGACGCGCTGACTAAGTTCCACCATGGAACATGTAACAACCCAATTTTAGTAATTAATTCTTATATTATTATTATATTATATTTTATTTATTTGGAGTGTTAATTAATTAATTGGTTGTTAGGTAGTATAATAATAGATTATATTAATTAATTTGGTGTGTTAATTAATTATTTAATTGATATGAGATATAAGGAATAATGGAATTAATTAACTTGGTGTGTATATTGTGTTGGTTTAAATTATTTTGAATTAAATAGAGAGATTTAAATATTAGGTCTTATTGGACGTATTAATTAAATTAGAGGTATCATGCTTTAAGCCCAAATAGAATACTAGTATATAAGAGGGGAGGAGAGTGAGAATTAGGATTCATTTGATCATTTGAAGACAATAGAGAAAGAGGAGAGGAAAAGTAAAGAGAAGAGCTAGGGTTTCCAGAAAATTGAAGAGGTAAGGGGGGAATCCTTATTATTATGGGTTAGTATGATTGGGTCAATGGGTAGAAGCATGTTTAGGTTAAAATCCCTAATTTTGTATGGTTGTTTGGAATTGTTAGGTTTGATGAGTACTCTTGATTGTGGTGATTTAATTGTGTTAAAACTGAAAATTAACGTTATATAATTAGGGTATTGTATGAGTTATAATTTTCTGAACGTTTGGCTTCTATGGAATCGAAATCGGAGGTCCGAAAGTCCTCCAACGATGAAAAACGCTAAAAAAATCTGATTATGTTTTATGTTAACCGGTTACCCACCGAGCGTTAACCGGTTACTTTCTTAAAAATATGTCAATTCTGTTTTACGTTAACCGGTTACCCACCGAGCGTTAACCGGTTACTTGCTTAAAAATCTGTTAATTCTGTTTTACGTTAACCGGTTATCCACCGAGCATTAACCGGTTACTTGCTCTGTTTTGCGTTAACCGGTTACCCACCAAGCGTTAACCGGTTACCACTGTTGAAATCTGCTAGGAAGTGTATTCTGTTTTGCGTTAACCGATTAACCATATGCGTTAACCGGTTAACACTGTTGAAAAATGAAAATTTAAGATTTTAAATGCTGTAATCATTTTGAGATGAAATCTAATTGTGCGTATTTGATAATTAGTTTATATATGTGAATAGTGGATTGTGATGAATGTGTATATGTACTATTGGTGGATAATTCATAGAGTTGAATTATGGTTATATGTGGAATGATTAAGATAGTAGAGATGATCTTAATTGCATATTATGTGAATGGTGTAATTGTTTTGAATGCGTATATGTACCATTGGTGGATAATTCATAGAGTTGAATTATGGTGATATATGGAATGTTAAGATGGTAGAGATGATCTTAATTGCATATGTATTGGTATTTGTACATTCATTCATGGCATGGTCGACTTCATAGTGGAAGCGGTGAAACTGTGAGTTCACATGGTATTAGACGTTGATCCTTGAATGGAAATAGGCGTAGCAGACGTTGATCCTTAATTGGAAATAGACGTAGTGGCTTGGATTCTAGATATTGAATCGGAAAGCGGTGGAACGTTGGGTCCATATAGACGTTGATCCTTAATTGGAAATAGGCGTAGTGGCTTTGATCTTGTCCGGATCGGAAGCGTGGCTTGGATTCTAGATATTGAATCGGAAAGCGGTGAAACGTTGGGTTCACATTGAGGTACCGCATGCATAGAGTCACATGTCTTGCATTGAGTCACATTAGGGTTATGTGATAATTGAGTGTATGCAGTGTTGTGATTGTGACGTGTGTATGAGATATGTAATTGAATTTGGTGATGTTTGGGTACATAACTTGACAAAATATGTGATTATGTGATAATTGTAGTTATGTGTATATTTGAGAATATAATATTGGATTTTAATATTGTACTCCTTGAGTTTGATGGATGTTTGAAACATGTGAAATAAATGTTGATGAATATTATTTACATGGTTATACGAAGTGTGATGAATCCTTTTAATTGTTGATTTAATCATTGTGCCTTATTATACTTCTTCATAATGATTTGAATTCTCACCCTTTCTGTTTGAATGTTACCTTTACATGAGTATCGTGCAGATACTCAGGAGTAGTATTGCTGAAGTACGTGGACGGTAGCTCACTCGAGATTAGCCGGAGAGTTTCCGTATTTTAGTTTGAAGACTAGGTAATGAGTCAATGCTCTGGTCATGTAACACTGGGTAGATTAGTAGTATCGAACTCATATCTTATTTGGATATGCATTATGTTATTACTTGTTTTATTTTATCTTGAGGTGATTATTGAGAGATGATCATGGTATGGGACATGGATCATTTTATGAAATACATGAGTATTCATTATTTTCCGCTGCGAACACATAGTCTTGAATATTCATGATAATTAAAAAGGTGTTATTTTAAATGACCAGGTGTATTGTATATTGATGATGAATGATGTTGGTTTTTGAAAGCTTTTAGTTTTTGAAAACGCCGATGTGACGCCCTTTTGGTTATATGCGTGTTTATTCACTCTGATTATATGTTAAGTATTTTGGGGTAGAAATAGGGGTGTTACATTAGTGGTATCAGAGCATGGTCTACCAGTTGGTCAATAGTCGTTAGGGTTTTCCATCCCGTTGTATTTGATTTGTGTATCTGACACGATCGATACTGTTTGTCTGATTGTTTGGACTGTTCAGGACGATGGTTGCAGGTAGGAATGATGATGCCATTGCTGAGGCGCTGAGGATGTTGGCTGAATCCATTGGTCAGATCCCTCAAGCGAATGCTGGTAACCGAAATGGAGATGATGATGAGTTCCATGCTTTGGGGAGATTCCAGAGGAACAATCCTCCTGTCTTTGAGGGTGAGCATGAACCTGATAAAGCTCAAGCTTGGCTGAAGGCAATTGAGAAGATCTTCAGAGTCATGAACTGTACTAATGCTCAGAAAGTGCAGTTTGGTACTCATATGCTTGAGAAGGAAGCTGAAGATTGGTGGAATAACACTCTTCAGAGGTTTGAAGAAGACATCATTGAGGTTGCTTGGGCTCTTTTCTGTGATGTCTTCTTGGAGAACTATTTTCTAGAAGATTGTCATGGAAAGAAAGAGGTGGAGTTCCTTGAATTGAAGCAAGGAAATGGTACGGTTGCGGAATATGCTGCTAGATTTCAGGAGATTATCAAGTATTGACCTCATTACAATACTGCTAATGCTGAGAGATATAAATGCTTGAAGTTCGTGAATGGCTTAAGACATGATATCAAGAAGGCCATTGGTTACCAACAAATTACTCGTTTTGCGGAATTGGTTAACAAAAGTCGGATTTATGATGAGGATAGTAGTGAAAGTTCTTCTTTCTACAAGAGTTTGAAGGGGAAAAACCCGGATCGTGGGAAACCGCATGATGACAAGAGGAAACAATCTGGTTTTGGCAAGAAGCCAAGTGGGGGAGGATCTTCTACTCCACTTAAGTGTTTCAAATGTGGCGTTGGAGGTCATCGCGCTGGTGATTGTAGTAAGGATCCTATGACGTGTTCCAAGTGTGGCAAGAGTGGTCATAGAGCAAACCAGTGCGGAGTTGGTTCGAGTGTGACTTGTTACAATTGTGGTGAGAAAGGTCACATTAGTACCCAATGTGATAAGCTGAAGAAGGAGCAAGTGAAGGGAAAGGTGTTTGCATTGTCTGGTGCGGAGGCCACTACCGATGATAGGCTAATCCAAGGTACGTGCTTTATTAATGGTACACCTTAGACTGCCATTATTGATATCGGTGCAACACATTCTTTCATTTCTTTGGATTGTGCTAAGCGATTGAACCTTATATTATCTGATATGCGTAGAAGTATGGTTATTGATACACCTGCTATGAGTTCTGTTTCCACTTCCTATGTGTGTCTGAATTGTCCATTGAGTATCTTTGGTAGGGATTTTGGAATTGATTTAGTTTGCCTTCCTTTAGAGCAACTTGATGTGATTTTGGGTATGAATTGGTTAGAATTTAATCGGGTGTATATCAACTGTTTTGAGAAGACGGTTATTTTTCCTGAGGTTGGTGCTAAGGAAGATTGGTTTGTGTCTGCTAAGCAAGTTGAAGAATCGGTGCAAGAGGGTGTCAAGTTGTTTATGTTGCTGGCAACTTTGGATATTCGTGAGGAGAGGACGATTGAAGAATTGCCAATAGTTTGTGAGTTTGCGGAGGTATTTTCGGAAGATATAAGTGATTTACCGCCGGAACTTGAGGTTGAGTTTTCGATTGATTTAGTTCCTGGAACTAGTCCTGTATCGATGGCTCCCTATCGAATGTCTGCTTCTGAGTTGAAAGAGTTGAAGAGTCAACTTGAAGACTTGCTCGAGAAGAGGTTTATTCGTCCTAGTGTGTCGCCGTGGGGTGCACCTGTTCTATTGGTCAAGAAGAAAGAAGGTTCTATGGATTATGTGTTGATTATAGAAAACTGAACAAAGTGACGATTAAGAACAAGTATCCACTTCCGAGGATTGACGATCTGATGGATCAGCTGGTTGGAGCTTGTGTGTTTAGCAAGATTGATTTGAAGTCTGGGTATCATCAGATTCGTGTAAAGGCTGAGGATATTCAAAAGACTGCTTTTCAGACAAGGTATGGTCACTACGAGTACTCCGTGATGCCTTTTGGTGTGACTAATGCACCTGGTCTATTTATGGAATATATGAATAGGATTTTTCATGATTATCTGGATATGTTTGTTGTTGTGTTCATCGATGATATATTGATTTATTCCAAGAGTAAAGAAGATCATGCCGAGCATTTGAAGGTTGTGATATCGGTGTTGAAAGAGAGGAAGTTGTTTGCTAAACTCTCTAAATGTGAGTTTTGGTTGAGTGAAGTAAGTTTTCTTGGACATGTGATTTCGAGTGGTGGTATTTTTGTGGATCCTACGAAGGTTGAAGCTGTATCTCAGTGGGAAGCTCCTAAGTCTGTTGCTGAGATTAGAAGTTTCCTTGGTTTGGCTGGATACTATAGGAAGTTCATTGAAGGATTTTCTAATTTGTCGTTACCATTGACGCAGTTGACTAGGAAACGTCAAGCTTTCATTTGGACTTCGCAGTGTGAAGCGAATTTTCAAGAGCTTAAGAGAAGATTGACTACGGCTCCTATTTTGATTTTACCGGACCCGTTAGAAACTTTCGTCGTGTATTGTGATGCTTCTTTGTTGGGTTTGGGAGGTGTTCTAATGCAAAAAGGGCAAGTAGTAGCTTATGCTTCAAGGCAACTTAAAGTTCATAAGAGGAATTATCCGACGCATGATTTAGAGTTGGCCGCCGTTGTGTTTGTGTTGAAGCTTTGGAGACATTATTTGTTTGGATCGCGGTTTGATGTGTTTAGTGATCACAAGAGTTTGAAGTACTTGTTCGATCAAAAAGAATTGAATATGAGGCAAAGGAGATGGTTGGAATTCTTGTAAGATTATGATTTTGGTTTGAATTATCATCCTGGAAAGGCGAATGTTGTAGCCGATGCATTGAGTAGGAAGTCATTGCACATGTCTACATTGATGATTCGAGAGTTTGAATTGTTGGAGCAATTTAGAGATTTGAGTTTGGTTTGTGAAGCGACGTCTTCGTGTGTTAAGCTTGGTATGTTGAAGCTTACGTGTGGCATTCTTGACGAGATTAGAGAAGGTCAGAAGTCGGATTTAAGATTAGTCGATGTTACGACATTGATTAATCAAGGCAAAGGTGGTGACTTTCGGATTGATGAGAATGGTATCATGAGGTGTCGTGATCGAGTTTGTGTTCCAGGTGTGGCGGATTTGAGAAAGAGGATTCTGGAGGAAGGGCATAGAAGTGGTCTGAGTATTCATCCGAGTGCTACTAAAATGTATCAAGACTTGAGAAAGATGTTTTGGTGGCAAGGCATGAAGAAGGATGTAGCGGAATTTGTGTATTCATGTTTGACTTGTCAAAAGTCAAAGATTGAACATAAAAGTCGTCTGGTTTGATGCAACCGTTATCTATTCCCGAGTGGAAGTGGGATAGTATCTCTATGGATTTTGTTTCGGGCTTGCCGAGGACATTGAGTAATTGTGAGGCGATTTGGGTCGTTGTGGACAGGTTGACAAAATGTGTTCATTTTATTCCGATAAGGATGGATTATTCGATGGAGAGACTTGCTAAGTTATACATCGAGAGGATTGTGTGTTTGCATGGTATTCCGTCGAGCATTGTTTCGGATAGAGATCCAAGGTTCACTTCGAGATTTTGGGAAGGTTTGCAAAGTGATTTGGGTACGAAGTTGCGTTTGAGTTCGGCATATCATCCGCAAACTGATGGTCAAACGGAGAGGACTATTCAGTCACTTGAAGATCTTTTGAGGTCTTGTGTTTTGGAACAAGGAGGAAATTGGGACAGTTTCTTTCCTTTGATCGAGTTTACGTATAACAACAGTTTCCATTCGAGTATTGGAATGGCACTTTTGAGGCTCTTTATGGTAGAAGGTGTAGAACTCCTTTATGTTGGTACGAATCGGGAGAGAGTGTTGTGGTTGGACCCGAGTTGATTCAAGAGACTCCGGATAAGATTAAGATGATTCAAGAGAAGATGAAGGCTTCTCAGAGTCGTCAAAAGAGTTATCATGATAAGAGGAGGAAAGCTCTTGAGTTTGAGAAAGATGAGCATGTGTTTCTTCGAGTTACGCCAATAACGGGTGTTGGTAGAGCTTTGAAGTCGCGTAAGTTGACGCCGCGTTTCATTGGTTCTTATTAGATTTCTGAGAGGATAGGTGAAGTGGCATATCGAATTGCATTACCACCATCACTTTCTAATCTTCATGATTTGTTCTATGTGTCTCAATTGAGGAGGTACATTGCGGATCCATCGCATGTTGTTCCATTAGATGATGTTCAAGTGAGGGATAATTTGACGGTTGATACATCACCTATGCGAATTGAAGATCGAGAAGTGAATAAGCTTCGTGGTAAGGAGATTGCTTTGGTGAAAGTGATATGGGGCGGAGCCGCCAATGGCAATATTACTTGGGAACTCGAGGATAAGATGAAGGAATCGTATCCGGAGTTGTTCGTTTGAGGTATTTTCGAGGACGAAAATCTTTTAAGTAGGGAGAGTTGTAACAACCCAATTTTAGTAATTAATTCTTATATTATTATTATTATATTTTGTTTTATTTATTTGGAGTATTAATTAATTAATTGGATGTTAGGTAATATAATAATCGATTATATTAATTAATTTGGTGTGTTAATTAATTATTTAGTTGATATGAGATATAAGGAATAATAGAATTAATTAACTTGGTGTGTATATTGTGCTGGTTTAAATTATTTTGAATTAAATAGAGATATTTAAATATTAGGTCTTATTGGGCCTTGTAAGACCCCAATTTTGACCCTAAGATCCCTCATGGCATCATAACATTGCATTTGCATTGCCTCAAGGATCTTTAGCATCTTGGTTCCCTTTGCCTTTGGGTGGGACTCCTTGTGATTGGTTTGAGATCACCAAGCATGCTTGAATTATACATCATTGTTTCTCTTACTTTTGTTTACTAACCAAAAGCACAAAAATGTGTCACTAACATCTTTTGTTTGAAGCTTGAGTATCATCCAAGACACTTTGCGGGTTCTATTTATATGATCACTCAACATAAGGGAATGGCTTGAGATACTTCCAACATGTTCAAATGGGGTCTATTCGTCAGTCAAAACGTTAATCTTGAAGGAGCAAAAGTTTGTTCATGAGCTGTCATGCTCGCTAGGCGAGCAGAATGGGTCGCCTAGCGAGTCCCAAGAAAAGCCACCAGAATCATCTATGCTCAGAGGAATTTCTTGAGCTATCATGCTCACTAGGCGAAGCCCACGTGTTTTAAAAAAAAGAACGAAAAAAAAACGAAAAACGAAAAAATAAATAAATAAATAAATAAATAAAATATAACAGAAAATTTTTGGACTTGGGCCTCTCTCATTTGAGCCCACAGATCCACAAAAACCAGGTTATAAATTCAGAGTTTCAGTGAAACAAAAGGATTCTATTCCTATTACCCTTGCAAGGAAAAAGATAGTGAGAGAAGAGCTAACAGAGTTCATAGCAACCTCCAAAGACTGAAGGGAACTCATTGGCAAAGAACCAATTCCCTCTCATATAAACCCTCAGATTACTTTGCAAACCCCAACCGGGCAATTCAATTTCATTCGATCTCTCCAGTCAGGTTTGCCTTATTCCCATTACTTTATGCTTTAAATTTGAATGCTCTGAATGTATGAGGTATTATGGGTGAATTTGATACCCTTTTGATGCATGTGTTTGACAAGAGGTTTAGGCCTCCTACCCTTGGTTGCTTTTTGTGAGCTTTTTGTGAATTTTAATGGCATGATTCATATGGTTACATTTTGATTTGGGGGCAACTCTTGATTACCCTATCCTGTTTGCTCTAACCTGTTTTGTGTTTGTTATGGCATTGTTTTCTCCTAATTCCGTCATATTACTCTAACCTGTTTGTTGAGTTTTTGTGAGGGCTCACATACTCTTGCAGGGATAGCTTGCTTGGTGTTCCACTTTATTTGTGGGGTACCACCTGGAGGCCTATTCCGATTACCTGTACTGACTCACTTTCTTTGATGGTGTTTAGCTTGGGAATCTCTGGTTTTCTTACCTCGTAAATTTTTGTTGCTTCGGATCTTTATCCGCGTGGTACTTTATTTTTCCCGCATTTTACCGCTTTCTTAGGTTTCGCATAGCCTTTCGTGGCATGTCAATTAAGGTTGCGTGGTTCCTTCATCTAGGACTGCCTTTTGCATGAGCATCCCTAAACACCCCAAACTCATTGATTTTTCTTCTCCTAAGAACACGTTATCTCCTTCTACTACAGGCGAGTAAGTCTCCAAAGGTCGAGCATCCGGTAGATTGCGTATTAACATCGTTCACCCCAAAACACAACCCTTACCCCGTAGTTAGTCGAACTACGTTTTGCTCTGATTTTCATCCCAGATGAGATACGTAGGCATAAGACACAATGTCTTAGGGAGCACACTCCTCTTTAACCCATAGATAACCGAGCTACGAAGACTCTGATTCTCAGATTCATATGAGATACGTATGCAGTGGATGCGACATCCGTGCGAGTCATTTTCTTTTGACCTTTCTTTTAGTAAGCAGTACATTAAATAAACATACACGCTTTTCTCATCCCTTCAATCATGTTTGCACAAATAAATTTAAAAAAAAAACAACCTTTGCAACAAATATGAAAAGGGCTCCCTAGGAGTACCTAGGATGCTTTGGGTGCCTAATACCTTCCCATTGCATAACCAACCCCCTTACCCAGATCTCTGGCATTTTTACTAGTTTTTGATTCGATAAAACTTTTAGGTTTTTGTCCGCTTTCTAACCATTCCTTTGGATAAATAGAAGTGCGGTGGCGACTCGACTTGTATGATTTACCTTGGATTTATTCAATATCTCTAATGGTAACGAATACCCCGCTACAGAAAAGTGGCGACTCTACTGGGGACACCCTAGTGGGTTTTGCCTACTTTTCATATTTGTTGTATTGTATTGTATATTTTTTTTGTGACATATTTTTGTGCAATTTGGGATTACTGTATTGTATGTAATGATTGATTTGTTTGATTATTAACTCCTTGTATGCTTGGTGATCTTTGTGAGATGAGTTCTATACCCGAACTCGAGTGCACTTAGGATAGGAGAATGACATAGTCTTGTCGACTTGTGTGGAGTTATTCCTTAGCAAGTTGACTTGCAAGCCCATTCACTTGGTGGAGGTTATGTTGGGATCAATAATGTCACACAAGTAAGTTGTGGTTAGACATTACTCTTTCCAATATAGACCTTAGAAGCCAAGGACCTTAGTTACCAAACCCATCTTGGCCTATTATTAGGATGTAGTGTGAAAGTCGTTCAAGTGTAAGATTTGATACGATTGTTACACGATACTACACTCATAAGAGTCTCTCTTGAGAATATTTTTGGAATACGAGTAGTCGTTTATCCGATAATATCCGAAAGATGGGATGATGACTATGGGAACCTTTTGTAGAACATGTTTGGCAGGTTTAAACCCTAGTACACTCCCTTTTGGGTGGTTCTTAACCTAACTCCATGCTCGTGACTTATAACAAACCCTTGATTCATGGTTGATCCGTTCATGAATCCTTAATATCAATGGAACTTGGGTGTTGATAAGGTGTAAACCATAATCCACCAAAATGGATGGTTGATATTAAGGATAACATGATCCATCCCATGACCTTTGTTTGGTGTGCTTTGCTTGATCCTTGAGTGTGATTGTTGCATTCATGCATTCATGCACCCATTTGCATTCATATCATCAAAATAAATAAGAAAATTTTCAAGGAACTTAAGGGGTTTATTTGCAAAATTTTCAGACATGGAAAGACAAAGAAGGAATACAAAGAAGTACAGTTTCAGACAACCAGACTTGAAAGAGTTAAGGAATTTGACATCTTATGTATTAGATCCCTTGGGTTTCAAAGCACGTTTTGGGAAACTTCTTCCTCTTCTAACTACTCAGGTGGATGAAGGATTGGTGAGTGTATTGGTGCAGTTTTATGATCCCTTGTACCGTTGCTTCACGTTTCCGGATTTCCAGCTTTTGCCTACCCTTGAGGAGTATGCTTATCTTGTGGGTATACCTGTTCTGGATCAGTTGTCGTTCAGTGGCTTGGAGAGTATCCCTACTTCTCAAGAGATAGCAGATATGTTACACATAGATGAATCTCTGATTGATGCTCATATGACTACCGAAGGTGGAATTCAAGGTCTCCCTTCTGAGTTCCTCATTGCTCAAGCTACTATATATGTGAAGGCCATGAGTGAGGATGCCTTTGAAGCCATATTTGTACTTCTTATCTATGGGTTGGTATTGTTCCCCAACATCGATAAGTTTGTGGATGTGAATGCTATTAGGATCTTCTCTACTCTTAATCCCGTTCCGACTCTGTTGGGCGATACCTACTTCTCTTTGCATATGAGGAATGCAAAGGGTGGTGGCGCCATTGTGTGTTGTTTGCCTCTGTTGTATAAGTGGTTTATTTCTCACTTACCTTAGACGGTCGCTTTCAAGGAGAACAAGGAATGTCTATGGTGGTCCACGAGACTTATGTCTCTCACCAATGATGATATCTCTTGGTATAACCGTGTGTATGATGGTGTGCAGATTATTGACTCTTGTGGCGAATTCCCCAACATACCTCTTCTTGGTACATGTGGTGGGATTAACTACAATCCTGTTTTAGCACGTCGACAGCTTGGGTTCCCCTTAAAGGATAAACCCAATAACATTCTGTTAGAGGGTGTATTCTTTCAGGATGGTAAAGATCCCCAAGGCTTGAAAGCTAGGATGTTCCGCGCTTGGTGCAAGATTCATAAGAAAGGAAGGAAAGAATTGGGTCCTAAGAATTGCATCGCTTTGGAGCCTTACACTGTTTGGGTTAGGAAAAGGGCGTCTGAGTATCTCATGCCTTACGAGTATCCGAGACCTACACCTATGATTATGGTTGGGCCTTCAACCCTCCATAATCAAGGAGTAGAGGAGTTGAGAGACGAAGACCGTTCACGTGCTTGGATCCGTGAACGTGAAGAGTTGCTTCAGCAGATTAAGGAGAAGGATGCGTTGATTGAGTTTCTTGAGCATCAGGTTATTGATGACCTTGATGATGTATGGACTTCTCTACTTCCTCAGTCTTCTAAGTTCTGGAAGAGGAGGTATGATCGACTCGCCAAAGAGAGGCTGATATGGAGGCAGCCTACGAGAGAGAGGTGAAGAGGCTTCGCGCATCTTATCTTCCTGTGTCCCGAGCTTTAGATGATTGTTTCTAGGGATCCACAGAATGATTATTTCCCTTTTCTCTTGTATATGATTGACGATGCTGCACTTCTTTTCCCTGATATTATTTGATGAGATATTTCCATATGTGATAAAATGCTTAATATTTCCAGAATTTGCAAATAAAACTCTAAAGTTCCTTTGAAATAAAAAACAAATCATATGCATAAGCATTTCATGCATCATATGCATAAGCAGGTTTTGTTTCCGGTCCCTTGCCATGTGGTCTAACTCTGTGTCCTTCATTTATTTTTGAAGACAAGCTGACTCACCGGTACTACACTAGAGCCAACATTTCAAGACTGAGGGATCACTTAGAAAACCAGAAATTGAAATTTGTGAAAAACAAGAAGCTGGTGGTGGTAGGGGGAGAAAGGGCTCTCCTGGTTAGCCATTTGTCTTCCTTCTCTTATATAGACGCTAGGTTGAAGTTGGAACTCCTTTCCAAGCGTTATCTATTGCTGAGCCTATTGAGAAAAGAGCTCCTTCATTTGCTTCCTACAAAGATGCAAAGCTGGCCATTGAGCGTGGTGCAACCACTAGTTTAGGAAAAATGATTGAGTTAGAAGACAACGAGTCCCGGGCTGGCATAGGTTTTTCTTCTGGTACTTTCAATAAGCAAGGGTTATTCAAGAGTGGAGGTTTCATCCACACTGGTCTAGATGAGGAGGCTGCTACCGTTTTAGAAGAAGATACAAAGGATTCTGGCAACTTCATCATCCCTGGAGGGGTCTGTAACAATTGGGTCGTTGTGGATATTCCAACAGTTGTCCATAAGTCAACGTAATAATCACTTTGTTTAAAAACCCTTCTCCCATGCCAAAAGGAGGAGTGATGACATTGTTGGCGCATAAAAACAATGATATTTTCATTCAATAAATTCATGCTAAATGTTTGTTTTTCCATTTATTTTCCCTTTTCGCTTTTCGCATGAAATTGGTGATCACATAAAACCCTAAAAAATAGAATAAAATCAATCTTTTCATCTGTATAATGATTTGCCTTGTTTGATTACTGAGAGCTTTTCATATCCAAAATCATTACGCAGGTTGATTTCTAAACCCATTGAACATAATGACCCAACACCATCTCCCAATTTTGAATTCCCTGTATTTGAGGCAGAGGAAGATGATGTTGAAGAGATTCCTGATGAGATCACCCGGCTACTTGAGCATGAAGAGAAGATCATTCAGCCGCATCTTGAGAATCTAGAAACAGTCAACTTGGGGTCTGAAGATTGTGTGCGAGAGGTAAAAATTGGGGCACTCCTGGAAGAATCTGTTAAGAAGGGGTTGATTGAATTGCTACGAGAACATGTTGACGTCTTTGCCTGGTCATATGAAGACATGCCTGGTCTAGATACTGATATTGTGCAACATTTCCTACCTCTAAAGCCTGAGTGCATGCCTGTAAAGCAGAAGCTCAGAAGAACTCATCCTGATATGGTAGTGAAGATCAAAGAGGAAGTTCATAAGCAAATTAATGCGGGGTTCCTGGTGACTTCTATATATCCTCAATGGGTGGCCAATATTGTGCTCGTGCCTAAGAAAGATGGAAAGGTCCGGATGTGTGTGGACTATAGAGACTTGAATAAAGCTAGTCCGAAAGATGATTGCCCTCTACCACATATTGATATGTTGGTAGACAATACAGCTAAATTCAAAGTCTTCTCATTTATGGATGGATTTTCTGGATATAATCAGATTAAAATGGCACCCGAGGATATGGAGAAGACAACATTCATCACACCTTGGGGAACATTCTGTTATCGAGTGATGCCCTTTGGTTTGAAGAACGCCGGAGCCACGTATCAACGAGCTATGACCACCTTGTTTCATGATATGATGCACAAGGAGATTGAGGTATATGTTGACGATATGATTGCTAAGTCAAGAACGGAAGTTGAACATGTAGAGCACCTGTTGAAGCTTTTTCGGCGTTTGAGGAAATATAAGCTTCGTCTGAATCCCAACAAGTGTACATTTGGAGTCCGTTCTGGCAAGTTATTGGGCTTCATTGTTAGTGAAAGAGGTATTGAGGTTGATCCTGCAAAGGTCAAAGCAATACGAGAGATGCCTACGCCCAAAACTGAGAAGCAAGTCCGAGGTTTTCTTGGCCGCTTGAATTATATCTCCAGATTCATATCCCACATGACTGCCACATGTGCGCCTATATTCAAGCTCCTCCGGAAAGATCAGTCCCATGATTGGACTGAGGATTGCCAGAAAGCTTTCGACAGTATTAAATAATATATGTCTGAGCCTCCGATTCTGTCTCCGCCCGTGGAAGGGAGACCTTTGATTATGTATCTGACTGTTCTTGAAGACTCAATGGGTTGTGTCATGGGTCAGCAAGATAAATCAGGGAAGAAAGAGTATGCTATCTACTACTTGAGTAAGAAGTTCACCGATTGTGAGTCTCGATATTCAATGCTTGAGAAGACATGCTGTGCTTTGGTTTGGGACGATAAGCGCTTACGTCAGTATATGTTGAACCATACCACTTGGTTGATATCCAAAATGGACCCAATCAAGTATATATTTGAGAAGCCTGCTTTAACTGAAAGGATTACCCGTTGGCAGATGTTGTTGTCTGAGTATGATATTGAGTATCGAGCTCAGAAAGCTATTAAAGGTAGTATTTTGGCTGACCACTTGGCACATCAACCAATTGAAGATTATCAGTCAGTTCAGTATGACTTCCCGGATGAGGAAATTCTGTATTTGAAAGTAAAAGATTGCGATGAGCCTACACTTGATGAAGGGCCAGTGCCTGGTTCCAGATGGAGTATGGTGTTTGATGGCGCTGTAAATCAGTATGGAAATGGTATTGGGGTCGTGATTATTACTCCTCAGGGCGCGCATATTCCTTTTACAGCAAGGCTAACTTTCAAATGCACGAATAATATGGCTGAGTATGAGGCATGTATTATGGGATTGGAGGAATGCATTGATCTAAGGATCAAACATCTTGATGTATATGGTGATTCGACCCTCGTTGTTAATCAGATTAAGGGTGAATGGGAGACGAATCAGCTTGGCCTCATTCCATACAGAGATTATGCGAGGAGGATTTCAACGTTCTTTACTGAGGTTGACTTCCATCATATTTCTCGAGATGAGAATCGGATGGCAGATGCTCTTGCTACGCTTGCTTCAATGATTGTGGTTAAACTGTGGAATGAAGTCCCCAATATCACCGTGATGCGCTTGGACAAACCAGCTCATGTATTTGCAGTAGAAGAAGTAAAAGATGATAAGCCGTGGTATTATGATATCAAATGTTTCCTTCAAAGCCAGATTTACCCGCCTGGGGCATATGTAAAAGATAGGAAGACTTTGAGGAGATTGTCAGGCAGTTTCTACCTCAATGGCGAAGTGCTTTACAAAAGAAATTTTGACATGGTTCTGCTCAGATGCGTGGATAGACACGAAGCAGACCTGTTGATGACTGAGGTCCATGAGGGTTCATTTGGTACTCATTCCAATGGACATGCCGTGGCTAGAAAGATGTTGAGAGCAGGCTACTATTGGCTGACAATGGAGTCTGACTGCTGCAAATTTGTGAAGAAATGCCACAAGTGTCAGATTTATGCTGATAAGATTCATATTCCCCCGACACTTTTGAATGTGATCTCATCACCATGGCCTTTCTCCATGTGGGGAATCAACATGATTGGCATGATAGAGCCGAAAGCATCCAATGGACACAGATTTATTCTCGTAGCAATTGATTACTTCACCAAGAGGGTTGAAGCGGCGTCGTATGCAAATGTGACCAGGCAGGTGGTCGTGAAGTTTATCAAGAATCAACTCATATGCCGATATGGTGTGCCAGATAAGATCATTACTGATAATGGATCTAACTTGAATAACAAGATGATGAAAGAGCTGTGTAGTGAATTCAAGATTGCACATCATAATTCTTCTCCTTACAGACCCAAGATGAATGGGGTTGTTGAAGCTGCTAATAAGAACATTAAGAAAATTATCCAGAAGATGGTTGTTACGTATAGAGATTGGCATGAGATGTTGCCATTCGCTTTGCATGGCTATCGTACATCTGTCCGCACTTCAACAGGGGCAACCCCTTTCTCTCTTGTTTATGGCATGGAGGTTGTACTCCCAGTAGAGGTGGAGATCCCATCAATGAGAGTCTTGATGGAGGCCAAGTTGACTGATGCTGAATGGGTTCAGAGTCGTTATGACCAGCTAAACTTGATTGAAGAGAAGAGATTGACTGCCATGTGCCATGGTCAGTTATATCAGCAGAGAATGAAGAAAGCTTTTGATAAGAAGGTCAAGCCTCATGTGTTCCGAGAAGGTGACCTTGTGCTCAAGAAAGTCTTGTCTTTCGCGCCTGATTCCAGGGGCAAGTGGACTCCAAACTATGAAGGTCCATATGTTGTTAAGAGAGCCTTTTCAGGCGGTGCTTTGATACTTACAACTATGGATGGGGAGGATTTCACTCGTCCTGTGAATTCAGATGCAGTCAAGAAATACTGCGCCTAAAAAATAAAAACTGAATAGCTCGCTAAGTTGAAAACCCGAAAGGGCGGCTTAGGCAAAAATGAGCGTCTCGGTGGATTGAAAACCCGAAAGGGCGGTCCAGGCAAAAGTTAGAGACATGAAAAATGAATATAGGTATCCTGCTAGATTGAGTACCTCATCCTGGGGCAATCTAGGCAAAAATTAGGGATTTGACAAGTAACTGCATCTTGACAGGACTTTGTTCTACAACTGTCGTTCGTCAGAGATCCTTGCTCATTATCAGCCAAAGCTTCAAATACATCGGATTCAGAATTGGTGGAGAAATGGTCATTATGTTCAATGTATCCCTTTTCCAATATATATCACCAATTTCAAATTTGTAAAGATCTATGGAGTCTTGCCATTCGCAGACTACCATTCTATCAAATAAATTTGAGCCTTTTATCCAATTATTGGCACTCTTATCTGTTTCTATTCAACAAATGTTTTGCATGTTTTGATTAAGAAAATATCATTGTTTTAAACGATCAAATTTTTTATAATTTGTTTTTAAACAAAGTGAACATTCACAATGACGAAAGGATACTTAGGATATCCTCAGTGCTCTCCCAAGGGTGGTACGATCTCCAACAGGGTAAGATTTTTGTCCGTAGTCCTGGCATGATTGTATCTCCTTCCTCTGGAACCCCTTGTGGTTTATCCTACCAAGTGGATTTCTTGTTGAGAGTCACCTCTCTTCCCTTCAACAGAGTAGCAATCTTTCTTCCTCAGCAGCTTGGATCTCTTTGGGCAAGAGCGGTATTTGGTGGTTGATCCTGATAAATCCTTTATCTCCTCGGATAGATTCCCCAGTAGAGTTGTTGGTGTGGTGGACCTTGTCTGTGATAACTCTCGTCCCCAGCTGGAATGATTGATGATTCATCCCATGCAGAGTTCTTTGCTTCCTGGTATCTTTGATTCCCAGCAGATTGGATACTCTCCGGTGAACTTGGCTTTCTCTCTTGAGATGTAGTACCAGGTGGTTGATTCTTGGACCTGGTTGTGTTAGATATGTCTGTCTGTCAGCATACATCATACATAAACCACGCATATTCATGCATAATTTTAACATTCAGATATTCATGTTGCATTCTTTGCCATATATCGTTGTTTGTTGTCTCCTGCTATTTGGTGATATATTCCCCCAAGCAGATGTGTGCGTCTGATCTCTCCATATAGAGTCAGCTCCATAGGCAGAAAGCGTCTATCCTTTCTTCCATATTCCCCACCGGGTTATATCCTCGGGGATGTTGATTGTTTTTGTTCCTTCCCAACACATATACTGGGATGGTTTTCCCCATTGAGTTATATCCTCACCAGGACAAGTCTTGATTTGGTGTGCCTATCTAGTTTGATCCTAGATCGGTCTCTTGAGACTCTTTTCCTGTTTCCCCGTGGTAAATGAATAATTGCTCAATAATTAGTAATTATTATCCTCGGCGGAGTCTGTGTTTCTCTACCCTCATACCGGTAGTTGTAAACCCTATTTCTTCCCTTTTTGCAGAGTAACTATTTTTGCTCATCTTTAATTGGTGACACTTATCTTCATCCAATATTCGGTGATGATATCCCCTCATCTGCTTGGGTAATTGCCCTGATTATGCAATTTATCCCCAGCGGGTCATCTCCCGTCTACCTTGTTGTTGTTGATAACGATTATTTCTCCCCTGAATTGGTCATCATTATATACCTAGTTTCGGTATCCCGGTGCCTTTTCTGTTCGGTCGATTTATCCTTTATTAACCCAGTAATCGGTTGTGGATAATCGTCCATGCGAGTATATTATCTACGTTCTGACGGTAATAGATAGTATATCTCATGCACTCTCGGGTCTGAAGCCTTTTGTTCTTCCCCAGTTGAGTAAGATTCGTATCCCCTTTGTGGAGTCGAATATCCATCATGTAATCGAGTTTGCTTTTAGCCCTCTTTTGGATGATGAATGTTTTGGGAATATTCCCCAATTCACGCCTTGGTTGGTCACCTATTATATGCCCAGTAACCGGTATCCCTGGTATTCCTTCCTCTCTGCTCCCTATTATGACTTTTTGTCCCCTGTGGAGTCAGAATCCCTGAGTTGAAGTATACCTTTTAGGTTTTCCTCAGACGTTTTGAAGCTTTGATATCTCTCACCCTTATACCGGTCTTGGATATTCATCTCTTCCTGAGCATGTTGTATCTCTCACCCTCCTACCTGGCGCTCAGATCACATGTCTCCCTGAGCTTATTACCCAGTAACCGGTAATACCTCGTCCCGCTGCTTCCCCAGGAGTGTCCTTGTGGACATCCCCAGCGAAGTCCCTTAGTGGATTGTTTTCAGCCGGATTTTATCCGACGTACCCGTTGTGGATAGTTTTTTGTTGTATTGGCATATTCCCCAATACATGCATCTTCGAGTCAGCTTGAGTCTTTCCATTGAATCTTTTCCCTTTGGAATTCTGTTCCCCACGCTTTGAGTCGTGACCTGCTCACGCATTTTTATCCCTTTTCTATCCCCAGGAGAGTCCCTAGGGTCTTGGTCCCATGGAGTGAATTGCTCATATGGATTATCAGTGGCTTCTGATTTCTTTGCTTTTGTGGACACATATCTCCACAGAGTGCTACCATTTTTCATACCTACATTTGCATCATGAGGTCTCTTAGGGACCAAAATTCGTCTCTCTGTTATTATTTAAGCCCATTTTACCCCGTCGAGACGAAGATTTTAACCTTCACTTCTCCGGCTAGAATGACCTTAAATAGGGGCATCTGTAAGACCCCAATTTTGACCCTAAGATCCCTCATGGCATCATAACATTGCATTTGGATTGCCTCAAGGATCTTTAGCATCTTGGTTCCCTTTGCCTTTGGGTGGGACTCCTTGTGATTGGTTTGAGATCACCAAGCATGCCTGAATTATACATCATTGTTTCTCTTACTTTTGTTTACTAACCAAAAGCACAAAAATGTGTCACTAACATCTTTTGTTTGAAGCTTGAGTATCATCCAAGACACTTTGTGGGTTCTATTTAGATGATCAGTCAACACAAGGGAATGACTTGAGATACTTCCAACAGGTTCAAATGGGGTCTATTCTTCAGTCAAAACGTTAATCTTGAAGGAGCAAAAGTTTCTTCATGAGCTGTCATGCTTGCTAGGCGAGCAGAATGGGTCGCCTAGCGAGTCCCAAGAAAAGCCCCCAGAATCACCTACGGTCAGAGGAATTTCTTGAACTATCATGCTCACCAGACGAAGCCCACGTGTTTAAAAAAAAAAGAACGAAAAAAAAAACGAAAAAAAAAGAGAACGAAAAAAAAACGAAAAACGAAAATAAATAAATAAATAAAATATAACAGAAAAATTTTGGACTTGGGCCTCTCTCATTTGAGCCCACAGGTCCACAAAAACCAGGTTATAAATTCAGATATTCAGTGAAACAAAAGGATTCTATTCCTATTACCCTGGCAAGGAAAAAGATAGTGAGAGAAGAGCTAACAGAGTTCAGAGCAACCTCCAGAGACTGAAGGGAACTCATCGGCAAGGAACCAATTCCCTCTCATATAAATCCTCAGATTGCTTTGCAAACCCCAACCGGGCAATTCAATTTCATTCGATCTCTCCAGTTAGGTTTGCCTTATTCCCATTACTTTATGCTTTAAATTTGAATGCTCTGAATGTATGAGGTATTATGGGTGAGTTTGATACCCTTTTGATGCATGTGTTTGACAAGAGGTTTATGCCTCCTACCCTTGGTTGCTTTTTGTGAGCTTTTTGTGAATTTTAATGGCATGATTCATATGGTTACATTTTGATTTGGGGGCAACTCTTGATTACCCTATCCTGTTTAATCTAACCTGTTTTGTGTTTGTTATGGCATTGTTTTCTCCTAATTCCGTCATATTACTCTAACCTGTTTGTTGAGTTTTTGTGAGGGCTCACATACTCTTGCAGGGATAGCTTGCTTGGTGTTCCACTTTATTTATGGGGTACCACCTGGAGGCCTATTCCGATTATCTGTACTGACTCACTTTCTTTGATGGTGTTTAGCTTGGGAATCTCTGGTTTTCTTACCTCGTAAATTGCTGTTGCTTCGGATCTTTATCCGCGTGGTACTTTATTTTTCCTGCATTTTACCGCTTTCTTAGGTTTCGCATAGCCTTTCGTGGCATGTCAATTAAGGTTGCGCGGTTCCTTCATCTAGGACTGCCTTTTGCATGAGCATCCCTAAACACCCCAAACTCATTGATTTTTCTTCTCATAAGAACACGTTATCTTCTTCTACTATAGGCGAGTAAGTCTCCAAAGGTCGAGCATCCGATAGATTGCGTAGTAACGTCGTTCACCCCAAAACACAACCCTTACCCCGTAGTTAGTCGAACTACATTTTGCTCTGATTTTCATCCCAGATGAGATACGTAGGCATAAGACGCGATGTCTTAGCGAGCGCACTCCTCTTTAACCCATAGGTAGCCGAGCTACGAAGACTCTGATTCTCAGATTCAGATGAGATACGTATGCAGTGGATGCGACATCCGTGCGAGTCATTTTCTTTTGACCTTTCTTTTAGTAAGTAGTACATTAGATAAACATACACGCTTTTCTCATCCCTTTAATCATGTTTGCACAAATAAATTTTCAAAAAAAAACAACATTTGCAACAAATATGAAAAGGGCTCCCTAGGAGTACCTAGGATGCTTTGGGTGCCTAATACCTTCCCATTGCATAACCAACCTCCTTACCCAGATCTCTGACATTTTTACTAGTTTTTTATTCGATAAAACTTTTAGGTTTTTATTCGCTTTCTAACCATTCCTTTGGATAAATAGAAGTGCGGTGGCAACTCGACTTGTAAGATTTACCTTGGATTTAGTCAATATCTCTAATGGTAACGAATACCCCGCTACAGGCCTATTAATTAAATTAGAGGTATCATGCTTTAAGCCCAAATAGAATACTAGTATATAAGAGGGGAGGAGAGTGAGAATTAGGATTCATTTGATCATTTGAAGGCAATAGAGAAAGAGGAGAGGAAAAGTAAAGAGAAGAGCTAGGGTTTCCAGAAAATTGAAGAGGTAAGGGGGGAAACCTTATTATTATGGGTTAGTATGATTGGGTCAATGGGTAGAAGCATGTTTAGGTTAAAATCCCTAATTTTGTATGGTTGTTTGGAATTGTTAGGTTTGATGAATACTCTTGATTGTGGTGATTTAATTGTGTTAAAACTGAAAATTAACATTATATAATTAGGGTATTGTATGAGTTATAATTTTCTGAACGTTTGGCTTTTACGGAATCGAAATCGGAGGTCCGAAAGTCCTCCAACGATGAAAAACGCTAAAAAAATCTGATCCTGTTTTATGTTAACTGGTTACCCACCGAGCGTTAATCGGTTACTTGCTTAAAAATCTGTCAATTCTGTTTTACGTTAATCGGTTACCCACCGAGCGTTAACCGGTTACTTGCTCTGTTTTTTGTTAACCGGTTACCACTGTTGAAATCTTCCAGGAAGTGTATTCTGTTTTGCGTTAATCGATTAACCATATGCGTTAATCGGTTAACATTGTTGAAAAATGAAAAATTGAGATTTTAAATGCTGTAATCATTTTGAGATGAAATCTAATTGTGCGTATTTGATAATTAGTTTATATATGTGAATAGTGGATTGTAATGAATGTGTATATGTACTATTGGTGGATAATTCATAGAGTTGAATTATGGTTATATGTGGAATCATTAAGATAGTAGAGATAATCTTAATTGCATATTATGTGAATGGTGTAATTGTTATGAATGCGTATATGTACCATTGGTGGATAATTCATAGAGTTGAATTATGGTGATATGTGGAATGTTAAGATGGTAGAGATGATCTTAATTGCATAAGTATTGGTATTTGTACATTCATTCATGGCATGGTCGGCTTCATAGTGGAAGCGGTGAAACTGTGGGTTCACATGGTATTAGACGTTGATCCTTGAATGGAAATAGGCGTAGCAGATGTTGATCCTTAATTGGAAATAGACGTAGTGGCTTGGATTCTAGATATTGAATCGGAAAGCGGTGGAACATTGGGCCCATATAGACGTTGATCCTTAATTGAAAATAGGCGTAGTGGCTTTGATCTTGTCCGGATCGGAAGCGTGGCTTGGATTCTAGATATTGAATCGGAAAGCGGTGAAACGTTGGGTTCACATTGAGGTACCGCATGCATAGAGTCACATGTCTTGCATTGAGTCACATTAGGGTTATGTGATAATTGAGTGTATGCAGTGTTGTGATTGTGACGTGTGTATGAGATATGGTAATTGAATTTGGTGATGTTTGGGTACATAACTTGACAAAATATGTGATTATGTGATAATTGTAGTTATGTGTATATTTGAGAATATAATATTGGATTTTAATATTGTACTCCTTGAGTTTGATGGATGTTTGAAACATGTGAAATAAATGTTGATGAATATTATTTACATGGTTATACGAAGTGTGATGAATTCCTTTAATTATTGATTTAATCATTGTGCCTTATTATACTTCTTCATAATGATTTGAATTCTCACCCTTTCTGTTTGAATGTTACCTTTACATGGGTATCGTGCAGATACTCAGGAGTAGTATTGCTGAAGTACGTGGACGGTAGCTCACTCGAGATTAGCCGGAGAGTTTCCGTATTTTAGTTTGAAGACTAGGTAATGAGTCAATGCTCTGGTCATGTAACAATGGGTAGATTACTAGTATCAAACTCATATCTTATTTGGATATGCATTATGTTATTACTTGTTTTATTTTATCTTGAGGTGATTATTGAGAGATGATCATGGTATGGGACATGGATCATTTTATGAAATACATGAGTATTCATTATTTTTCGCTGCGAACGCATAGTCTTGAATATTCATGATAATTAAAAAGGTGTTATTTTAAATGACCAGGTGTATTGTATATTGATGATGAATGATGTTGGTTTTTGAAAGCTTTTAGTTTTTGAAAACGTTGATGTGACGCCCTTTTAGTTATATGCGTGTTTATTAACTCTGATTATATGTTAAGTATTTTGGGGTAGAAATAGGGGTCTTACATTAGTGGTATCAGAGCATGGTCGACCAGTTGGTCAATAGTCGTTAGGGTTTTCCATCCCGTTGTATTTGATTTGTGTATCTGACACGATCGATACTGTTTGTCTGATTGTTTGGACTGTTCAGGACGATGGTTGCAGGTAGGAATGATGATGCCATTGCTGAGGCGCTGAGGATGTTGGCTGAATTCATTGGTCAGATCCCTCAAGCGAATGCTGGTAACCGAAATGGAGATGATGATGAGTTCCGTGCTTTGGGGAGATTCCAGCGGAACAATCCTCTTGTCTTTGAGGGTGAGCATGAACCTGATAAAGCTCAAGCTTGGCTGAAGGTAATTGAGAAGATCTTCAGAGTCATCAACTGTACTGATGCTCAGAAAGTGCAGTTTGGTACTCATATGCTTGAGAAGAAAGCTGAAGATTGGTGGAATAACACTCTTCAGAGGTTTGAAGAAGACAGCATTGAGGTTACTTGGGCTCTTTTCCGTGATGTCTTCTTGGAGAACTATTTTCTAGAAGATTGTCATGGAAAGAAAGAGGCGGAGTTCCTTGAATTGAAGCAAGGAAATGGTACGGTTGTGAAATATGCTGCTAGATTTCAGGAGATTATCAAGTATTGTCCTCATTACAATACTGCTAATGCTGAGAGATCTAAATGCTTGAAGTTCGTGAATGGCTTGAGACATGATATCAAGAAGGCCATTGGTTACCAACAAATTACTCGTTTTGCAGAATTGGTTAACAAGAGTCGGATATATGATGAGGATAGTAGGGAAAGTGCTTCTTTCTACAAGAGTTTGAAGGGGAAAAACCCGGATCATGGGAAACCGTATGATGACAAGAGGAAACAATCTGGTTTTGGCAAGAAGCCAAGTGGGGGAGGATCTTCTACTCCACTTAAGTGTTTCAAATGTGGCGTTGGAGGTCATCGCGCTGGTGATTGTAGTAAGGATCCGGTGACGTGTTCCAAGTGTGGCAAGAGTGGTCACAGAGCAAACCAGTGCGGAGTTGGTTCGAGTGTGACTTGTTACAATTGTGGTGAGAAAGGTCACATTAGTACCCAATGTGATAAGCCGAAGAAGGAGCAAGTGAAGGGAAAGGTGTTTGCATTGTCTGGTGCGGAGGCCACTACCGATGATAGGCTAATCCAAGGTACGTGCTTTATTAATGGTACACCTTTGACTGCCATTATTGATACCAGTGCAACACATTCTTTCATTTCTTTGGTGTTTTGATGAGGTTTTAGGAATTTGACAAACCATATTTAATTTAAATGCATTATTTTAGTATTTTTAATTTGAATAAATGCCAAATAATTGTGTTGACCTCTTGTGTTGGTTTGTGTAAGTTTGAATTATGTTGTTGGGCCTTGGTCAAGATTGGTTTGACTTTGCTAGGTTAATATCACTGGATTTAGGGGATTGATGGAATGTACATTCCATCTCCCAAAATGAATGAATGATATTAACTTGGTAAAAGTCCTCCTTTGACCAATTTTAGTTTTGATCCATTCCCCTCCCTCTTCATCTAATTCCCCTTATTTATGCATCCATTTCATTTGACCTATGATGTCTCTAAATCCTAAGGCTAGTTGATTGCAAAATCAACATAAGTATGGATGAGATTAGACCACCTATTTTGCATATTATTTTTGTGTGTGGTATGTTTCATGAGCATAGTCCATTATACTATGTCTCTAACATGCATTAACACCAAAATTCTATTTCCCGACCTCAAATAGTTGTGACTTCTATATAAGTTCAATTATGATTGCTTAACATAGCGCTAAATTTTTGACACAAAAGGCATAGCATTCTAGTTAGTGAGATTGTAAGTCTCCTCTCTTTCATGGTATTGTGTGGAAACTTGGCATTTTTTCCTTCCTTTGAAAGATGTCTTGGTTCAAGGATCCATGCTTGTGATAAGTGGGTTGAGTGTTCTCCAAAGAATGACTTTAAAAAAGCAAAAGCAAGAACAATACTAACTTCTAACTCATTAACAACTAACATTTAATTTCAAGTCTTTTATTTTAATGCACTTTAATTTTTAAGCTCTATTCATTTATCGTTATTCATATCATTATAATTGTTTATATTAATGCCTTTTCACTTTGTCCACTTGGACCATATTGTGTGATATATCTTGTTTGTGTATATTTTGTTTGTTTGTGTGGTCTTTGACCATCAATGTACATAATAAGAAACAAAAACCCTAAAAAACTATTGCATGGACTGTTGGCTTGATCTTGGAAAATTGGACTTAAAATCTAGGAAACATCCCTATGCAAAAAGGACTTGGCCAATGCCAATTATCATATAACCATGTACTTGCAATTTGAAACTTCATCTGATACATCATGGAAGATCCATCTGAATTCATCTGCAACATGATCATTGTGTAGTTGTTATTTTGAACCCGTGACTTATGGAATTCATCTGTTACATGGGAAATTTGAAGAAGATTATGGAGTGGATAAATCTTGGATGGGGCTATCTTTATTTGATACCTTGCTCTTCAAGATAATATTGTATGCATTGTTTGTTACTTGTTCTAATATCCAAGGGAATTTGGGGTTTCTATATGGCATTCTTGCCTATTGGATTGCTACCCATCGGTCAGATCTTTTCAACTCTTAACTTTTAAATTTGTGCTTAGGATTAGTCCCTTCGTCTCCTCTCCATCTCTTTAATTTAAAAATATCTCCCTCCTTTTAAAAATTCTTCTTTGCTTGAACTAGTCTTGTTCTAAATTTTGACCACTTTGCAAACTAGAAACGTTGGCCCTATGCCATTGCATTTTCAAACTCCTTTTCTTAATCAAACTTGTAAATAGACTTAATTATAATTGACCTAAACTTTCATAAAAAGCCAAAAAAGAACTAACTCATTCAAAGCATTTTTAGGTCTTTGTGCCTTTCAAACTTAATTTTTGATTAAAAGCAATGCACCCACTTTGAAATTTGTATCACAAACTACGAGGTTTTGATCCCTCATTTTTATGTTGGTACTTAGGCACAAGTCCGAAGGTCTTCTCAAACACATATGCACACAAGAAAGGGCTTCCTAGGAGTACCTAGGATACTTTGGATGCTAACACCTTCCTTCTGTGTAACCAACCCCCTTACCTGTAATCTCTGGTATTTTATTAGTTTTGATTTGAAAACTTCTTACTTTTTGGGTTTTGTTCGTACTTTTCTCTTTTCCCTTGGAAACAATAAAAGCGCGATGGCGACTCTTGTTATTTGATGTCTTGCTTATCTATTTGAGTCAGCCTCATACCTATAAAAGCGCGGTGGCGACTCTTGTTATTTGATGTCGCGCATTCATATTTTATTCAATTCTATTCCTTTTTATTCAATTTTTTTAATCCAAATAATCAAAACAAAAATTATCATGTTAAAATTTACTTGTTTCATTTTGTCTAATTAATTAAAAAAAATCTTTTAAATGATAAATTGATTTATTTGGCACTAGATGAAAAAGTTTTGAAAATATCTCATTCATTCCTCTCATTCTCTTTCTCTCTCATGTATGAACAAACTTTGGAAACAAGTTTTCAAACCTCCATTTATTTTCTACTCACTCTACTACCTCACTATAATCCCACAAAATCCTCACAATTCTCATTTTACAACTCATGTTTTTATCTAAAGCTCTCACATACTCACCTCACACACTTCACAATTATTTTGCTCATTATAATCTATAAATACAACCATAATTATTCGGAGAAGGGAGGAGGAAATCAACATAGGAATGAAAAAGGTTCACATGTAGATATACTCTCTCAAACCACCTTCATCATCTTCATTCAACATACCAACTCTCACCATACCATAACTTCAACCTCCTCCATAACATACTTTTTATTAGCAACCATATTACACTTCTTATTCTTCCTACATCAATAATCACATAACTTCAACCTTCCTCCAAAAAAATATCATTATCCAACATCAACAACAACAATACGTCAACCTTTCTTAAATTAATTCTCAACAGAAAATCAACAGTGGAAAATAAAAATAAAAAATAGAACAAAAAGGAAACAGAACATGAAACAACCACATGAACAGTTGCTTCCCGCTTGAAACCTCTCTTCTTCGGAGACCCACAACACCGTCTCCCTCGTTGCACTAAATCATAACCAACTCCTCCACGTATCGCACATCTACCATGTCGTCGTACGCACCACCATCTGAGACGAAACGGACCACCGTCCTCTCTCTCTGTTTATGATTTGGTTTGTAAGGTTTATTTTCATTTTCGAATTTGAGTTGTTGTTATGGATCTTTTTTTTTCATATGTTCGAGTTTGAAGAAATTTGAAAATGGTGATGGTGAGAGGTCCATGAAGATGATTAGTGTAATGAGAGAGAAATACTATAGATATGTATTTTTTTATTCCCTTTTCTCTTTCAATTATTATTATTATTATTTTAATTTTTAATAAGTAACCATGTGTCACCTCACTATTGGATTACAAATTCAAATTAAAGTGGGATCATATGTGTGAGTCATCATGGTAACACTTAAATCTTGACTAGTTGATCACAATCAAGTGGCTTAGAGGCTTGGATCTATTTGCACACCTTGATCAGATCCTGGCCATCTGATCTTAATAAGATGACCATATATGAACTTGTTCTTTTTCCTTCTTTTTTAAATTATTGGGCCTCACTGACCTGGGGCTTTCTCTTTTCTATCGCCTCTTTCCAATATGCACCTCTCTGTTTTTTTTTACTCTTTTTTCTTGGGCCTCAAGCCCATGTATTTGTGATTTGTTCTTCACTTTTCATACCCCCATATCTCTTATATGTACCATCATCCCTTGATTTTTGTTCTTTATTTCATTTCTTTTATTTTTTGTTTATTTTTATTTGAGTTAGTTAATTAAACTTAATTAATTTAGTTAACTAATTAAATAAATCAACATTAAAAACAATCTCTTCGAAAAAATTAAAATCAAACACTTGATCAACATCAAGTCATTTTCAAAAATATTTCATCAATTCACCATCAAATAGAAACCTTTTCAAATCGATTTCAAAAGCAAATACGAATCAAACACTTGATCAACATCAAGTCATTTTCAAACGTAATTAACTTCAAACATTTTTCATTATAAAATGTATTAAAAAGGACTAGTTTGACGTAATATCCAATCCTAGTCTCAAATATTTGGGTACAAGTCGTAATAGCTCACCCACTCAAGTATTTGTCTTCCGCTTAAACTTAATAAAAAATGCTTCAAATCTTGTTCATAATATAATAGATTAAAAAGGATTAGTTGGACGTAATATCCAATCCTAGGCTCGAATACTTGGGCACAAGTTGTAATAGCTTTCTCGCTCGAGTATTTGTCTTCCACTTAAAATCCATCGAACGTGTTTCAAACCTTTTGCAATCAAATAGATTAAAAAGGATTAGTTGGACGTAATATCCAATCCTAGTCTCAAATATTTATATAGAATTCATAATATATTTCCCTTTTGAATACTCGTCTTCCACCTAAAAACAATCCAACCAATCAAACCTCTTTTTCCTCCTCAGTGCGACTTAAAACATTTTCGTAAATGAATGATGTTTCATCCATACCAACATGATATACAAACAATGCTTCAGCCTCTCATGCGCGAGCAACATGAAATCTGTAACTGCTTGAATGTAATCAAACAGGATCCATTCCAACGCGACATACAAACAATCCAGACTCTCATGCACGAGCAACAAGAAATGTTTAATCGCTCGAATGCTTCCTAAACATTGTTCACTAAAATTAATCAACACACAAACATTCTCTACTAAGAACTATGTAGCTTTGAATTCCTCATCGCACCTGAGGATACGTAGCAGCAAGACGCGTAATCTTGTCAAGCATCCTAATAAAAAACTTATTTTTAGTCATTTTCTTTTTCCTTTCAAAACTTTAATTAGAATAAAACAAATAAAATTATGCTAACACTCTTTCGTAAAACTAACTAAACAGTTCTCGTCGAGTACAATGGATGTGAGGGGTGATAATATATTCCCCTCACATAACATACTCTTGAACACAAATTTGGTTGCGACGACCATTTTCTTTTTCTTTTAGGGTTTTATCGATATTTTCCCTTTTCTATTGGAATAAATAAACTTCGATGGAGACTCTGTTGACTTTTGAGTGTTTGTTACGCTCGGTTATTTTTTTGCACCGCGAAAAATGGCGACTCTACTTGGGACTAACTCTAAAGAGAGTAAAATCTAGTTTAGTTAACTTTGTGATGAATGTTAGCATTGTTTATTTGTTTTCTTCTACCTTCTTTCATTTTTATCTCATATGTATCATTGTTACTATTTATTCATTTGCCGTATGGTTTCTCAAGTGATGTGGTGGATATTTTGGTTGCTTGAACACATTGTGAGAAATGATCTACACCCGAGTCTTGAGAAAAAAATAAGATAAGATGATGGTTTCATAGTGTCTCGTGGGGTTAGCATGAAAAAATCAATTAGAGTAGATCGTCTTGAGGGTATCGTTGTCCAGTAAGTAATTTAATATAGGTGGCAATATTTCCATGTTGGATCTGGGACTCTAAGAGCCATTTAGAGCATTAAACTTGTGTCCTATCAGGAGTCTATGGTTACATAATCTTGGCCCCGATATGTATACCTTGTTAGGTTGGCACAAAAACCCCACTCATAATAGATTCCCTTTAGGGTATTATTGTGTGACAAGTAATTTGTTATTAATGGTAATATGTTCAAGAAGAATCCATGACTCTAGGATCGTGTCTAGAAATTTGGAGTCAATGGTTGCATAGTGTTGGCTGCGAGATGTATAGCTAGTGTGGTTGGCTTAAAGGCCTTCCCTAGAAGAAATCCTTTTGAGGGTATTGTTGTCCAGCAAGTAATTTGTTGTAGGCGGCAATATTTTCATGTTGGATCCATGACTCTATGAACCTTTATCATAACCCTAGATTTGTCCTACTGAGATCCTTATGTGAAAATCAATCAGAACCTTTTCGTCATCAGAACCCTACGCGGACTGTTTGAAATCACATCATACCTTTCTGCGTTCACACATAGCATGACATTGCATTTCATAAAAATCTTTTTTGCATATAAAAAAACAAAAATTTCATGCATCTGCATTTATCAACATGCATGACCATTTTCCAAATAAAGAAACTTATTCCTTTCTTTCTCCTCAAAAACAAAAGAAAACTCACCTTTTATCCATAATCGAAAGCTGAATTCCCGACACTCAAGCCAAACTTAAAATAGTCCTTGGAAAATTATCGACAAGTCAAAACAAAGAAGAGACGTTTATCAATTGAAAGATAAAGTGGGTGGGGTTTTGATAGCGTTGAAATCTCTGGTGAAAAAGAGAAAATCAAGAACATGCGGCCGCAAGTGTGGGGCATCATAATGTCATTCCTAAACCACAAAATCTTAAGCACCCCTCATTTCATTGTCGTCAAGAGGCAATGGGTCTGAGTGAGGTTTGACCAACTGAACCTTATAGAAAATATGGCGGAGCTTTGATTCTTACAACGATGGATGGAGAGAAGTTTACACTCCTCATGAGCTCTAATGCAGTAAAAAAAAGTATTATGCCTAAGAAAGGTTAAAACCTGCTAAGTCAAAAACCCGAAAGGACGGCTTAGGCGAAAATGAGCATCTCGTTGACCTGAAAACTCAAAAGAGTGGTCCATAAAAAGTTAAGGGTTTTCAAAAGAAGGGAAAAAACCGTAGCACCCGAGCCAACTCCAAAACTAAAGACAGAAAGAATCAACGACAGTCTTTTCAATGTGGTAGAAGTCGAGAACTGAATGTTAGAGGAGCCCGAGGAAGAAGATTTAGGAGATATCAATGAAACCTGAAGCGTTGTCTCAGCTTTGGCAAACCTATATACCACGATCTTTTGAGTATATGCAAGGTCGACTAAACAATGAATCAATCATGAGAGTTTATCCTCGATACTGCTGGTCATTTAGCATTTTGCATTTGTAATTTCCTTGCTTGTGGATTGTGCATTTTCTTTTAAAATTTGTTTTTCTTATAGATGAAAAAATTAATGAAATTACCATGTATCTTTTGAACCAATCCATCTATGTTCACTCTTTCTATACTTCTTTCCAAATTTTTTAACCAAACGAAGAAAAAAAAGGTTTTCTTCGTATCACTTTTCTTTATTAAATGTTTGTTTAAGCAAAGATTAGAAGGAGGATGATGAAAATAAAATACCAAAAGTTACTACAGTATGCTTTCGAATAAAACTTTGCTAATGATGTAAGGCATTGTTTCAATCCCCAAACACCAAGAAGTTAAGGAGTTAATCCCTAGTCCACCACTTTTACCCTAGAAGTTGGTGTTTCTTTCATAACCAAAAACCATTTAATATTAACCAAGGGTGTGGTAATTTGGATGTGCATTCGAATTTCAAGAGAGACCATCCCATATGAGGATTAACCAGACTTTCTTCCTCTCATACACTATGAAGTGTTGAGGAGATCGTGAAAAATTAAAAAATGGTTGTTCCTCATCAATCATTAACAAGGCAATCATAATCTTTCAATAAAATAAAAAAGGGAGAAAAGAAAGTATACAAGTTCACTAAGCTAAACACCATAAAAGGAGACTTAGAAAAAAAATTAGGGCATCCCGTTGGGATAAAAAGCAAAAGGAGAGGTCATCAAAATCTTTAACAAAAAAAAGATTAGGTGACCATCATATCAAGAGAGAGAAAAATATAGGTGACTTCCATCTCAAAAACACTCATTGGTTCTTGAACCGTCACATCTTCATCTTTTCAATTTCAAAATTCTCTCAGAACTTGAATGCATTGTTGGAACAAAATTAGTTAATACCATATCCCTTGGTTTTTGATTATAATAAATTATTTAAATAACAATTGGGTGTTTTAACATTTGTTCAAGTGTGTAGGATTATATCATTAAGAACAAATGGAGTAACCCTTGGGGAATCTGAATATGAAGATCAGAATTTGGCTATGAAGATCACTTTTGAAGACTCTACCTCTGATGGAGATCTAGACTCTAAAGAAGTCAACTATGAAGAAAGTCAGCCTCTAGTGACCCAGACTCTGAAGCTTCATAAGCCAAATAAAAGGACTCTAATGTGATCAGCCTCTGAAGAGTGAAGTCTGAAGTAAGGTTAGCCTTTGAAGAATAAGCTCTTCTACAAAGGCAACTCTGATAGACTAAAAAAAATTGATCATGTGAAGACTTAAGGAAAAATATTTTCCTTGATGCCTAAGCGTCAACAGATCATTCCACTTCCAGAAATATTCTTTTTTGATGTATTTAATCGAGTACAAAGTTATCCCAGCCTTTTGGTGAAAGTTTCCAGCGCCTCTTTTCTCTATTCCTCATTTAAGAAGCAGAAGGGTTGAAGAAGAAAACTAACCATCTGAAACTTGACATTCAAAGATAAGCTACTATGTCAATATTGTTAGACTTATAACATCTTAAACACTTGTATATTTTAGAAGTTCTTAAGTCTTAGAGTATTTCTAAGTTATATTATGTCTACACCTCTGATTGTATATCAAGTATAGTTGTTAGCCAAATATGTTAACAATTTGTTATAGAGTCAAAAGTATTTTGCTTGTGTGCTTAAGCATTTGAAGTCTTTATCTTATGGGCTAGAGCGAGGAAGTCTCATACCTATGTGTTTGAGCAAGGAAGTTTTGAGCTTGAGGGCTTGACCAAGGAAGTCTCAAACTTGTGTGTTTGAGTAATGAAGTTTTATACTTGTGTGTGTAGGAAAAGAAGTCTCTTGCTTGAGTGATTGCGCAGTTGTAATTAGAGTTGGTTATAGTGAAAATCCCTTGTAAGTACAAAGGGATTGGACTACTCTCAAAGTTGTGAGAGGAACCATGATAAATTGCCTGTGTTTTGTGCTTTTACTTTACTTGCTTCTAAACTATTATGTTTATATCATTTGTTTACATCTAAGTTAGATTCTGGTTCAGAATCTGATAAAGATATACAAGAGTTCAAACTCTGAGTTATTCCGATTCAGACTCTAAACTGAAGTTTCACACTCTGATTAAGTTTAATCAAAAGTTAGCCAAGTTTTTCTAAGTCAGAGCCTGAACTAAGTGTTCAAAATCTGTTTGAAAGTCATCAAAAGTAGAAACTCCCAAGGCTTAAAAGAAAAAAAGTCAACACAATTCAAACCCCTCTTCATGTGTTTTTCACACCTTCAGTTGGCATCAGATAAATGTATGTGCTAAACACTTAACAATGGTGTATAAAAGATCTTTCATGTTAGGTGAATCTGGATTTACTGGGGGTTCTCCTCCTCGTGGTAATAATAATAATAATAATAATAATAATAATAATAATAATAATAATAATAATAATAATAATAATAATAATCAAAGTACATCTGAGAGGAATAACTATGTTGTTAGACCTCCAACATTCAGTGGAGACTCCACTGAAATTGAATGGTGGAAAAGGAAGATGTGCATTCACAACATAGGTCTTAATGATGAGTTGTGGGACATCTTGGAAGACTGTATTAACATTCAAGTTAATAGTGTTGGAATGGTATCTGATAGGAAACATCTCACACTTGATCAGAAAAAGATCTACAGAAAACATCACAGGATGAGAGGAATTCTTGTTGATGTTTTGCCTCATTCTTAGTACATAAATATCATTGATAAACCGATTGCCAAAACCATTTTTAAATCTTTATGTGCTGCTACCTATGAAGGCAATCAATAAGTTCAAGAAGCTAAAGCAAATCTCCTGGTTCAACAATATGAGTTGTTCAAAATGAAAGAGGATGAGAACATTGCAACCATATTTTCAAGGTTTTAATGTCTTGTATCCGAGCTTCAAATTTTGAATAAAAGTTACACCACCTCTTATCATGTTAAGAAGATTCTTAGGAGTCTTAATGTCAGATACGGACATAAGGTGACAACTATTCAGGAAGCTAAACACCTGAACATTATCAGTCTTGAAAGTTTGATAAGTAATCTCAAAATCCTCGTGTTAGAACTCAATGGATATGAAGAACCAATCAAAAAATCAAAGTCTCTAGCTTTGAAATCTGTAGGGAAGTCTGAGAAATCTTCTCAGAGCTGAGAGCACAAAGAAGCCACTCATGAAGATGCTTCTGATGAAGATTCTGATAATGATGAAATGGATTTCATCATAAAAAGATTTCAGTATCTTGCTAACAAGAACAAGAAGTATTGTGGTAAAAGATCTAGTTTCAGAAGAGCAAGCTCCAAAAATAAAAAGGATGATCAGAAAGGTTGCTTCAACTATCAGAAGCTTGATCACTTCATAGCTGACTATCCTGATCTTCAGAAGGATAAAGCCAAAAAGGAAAACTTCCAAAAGAAAAATTCAGAAGTAAGTTCAAGAAAAGTTTCATGGCAACATGGGATGAATTGGATGAAGACGAAGAAGTTGACAAGAGTAAAGAAGAATCCAATATAGCTTTGGTGGATTTAACCTTCTCAAACTTAGAATCAGAAGCTGGTTCTGACTCATATTCAGAAGATGCAAAAGAGGTATTCTCTAAATTGTATAGATCTGATTTAATTACTTTATGTTAAGATCTTATGGATAAATGTCAGCAGAAAGCCAAACATATGAAAATTATAATGAATCAATATGATCTCATAAGAGATGAATTAAATTTCCCTAAAAACAAGATTGGAAAACTTGAAAGAGATCAAATTGCTTTAATAAAAGATATGTATGACAAACCTCTTAATGAGTATGATTTGACTCTTCAAGAGTTTATCATATTTGGATTTAACATAACTAAACTTGCATCCATGATCTATGGTGTAAGTAGAAGTAAAACAGAAGGTCTCGGTTATTATCTAAAACCTTGTAATCCAAGGACTGAAACCTTGATGAAACCATCAGATCCTTCTTCTTCAAGCTCTGCTCAAAAAGGGTTATACTCTTATTTTGAGCCTGCTAGTAAAGCAAAAAGTTCAAACTGAGGTTCTAAAGAAATCAAAACCTGAGATCTCAAGATCAAAGGTCTTAAAGAAATCAGAACCAATGAGTATTAAGTCAAAGATTCTAAAAGATTCAGAACCTTAAACCATAAAGTCAAAGGTTCTAAAGAAGTTAAACCTAAGACATCAAGTTACAAGGTTCTGAAAGTTCCAGAACCTAAGACTATGAGTCATTCAAGACATCAGAAGTTTAAATCCAAAGTCTTGAATGATCCAAGTCCTTATTACAAATATAAGGCTCAAAATAATATGAGGCCTATCAGAACTAACACTAAAGGAGACATAAAGTATGGGTACCAAAGGGTGAAATTGTTTTTGCTGCAGATATGCTGAAAGGAAATGACAAAGAAAAAATATTAGTTCCAAGATAGTGGCTAACTACAACATACAACAAAATAGAAGCCTATGTTCTAAACCCTAACTTAGAAGGAGGAGGAAGATGTGGAATTTGGAAGAAATCAGTAAGGCAAGATTACTGGAGTTGGGAAGACTAAAGCTGAATTATCAGAAGTTAGTGCTTCAGATGCTTAACCATCCTCTGAAGTTCATCCAGTTGATATGGCCTCTGAATATGATCATACTGGTTTTCATAAGAACATTGTTGGAACAATATTGTTCCTCAAAGAACAATCTTATATGTAGATCAGAAGCTACACAAAGTGGTAATTCTCAGGACAGAAAAATCTTCAAATGCTAGTTGTTCAGAAGCTGGTGATGCAGAACCTAATTCAACTTTTGAAACACATCTCGAGCAAGCAATTTATGAATAAGATCCTTGTTTTTTTCAAGAAGTTGGGCAAGAAGTTTCGCTACCGGAAAGATGGAGCAAGGAAGCTGGGACTAGAGAAATGCCAAAGAAAGGCAAAATCAGAAGAGTCGCCATCGAATTTTATTTGGTTTACCTCTATCGGAGAGGAGAGGGGAAATACTCGATAAAACCCTCGAAGAAAATAATGCACACATGAAGTGTAAAATGGATAAAGAATCAGTCTCGCAATCGAGACTTGGGTTCGGAAGCCAGTTATGCAAGGGGAATGTATTAGCAACCCTCACGTCCACGGTACTCCATAGGAACCATTTAGGTTGTTTACGTATGTGGGTATTTATCACGTTTATTGTTTTTATTTTCAAAAGTGTGTAAAAATAGTGATGGGACTCTGGGCTTTTTATTATTGTACTTGCCAAGGATTGTGGCCCTTGTGCCTACGTATCACTCATCCAGGATGAGGAATCAGAGCTCTGTAGTTCTGAGTAGAAAATGTTTATGTGTTTGGTTGGTTTTACCTTTAAAAAAGGGTTTTCGTGGTGGTGCCGTAAGGCACAAAAAATAGGTTTGATGGGTTGTGTCAATTTTACCTTTGAGAAAAGGGTTTATGAAAAGAATTTGTGATTAGATTGTGTAACATCTCAAAATTTGCCCTCTTCTCTTGGGACTAGCTTAGCATATTGCATTGCATTTTTTAGGTCATTAGTCATTGCATATTGCATATCATATGGCTACATTGAGAAAGTCATCCTCCTAGGTCTTGATCAGAAGATAAAGAGGTTAAGATATTCAAGCTGAGGGTTTTATGAATGGATCACTAACCATCTGAGGGTTTGTGTTTCAAATTAGGGTTTCTTGGTTCCTCAAGGAGGTGGATCATTATCTTGGTTGAAATGGTACATCATCATCATCATGGTCTTGTCATCACCAAGAGGTTCATTATGCTTGATCAGATACCTTGAGATTAGGGTTTTGACCACTGGTCAACCCTAATCATCTGCATCGTGCCAATCAGGGCTTGTCAAGGAGATGAGGTCTTCATTGAGATGAGAGATCATTCTATGGTTTCATTGAGCTTATGGAAGCTAGGGTTTCATGTTTGAGCCATTTCATCAGGAGATTGAGGCTCAAATTCATCTATGCATAGCCAATTCATTTATCAGTCAACAAAAGTCAACCACAAGTCAAATGATGGATTTGGAGGTGGGAGAGGGTTAGAGACACTTCATTCATGTCCAAACAAGTTTCATTTGACATTTCAAACATCAAGAATGAAGAAAATAAAGTCAGATGAAAACTTTCCAAAAATAGAAAGTGAGTTGTAATTCAAAATTGCCAAAAATGGAAAGGTTTTCTCCTTAAGATTACATGTCCAAAAATGCTTCAAATGAAATTTTGTCCAACATGAAAGTTGTAGATCTTGCTCTCACCTTTCCAAAAAGTCCAAGAACATGAATTTCTAATTTGTGGTTGGCAAGTTATGATCAAATCATTGTCAAGAAAAGTTGAATTTCAAAAGTGCATAACTTTTAATCCACAAGGCCAAATGGAGTGAGACTTTTTGGAGCAAATTTCTTTTGATCTCCTCTATTCAATTCATGCATCACATTTCATTAAAACTCATCACACAAAAAGTGCATTTTTCACTTGAACTTATTTTGAAAATTGGAGGGAAAAGTCATTTTGCAAAATAAGCATGGTATACACTTAATTCCACTTGCCTTGGCCTCTAAACATCATTTCCAATTGATCCAAACCAGAAAATGGTACTGTTACATTGGTTTTCACATGTAAGGGTGAATTGGCCAATTTTGCAATTTAGCATAAAACTTGATTTCCATTAATCCATTGCATTAACACTAAACATGATTAGCAACATGCTTAACATCACATATAAAAGCTAAATCATAACTGTTTCATTGCTAATCATAACAGAATTTGGAAATTGAGATCTAGATCCAAAACTTTGCATTTTTTCTCTCTCACTTTTTCTGCAATTTTCTTCACAAACCTTGCCAAGATCTTCATCAATCCTTCATCCATGAGCATAATGGAAGCTAATTGAAGCAAGATCTCATCATTTTCGTGCCAATTCAAGGACTGTTGCAAAGGTGTTCAACAATGGCAATTTGAGTTTTCAACAAGATCGTGCACAATCAACATCAAAACCTTGCTTCATTCACTCATACAAGCTCTGAAGAACTTCTGTTTTGCATTGCCAGGCCTTGAAACAACCTAATTCATTTCTGCACTTCCAACAAGGTGAGATTTCGACTTGCCTAATTCTTGAAATTGATGCATGCTTTAGATAAATCTTGGAATGTAGGTCACACTGCAATTTGTTTCATTGATTTTCATCAAGAA
This sequence comes from Lathyrus oleraceus, assembly GCF_024323335.1. NCBI lineage: Eukaryota > Viridiplantae > Streptophyta > Magnoliopsida > Fabales > Fabaceae > Lathyrus > Lathyrus oleraceus. The sequence goes on from NC_066581.1 coordinate 102,811,434, forward strand.
TTGGTTGAGTTATGTGGATTGGAAGTTGCATGTGTGAAAATGTTTTTCATCGAATCTCTTGATTTAGGAAGAATTAAGCCAAATTGATTTGATATTGTTGATGTACATTAGAAGATCTTTCCAATGGTGTATGGTTTGTGGATTTTGGTGACAAAGTGTTCTTGAGCTAGGGTTTAGGATGAACACGCGAAGAACATGTGAAAAATCGTTTCCAGATTTGCTTTGATCCGTCCCTGGCCTGTTTCTGCATGGTTTTTGTGTTTGTCTCCCAGACAACCAATTGCTGCGCGCCACTTGTATTAGTGAAACGCTGCGCTTCACTGTAGCGCACCATATTTGAATTCGCCAGTGGATCGATTCCTGGCTCCAGCGTTTCACATTTTTGGTTTTAGCATTTTTTCATCATTATACTTCACATGTTCATGCTTGATTCCACATATTTTTTATTTTTCTCCTTCATTCCAAAATTCATAACTCCTAAACCATTAATCCAATTGAGATGAGATTTTTTGTGCCATGATCCTTATGATGTCCTCTATTTTATGAATATTTTTCCAGGATTTGTGCACATGTGGATTTAAAAATTGCCTAGGGTTTATGTGAACATGTGTTTGCTTGCACCTTGCTTACCATTTTGGTCATGAAATGATGATGCTTAATCCAAAATTCTTGAAATCTTGCATGTGTAAACTAGAGACCTTAAGTGACATTTTGGCTTTGAGTTTGTGATTTTATCATTCCTGGTTTGTGAGATATGATCATTTGAATCTAGGTGTGACGATTTGTGTCACACCATTTCTTGTCATACTTGTGGATTTTCATTACCATGCCATATGAACTTGAAATGACCTGATTTTTTGCATGTTGATACTTCTGGATGTTAGGTTTACTTGTGAATTTTTATGGAATTTTTGGATGCATTTCCAATTTGTTTGAGAATTTCCTATCTGTTTGACTATTTGTGGACTTTTTATGAGTCATGATCTTAAATGATTTGTGAAATTCTTGATATGTATTGGATGGACTTGAAATTTTGTGGAGTGATTCTAGACACTTTAAAGTTTGCCATGGATTTGATTTGGTTCATTTATCATGTTCCAATTATGTTTTGTGCTTGCTTGAAGTTGACCTATGATTTGGTGCCTTGTATGAGCTTGTTTGAGCATGCTTTGACTTAGGGATTTTAATTGACTTGCTTCCCCTTGTCCAAATGACTTGAAATTTGGTGTGATGATCCTTTAATGAGTGATGTTTAGCCATGATTTTTCATGGGATTTATTGAATTATTTTTGATTGATTTTGGATTGATTCATTCTGTTTGGTCCAATGAGCTTTGAAATTGCATGCTTTGCACTAAATGCTTCATGAAATGATCTTGGTGAATGATATGAATGTGAGACCACTTGGACATTGTTCTAATTTGATTGAACTTGATTTGTGCCAATTTTCATGTTCTGTTTTGAATTATTTCCCCTCTTTGACCCTAGGCTTTGTCCTAGGGGTTTGTTTCTCATGTTTGAGTTGTGTTTTCAGGACAAAAAGCATATGACATGGAGGAATTAATTCACTTGGCTTGAGTTGCTCATTTGATTGATGTTGATTAACATTAAGTTTGTTTTGTAGGTGGCTTCTAATTCATTTGTGTTGAGCATTGGCTTATGCTTTGCTTGATGCATTGCGTGTGTACAGTTAACAGTTGACCATTAGCTTGTCTGTTTGACTGTTTGAGTTGTGTACTGACTGAATTAGATTGTTTTCAGGTACATTAGTTGCTATAGTTCATTGTGAACTTGCTTTTTGTTGTTGCTTGGTTGCTTAACCAGTTGAGGTATAGCATCACTAACTCCATGTAGTCTGGAAGACCTGGCCTGTTACCTGGCCAGGCACCTGTCTGAAGTCCTCCTTAAGAGGCAATGATTGTGATTGTTTATCTTTGTCCCCAAGCAGGAAAAGACCTTGAATAAGGCAATTGGCAGATACAAGAGATGTGCAATCCATCTCCTGCTATTCAGTTGAGTCATCCCTCTGCTCACACCACTGTGTTGATGCATTGTGGATAGTAACCCAAGATCCTTGTACAGTTGTACAGTTGAGTCAGTCATAAGTGTAGAAGGGTTCCCACTTTCTGAACCCACACTTCTTTTGTCTGAAGCTCTCCCTGGCCAGGGATAAGAGCTGTGAGGCACATCCCTCACTTCCTATTTCATCTGCTTCACCCTAACTCTCAATGTTAGGGTTAAGAGCTAACATCACCCTGATACAGTTGGCTTGCTTTGGCAGCCTAACCCTTGTGTGAGCCCACTTTGTCTGTATATAGTGTGTGCTAATTGTGTATGTTTGCTTTGTTGATTATACTTGCATGCTTTGCTTTGCCTGTTTAGGATTAGCTTGCTGCCTGTGCAAGTTAGATAGAAAACTCAACCTAGGACCATTGTGGAATACATGATAACTATTAGGCTCGAGTCAGTCTCCCTTCTAGTTAGTCATTTCTCGGTCTCTGGTTAGGAGAAAGTTTCTCCCCTGTTAAGGGGAACTACGTTGCCCTGATCCTCATACCAGATGAGGTACGTAGGCAGGAGGTCGTACGAGATCTCTCTGGGAACCCTTTTTCCTTTTTTGTGTGTGTTTGCTTGACAGTTGCTAGGCTCGAGTGCCAGACTCCTTAGTAACTTGTTGCTTGTTTCTTCTTGTGTGAGTTAGGAGATGGATGTAAGCCCAGCAATTGGCATTCCGTATCCTTTTGTTGTGTGCTTGGAGTCCGGTATAAGTCCATCAAGTGGCATCTGGTTTCCAGTGTGGGTTTGTTTGGTTCAGAAGCTGATGTAAGTCCAACGATTGGCGTTCGGGTTCCATGTTTGCCTTTTTGTGCGTGTGTTTGTTTCAGCGTGCGTGAGCTGAACTACGGTAGCTCTGATTCTCATTCCAGATGAGATACGTAGGCATAGGATGCGATATCCTAGCGAGCCCTCTCCCCTTTTCCTCCACCTGTGTTGTCTTCAGTGTGTGTGTGTGATGTTTGTCTTAGCAACCTTTTTTCTATCTTTTGAGCGTGGATCCCGTCGAGTACGACGGATGCGTAGGGGTGCTAATACCTTCCCTTCGCATAACCGACTCCTGATCTCATTCTCTTTGGTCGTGAGACCATGCTTTTTCCAGGTTTACTTCGAGCGTTTCCTTTCCCTCTTTTGGGATAAATAACGCACGGTGGCGGCTCTGTGTTGTTCTGTTTTCCCGCCGGTTGTTTTTCGCGGATGCGACAGATTGCACTAAAGTCTAGGGGAGGAGGTGAATATTCTAGACAATAAGCCAAGCGTCTTGTGTCCAAAATAATCAAAGTGAGGGTAAGAATGATCAATTCTCACTCATTCTCCACCACTTAAGGCTCGTGGCGCACAATACTAATCGTAGTTATTAAGTGTTTTGAATTTGATTATGAAAATGTCACTTGACGTTGAATCAAGGGTTTGTTTATTTGATTATGAAATTTGAATAATACAACATGCATGCAAAGTAACCAACAAGAAAATAAAGGGTCCCATTGTAAGGTAGCCCAAAAGAAAACCTTGTGTGTGTAAAAGTGATCTAAGCTAAACAAAGGATAATGGTCTTACAATATGAATATAAGTTAGGGATGAAATCTAACATTCACAAAGTATCACAGAGTATGGAAAGGTCCTTCAAGCAAAGTTCCTAAATGAAATCTTCTAAGTCCAAGTTGATTACAAGGGGAAAGAAACTTTTTTTGGTCTTTATCATTTTATCATGTTTTTGTTGTTTTTAATGTATGATGACAATAAAATAAATAATAATAAATAAACATGCATGATGAGTTTACACAATGATGATAATGGTGATAATGAGTACTTGAATGTAAATTACAAGGTAATGACATAAAAGTAAATCACAAGATGATGATAATAATAATAATAATAATAATAATAATAATAATAATAATAATAATAATAATAATAATAATAATAATAATATCACAATAACAATGGTTAATGAGTATAAATGGCATAAAATAAACCACAAGAAGATAATAATAATAATAGTAGTAGTAATAATATCACAATAACAATGGTTAGTGGGTATAAATAACATAAATTAAACCATAAGTCAATGGTAACGAAATCACAATAACAAATGTTAATAGTTGTCGCATCTCGAAAAATACGATTCCTCGCGATGGTCGCGGAAAAATTTACGTTCGAACAGAGTCGCCACCAAACTTTAATTATCCCAATGAAGGAATAGGAAAATATCGATAAAACCTTTAGGAAATAGAATAATGGTCGTCGCAACCATATTCGGGTTCGGGAGTGGATTACGTAAGGGGAAGGTATTAGCACCCCTTACGTCTGTTGTACTCAACGGGAGCCTTTTAGTTCTAATTTGCGTTTTGAGTGTTAATTTATGTTTGTTTGTTTATCTTTGGGTTATAAAATATTAGGAATTAGAAATGGATGAGAACCTTAGAAAGGGAAAGGGGAGGTTTTTTATTAGTGTGCTCGCGAAGATACAACAATCTCTTGCCTACGTATCCTTAAATAAGGAAATCAGAGCATTCGTAGTTCGGGGAACTACGGTTGGTTGGTGTATTTTACCGAACAGCTGTTTAGGTTGCATTCTAAAGGCTAAACGTTGGCTTGTCTACTCTCGGTGGAGGCTTAAGCACTAGTTTGTTGTGCGCATTAGAAAAGATTAAACAATGTTCTTTCTGAAAAGAGTTTTGGTCACATGAGGGTGACAAGTTGGATTAATATGTTGGATGTTTTGATTGGTTGAGATGTTTTTTGGTCGGATGACGATTACTCGGATAGTCGAGTAAGATAACTCGTATCCTAATAATCGGGAAATGGAATAGAAGACTTTAGACCACTTTCTATTTCATCTGAGTGATTATGAAAATAGGTTTATGTATGGTTGATATTTTTAGAATAAACGACAAGTACTTGGATGGACGAGTAAGACAACTCATATCCAAGCATCTGAGAAGAGGAATTGAAAACTCAAGACCGTCTCCCTTTTCGTACAACTTTGATTGATTTATTAATTTGCGGAAAAATGACAATTGTTCGACTAACCGAGTAAGAGAACTCGTATTCAAACAATTGAGGAGAAAAGTTGAAAACTCAAAGTCATCTCCCTTTTCATTTCTTATTATGAAAATAATTTGATTTAATCTGGGTTTAGAAGTTTGTAAAGAAATGACGAGTGTTTAACCGACCGAGTAAGAAAACTCGTATTCAAACAATCGAGGGGAGGAGTTAAAGGCTTAAAACCATCCCTTATTTCATTTTTATTCATTGTAAGAACGTTTGATTTAATTTATGCTTAAGTGGATTAGAAATGACGACCATTTGATTAACCGAGTAAGAGAACTCGTATTCAAATAATCGAGGAGAGGAATTGAAAACTCAAAGCCATCCCCCTTTTTATTTCCAAACGAAATGGTGTTTGATTGTGCTTATGTGGGTTAGGAATGACGACTATTTGACTAACCGAGTAAGAGAACTCATATTCAAATAATCGAGGAGAGGAGTTGAAAACTCAAAAACATCCCCCTTTTTATTTCCAAATGTAATGGTATTGGATTGTGATTGGATACGTTAATTTGATTTGAATGAAAGTACTCGATATTGGATCGAGGTTTTAATTTCGTGTTTATGAATGAAATGGATTTTATTTAGTGAGTCAAACATCTACTCGATTAAAATCGAATAGGTCTCATTCTAAGAAAGCCCAAGAGTAAGCTATGTGAGGTTGATGGCGATGCCTAAAGCAATCGACTTACAAATATGTTTGAAAATGGGCTTGATGTTAAATCAAGAATTTGTGTGATTTTAGTGGTTCAAAATGGTTTTGAATTGATGATGAATTTGAAAGAGTTTAGCTTTGGAATAACATGAAATTGTGATAACAAAATTAATTGATTAAAATTCAATTAATCTATCTAATTAAGGTAATTAAAAGTAATTATCTAAATCATTAGATTAAATATTGACATAATCCAATAATTAAGTTAATTAAAATTAATTAGCAAAATTATCTAATTTAAATAGAATTTTAATTAACTTTTAGTGGTGACAATATCGAGCTTGAATCAGGAATCATGTGCTCCTAAACCGGTTTGTACATGGCGACAATGAAATTGGAATGTCGTATGTGAGGTCGAAACCCAGTGAAAATGTACAATTGATGTATTGAAATTTCAGTGGTATAACGGTATAATATTGTTGAATCCACAGTATGACATTTCAATTTATACAACATAATAAAGTAAACAGCAGCAACACAAATTATTTACATAGAAAAATATTATAATGCTCAAATACAAAATAAAATCAATAAAAATGCAACGCAATCGAAACCGAAGTCAAACATACAGCCATACTAAAAAAAAGTGGAATTGAGTAAAAAAGAACTAAGAAAAAACAAACTACACATACTGAACGAAAATTACTTAAACTTGAATTTAGCATAAACATTACAAGAGATAAAAAATGAAAGAAAACTGAATAGTTAATAAAAGAAAATGAAAGTTATTAGAAACAAATTCTCATATTGAATCAAATGCAAATTATTAGAAACAAATTCTCATATTGAACCATCAAGTGATAATTAATAAAACAAAAATATAGCTATGCTTTTTTTTTAAGAGACAAATTAAATTATGATTAAAAAGTATTAGCACAATTCATGCTAGCATATGAAGAAGTATAGACACATTATAACCACAAATTGCATTCATACGGCTACAAATCAAGCAACAAAAACAACATAATTACAAAACAGATCTTAAACATAAATAGCAAAAAAAAATAACAACTATAAACATTTTTCTTTTGCCACACAACTCCAAGCAGGGAGACAATTTATCTGCCAAGATAAGCAACACCTTGACATGCATTTGCAACCAAATAAGCTAATCAACATGCACCAAAATGTAAATCATGTCATTTGAATAACTAAGTGATAGGCATATTTTCTTTAAAAACAAAAAAACAAAGGCAAGATCTATGTTCCAAGTAAATCTCTTCAAAACAAAATATAATGAATAAAAAGGTACAATATAAAAAATGTGAAAATTACCACTGCCGGCGGAAGAACCTGGAGAGAGTAAGCCCGGCTATTATGTTATTATTTTAGAGTTGCTGTAAAGAAACTTGAGCAGAGTCATGTAGTTGTTACCGTCGTCGTAAACATGACCGAACCAAAATAAATCTTCCCCTAAACTTGCAAGAACAAACTCGGCGAAGTGACTCGACCTCGTCAGTATGGTTGCTTGAAGGTTGACGTCGTGGAGCATGGTTACTAAGTTTATTCATGTGGCGATGTCGTGGTATGGTGATGGAAGTGGAATACATCGACGAAATCTTATGTTAGATGCGGTGGCCGGTCATGTGTGTTTGACAAGTAGATGATGGTGGACATGAAGGTTGTTTCGGGGTGAGTCGGAAGTGAATCGGTGGGAGAACAGTGAGAGAGATCGCTGGTTTTAATGGTGATTTGAACACGGTGTTGGATCGATGTTGGTGGTGACGTCGGTGGTCTCGTGGCCGGATTTGAAGTGGGTTTTGTCGGTGGTGCGAAGGTCAGTCGAAGGGAGTTCGTCGGAGGGTTGTGGTTGTGGCACGCGGTGTTTGTGAGCGAAGAACGGAGAGGGGTTGTTGGCGGTTGGCTCGCCGGTGATTTATGGTGGTGGGTTTATGGTAAGAGGCGGAAAAATGGAGAGAAGAGGTAATAGTGGGTTTGTTGGATTTTGACTCTTTTTCTTTATTCTTTTCTTTTTGTTTCTCTTTTCTCATGCTACAGAGAGTGAGTCCTCCTGTGAGAGAGAAATGTGGGTATATGTATATGAGTTTTCAGCTTTTTCTTTTCTTATTTTTTGTTTTATTGGGTGAGTCCAGATAGAAGAGGGAGAGGCATGTAAGAGTGAAGGTAGGAGTCTTGGAATATTATGAGGGTAACGTGTGAGAGAGAGGAAGCGTGAGGGAGAGAGGAAACGTGTAGTGGAGAGTGATGAGAGAGACATATGAGCTGTCAAAAAAGGTTTTTTCTAAGATTTTTAATGCTGCCTATTTAAAAAGGATCTAATGTTAAAAATATATATTATTTGTTAACCATTATTATTACCTATTATTAAAGAAAAACATTTATTAAAAAATCCTAAACAATAATTTTATTTAAGTAATAATAATAATAAAACAATCTCTAATTTGGAAACTAGAACAAAGAAATAAAAGGACCGATTATAAATAGAAGTCGGACAAAAATTTACTCAAAAAATTAAATCAGACACACTAAAATGATCAGCTCAAAATATACTTATTAAAAAAATACAGCGTTTCTTCAAACTCTGAAAGAAATTTGCATCGGTTAAAAGGCTCAGGCGGGTCAAAATGCAATCGAAACAGCTGCTAAAATAAACAACGAGCACACCAGGTTAAATTACGTGAACCGTAGATTAATAATATTGGTGTCTGTAATTTTAATTTTGAAACTTTTTACCCGCTGGTTTGTGCACGTTCTTGAGAAATGATTCAACCGATTTGTCCGTATTTTTAATAAATTTATTCTGACTGATATTTTAATTATTATTCATGATGGAATGCATGTCATGCTGTGCATATGATGCAAATTAAAAATGAAATCGATTTTACAAAAATTTAAATATGCCCGGACAAAATTGGGGTATGACTAACATAAATTAGTGGGTATAAATAACATAAATTAAACCATAAGTCAATGGTAACGAAATCACAATAACAAATGTTAATAGTAAACAAAGTTAGTGAAGTATAATTAGTGGTTAGTAATATGTGCAAAAATAAACATTTGAGGATTATCTATCCATAGGTCAAAAGACTCAAAATATGATGTATCAAGGGATAATTTATCATTGATGCAAAGTATTGAAGATGATTACTAATCATCTAACAATAGATTTATAACAATGAAAGTTATACAACCCCAAATCCATCTATCAATAATTTGACAAATCGAAGATTATATCACTCAAATTATTATAAGTTTTTTTTAATTTTTTATATTATATAGTGTGGTAAGAAAACAAATAAATTGGCACAATGTAAATGATATATGAATAGATAATAATGAACATAAACATAAAGTACTTGAAATAAAATGGACAATAAAATAAATTTTGAGGAAATAAAGTACAATAATATAAATGTTAGAAGTTAGTGGTTAATGGAGTCACAATAAGCAAATGGATTAACAAGTTAGTATACACAAATATGGTTTCATCTATGCATCAAATGACTCAAGTATGGTTGAAATAGAGACAACCTACCAATGCCTCAAAGTATCATGAATGATTCATTGATCATTCATTAATAGGTTTGAAATATTGAAGGTTTTATCAATCCTAAACAATCATGGCCTTGATCTAATAGATTTCATCAACCAAATATAATCATAATAATAGGTAAATGATAAACAAGAAATGAAAATAATAATAAAGTGCGATTGAAAATGATAAATTAAAGGGAATAAGAACAAAAATCCCAAAGAGAGTGTAAACCAAATAAAATTCACTTGTCTCAAACTTGACTCAATTCCCTCTCATAAAACAACCCATGAACAAACACCCATTTCAACATAAAAATAAAACTAAAAGACTAATGAACTTAAGTTGCAATCATTACCAAGTTTGTGATAAAAACTAAGTTGTTATGGTGTTTGGGTTTGAAAATGAAGCAAAAAGCTTGGAAGAGGGTGGCTATGGTTGTTGTGGTAGGAAAATGAAAGAGAAGGAAGTTGTATGTTTATATGCTGGTGGTAAATAATTATATGGATGAAGGTTACAAGTTTTCTACATATGTTGTTGTATGAAGAGGGTGGATTTTTACATGGTGGTTGGGTGGTTCAAAGAAGAAAAGAGGGGTTGAGTGAGTTTGGGTTTCACGTTAAAAAGAGATAGCTTGAATGTGATTTTGGTAGAGGTTTAGTGGCTGCAAACTTGAAAAAATGAGAGGGGTAATGCTCTATTTATAGAGGAAGTAAAGAGGTTAAAGTGTGTGAAAAAGGATTCACTTTGTGTGGAAAAGGTTATTATTGTTGTTCTGTGCAGGATAACCGGTTACACAAACAAAAAATGTTCTTGGAAGCCTATGTAACACAGGTGTAACCGGTTACACAAATTTGGATAACCGGTTACACAGACTCAAATTTCCCATGGACGCCTGTTTAAAAGAGGGTGTAACCGGTTACACAGATTTGGGTAACCAGTTACACGGACTCAAATTTTCCTTACACACTTGTTTAAAAGAGGGTGTAACCCGTTACATAGATTTAGATAACCCATTAACAGACTCAAAAAATTGAATTTTTGCTATGTTATACATTTTTCTTTGAAGCTTTATCAAAAAAAACATTTTTTCCTCAGGCATAAACATCATGCCTTGAGTCCGTATGAATGTTAAATCAAATATGGTGATGAAATGATGAATGCATGCGCAGTAGGGCCATGAAAATTGTATAAGAGGTAGGATAAATTTGGGGTATGAAAGCTTCCCCTATTTAATCTTCTCACACCTGAATGTATGGATAGCAACGATTTCCACACATTCAAGGTAAGAGAGGATTAAATGCAAAAAAATCAAAATTTTGCTCTATTTGGGAATGAATGAATGTGATATGAAGTGATGGGTATTTGTGAAGGTTATTCATGGGATGGCAAATAACTTTGATATGAAGTCACCTGCTGGGGATGGTATATGGTATTCTGTGGAGAGAACATGGGTCATCTGTATGATGGTTATATCATGATGTGTATGATATGCAATGCATGCTATGGTGTGTAACATAAGCATCTCTTCAAATGAAAAAAAAGAAGATAAAAGTTATATCATAAAAGGTCAAGAAGAAAGATGCGGGGGGGGGGGGGGGGGGGGGGGGGGGGGATGACTTTGAAAAAAAAAGCTATATCTAAAAAGGTCAAGAAGAAAGATGAGGGGGGGAAATGACTTTTATAGGGATGAGTTTCTTATTCAAAAATGAAGTCAATCCCTAGCAACCGTGTGAAGGTTTTAGTTCAGTGACAATTCCTAACAATGGATGGAATACCTGAAATCTAAAGATGTCAATCCCTAGCAACGACTAGGGAGATTTTAGTTCATTGAAGCTTCCTAGCAATGACTGGGAATACCTGAAATCTAAAGAAGTTAATCCCTAGCAACAGATGGTGAGTTTTAGTTCAGTGACGCTTTCTAGCAACAGTTGGGAATACCTAAAATTTAAATAAGTCAAACCCTAACAATGGCTAGGGAGGTTTTAGTTCAGTGAGGCTTCCTAGAAAAGACTAGAATACTTGAAATCTAAATATCTAAATCCCTAGAAACGGATGGGGATGTTTTAGTTCAGTGACGCTTCCTAGCAACAGCTGGAATACCTGAAATTTAAAGATGTAAATCCTAGCAATGGCTGGGGAGGTTTTAGTTCAGTGACGCTTCTTAGAAACGACTGGAATACTTTAAGTCTAAATATGTAATCCCCTAGTAACGGTTGAGGATGTTTTAGTTCAGTGACGCTTCTTAGCAATAGCTCGAATTCCTTAAATCTAAAAATGTAAATCCCTAGCAACGACTGGGGATTTTTTAGTTCAATGACGCTTCCTAGCAACAGTTGGAATACCTAAAATCTAAAGATGTAAATCCCTAGAAACGACTGGGGAAGTTTTAGTTCAGTGACGCTTCCTAGCAACGACTGGGAATACCTGAAATCTAAAGAAGTCAATCCCTAGCAACGGCTGGGAAGGTTTTAGTTCAGTGACGCTTCTTAGCAACGGTTGGAATACCTGAAATCTAAATATGTAAATCCCTAGCAATGGTTATGGAGGTATTAGTTCAGTGACACTTCCTAGCAACAGCTAGAATACCTGAAATCTAAAGATGTAAATCCCTAGAAATGGTTGGGGAGGTTTTAGTTCAGTGACGCCGCCTAGCAACGGCTGAAATACCTGAAATCTAAGGATGTTGATCCCTAGCAACGGCTGGGGAGGTTTTAATTTTGAAAGTATCAATCCCTAGCAACAACTGGATGAAGTTTTCGAGATATGGCTACCACTCGGGAGTTGCCAAACCTACGTCAGGTGTTTTAAGACAAACGATAAGAGAATAGGTCAATCGTATAATCTCTCATTTTTTCTTAACAGGTAAAGTTTTGACAAAGGTAAAATCTCTCGTGCTAAAGGAAGCAATGAGATTTGCAAAAGGAAAAATGGGGTTTTACCATGCAAAGAGTATAGGGGACTTGCAAAAGGCAAGGTACTGACAAAGGGCCAACATTATTTGTAAAAGGAAAATAAAGAGGAGATACTTTGGGGAATCATGTTGGGGTTGTTCACGGGGATCCTTTCTCTTTCGAGAGAGGCTTGAATCCATCTTACGCTAAACATGCATGCCCCGTTATGAAGAGTATACTATGATGCAATGTTATGTATGCAAAATGTCGATGTATACAGAATGCCAATGTATGCTCGGGATGTTGGGGGTATGCAAATGCGTGGTCTATGGATTGTGCCAAGTATGGTTGGGCTTTGTGGAACTTTCCGTTTCAATGGGGAAATTATGCATGAAGTGATGTATGCAATGCATGTGGGAGTGCAACTAGGCATTTGGATTTTTGTAGGGATTTATTTTTGTTTCTAATGAGAAATTATTGGAGAATATCTTCATCAAATGGTTGATGGAAAAGGGTTTAGAGCATAATCATCAAAGGGTTGATGGAAAGAAGTGCCATCTACGAATTGTGTCAAATATGGTTGGGCTTTATGGTTAATGATAGAGATTTGTTTTGGGAGTTGCCAATAACGATTGGGATTTTGGATTTTGGTTTGGACGGGATCATGTTGGATCTTATGGTGATTGGATTTTTTGGTTTGCCAAGTAGGCTTTGGGTTTTTGAAGGTATCAAGCGAGGCTTGGCTTCATTATTCTTGTCGGGGAAGGGCTTCATGTTATGTATGATGCATGATATATGTGAGCGAAGTGACAGGGTTGGTGCATAATCACTAATGCAATGGTTTTGGATAGTTCAACAAATGTCCTTGAGGTGGGTCAAGAATGGTTGAAACTGGGAAATATTTTTTCTTGGCTTCAAGGCTCATTGTTGACAAGTTATGGGATGATGTGTTTAGCATGACTTCTCGACATTTGCTTTGAACTTGGCTGACGTAGTGACCTTGGTCTGGATAATCTGATGCCTCATACTTGATTTGAGCAAGAAAGTTAAAAATATAAGGAAATGTCTCCTCTCCATGGCTAGTTTTTCCCCTAATCTGTTAGGTATTTGCATGGATTACCCCAGTCATAAGCTGTGAAGAAAACCTTGGGTTGAATGATCTTGATATGTTCTGCCCCAGTATCTTATGTTTGCATGCCCCTGTTTATCCATATTTAGAATGCTTTGAATTTCTCGTGCTTTTGAGGTAGCCTGCTTTAGTATAAACATTGAAGGTATTTTTTCCCTGACTGGTTGATCTTTGAGGGAATGCCCTTGGCCAACTGCCTTTAGAGAGATTTTCCTAATCTCAATGTGGTTATCCTAGACTGACTAGATATTAAAATGGCTTGCTCAAAGGAGTTGTCATATGCCTTTCCCCCATGGTGAAAACAATTTAAGAGTATGGCCTTTGCTCATCAGAGTCTCTAGGAAATTTGCCTCTTTCGGGTGACCAAAACTTCTTAAGTCATGTTCATTGTGAAAACGTTCTTGATGTCAATGCTCATTCACAAGTAAAACTATTTATGCTAATGTTATGTTTATGTCAGTTTTAGAAATCCAAGTTTGTCCACTGAAAATATGACATATAGTGAATGGATCACTAGTTACAAAAGTCATATTGATACTTAACAAAACAAATAGAAGTCAGTTTCGACACAAGCTCTAATGCAATATGCTTTCGAAATAGACCTTGCTTCAATTAGGTCATTTGAGGGTTGTAACTTGGGTTGGTTCATGGTTTGATAAACAAAGGATTTATGGCTCAAAAATTTATTTAACCCGCCCATTCTCCTTGATATCCTTCATTCCTACATTCAACTAGTTTGATACAGGCGTTCAACTTTTAGAGCGATGGGAGTGGTAGTAAAAGAACCCATAAGGTTTCGGGAGTGACTGTCACTTGCCTTCCTATTTTTGTTTACAGTCACACGACTACGTTCTTGCTGAGGATTTTTTTTTTGTTTTCGATTCCTCTTCAGCTTTTTGTTTTTTAACTTCCATAATTTTTCCTGGACTGATTTTTTTGTTTACAGTCCATCGGGATAGCGTAATTTTTGCCTAAGCCACTTGTTTTCAAGTTTTGACTTAGCGGGCTTTCTCCTTTATTTCTTTCTTTCTTTTTTGGATTTTTTTTTGTGGAACAAATCATGTGGCATTTATTCATTTGGTTTGAAAGGATTTGTGATTGTCTCACTTATTTTATTGGCAAGGGACAACCATTAGGTTTGTGATTTTGACCTCTCAATAGGGAAATTATGTGGTTGTCCTTTAGACAAGATACTCCCTAGTATGTGGTTGATCCTCAAATGGGACACTCCTATTTTGCTTTTTTTTAAGAATTAAATGTGTGGTCAAATTAGTTGAAGACTACCCTGCCCCGGGTTTAAGATGTGAGGTTTTTTTGTATAGAGGAAAACTCCTACTTCTAGTCTCAAAGGGTTTGAATAGGGATTATTATCCTTATATCTCCAGTGTTTGGGGATTTGAAGCAATGCCTTACATCATCAACAAGGTTTTTATTCAAAAGCATACATACGGTGAGCTAGTGTACCTTATTTTCATCATTCTCCTTCTAAGTTTCATTTTTTTTTAACAAAAGTAAAATAAGAGTGAACACGGTTGAATTGACTTAAAACATGTATATTCATTTCATTGTTGCAAAAGACAAAGTTTTTAAGAGTGAATATTACAATAACAAGCAAGAAAATTACACATGAAAACAAATGAATGACAACATAATTGTTGGCGTGATTAGCCTTGTTCCAACCTGTAAGACCCCAATTTTGGCCCTAAGATCCCTCATGGCCCATATCATACCATATTATTGCCTCAAGGATCTTTGTACACCTTAGCTTCCCTCCTAGTGGGTGGGTTATCTTGTGAGTGTGATTCTTGATCACCAAGCATGTATTGCATTTGTATATCATTGCTTTTCATATGTTTACTAACCAAAAGTACAAAAAATATTGTCATCTAACCATGTTACTTGCAGTTGAAGCAATCAACAGTCAAACAGTCAAATCATTCATTGAGCAATGAATGGTGGCCATTCTTGAAGAATTTGGGCACCATGATCATTCATCAAGAGTTCATATGAGTTGTGATATCATTTGGAATCAAGATATCAAGTGATTAGGGTTTGGAATTCATCAGAACATGGTTCAGTCAACCAAAACCCTAGCAAAGTCAACTGAAGTCAACTGTTGGTCAACTGTGCATTTAATCAGTGATTTGATGGTGGGAATTGGTTTGGGAGGTCTCATTAATGTTCATATAAGCCTCATATAACATGTCAAGCATCATCAGTGAAGAATTTGAAGTCAGACAAGAAATTTCCAAAAATAGAAAGTTGACCTATAATTGGATTTTGCCAAAAATGGAAAGTTCTTCTCCTCAAAATTACTTCATCATACAAGCTTCAAATGAATTTTTGTCCAACATGAAAGTTGAAGATCTTGTTCTCCCATTTCCAAAAAGTCCAAGATCACTCATTTCTCATGTGTGGTTGGCAAGTTATGATCAAATCATTCTCAAAAAAATTTGAACTTCAAAGTGGCATATCTTCCAAACCATTTGGCCAAATTGAGAGAGGTTTTTTGCTACAAGTCATATTTGAGGTGCTCTATCCAAATCTTTCATCACAATTCACCAAAAATTCACCAATCAAAATGGCCTTTTTCCAAGTGACTTGAATTAAATTAAGTGAGGTGAAAAAATGAGTTTTCAAATTAAGCCTTTCCAACATATTCCACCAATTGAAAATGTTCAGAAAACTCATTTGGGATGTGTTGCCTAAGCCCATTTCGCACTGTAGCACATGCACCTTGCAATTTGACTTAATTTCATCAATTAACCAAAACACCTCTTTTAACTAAATTCCAATTACCACTTCAATTAATCATGATTAAGAACACTAAACAGAGTACATATACCACATTTCCATTCTGAAAACCCTAGCCACTTTCACAAAACAGATCAAAAACTCTCTTGCTCTCAAAAACATTCATTTTCTCCATCTTGAATTTTTGCTGAAAAACTCCAAAAGAACTCGAACTGGTGTTGGTTGCTTCATCATTCACCATCATTTTTGAGCTCATTGCAAGCATCAAACCACCACTGTAAGCAAGAAACACAACACTGTTTCATCAACCTTCTTCCATGGCAGATCTTGAGTGGAGCTTCCTCAAACATTGCTGAGCTAAAATTCCTTGTTCATTCATCATTTGGAACTCGAAGGTGCATCTGTTTCAACCTTCCACAGCCAAACAACATCTGAATCATCACTGTGCTCCAAATTTGGTAAGATATCGAATCTCTCTATTCTCAAAACAATGATATGCTTTGAATAGATCCTTTCATGCTGATCATGTTGAACTTTAAATCATAAAAAATGGTCGAGTATTTTGAAAGTTATGTTGAATTGAAATCTGATGCTTAAATGTGTTTTTGCTCGATGCTTCCTTGTTAGTTCAAATTGGTGTTAATGGTTGTTGATTTGATGATGTACATGCTTAGATGAACACGAGGATATGTCATTTGTCTGTTTTCATGAAGCTCTGTTCTTGACCTGGGTTCCAATGATGAACGTGAACACTGTAGCTCCCAAAACCCTAATTATTTTTGAACCCAGAATTATTTTGATCCGTGGAATCGTGTTTTGGCTGTGTTGATTTGTTTTTGCATGAAGAAGCTACTGTTGCATTGCCATGCACGAATTAGAACTTGCCACCTCCTTAAGTGAAACGGTGCGTTTCACTTAAGGGAACCCTTAATTACGAAAATGCCATTCCATGTCACATTATTTCATTTAATCATTTTATTTCTCAATTTTTATTTCATTTTGATACCAATCTTCCAAAAATCATAGCACACTCATTTCTGATCCAAACTTCATGGGATTTTTTGCAAAATGTTTCTCTTGATTTCTAGTTTTTTATCATGATTTTTCCAGATTTTTTGCATGAATGGATTTTAAATGGTGCTAGGGTTTGTCATATGTGTCCATTTTGTGTATGTCTCACCAAATTGATTGTGAAATGATAATACTTTATCCAATGCCTTTGAAATTTTTTGTGCTTAAACTAGACACATTCATGGTGATTTTGGTGTAGAGTTTGTTAATTTATCATTGCTGGTTTGTGAGTTATGATTTTTTGAATAGGGGTGTGACAATTTGTGTCACACCATTGATGTCCAACTTCATGATTTTAATTACCATGCTTCTTGAACTCAAATTGGTTTGAATTTTTGCATGAATGTACTTATGGATGTCTAGTTTACATGTGAAATTTTCTGGAATTTTGGAATGCATTTCCTATTTGATTGATAATTTCTCCCCTGTTTGACCAAATGGTTGATTTTTTGTGACACATGATGCCATATGATTTGTGAAATTCTCATGCTTAATTGGATGGACTTGAAGTTTGACATGTGATTTGTGGACATCTTAAGCTTTGTCATGGTTTTGGTCCCATTCATTTCTCATATGTTGTCACTGTTTTATGATTTATTGAAGTTGGTGCATGTTTGGTTGACTTCTTTGAGCTTGCTTGAACTTGCTTTGACTTTCTGATTTTTATTGACCTACTTCCTTTGATCCAGATGAGCTGAAATTTGGTATGCTTATCATGTTATGGATGATGTTTGAGCATGATTTATTTGAGAATTTATTGAGATGTTTGAGATTGGTTTTGAGCTAAATCATTCTGTTGACTTCTATGAGCTTCTACATGCCATGCTTTGACCTAATTTGCTTATGAAATGATGATGATGATTGATATGAACATGAAACCAATTGAGTTTGCTTCTTGATTGTTTGAACTTGATTTTGGACACTTGTCACTTGCTGTTTTGATTTTCTTATCTCTTTTTGACCCTAGGCTTGTCCTAGTGGTCATGTTGCTCATGTTTAAGTTTGATGTTTCAGGTTAAGCAACAAATACCCAAAGAGATCAATACAAATTGATTGAGCTTGATTGATTATCATGACTAACTTGTTTGTTTTGTAGGATGTTTAGCTCATATGCTTTGAGCTTTGTGCATTGCACATTTAACTGATTGTGTTGACTGTTGATCTCTATCTCATTTTGATTATGACTTTGAGTTGTATACTAATGTTGTCTGACTGGTTTCAGGTACCTTTAGTTGCTTAGTTCTTTTAAGAACTTGCTTTGCTTTGCTTTAATAGCAATTTGCATTGAGGTATAACTTCTTATCTTCATGTAGTCTGGAAGACCTGGCCTGTTATTTGGCCAGGCAACTGTCTGAAGTCCTCCTTAAGAGGTAATGTTTTTGCTTGTTTACATTTGTCCCAAGCAGGAAAAGTCCTTTAAATAAGGCAATTGGTAGAATCCAAGAGATATGTAACCTATCTCCTACTATTATGTGTGTCACTCACCTTGCTCACACTACTTGTGTTGATGCATAGTGAGTAAAAACCCAAGATCTATAGAGTCTAACTTGTGGAGAGAGTTCCTACTTTCTGAACTCCCACACCTTCTGATATTCAAATGCTCTCCCTGACCAGGGATAAGAGCAATGAGGCACACCCCTCATATCTTTTCATCTGCTTCACCTTAGCCCCTCAATGGCAAGGTTAAGAGCATCATTAACCCCATTCCAGTTGGCTTCAATGCCTAACCCTTTGCATGAGCCTAATTGTTTGGTTATAGTGTGTGCTGAATGCCTTTGATTGATTGATTACTTACTTCATATGCACATGTTTGCTTGTATGCTCTATGCATTTATCATCATTAATTGCTCATTAGTGCATGATCATTTCATTTGTCTCTATGACATATCTTTGTTGTTTGCCCATTGAGGACAATTGTAAGACCATCCATTGGCCATTGTTCCTATGATATGGAAGTGAGTATAAGACCATCTCATTGGCCACTCATCTTCTCTTTGCTTGATGCATTCGTTGTATGTGAGGATGCAATTGTAAGTCCCTGCAAGTTGGCATTTGCTTTCCTATGATCATATGTTGGATATTGGTATAAGCCCAGACAGATTGGCATCTGGTATCCAAGTTTTGTTTTGTTTTAGGAGATTGGAATAAGTCCATCTATTGGCTTCCGATATCCTTGTTTCTTTGTTTAGGAGATTGGTGTAAATCCATCTATTGGTATCCGGTATCCGCCTTGTTTGTGAGATTGGAGTAAGACCATTGAGTGGCATCCGGTATCATTTGTTTGCTTATTTTGTTATTGTTCATTGCCTATTCCAAAGGACGCACTTGAGTCATCTTCTATATGATTTCAAGAGGTGAACCTTCTAGGAAGTTTTACACTCCATCCTCATCCATTCATCCCATTATGTCTTAAACCTTTTCACACATTACTTTCAAACTTGAGATAGATATTATGCAAACATCTTCATGTTTTCAAATCAAAAACCTGGACCCCAAGTCCTTGACTTTTTCACACTCCATTTCATAATACTTCTTTTGAATCAATCTTAATCATACTTTGACCCTACTTTCATAATCACAATCAATTAACTTCACCCATTCAATTGTTTTGGCTTTGTCCATTGTTAATCTTTTCACACATTAGCCATAGGTTTCAATTATCATTGTGGTTGATGTAAACCTCACCTTATCCTTAGTGAGTCGACTATAAGACTTCCGTACTGAAAATAGGGGTAACCCCTCTAGTACGTCGAAGCTATCCTCGCATGGTGGATGTTGGTCTTGGTCGAGTTTTCTCCCATTGATAATGAAGAGCCTCAGTGCTATTGTTTAAAATTGAACTCACTAACTTTTGGAAATCTTTTAGCCGAACTACGGCGTTTTGATCCTTACCTTTGATGGAAGGTACGTAGGCAACGGGTTCATCCGTTCAAACACAAAAACAATAAAAATTGTACATTCTTTTCTCATCATCCCAATCATGTTTGCACAATAAATATTTCATAACAAATAACAATTTTATACAACAAGTGTGAAAAGGGCTCCCTAGGAGTACTTAGGACGTGATGGGTGCCTAACACCTTCCCATTGCGTAATTTACCCCTTACCCAGACTCTCTGATCTTTTCATTAGTTTTCTACGCGTAAAACTTCTTAGGCTTTTGTTCGCTTTTTAGCCAGTCCTTTGGATAAATAAAAGTGCGGTGGCGACTCGAATTCATTGTATGCTTTGCTTATGGTTTAACCAATAAATCATATAGCGACGAATACACCGCTACACAACCGTAGACCGATGTCATCATGTTTGCAGGAACTGGTGTGTGATAGTCCCCAAGAAGGCCCATATTCAGCTTCCTGTTTCTTATCCATTGGCACTGGTTGTGGCATTGCAAAAGTGCCTTCATGTGGCGACATGAGGTTGCTCAGTATATCCAGGACATTTGGTGTGAACGCGATATCCTTTAAATCAATCAGTTCCTAAACTTTGTATTTGAAACTCTTACAACTCTCGATCGAGTGTCTGGATGCTCCAAAGTGGAACTCACACCTAGCATTCTTGTCGTAGTTCAAAGGAAGAGGTGTTGGAGTAGGTCCTAGTTCCCTTATATGCATCATTGATCTATTGAGCAAAAGAGGGAGAATTCAACCGTATGACATAGGAACTGGGTCGAACTGTTTATCTGGCCTCTTTGATTTTTTCTGGCCTCATTAAGCATAAGAGTTTTGCCTTTGGTTTGAGGACCAATTCCGATTTCGCGTTTGGTTCCTCTGAGCTGGCTGAGGAACAGGAAATGGTTGTTGATTGGGAAGCCTTGGAAGTTCGGGTTGGGGACGGTATCCCTTAGGCAGCTCATAGCATAAGGTGGAGCCGGACAAATGCATAGGGGAATCCATTTCCATCATGGCAGCTGGTGCAGGATTGTCTTCCATTTTTAATAGTGTTTGCAGTATTTCCATAACCAATCTCATATGAGTCTTCAGTTGGATGATCTCTTCCTTCAATGCAACTTGGCCTTGTTGGAGTTCTTTCATAGTGGCTTGAGACATGCTTCTAGTTCTGAGCCTACGTCGGGAAATCAGCTAGCGGGGTAGAAACAGAAGGTGGTATGAGGTTTTGTTTGTGAGATGCAAATGATTCATGAATGCGATGTTTGTTTATGAATGAATGGGCGAGCAGATTAATGATTTTAGCGGAACTTAGGCACGAGTTCATAATCTGAGACCATCGTGACGAAGCGTGAGGTTTAAAAATGACTACTTTTCAAACCAGGGTTCTCACTTTGCATGATCTATGGCTTTTGAAAAGTTGGGTGTAAAACATTGCCCTTAGACTTATGGACTCCCTTGACTTTCAGCCGCTTATGTCAATTTACTTGCCATGCGACTGCTCTATAAAGGTCATCTATTCCAAGTGAGATCTTCGCATCGACCCCTACGAGGAAGGCACCTCAGGGACCTATAATACGCGGCCATCGGTCTAGGATGGCCATGGTTAAATATTCTAAAAGGGAATCTTAGGATCACAACTCTAATAAAGGAAAGTATGCTTATGCCGAAAGCACGACGGTCATCAATCCCCTTAAGAAAGTCTACCACTAAGTGTGGTTCTCGTACGACCCGTACAAGGAAGGCACCTCGGGGACCAATACTACTAAACCTCTCCTATCTCAAGCAAGCTCTCAGACTCGAGTGAAGAGTATTTCACACAAAGTTTTTATTGCAATCATTATTGCCTCCAAACTTTTCTTCGTCACAAAGCCATGGTTCCAGACCAATAGACAAATAAAGAAAATATATACAAGTTAGTAATAAAAGCAATATATATATATATATATATATATAAAGAATAAATAAGTGGATAAATTCCCACATACGTATCAAAGACAACCCAACCTAGGCTAGACTTGCTTTGGGAAAACGGTTATCCCTAATAGAGTTGCCAACTGTCGCTACCGGAAAAATGGAGCGAGGAAATTGGGACTAGAGAAATGCTAAAAAGAGAGGCAAAATGAGAAGAGTCGCGCACCGAATTTTATTTGGTTTACCTCTATCGGAGAGGAGAGGGAAAATAGTCGATAAAACCCTCGAAGAAAAGAATGCACACATGAAGTGTAAAAATGATAAAGAATCAATCTCGCAATCGAGACTTGAGTTCGGAAGTCGGTTACACAAGGGGAAGGTATTAATAGTCCTCACGTCCAAGATACTCCATTCGAACCATTTGGGTTGTTTATGTATGTCGGTATTTATCACGTTTATTATTTTTTGTAAAGTGTGTAAAAAGAGTGATGGGACTCTATTTTTTATTATTGTGCTCGCCAAGGATTGTGGCCCTTGTGCCTATGTATCACTCATCGGGGATGAGGAATCATAGCTCTGTAGTTTGGAGTAGAAAATGTTTATGTGTTTGGTTGATTTTACCTTTGAGAAAAGTGTTTTCGGGGTGGTTCCCTAAGGCAAAAAAAATAGGTTTGATGGGTTGTGTTGATTTTACCTTTGAGAAAATGGTTTATGAAAAGAGTTTGTGATTAAATTGCACTAAAGTCTATGGATGGAGGTGGATATTCTAGACAACAAGTCAAGCGTCTTGCATCCAAAATAATCAGAGCGAGAGTAAGAATGTTGCATTCTCACTCATTCTCCACCACTTAAGGCTCGTGGCACAATATTAATTGTAGTTATTAAATGTTTTGAATTTGATTATGAAAATGTCACTTGACGTTGAATCAAGGGTTTGTTTATTTGATTATGAAATTTGGCAAATGCAACATGCATGCAAATTAACCAACAAGAAAATAAATGGTCTCATTGTAAGGTAGCCCAAGAGAAAGCTTTGTCTGTGTAAAAGTGACTTAAGTTAAACAAAGGATAATGGTCTTACAAACATGTCCCTCTAAGGTGGTGCCATGATGTCATTCTTACAACATGAATGTAAATTACGGATGAAATCCAACATTCACAAAGTATGGAAAGATCCTTCAAACAAAGGTCCTAATAAGATCCTCTAAGTCCAAGTTGATTACAAGTGGAAAGAAACTTTTTTTTTATCTTTATCATTTTATCATGTTTTTGTTGTTTTTAATGTATGATGACAATAAAATAAATAACAATAAATAAACATGCATGATGAGTTTATACAATAATGATGATAGTGATAATGAGTACTTGAATGTAAATTACAAGGTAATGACATAAAAGTAAGTTATGAGATAATAATAATAATAATATCACAATAACATGGTTAGTGAGTATAAATGACATAAAATAAACAACAAGATAATAATAATAATAATAATAATAATAATAATAATATCACAATAACAATGGTTAGTGAGTATAAATGGCATAAAATAAACCACGAGTCAATGGTAACGAAATCACAATAATAAAGGTTAATACTAAATAAAGTTAGTGAAGTATAATTAGTGGTTAGTAATATGTACAAAAATAAACATTTGGGAATTATCTATCCATATGTCAAAAGACTTAAAATATGACGTATCAAGGGATAACTTATCATTGATGCAAAGTATTGAAGATGATTAATAATTATTTAAAAATAGATTTATAACAATGAAAGTTATACAACCTCAAGTCCCTCTATCAATAATTTGACAAATAGAAGATTATATCACTCAAATGATTATAAGTTTTTTTTTACTTTTTTATTATTATACAAGGTGGTAAGAAAACAAATAAATTGATACAATGTAAATGATATATGAATAGATAATAATGAACATAAACATAAAGTACTTGAAATAAAATGGACAATAAAATAAATTGTTAGCAAATAAATAGCAGAAAAATAAAGTGCAATAATATAAATATTAGAAGTTAGTGGTTAATGGAGTCACAATAAGTAAATGGATTAGAAAGTTAGTATACACATATATGGTTTCATATATGTATCAAATTACTCCAGTATGGTTGAAATAGAGGCAACCTATCAATGCCTTAAAGTATCACGAATGATCCATTGATCATTCATTAATAGGTTTGAAACATTGAAGGTTTTATCAATCCTAAATAATAATGATCATGATCTAATAGATTTCTTCAACCAAATATAATCATAATAATAGGTAAATGATAAACAAGAAATGACAATAATAATAAAGTATGATTGAAAATGATAAATGAAAGGGAATAAGAAAAAAAATACCAAAGAGAGTGTAAATAAAAAAAAACCCACTTGTCTCAAACTTGACTCAAATCCCTCTCAAAAAACAACCCATGAACAAACACTCATTTTCAACATAGAAACAAAACTAAA
This sequence comes from Lathyrus oleraceus, assembly GCF_024323335.1. Classification (NCBI taxonomy): domain Eukaryota; kingdom Viridiplantae; phylum Streptophyta; class Magnoliopsida; order Fabales; family Fabaceae; genus Lathyrus; species Lathyrus oleraceus. The sequence goes on from NC_066581.1 coordinate 102,835,873, forward strand.
AGGCTAATGAACTTGAGTTGCAATCATTACCAAGTTTGTGATAAAAACTAAGTTGTTGTGGTGTTTGGGTTTGAAAATGAAGCAAAAAGCTTGGAAGTGGGTGGCTATGATTATTGTGGTATGAAAATGGAAGAGAATGAAGTTGTGTGTTTATATGGTGGTGGTGAATGATTATGTGGATGAAGGTTACAAATTTGCTACCGATGTTGTTGTATGAAGATGGTGAATTTTTACATGGTGGTTAGATGGTTCAAAGAAGAAAAAAAGGATTGAGTGAGTTTGGATTTTAGGTTAAAAAGAGAGAGTTTGAATCTGATTTTGGCAGAGGTTTAATAGGTGCAAGCTTGAAAAAATAAGGAGGGATAATGCTCTATTTATAGAGGAAGCAAAAGGGTTGAAGTGTGTGAAAAGAGATTTAGTTTGTGTGAAAAAAAAGTTATTGTCGTTGTTCTACGCAGGGTAACCGGTTACACAGATTTGGGTAACCGGTTACACAAACTGAAAATGGTCTTGGAAGCCTGTGTAACACAGGTGTAACCAATTAACAAATTTGGGTAACCGGTTACACAAACTCAAATTTCCCATGGAATCCTGTTTAAAAGAGGGTGTAACCAACTACACGGATTTGGGTAACTGGTTACACAGACTCAAATTTGCCATACACACCTGCTTAAAAGAGGGTGTAACCCGTTACATAGATTTAGGTAACCCGTTACACAGACTCAAAAAATAGAATTTTTTCTATGTTATACATTTTTCTTTGAAGCTTTATCCAGAAAACCCCAATTTTTCCTTAGGCATAAACGTCATGCCTTAAGTCCGTGTAATATGAATGTTAATGCAAATATGGTGATGAAATGATGAATGCATGCATGTGCAATAGGCCCATGAAAATTGTATAAGAGGTAGGGCAAATTTAGGGTATGACAAGAAGGTATAGATTTATCTGAAACTTTTGCACAAGTTGCAAGTTTAGAGGTAAATAGACTTCTTTTCACTTATGGTATTGATCATTGAAGCTAGCGGAAATATACCCGAATGTATCGCACGCTCGAACATACAACAGAGTCGGCATCGAACTTTATTTATCCCCAAAGGGAAGGGAAAACATTGATAAAACCCGGGGGGAAGAGATATACTGGGTAAGGAAGTCGGTTATGCAAGGGGAAGGTATTAGCACCCCAAACATCCATGGTACTCCATGGGAACTGTTTTTATTTTTCTCGCTCGAATAGGTGTGATATCTAAATATTACTCGTAAAGGAATGGGGAAAGGAAAAGAAATAGATAGATTGCTCGGTGAGGATTGGGGACCTCATGCCTACGTATCCTCATAGTGCAATGAGGAATTCAGAGCTTCGTAGTTCAAGGAACTAGAGGCAGGAGGTGGAAAGGAATGTGATCAAAGTATGGTCTGAGCCAAAGGATAATGTTGTTTGAACTCCAAAAAGGGTGAAAAGATGAACCCAAGAGTAAGGTGGCTATTAACAATACGTGGACTAGCAGGCCGCCACTATAAGATAAAGCTCCGAAAAGACGAAGAAATAGGTGTTTGGGCACAGTCCCAAACATCTCTTGGTTCACAAGGTGACGCAAGAAGGAGTGCAAAGATATAGTCTATTTGCCTTAAAGAATATCATATGGAGTGAAAGAAGGTAGTATACGAGTGTATCATGGGCTGAACGGAATGAAGTGACCGAAGTCACAAAATAGGAGAAATTGGTAACAAGTGACTGAATAAGTATTGTTAGAAATCGAAAGGTGAAAGTGTATTGGAATCCATAAGAGAAATGAGGTTTCTACCATAGAGGGAAACAACGTTAACCGATACGTCGACTAGCAGGCTGCCACTATAGGGCTTTGGCTAAAAAAGGAAGGAATTAAGTATTTGGGGTTGTTTTCCCAAACAACTCTAGGTAGAAATGTGGACTACATTAGGTGTCCTAAAAGGGTGTATATGGAATTCCAAAGAAGGTGTATTTCGATGTCAAAGAGACATTATGTCACTGGGTGAACGATTTATGATCGAAGGTAGACAATGGATAGTGAAATATATGAATGATGCCCTGAGGCGAATGAGGAATATTTAGAAGTATGCTCGCCAAGGATTCGCATCCTCGTGCCTACGTATTCTCATTGTGTAATGAGAAAGTCAGAGCAATCGTAGTTCGGAACTACGAGAATAGAGAGAGACAGAGAGAGAGAGAGAAAGAGAGAGAGAGATGTTTGTCTAAGCAACAGGGACTCACAAGATAAACACTAAGGAAGGATTGCAGTACTGGAGTGCAAGGAGTTGTGTGTCACTTGCTGGGGAATCGACAATTCGAGATCAAATCAGGATAGTAGCTTGGATCCAAGAGAAGGATAAACTCTTTATCAAGGAGCAAAGTACGCATTTACCAATACGTGGACTAGTAGGCCACCACTATAAGGTAAATCCAAAAACAAAGACTGAATTAAGTGTTTGGGGTTATTTGCCCAAACAACTCTCGATTGAAGAGATGGACTGTCATCAGGACATCCTAAAAGGATAGACAAGGAGTCCAAGGAGAAATAGGATTGATCTCAACAAGATGGTATTGATTGAGTGAATGGAGAATTATTGATTGGATAAATGAGGTAGACTGATAAATAAGATAGCTCGCGAAGAAATTGAGTTCTCCTGCCTACGTACCCTTATAGTGCAATAAGGAAATCAGAGCTTTCATAGTTCAGCCCACTAGGGCTGAAAACAAGATGATGGAGGCAAAAGAAACGAATGATTCAGATGAAGGATGGATGATAAATAAGGTAGCTCGCGAAGAATCTGAATTCTCCTGCCTACGTATCCTTATAGTGCAATAAGGAAATCAGAGCTTTCGTAGTTCAGCCCACTAGGGCTGAAAAGAAATTGATTGGAGGCAAGAAGAAATGGATGATTGAAATTGAATTAATTAGAATGGAATGGAGAGTGAAGTGATAAGAGACTTGACAGTCGATTGATAGGAATCACACTAAAATCTATGAATAAGGGTGAACACTTTGAAGATTTGGGGCATACGCCTCATACGCAAAGTCGCTCTAGACAAGGATAGGAGAGACTCCCTCTCATCATTCCTCATAACTTAAAGCTCAAAGCGCATGATACTTCTCTTAACTGACAAGTTATTGGTGAAGAACCTTTGTTGTTGATCCATGTGTTGATGTTGAACTTGTATGAAGAAGACTTGGTAGTTTAATCGATTCGTATTATACTAAAGTCTATGAATAAGGGCGAACGCTTTGAATATTTGGGACATACGCCCCATACGCAAAGTCGCTCTAGACAAGGATAAGAGAGACTCCATCTCATCATTCCTTATTACTTAAGGCTCATTTCGTACAATTTGAATCGTATTTACAAGTGTTGACCTTTGATTTATCTTGTATAATCTGCTGCTTGATGTGAATGAGGATGCCTTAATTGAAGATCTTAAGTTGAGGCCTTGAGCTCCACAGCTTGGAAGAAAAGTCTTATTAAGTGACCAAGGGTCTTTTGGTCACTCAATTTAGACTGTGGGATTATATAAGTTCAAAGGATTTAATCAATCCAAATTACTTTTGATTAATTTTTAATCGTGGGTTTTGTTTTTATTTTTAGGGAACTATGTTTGGATCTAATCACAGTTAGTAATTGTTAGAAACTACCCTAAGGGATCATGCATTAGGATTGATTAAAATTCTAAGTTAGAAGTCCTAAGGGAGCATGTGCAGATTCTAACACAAAAATACCAAAAATAAGCCCATGAGGGCAAAATGGTCATTTATCAACTATGTCAAATTTTATTCATGGCCTAAAGTTGATTAAATCCTAAGATGAATCTTAACCTAATATTAAAATGGTGTAATTCTCAATTTAAACAAAAGATAAATCATTTCTAATTAGAACCTAAAACCTAATTAAATTTCTATTAAAAGTCCTATTTAACTCTAATGAAAACTCTAAAGCTCTGAATTAATCCTAAATGAGATTCTAAAAAACTAGATTAATCCTAAATTTCAATTAACCTATGTAACCTAATATTATTCTAATTAATCAAGTTGCAAAAAAATCAATTAAGAAACATAAAGAAAACAAGTAAAATTAATATGGGGGTGCATGGCTAAATGGAGGTTGAAAAAGGAATTCAGGTTGTTGGGTTGTTATTTCAGCCCATGGAGTTTTTGTCAGCCAACAAACTCCAAACAAGGGGTGTGCGTGTATTAAAATTGGAAATGGGACTCTGAGCCCAAAACACATCAATGTTCATTCCAGATAGGGGGTGAGTTCCAGATTCGTAGGGTGAATCAGTAAGAGGGTCAATGGGCCTGAGGAAGCCCAGTTCACTTCCTTTGTAAACAAAAGAGGGGGTGTATTATAAAAAAGGTGGTGTAAAACGTGAATCTCCATGGGCCTCCACAATCTGAGCCCACCACACCTCCTTGTTGACTTGTACAAGTCAACAGGTTTGAATGAAAACCTACGCGCTCATCTCTCCCTCAATCTCACCGTTCACTCACTGTGACTCACCGCGTCGGCGTGTTGGCTTACAGACTAACTACCACCCTCAATAAAAGCACAACGACACGCTAAGCACGGATATGAGGATGAAATCGTGAAACTGTCTCTGTATTGGTCGAATCGAACAACTAAACGGAAGAACCCTAACGATCTACAAGTTAAATTAAAGTGTGCTTGAGGCAAATCAATCCCTAATACAATGGGGATTTAATTTCCTACCTCGGATACTACATCTTGGTGTTCTCAAAGCAAGAAAATGTCACTGAATAAAAAATGACATACCGGAGAAGATGATCGTAAAATCCACCGGTAAGTTTCCTGAACTTGATTCTTTCTTCTTCTTCTTCTTTCGCCTTCTTCTTCTTCTTCTTCTTCTTCTGAAGTAGAACAGTTAAAGGAGAATGTAGTGGCTTAGCTCAAGCGAAATTGAAGCTTCGATGTGAAGCTTCAATGGCTTCTTTGAGAGAGAAATAGAGCTCTGGTGAGGATGAGGGAAGAGATTACAGAGAGTGATTGCACTGAATTACACAAGGTTTTTCCAAACTTCCAAAATTGTGAATGATGAATCTCTTAAATAGAGCTTAGGTTTGTAAAGTGTTAGCTTTGGAATGAGGTTAGGAATTAGTTGAGGATGGCTTGGAGTTAGTTAGGGATGACTCATTGAGTTGGCATCAAACTCAGTTAGTTAAGTTTGTTAATGTTGGTGGATGAATGGATGAAGAAGCATTTTTGACTGGCTGTTATAGGTGGCTTTTAAGTGGAGTAGGTTTGTGGGTTTAAGTGGTGACCTGTTGAACAGGTTTTCTTCTTAATACCAACATGGCCAATGGATCGAATTTTGTGAATGAGTTTGGTGAAGTGCTATGTGTGGGTTAGTGTTGTTATGCCTTGCTGTAAGCAGTGACCCCATGCTTTGCCATTTCATCCTTTTCATGCTTTAGCTTAGATATGCCTTGGCCTGGTTATGTTGGTTAGCTGGTTTGCTATGATGTACTCTACTGCAAGCTTAGTAAAGTTCACTTGGATGCAATGTTCTTGTGGTGTGCAGAGTGAGTTACATTGTGCAATTGGGTTAGCCCTTGGCATGCTGCAGCAAGGATGGATAAGGATGGTGCAAGCTATCAATGATGCTTGACAATCGGATTTTGCAGGTTGGCTGGATGCTGCACCTAAGGTACACTTGTTTCAGAGTTACAAGGCATTGTTGGGGTTTGCATTTCATGGTTTATCAGTCTGGCTAGTGCAACAAGTGAATTAATGGCTTAGCACATGGTCTTGACTGTTTTGGTTAATGCATCAACTCAGGTTATGTTATGTTGTGGGTTAATGACAGGGTTTGGTGTTTTGAATTGATGCATGTCAAGAAAGGCCAATGTAGTAGAATGTTTTTTGCTTTGGTCCAAGTACATCTGCAAATCACTTCCAGCCTCCTACTTCATGGTCTTGCAAACCGGTTATGGTTTTGGATGGATTGCCTGCAAGCCTAAGGCCAATGCTTTTGGTTGATTTCATGACTTGGCATTCTATGTGTGGCATGAGCTGTTTTGACGCCTTACTAGATATGTATCCTGCAGGTTTGTTCATGGTTCCATGGTGATTTCAGGCAATGCAAAGTGTTGTTGCTCTCATGAGGGACCTGCTACTAAACTGAAATACAAGGTCGTGTTCTATTACTTCCTGTTGTAAATTATGGCTTGAGTTTGGTTCAAATACATGGCCTTGGTTGCATTGCTTACTGCAGTTTGTTGTTTGATGGCAGGTTTGAGGCTTTGGCCAGGTGATGTGGTGTACTGTGAGCAAGGAACTTGGTTGTAGTTTCCATGAGCACATTCCTGTGGTCTGCTACAACTTATTGTTTGGTGGCAATATGGAGTAGCAGCTGGTGTTAGGCTCATGTGGTAATGTTGGTTTGTTGTTGCAGGATCCAAGATGCAACCTTCATTCACTAGTCCCCAACAAGTGTTTCCATGGTTTTGTGTAGTACATGGTGTTGGATTGATGGTGTTGGTAACAGGTCACAGCTTGCCTCATGGTGTAACCAGATTGATGTACCTTGCACTCTATATTGCTCAATTTTGCAGCACGCCTTGTTCATGTATTCAACCTTGGTCTGGTTTTTCATTGTATCTTGGTCCTAAGCCTTATTTAATGTTGGATTAACCATGCTTTTGGCCTAATGCAGGTTTGATCTTGCTAGCAGGCCCATATGGAGTGCTTGTAGTCTGCAATAATCAATAGTTTGGTTTGGAAATGTGCAAGACTGCTTACACAATATTCTTGTGACTTAGCTCAATACACTCATGTGCTGCTTATTACAGGATTCCTTGTGGTTTGGCTTGGACAGGTGCAGGACTTTCAGCAGGACCAACTTGCTTATCCTTTTGGCTTGGTGCAGCAAGGCCTTAATACAAGACAAATAGGGATGTGTTTCTTGTTGTAGTGGAAAGGGTTGAGTGTGCTTGCAGGCTGGCTATTGCAACCCTGTTGTGCAGGTTGATGCAAGTCACTACAAAGTGCTTGCAAGATAATATTGATTGGTCCTCTTGCAGGACTGTTGGTTGCACTGGTTTTGTTCTGCCTCGTATGCAGCTAATCCAACCCATGGCTCGACATGTTTCAGGGAGGAAGAAGGTTGTACCTTTGTATAAGTCCTGTTGGCTCATGCTCACAACAGGTTTCAAGGCATGTTAGAAACATTTCAAGGCTTGATTCTTATGTTGGTCATGACTTGGTTTGTGCAAGTTGGGTATTGCAGCAGTTGGTGCAGCAAGGCAAATGCAGTAGAATGGAAGTGGATTGACAAGGCAAGAAACTCCAAAGTTCAAGGCATGACCAAGTTGGCATTAAAGTGAAGAAACCAAATCCATATGGTAAAATCAAGGTCAACATGGACATGGAGCATGGAATGAGGATTAGGGTCAGTCATTTGGTGATTAGGGATGACCAAGGACCTTGGGTTGACTTTGGTCAAGGTTGACCAAAAAGTCAACTGTTGACCAAAGTCAACAATTTGCAAAAAATCATTTTTTTGTGGTTTTCTTGTAAATGGACAATGGATTGATGATTAGGGTGAAAATTTAGGGTGTTTGGATTTGGGGTTGAATTTGGTCAAAGTTGACCAAAAAGTCAATTGTTGACCAAAGTCAACAATTGGTCAAAATGTCAAACTTTGTATTTTCTTGTGTAGAATCATATATAATGGTTTAAATTGACATGGAATGGATTGAAATGGTTTGAAAAGTGATTGAAATTGGTTTTACAATTGGTTTATTTATGACTTGGATGTTTGGCTTTTGAAAAGAAAATAACTTGACTGATAATGTTTATGAACAAAGCCATGAAATGAGACCATAAGGTTAGGGTTTTGATATAGTATCCATGAACCAATGTCATGACCAACAAGTGGCTTGAAATACAAGAAGTTTGGTTGTTCAGATGACCAGGACCAAAGATATATCCACAACCATATGAATAGAACCATTGACTTTGGACCAAGACCAATGCTCCGAGAAAGGTTAGGCCAAGCAAATTGACAAAGGGTAAAGATTGAGGGGTCATGAATGCACATTGAAGCCACCAAGTTCATCTGATTCACCATCTTCTGATTAGGGCTCTAGAGACCAAGATAAGGCCTGGGGAAGCTCCATGAAGTCATACCTTGAGGAATTAGGGCTTTGAAGGCCCTAGATTGTCTGGTCACACCTTTGTTGAAATCAAACCTTCACCACCATAATTAGGGTTTCACATCCCCCATGTTGATGATATGGTTAGACCATGCCTTTGGGCTTTGATATCCACACAAACCCTAGCTTTACAAACCCAAGTTTCTTCTAAATCCATAAGGAATGATGCATGTGGATGAATTATGAATGTATGCAAGTGATCTCTGGTTATATGTTTGGATGGAAGGCTAGGAAAAAGGGAGGGAAAATTTAGGGGTACAACAACTGCCCCTATTTAATCTTCTTGAACCTGAATAGAAGAATTGCGGAAGCTTTTTAGGTATTCAAGGTGTAAGAGGATTAAATACTAACGTATCCAAAAATTTGCCCGACGAGGATAGATATAATGTGATGAGAGTGTTGTGGTTTGCCAAGCAAGGGTTGGGCCTTGGGTTTGTCAATAAAAATTGGATTTTTGGATTTTCTTGTTTGCATGGTTTCATGTTATGCTTTGTGAATGATATGCATGAGTGAAGCGACGTGATTTATGCATGATAATGATTTATGCACTGGTTAAGCCAGATGCTTATATAGAGGGTGGTGGGAATTTTAGGATAGGATAATGGGATCATCCCGACATGATTCTCCGATACCCGCTTCAAGCTCCAAAGTTATTGTAACACTTCTAGATTATGTCTGAAACATGGAGAGAGTTCGTATCTGCATGGTCTACCTCTGCCCCAGTATACTGGATATATGCATAAACTGCCCTAGTTACAAATTATGGAGTAGCCTCATCGTCTGAGTATCCCAACTGGCTTGTCCCCGCATCTTGAAATTGTATTCCCTCGATCAACCATCTTGAGAAGGATTGACTTCTCGTGATCTTGGGGTAGCTTGCCTCAATATGAGCCTCAAAGTAACTTTCTCCCCTATCCGGCGGATTCAGAGAGATTTGTAGAATCTCGACATGGTTGCCCTAGATTGTCTGACTCTTGAAGAGATCTGAGCTATGTGATATCAGGAATTTGATCAACTTTCCCATTGTAAGCTTCCTTGATGTCAAATGACTGTTCATATGTAAACATGCTCATTTTGACAGTGATAATTGTAATGTCCTGCTCATGCAAGTTTTGAAAACTCAAGTGTGTTCACTAAGATTATGATATCTAGTGAACGAATCACTGTTAGAGTGTCATATCAGTATCAATACAGATGACAAGCAAATCTTTAGGAGTCATCTTAACGCGATCTTACCATAGTATGCTTTCAGAACAGACCATGCTTCAATTAGGTCTTTTGAGGGTTGTAACGTGGTCTGATTCACGGTTTTAGAAAGAAAGGATATAAGGCTCAAGACCTAATCTAACCCGCCCATTCTTCACGATGTTCTCCATTCCTACATTCAGTTAGCTTAGAACAAGCATCCATCTTTCAGAAAAGGGTTTTGAATATCAGCGATGATGGTTAAGGAACCCTACGAGAGTTTGGAGCGATAGTCACTCACCTTCTGTTTTTTGTTCGTAGTCATAGAGGTTTTCTCTTTTGTTAAGGATTTTGATGTTGATCCTCTGATTCTTTTGCTTTGTTTACCCTGATTTTGCCTAGGCTGATCCTCTGGGTCTGCAGCCCACCGGGATACCCTAATTTTTGCCTAAGTCAATCTTGTTTTCAAGTTCTAGACTCAGCGGGCTTTTCATCTGCTTTTGGTTTTTTCATTTTCTTTTTGTACTAGAGAAAATTCTGTGATACTCTGGTTGTTTGATTTGTTGCACAGGTTCGTGACTATCTCACTCCTTTTTGTTGGTAAGGGATAACCATCTGAATTTGTGATTCCATCCTCTTGTGAGGGATATGATGTGATTGATCACTTAATGGGATATTCTTCTTCTGAAATTTGAATGCAAGTCTAAACTAACTGAAGACTACCCTGCCCCTGGTTAAACATGAGAGTTGTATGTGTTAAAGAAAGAAACTCCTACTACAAGGCCCAAAGGGGTTGACTAGGGATTAACTTCCTTATATCTCCAATGTTTAGGGATTGAACAATGCCTTACATTATCAGCATGGTCTTATTCAAAAGCATACAGGCAACGATCTTTTGCATTTTCATTTGCATCATTCTCTTTTGATTTTATTTGACAACTAGTATGATACTGATAAAATAAAGTATGAGTGAACACGAATGGATTTAAGCAAAACATGCACGTTTATTTCATTATGATCATTATTCAAAATAAACAAGTTCACAATTGAACGATGCATTGACATACAAGAAAATGTTACAAATGAGACATGATTGAGTCAATATGATATCTATAGCTTTGATATTCCTCTAAAGAAGCCACTGAATCTGAGCAAACTTCAGCACTAACCGCATTTACAATTTGTCCACAGTGGTCTGGCAATGGGTTGGTTGTGACATTGAGTCCTGCCTTAGAGAATGACAAGACCTTCTGAGAAATTAACTTTTGCATTCTGGTCTTGAACAACCCACAATCTTCGGTTGAATGTCCTATATATCCGGCGTGAAACGCACAAGAAGCATTAAGATTTTACTTTGGTCCATAAGGATAAACAGCTGATGGTATTTATTTTGGCATGATTACCCCTTGCTGGACAAGATAAGGTAGCAACTGAGCATATGTCATAGGGATCTGGTCGTGTTGAGGGCACTTCTTGTTGCGACGTTTGATTTGTCTCTGCTTTTGATGGTTACACGACATAATTGGTTGGCTTTTCAGAACTTGAGCCTGAGGAGGCTGCTGATACTGGGACGTGACACCGCATGGATATGGGTAGCATGGCATAGGCATCCCAGGTACGTGCAACGGAGGCTGCATCGGAGGAATAACTATTGGTTGGAACATTTGAGCAGAGTGCCCCAAGCTAGGATTAACTGTTTGATAAGAAGTTTGACCATGATGTACCCCAAATGGGACATAGGGTGTCCCAACATAGGCATACTGAGGTGCAACAGTAGTAGAACATGATGCCCCAGGATAGGCCAACGGCATTCCAAGGTGGTATCCTTAATTCGGATACTGCATAGCAGGTTGAACCGCGGGTGGAGGAACTTGCACATGAATCGGAGGACCTTTGTATTCGAACTCCTTCTCAATAAGTACCTTAGCAGTCACAGGTGTAAAGCACAAAAAATTTCGATTGATGAGTTCTTGAACTTTGGTCTTGATAGCATGAAAAATTTCTGTAGAGTGCCCCACGTATCCAGCATGGTATCCACACGTGGCATGAGGGTCATGCTGACGGAGGTAAGGAAACTTAGCAGGCATGGTTTGTTTAGGAACAATTGCCCCAGCCTTAACCAGTATAGGTAGCAGATGTGTGTAACTCACAGGAATTGGATCATAGCGAGGATGTCTCCTTTATCGATCGTTGTTTCCTTTGCTGATTTGTTTCTACTTTGATTTCTGGTTACTTTGAGTGGGCCTCTGGTGTGGTAGCAAACACTATTCTTGAGGAGGAAGTGGCATAATACCTACAGTCATCTTCAACTTGCTCATCAATCAAAACCCGATTTAGGAAGTTTGTTGTCATGCTATCCAAGAATAGCCCCAAAACCATGTCATCTATGTCAATGCTCTTAGTCTCTTCCATGATCCTCGGATGACTGTGTCGGTGAATCGTTATCTTTCTAACGGAGGAATGGATAGGGTGAGTTTTCTGGTTAACATGCATGAAATGCAAATGAATGAATGCATATGTTAGGGATGAAATACAAATAATTATGCAACACCCATATATTCAAGGCATTGGTGGTATAGAAACCCAAGTTCCAAGCTCCAGCGTACGTACAACAATGCAATACCATATGTTAACAACACCAATAATCTGGATAATCTGTGTATACTGTCTGATGCAGGATCAAAGGTTCAACTTCCATGAGAATAAGGGTATCTAGAGGCCATGTTTTCCTGCATAAAGATCCCATATCCCCCTCACAGGTGTGTACTATCCTCAAAGGGTGGTCCTAAAAGGTCCCTAGAGTAAACGACCCAATTTGAGATACCATTATCTTGGACGAATGACTCGTAGAACAATGATGCTCTCAAAAGGATCTACTCTAGGTGTGACGTCTCGTGTCAACCATAATCGCGAAATAACTCCGTGAATGTCAAACACGGCTCTAGTCACGTTAATATCTTGTGTGCGTACTCAAGCCCGGGTATAGAGCTTCTCTCTCATGTATCACCAACCCAACCCAAACAACATCAAATACATATATCCAGGATGCAAGAATGCAATAATAAAGTAAATAGCAAATAATGTAGAGCGAGTAAGGCATAAAGATAAACACCTAGAAACTAGCGAGAAAACAACCTAAACTAGGCTCGACTCCTTTTAGCGACTAGGAAGTACTCCAAGTAGTGAATCCTCCCCAGTAGAGTCGCCAGCTGAAGCTAGCGGAAATATACCCGAACGTATCGCACGCTCGAACATACAACAGAGTCGCCATTGAACTTTATTTATCCCCAAAGGGAAGGGAAAACATTGATAAAACCCGGGGGGAAGAGATATAATGGGTAAGGAAGTCGGTTATGCAAGGGGAAGGTATAGGCACCCCAAACATGTACTCCATGGGAACCATTTTGATTTTTCTCGCTCGAATAGGTGTGATATCTAAAGATTACTCGCAAAGGAATGGGGAAAGAAAAAGAAATAGATAGAGTGCTCGGTGAGAACTGGGGCTCTCATGCCTACGTATCCTCATAGTGCAATGAGGAATTCAGAGCTTCGTACTTCAAGGAACTAAAGGTAGGAGGTGGAAAGGAATGTGATCAAAGTACGGTCTGAGCCAAAGGATAATGTTGTTTGAACTCCAAAAAGGGTGAAAAGATGAACCCAAGAGTAAGGTGGCTATTACCAATACGTGGACTAGCAGGCCGTCACTATAAGATAAAGCCGAAAAGACGAAGAAATAGGTGTTTGGGCACAGTCCCAAACATCTCTTGGTTCACAAGGTGACGCAAGAAGGAGTGCAAAGATATAGTGTATTTGGCTCAAAGTATATCACATGGAGTGAAAGAAGGTAGTATACGAGTGTATCATGGGTTGAACGGAATGAAGTGATCGAAGTCACAGAATAGGAGAAATTGGTAATAAGTGACTGAATAAGTATTGTTTCAAATCGAAAGGTGAAAGTATATTGGAATCCATAAGAGAAATGAGGTTTCTATCATATAGGGAAACAACGTTAACCGATACGTGGACTAGCAGGCTGCCACTATAGGCTTTTGGCTAAAAAAGGAAGGAATTAAGTGTTTGGGGTTGTTTGCCCAAAAAACTCTTTGTAGAAATGCGGACTACATTAGGTGTCCTAAAAGGGTGTATATGGAATTCCAAAGAAGGTGTATTTCGATGTCAAAGAGACATTATGTCACTGGGTGAACGATTTATGATCGAAGATAGATAATGGATAGTGAAAGATATGAATGATTCCCTAAGGCGAAGGAGGAATAATTAGAAGTATGCTCTCCAAGGATTCGCATCGTCGTGCCTACGTATTCTCATTGTGTAATGAGAAAGTCAGAGTAATCGTAGTTCGAAACTACGAGAATAGAGAGAGATATGTTTGTCTAACCAACAGGGACTCACAAGACAAACACTAAGGAAGGATTGCAGTACTAGAGTGCAAGGAGTTGTGTGTCACTTGCTGGGGAATCAACAATTCAAGATCAAATCAGGATAGTAGCTTGGATCCAAGAGAAGGATAGACTCTTAATCAAGGAGCAAAGTAGGCATTTACCAGTACGTGGACTAGCAGGCCGCCACTATAAGGTAAAGCCAAAAAGAAAGACTGAATTAAGTGTTTGGGGTTAGTAGCCCAAACAACTCTCGATTGAAGAGATGGACTGTCACCATGACGTCCTAAAAGGATAGACAAGGAGTCCAAGGAGAAATATGATTGATCTCAACAAGGTGGTATTGATTGAGTGAATCGAGAATGATTGATTGGATAGATGAGGTAGACTGATAAATAAGATAGCTCAGAAAGAAACTGGGTTCTCCTGCCTACATACCCTTATAGTGCAATAAGGAAATCAGAGCTTTCGTAGTTCAGCCCACTAGGGCTGAAAACAAGATGATGGAGGCAAAAGAAATGAATGATTGAGATGAAGGATGAATGATAAATAAGGTAGCTTGCGAAGAATTTGAATTCTCCTGCCTACATATCCTTATAGTGCAATAAGGAAATTAGAGCTTTCGTAGTTCAGCCCACTAGGGCTGAAAAGAAATTGATTGGAGGCAAGAAGAAATGGATGATTGAAATTGAATTGATTAGAATGGAATGGAGAGTGAAGTGATAAGAGATTTGACAGTCGATTGATAGGAATCACACTAAAGTCTATGAATAAGGGCGAACACTTTGAATATTTAGGGCATACACCCCATACGCAAAGTCGCTCTAGACAAGGATAGGAGAGAATCCCTCTCATCATTCCTCATTACTTTAGGCTCGAAGCGCATGATACTTCTCTTGACTGACAAGTTGTTGGTGAAGAACCTTTGTTATTGATCCTTGTGTTGATGTTGAACTTGTATGAAGAAGACTTGGTAGTTTAATCAATTCGTATTGTACTAAAGTCTATGAATAAGGGCGAACACTTTGAATATTTAGGGCATACACCCCATACGCAAAGTCGCTCTAGACAAGGATATGAGAGTCTCCATCTAATCATTCCTTATTACTTAAGGCTCATTTCGTACAATTTGAATTGTATTTACCAAGTGTTGACCTTTGATTTATCTTGTATAATCCGCTGCTTGGTGTGACTAAGGATGCCTTGATTGAAGAGCTTGAGTTAAGGCCTTGAGCTCCATAGCTTGGAAGAAAATTCTTATTAAGTGACCAAGGGTCTTTTGGTCACTCAATTTAGACTGTGGGATTATACAAGTTCAAAGGATTTAATCAATCAAAATTGCTTTTGATCAATTTAATCGTGGGTTTTGTTTTCTTTTTTAGGGAACTATGTTTGAATCTAATCACAGTTAGTAATTATTAGAAACTACCCTAAGGGGTCATTCATTAAGATTGATTAAAATTCTAAGTTAGAAGTCCTAAGGGAGCATGTGCAGATTCTAACACAAAAATACCAAAAATAAGCCCATGAGGGAAAAATGGTCATTTATCAACTATGTCAAATTTTATTCATGGCCTAAAGTTGATTAAATCCTAAGATGAATCTTAACTAATATTAAAACGGTGTAATTCTCAATTTAAACAAAAGCTAAATCATTTCTAATTAGAATCTAAAACTTAATTAAATTTCTATTAAAAGTCCTACTTAATTCTAATGAAACCCCTAAAGCTATGAATTAATCCTGAATGAGATTCTAAAAAACTAGATTAATCCTAAATATCAATTAACCTATGTAATCTAATATTATTCTAATTAATCAAGTTGCAAAAAAAAACAATTAAGAAACATAAAGAAAACAAGTAAAATTAATATGGGGGTGCATGACTAAATGGAGGTTGAAAAAGGAATTCAGGTTGTTGGGATGTTATTTGAGCCCATGGAGTTTTTTGTCAGCCAACAAACTCCAAACAAGAGGTGTGCGTGTAGTAAAACTGGAAATGGGCCTCTGAGCCCAAAACACATCAATGTTCATTCTAGATAAGGGGTGAGTTCCAAATTCGTAAGGTGAATCAGTAAGAGGGTCAATGGGCCTGAGGAAGCCCAGTTCACTTCCTTTTAAACAAAAGAGGGGTGTATTAGAAAAAAGGTGGTATGAAACGTGAATCTCCATGGGCCTCTACAATCTGAGCCCACCATAGCTCCTTGTTGACTTGTACAAGTCAACACGTTTGAATGAAAACATGCGCGCTCATCTCTCCCTCTATCTCACCGTTCACTCTCCGTGACTCACCGCACCTGCGACCGTCGTCGGTGCCGGTGTTGGCTTAAAGACTAACTAACACCCTCAATAGAAGCACAACGACACGCTAAGCACGGATATGGGGATGAAATCGTGAAACCGTCTCTGTATTGGTCGAATCGAACAACTAAACGGAAGAACCCGAACGATCTACAAGTTAAATTAAATTGTGCTTGGTGCAAATCAATCCCTAATACCATGAGGCTTAAATTTCCTATCTCAGATACTACAGCTTGGTGTTGTCAAAGCAAGAAAATGTCACTGAATAAGAAATCACATACCGGAGAAGATGATCGGAAAATCCACCAGTAAGTTTCCTGAACTTGATTCTTTCTTCTTCTTCTTCTTCTTTCACCTTCTTCTTCTTCTTCTTCTTCATAACTAGAACAGTGAAAGGAGAATGTAATGGATTACCTCAAGCGAAATTGAAGCTTCAATGTGAAGCTTCAATAGCTTCTTTGAGAGAGAAATAGAGCTCTGGTGATGGTGAGAGAAGAGATTACAGAGAGTGGTTGCACTGAATTACACAGGGTTTTTCCAAACTTCTGAAATTGTGAATGATGAATCTCTTAAATAGAGCTTAGGTTTGGAAAGTGTTAGCTTTGGAATGAGGTTAGGAATTAGTTGAGGGTGGCTTGGAGTAAGTTAGGGATGACTCATTGAGTTGGCATCAAACTCTGTTAGTTAACTCAGTTAGTTAAGTTTGTTAATGTTGGTTGATGAATGGATGAAGAAGCATTTTTGATCGGCTGTTATAGGTGGCTTTTAAGTGGAGTAGGTTTGTTGGTTTAAATGGTAACCTGTTGAACAAGTTTTCTTCTTAATACCAACATGGCCAATGGATCGAATTGTGGGAATGAGTTTGGTGAAGTGCTATGTGTGGGTTAGTGTTGTTATGCCTTGCTGTAAGCAGTGACACCATGCTTTGCCATTTCATCCTTTTCATGCTTTAGCTTAGATATGCCTTGGCCTGGTTTTGTTGGTTAACTGGTTTGCTGTGATGTACTCTACTGCAGGCTTAGCAAAGTTCACTTGGATGCAATGTTCCTGTGGAGTGCAGAGTGAGTTACATTGTACAATTGGGTTAGCCCTTGGCATGCTGCAGCAAGGATGGATAAGGATGGTGCAAGCTATCAATGATGCTTGACAATTGGATTCGGCAGGTTAGCTGGATGCTGCACCTGAGGTACACTTGTTTCAGAGTTATAAGGCATTGTTGTGGTTTGCATTTCATGGTTTATCAGTCCGGCTAGTGCAGCAAGTGAATTAGTGGCTTAACACATGGTCTTGATTGTTTTGGTTAATGCATTAACTCAGGTTATGTTATATTGTGGGTTAATGATAGGTTTTGGTGTTTTGAATTGATGCAGGTCAAGAAGGGCCAATGTAGTAGACTGGTTTTTGCTTTGGTCCAAGTACATCTGCAAATCACTTCCATCCTCCTACTTCATGGCCTTGCAAACTGGTTATGGTTTTGGCTGGATTACCTACAAGCCTAAGGCCAATGCTTTTGGTTGATTTCATGAGTTGGCATTTTATGTGTGGCATGAGCTGTTTTGATGCCTTACTAGTTATGTATCCTGCAGGTTTGTTCATGGTTCCATGGTGAGTTCAGGCAATGCAAAGTGTCACTGCTCTCATGAGGGACCTGCTACTAAACTGAAATACAAGGTCATGTTCTATTACTTCCTGTTGTAAATTATGGCTTGAGTTTGGTTCAAATACATGGCCTTGGTTGCATTGCTTGCTGCAGTTTGTTGTTTGATGGCATGTTAGTGGCTTTCGCCAGGTGATGTGGTGTACTGTGAGCAAGGAACTTGGTTGCAGTTTCCATGAGCACATTCCTGTGGTGCTGCTACAGCTTATTGTTTGGTGGCAATGTGAAGTAGCAGCTGGTGTTAGGCTCATGTGGTAATGTTGGTTCGTTGCTGCAGGATCCAAGCTGGCTGTTGCAACCCTACTGTACAGGCTGATGCAAGTCACTGCAGAGTGCCTGCAAGGTGTAAGACCCCAATTTTGACCCTAAGATCCCTCATGCATTTCCCTCATAAGCATCAGCATTGGGATCATACCTTGCCATCCTTCTTACCCCTCTTTCATTGGGTTTGTTTTGGGAGATATCACCAAGCACTTTGTGATTATATCATACTTGTATATTATCATTTTACTAACTAAAATACCAAAAATATGTCTTTGTATCTATCTAACTCTTTTGTAGGTAGGGCATGATCCCATTGATTCATTGATCACATCTATGGTTTAAGACCCTCATGCACAAAGAGCACAACCAAGAGGGCGACGTAGTTCCCCTTAACAGGGAAAAAACTGTCCTAACCAGAGACTAGGGAGATAACAACTAAAAGGGAGACTACGACTCGAGCCTAGAAGTTGTCATGCAAACGATCCCTAAGTTGAGGTCTCTAATCAGCACCTAACTCGCACAGGAAGCAAGCTAGCCTAAACAGCAAGTAAACATACATCAAGCACAGGTATCACACACTATATGCAAACAAATGGCTCATGCAAGGTTGGGCTTTAGTCAAGGGGTCATATCAACCTCAACAAACAAGCCAACTGTAAGGGATATCTGAGGGCTCTTAACCACTGACATTGACCATCAGGGTGAGTAGATGAAAAGGTAATGAGGGTAAGACCCCATAGCTCTTAACCCGAGCCTGGGTGAGCTTCAATCAATGAAAACGTGGGAGTCCAAAATGGGGAACTCTACTCCACTTGACCGACTCTATATACAAGGATCTTGGGTTAGGTTCAAGAGCGTCAGCACGTAGTGCGAGCTTAATGAACGACTCAAACGATTAGCAGGGGACTGACTGCTAGTCCCTTCTATCTGCCAATTGCCTCTTCACTTAGGAGGACTTGAAGTACATGGCACAAAATTAAACAAACACAGTCATTGCCTCTTAAGGAGGACTTCAGCCAAACGCTTGCCAAAAGAAACGACAGGGCTTCCAGACTACATGGAGTACAAGAATGTTTACCTAGGTGGTATGCCAACCACAAGCAAAGCAAAGCAAGCTAAAAGCGGCTAAGGTACCTGTAAGAAAGTCAAACAAGTCAATATTCACATTCAAACAAACCAAACAGACAGTCAACAGTGTTACAACCAATATGTACAATGCAAGTCCACAACTCAAGTGAGTTCAACACCAAATAGGCTTCTTTTGGACATGAATGAAGTGTCTCAAACCATTTCTCCACCTCCTAGCCCTCAGCTGACTTGCATGGGCCCCAGATGACCTGAAACCACACTGTGGACTTTGAGCCTCTAGCACTTGGTCAAGTTGCTTCAAAATGAACCTTGGTTCATATAAGCTCTCTAGAATACTCATGTGGCCCCCATCTCAAGGAAATGCTTGGTCTCTTGCACTGGTGAATCCTCTTGATACCAGTTCTTGTTGATATGATGCAATGCACTATGTAATGTTAATGACCTAAAAAATGAAAATGTATGCATGAATGGGGGGTGCAAATTTGAGGTGCTACAGCTGCCCCTATTCAATCAACTGAGAACCTGAATGGATGAGAGCAACGGCTGTCAGACCTTCAAGGTAAACAGGGATTGAATACCAAAAGAACCGTAGAATTTGCACTCTGCGGGGGATAACCAAAGAAACAGTCGACTTGATATAAACTGATATCAAGGAAAGTGGGGCCATTTACCGATGGCGGCTTCGACTGGGGAGGAAAAAGGTATTTTACAACTGGAACCAAATAAGACGTTTACTGACGACTCTACTGGGGATTTGATATTTATCGGAGAAAGGAACCATGACCAGACATCCACTGATGAATGGGAAGAAAGAAGCCACAACCAGACATCAACAGATGAATGGGAATAAAGAAACCACGACCAAACATCAATAGATGAATGGGAAAGAGAAACCACGACCAGACATCAATAGATGAATGGGAAGAGAAACCACGACCAGACATCGACAGATGAATGGGAAAAGAGAAACCATGACCGGACATCAACAGATGAATGGAAAAAGAGAAACCACGACCAGACATCAACAGATGAAGGGGAAGAGAAACCACGACCAGACATCAACGGATGAATGGGAAGAGAAACCACGACCAGACGTCAACAGATGAATGGGAAAGAGAAACCACGACCAGACGCCAATGGACGAATGGGAAGAAAAACCACGACCAGACATCAACGGATGAATGGGAAAAGAGAAACCACAACCAGACATCAACGGATGAATGGGAAAAGAGAAACCACGACCAGACATCAACAGATGAATGGGAAAAGAGAAACCACGATCGGACATCAACAAATGAATAGGAAAGAGAAACCACGACCAGACATCAATGGATGAATGGGAAAAGAGAAACCACGACCAGACATCAACAGATGAATGGGAAGAGAAACCACGACCAGACGTCAAGGGATGAATGGGAAAGAGAAACCACGACCAGACGCCAACGGACGAATGGGAAGAAAAACCATGACCAGACATCAACGGATGAATGGGAAAAGAGAAACCACGACCAGACATCAACGGATGAATGGGAAAAGAGAAACCACGACCGGACATCAACAAATGAATGGGAAAGAGAAACCACGACCATACATCAATAGATGAATGGAAAAGAGAAACCACGACCAGACATCAACAGATGAATGGGAAGAGAAACCACGATGTTACGGACATCGAAAGATGATGTCTACCGACACCAAAAAGGGGTCCACACGGGGATCAACACGACACTTACCAGCATCGTAAGGATGACATATACGTATGTCAAGACAAGGCAGCCACTTGCCGGGGACTAAACTGGGGAGTCAAGCTTTCCTTCCACGGACGGGTGAGGAAGTAAACCTCTCTGGGGAGTGTCGATTCTGAATGCTGTCAGGAGCAACTACTGCAAATGTGCCATACGGATGTTGAAAAATGATCCGCCTCTGCTGGGGATATGATCCAATCCGGTTTATCATATGTATGCATATGTTTGAGTTTTTCTATGGCGTAATGCTCCATACTGAATGGAAATGCTATACGATTTGAGGATGCAAATGCAAATGATGGTTACTATATGCAAGATGCAAATGGAGGAAAACTCCTGCTGGGAGAGCAAATGATCACTCTGCTGAGCACACTATTCTGATTCGATCTTCCAACTCTGTGGGGAGACACAACGAACTTCAAACTCTGTGGGGAAACACAACGAATCTGCTGCGGATACTTGCTGATCTGTCGTCCTCGGAATGGCAGAGAAACCAACCCGATTGAGGAGTCACCTGTTGGGCAAACACCAACCTCTCAATCATGCTGGGGAAATAGCACTGCTGTTGGGGAAACGAATAATCCTCACGGGGACGATCTCCACTGAACCCGATCCACTTGGGGACTCCGCTGGGGGAAACAACCAACACAAACCTCCGCTGGGGAAACTGCCAACTTCAGACTTGCTGGGGAAGAACACTTTTAAGCCTGCTAGGGATTACAGCGAACTCCAGACCTGGCTGGGGGACTGCAAACTCAACCCTGCTGGGGATTACATTCTCAACCCTGTTGGGGATCAACACTCTCAACCCTACTGGGGATTACAACAAATTCCAGCCTGGCTGCTGAGGAACAAACTACCCACAGACACCTCCGCTGGAGAAATAGCCACCTTCAGACCCACTGGGGAACTAATAGTTCTCAGACTTGCTGGGGAAATACTCTTCTCGACCCTGCTGGGGAAACAAGCCCTGAACTTGCTTGGGACAACCCAACTCCTCATACTGTTGGACAGTGCTGACATACCTCTGAACAAACTGTGGCTCATCCGCTTCGGCCAACAATCAAAGATAGTAATCTGCAAAACAGCAAGACATCCATGCCCCAGGGGATTGTACGGACAAGATACACCCAAGTGTACTTGACATTCAAAACGATTTTCAAATGTTTTATCTTTCTGTACGTTATTGTCTAGCCTTCATGTTTTTTAGATGCAATGTTTATCAAAAATTCGGACGTTTTTGCAAACAAAACAGTAAAATAAAAAAACAAGAGAGCAATTTAACTGAATAACGACTTTTATTGATTGAAAATGGCCTATAAAGGCGAATACAACAGGAAGCAATTCCTAGGAAGAGGTAATTGCGCCAAACAAGGAAATAAACTATCCTATTGGCAATGTGAACAGGGTATCCACTATTTTCCAATTCTGTTATGACTCACAGATCCTCAATTTCCCCCAAATTCCTTGCTTTCTGAGAAGAACGATTGGACCGGTCATATCCTTCGAGATGGTAGGCACTGAAACGCGATGAAGTACAGATAACTCAGACTGTAGTCTTCGCTTTAATCCCTCTTTTTCCTGGATCGCCTTTTCAGGTTTTCAATCCAACGGGATACCCATTTTTTCCTAAGCCGCCTTTGCAGGTTTTCGACTTACCGGGTGTACATATTCTTTTCATTCTTTATCCCTAACTTTTGCCCGAACCTTTTTTCTTTTTCTTGGTTCGCCGGGATGCCCTTTTTTGCCTGGACTCTTTTGTTCTTTTCGTCCAGCGGGTCAATTTATGCGAAGTATTTTTTTACTACATCTGAGTTCACAGGGGACGGAAAATCTTCACCATCCATAGTTGTAAGCATCAAGGCTCCACCAGAGAAAACCTTTTTAACAACATATGGACCTTCATAATTCGGAGTCCACTTACCCCTATTATCTGTACCGGGAGGAAGGATCCTCTTCAAAACCAAATCACCTGTCTGATAGCTTTGAGGACGCACTTTCTGATCAAAGGCCTTCTTCATCCTTCTCTGATATAGTTGCCCATGGCACACAGCTGCTAACCGCTTCTCCTCGATAAGGCTCAACTCGTTAAACCTTATTCGAATCCATTCAGCTTCGTCTAGCTTGACATCCAACAGGACTCTCAGAGAAGGAATCTCCACTTCGATAGGTAGGACTGCTTCCATACCATACACAAGGGAGTAAGGGGTTGCCCCGGTCGACGTACGTACTGAGGTATGGTACCCATGCAAAGCGAAGGGTAGCATCCCATGCCAATCCTTGTACGTCACGACCATCTTCTGCACAATCTTCTTAATGTTCTTGTTTGCTGCCTCTACAGCACCATTCATCTTTCGTCTGTAAGGAGAAGAATTGTGATGTTCGATCTTAAAATCTCTGCAAAGCTCTTTCATCATCTTGTTATTGAGATTCGAACCATTGTCAGTGATGATTCTCTCGGGAACCCCATAACGACAGAGGATCTCCTTCTTAATGAATCGGGCAACCACTTGCTTGGTAACATTGGCATAGGAAGCTGCTTCCACCCACTTGGTGAAGTAATCAATCGCAACCAGGATGAAGCGATGTCCATTAGAAGCAGTGGGTTCAATCTTCCCAATCATATCAATGCCCCACATCGCGAATGGCCAAGGCGAATTCATAACATTCAGAGGGCTTGGTGGTACATGCACCTTATCTGCATAGATCTGACATTTATGGCACTTTCGAGCGTATTTGAAACAATCGGATTCCATATTCATCCAGTAATAACCGGCTCTCAACAACTTCTTAGACATTGCATGACCACCAGCATGGGTACCGAACGATCCCTCGTGTACTTCCTGCATCAACATGCCTGCTTCGTGTCTATCCACGCATCTGAGCAGAACCATGTCGAAGTTCCTCTTGTATAGCACATCATCCTGATTCAAATAAAAGCTTCCAGCTAGCCTTCTCAGGGTTTTCTTGTTATTCTTTGACGCTCCTTCAGGATACTCCTGACTTTTGAGGAAATTCTTAATATCATAGTACCATGGCTTCTCATCAACAACAGACTCGGCTGCAAACACATACGCAGGCCTCTCGAGTCGATTCACAGCAACATGTGGCACATGATTCGGCCAATGGACTTTGATCATAGAAGACAATGTGGCCAAGGCATCAGCCATCTGATTTTCATCTCGGGGTACATGATACAACTTCACTGTCTTGAAGAAAGTCAGGATCCTTCTGGTGTAATCTCGATAAGGAATCAAATGTGGGTGATGAGTATTCCAGTCTCCATTGACCTGGTTAATCACTAGAGCGGAATCTCCATAGATGTCCAGAGTTTTGATTCTTAGATCGATGGCTTCTTCAATCCCCATGATACAAGCCTCGTACTCAGCCTCATTGTTGGTTACTTCAAAGGTCAACCTGGCAGAAAAAGGTAAGTGTGCACCTTTAGGATTGATGAGTACTGCCCCAACATCGTTTCCATTCACATTAACCGCCCCATCAAACATCAGCGTCCACTTGTCATCAGGATCCGGTCCTTCCTCGACAAGAGGCTCTTCACAATCTTTCATCTTTAAGTACATGATGTCTTCATCAGGGAATTCAAACATCATCGGCTGATAATCATTAATCGGTTGCTCGGCAAGGTAATTAGACAGAATACTACCCTTGATGGCCTTCTGCGACGTATACTGGATATCATACTCAGTTAAAATCATCTGCCAACGAGCCACACGTCCGGTGAGAGCCGGCTTTTCAAAGATGTACTTCACGGGGTCCATCTTAGAAATCAACAAGGTAGTATGGTTCAACATATACTGTCTCAGTCGGCAAGCAGCCCATGCCAAAGCGCAGCAAGTTTTCTCGAGTTGCGAATATCTTATTTCACAGTCGGTAAACTTTTTGCTAAGGTAGTATATTGCATGCTCTTTTTGACCAGACTCGTCATGCTGTCCCAATACAGACCCCATCGAATTCTCAGTCACTGAAAGGTACATTATCAGAGGCCTCCCAGGAACTGGAGGTATAAGGATTGGAGGTTTCTGCAAATACTATTTTATCTTATCAAAAGCTTTTTGACAGTCATCATTCCATCTGATTGCTTGATCTTTTCTTAGCAATTTGAAAATCGGTTCACACGTGGCCGTTAGGTGAGATACGAACCGTGCAATGTAGTTCAATCTCCCTAAAAACCCACGAACCTGCTTTTCTGTTCTTGGTTCAGGAATTTCTTGAATCGCTTTTACTTTCGCTGGATCAACCTCAATCCCTTTCTCACTGACAATGAAGCCTAACAGCTTTCCGGATCTCACCCCAAACGTACACTTGTTTGGATTCAGCCTCAGTTTGAACTTTCTCAGTCTTTCAAACAACTTCTGCAGGTTTACCAAGTGCTCCTCTTCTGTCTGAGACTTCGCAATCATATCATCCACGTACACTTCAATTTCTTTGTGCATCATGTCATGAAAGAGAGTCGTCATAGCCCTCTGATAGGTAGCATCGGCATTCTTCAGCCCAAATGGCATCACCTTATAACAGAACGTGCCCCAAGGTGTAATGAATGTCGTCTTTTCCATGTCTTCTGGCGCCATCTTGATCTGATTATAGCCAGAAAATCCATCCATGAAAGAGAAAACCGAGGATTGAGCAGTGTTATCAACCAATACATCAATGTGAGGTAATGGGAAGTCGTCTTTCGGACTGACTCTGTTTAAATCTCGGTAGTCGACACACATCCTGACTTTACCATCCTTCTTCGGCACGGGTACGGTGTTAGCCACCCAAGGGGGATAATTGGTAACTGCCCGAAAACCCGCATCCAACTGCTTCTGAACTTCCTCTTTGATCTTGACAGCCATGTCAGGACTAGTTCTGCGAAGCTTCTGCTTTACCGAAGGACAATCTTCTTTGAGAGGTAACCAGTGCACCACAATATCTATATCCAACCCAGGCATATCTTGATACGACCATGCGAATATCTCCACATATTCTCGCAGCATTTCAATCAACCCTCTCTTGACAGATTCCCCTAAAGCAGCCCCAATCTTGATCTCTTTCCTGGCGTCCTCAGTACCTAGTTTAATAATCTCCAACTCCTCCTGATGAGGTTGGATGACCCTTTCCTCTTGTTTCAATAGTCTGACCAATTCTTTGGGGAGCTCACAATCTTCTTCACTCTCCTCTTCGGCTTGGTAAATGGGATTATCGAAATCATACTGAGCCATAACAGAACTGTTTTTAATGGAGTCCAAGAGATCGATTCTGCATGAACGATGTTTAATGCTTTGTTTTAGAAAAGAGTTCAAGAAAGTCACAAAAACAAAAAACATTGCCATTTTATTGTTTTGAAAAATAAAAAATAAAAACAGAAAGACAGTGAGCACAAATTTGTTTGCAAAACATCCTTTATTAATGATAATCATTGAAAATTCAAACATGATGTGGCCCTACAATGAACCACTACGCCCCGGGCAGAACGTAAGGTTTTTGTGCAGAATGAAAAACAAAAGAAAATTACTCTGTCTGAAGAGTAACTTGGACTATTTCTTCGGTTGTCCAATTGTTCACCATTTCCCCTGGAGCACACGGGCGCACCCAGTTGTCCATATCACAATCACTGTCACCGTCTTCACTACCGGCTGCAAAGACGTCACCCTGATTCATCAACCCAGTGCTGGTGAAGGTACACGGCCCTTTCTGAACACCCTGCTCTGATTGAAGAGGCTGATAACCAATGCCAAATTTGTCTTCTTTCACGGGCATGTCAACCATCTTGCCCCAGCCTTCTGCGTTACCAGAATTGACAACCTCTAAAGCTTGCTTGTATGACGCAATTGAGGCACCTGGCTTCTTCTGATCAACGAAAGCCACCTTCTCAATAGCAATGGTCTCGAAAGCTTGGCACAGAGTTTCATGAATCTCGCCATCCATCTCCACATATTTGAAAGAGGATAAATGGCTCACAAGAATGTCCTCCTCGCCGCACACAGTAACAACCTCACCATTCCATACATACTTCAGCTTTTGATGGAGAGTTGACGAAACTGCTCCAGCCCCATGTATCCAGGGACGCCCCAATAGACAACTATATGCGGGTTGAATATCCATCACATAGAAGACAATGTTGAACACCTCCGGGCCAATTTTTACGGGCAATGTGACTTCACCAAAAACTGACCGCTTGGATCCATCAAAAGCACGAACTATGAAATCACTCGGAGTGAGAACAACCCCTTCGACATCAAGCTTGCTCAAAACCTTCTTGGGCAACACGTTCAACGAGGAACCAGTATCAACCAACACATGCGACAACGCTGCGCCTTTGCACTCCATAGTGATATGTAAGGCTCTGTTATGGTTGCGACCCTCGGGCGTCAAATCCAGATCCGTGAACCCCAAACCGTGTCGTGTGTTAACACTTGCAATGACACCCTCGAGCTGATTGACAAAAATCTCCTGAGGCACGTAAGCCAGATTCAACATTTTCAGCAAGGCGTTACGGTGTGCCTCAGAACACAACAACAACGAGAGGATAGAGATTTTCAACGGAGTTTGGTTCAGCTGGTCCACAATCTTATAATCACTTTTCTTGATGATTTTCATGAACTCCTCTACATCTTTCTCAAAGGAACCCTCAGGCACTTCCTTCTACACAGGTCCTTCTTCAACCACATCTTGCTTCCCTTTTGCTTTAGCAAGAGCCTCAGCATTGTTATCTCTTGGAATCTGTGGTGCAAAGAGACGACCACTTCTAGTAAACCCTCCAGGTCCTCCCACATTGTCCACAGCCGGACCAACAGTTACAGGAGTTCTATCTGGCACACCAATTGTCACTGGAGCTTGACTCATCGGTCTGGTCTGATGTTCTGGTCTTCTGTTACTGCGGAAAGCATTGTCATACTTCCACGGGATTGCTCTACCATTCTCAACAGGTCTTCTATCAGAAGCAACAATGGTGACAGGAGTACCAACCGTCACTGGTGCAGATATGGTCACCGGAGTACCAATAGTTACAGGTGCATTAACAGTTCTCGGAGCACGTCCAGGACCCTCGGATGATTTAAAGTAGATGGTAACAGTTGACACCTCTCCACGATCTTTCACAACCCGACCAAACTGTAGGCAACCCTCATCCATCAGACCCTGGATACCTCTTCTCAACTTCCCACAGTCATTCTCTTGATTGTCACAATCTGAACAACTTTCATCACAGCCCGGGAACACTCCCCCTTTCAGCAGACGTTCCTTTACCACCAACAGCGAAGTCTGAACATCGTCAACATTGACTACCAAGTCCAAAGCCTCCTCATCTTCCACACTATTCACCCTAGGCCCCCCATGCTGAGGCATAGGATTATTCACAACATTCGGAACATGAGCAAAGTTAATCGCTTTAGCATCAATCAAATCCTGGACCTTATGATGGAAAGCCCGACAATTCTCAATATGGTGCCCTGATGCACCAGAATGAAAGTCACAACGGACATTGGCATCATACCCAGCAGGAATCCTTGTCAACGGAGCCATGGTGCGAAGTTCAACAAATTTCAACCTGAGCAGTTCAGGAAGCAATTCAGCATATGTCATGGGCAACGGATCAAAATGATGCTCGGGCATCCTCTGCCTTGGTTAAAATGGGCGTTGCTGTTGTTGTTGTGGTGGTGGTCCTCTTTGTTGTTGCTGAGGTTGAGTTGTTGGGATGGTTACAGCAGCAACCTGACGATACTGTCCTCTGTTCATATTTCTCCGACTGTGCACAACATTAGTCTCACCCTCTCTTCTTCGGGGTGCCCCAGAAAATGGTTTCTTCGAACTTGAAGATGAAGAACCAGAATCTTGAATTTTCCCTGCTTTGATAAGACTCCCAGTCCTTTCTCCGCAGATAACAACATCAGAAAAGCTACCAAACGGGCAACTCCCCATACGGTCCATAAACACACCCTGCAGTGTTCCAATGAACAAATCGGTCAGCTCTCTCTCCAACATCGGAGGTTGCACTCTTGCCGCTAATTCATGCCACCTCTGGGCGTACTCTTTGAAGCTTTCACCAGACTTTTGGAACAAGCTCTGCAGTTGGGTTCTGCTCGGAGCCATGTCTATGTTGTGCTTATATTGTCTCAGAAAGGCTTCACCCAAATCTCTTCAGCTTCTCACAGATTCTCTCTTCAAGTCCATGTACCAGTCCAAAGACGCTCCAGACAGGCTGTCTTGGAAGAAGTACATCCACATCTTTTCGTCATCAGTGTATGCGGAGATCTTTCTGTAATAAGTCTGCACATGAGTGCGAGGACAAGAGGTGCCATTATATTTGTCAAAGGATGGCGCCTTGAATTTGTAAGGGATCCTCAGCCCATCAACCAAGCCCATATTGGTAACATCAAACCCCAAAGAATTCTGACATTCCATGGCACGGATCTTCTCAGCAAGGGCATCAACTTTTCTATCCCTCTCTTCAGTCCTTCCCACCTCATCATCATCACTAAGGAGAGTGAACATATCTTCCTGTCTGTCAACCAACGGAGCAGGATGGCGAGCTGAAGCATGGGCTGCTCGAACATTAACAGTCTCTGGAGCGATAGGTTGTCCGTTTATTCTGATACCCCTCAATTCATCACCCGCAGCATAGTTATTGACAGGGATGGTGGCAACAACATTGTCATTAACAGGGACTCCTTCCGGTGAGTTACGGTTGACAGGTGGAACCACAGCTTCCTGTCTCTGGGCCAAAGCTCGGAGCTCCTCTTGCCCTTGTACAACCCCCTGCATCATGCTCATGAACTGGGCCATGTTAGCCCTCATCTCTGCCAATTCAGCCTGAACTTGATCCATGCTTCTTTGTTGATTCAGTCTTGTCGCGTAGCGGTGCGGACGACGATCAGCAATCCTGCCTAAAACAGGAACCATAATGAGAAACCTCCTCAAGAACACCTGTAATGCAAGAATGATATGTGTATGATGCGTATGATGCGTATGCTGTTTATCATGGATGATCCTAAAAAGGATATACATATGCGGGTTAACTATTTTTTTTTATATATTTTTTTTTAAAATAAACATGCTATGATGCAAAATGATGAAGCCATGGCAGGTTGGCTGAGTATCATAAGGCATAGGATCAGAACTTCGACATCAGAACCCGCGATCATCAACAAAGCAAGTCATCGTCTGAGCAAGTACCCTAAAATTCATCCCAGGGATCCGAAATAAACGGAACCCTCTGATAAATACCATGGTCAAACCTCCGGCGTCTCAGAAATAAATCCATAAATCTGACTGAACCAAAGTCACCATCAGAACATGCATCTGTAGGAATCAAACCCTCCCCTCACAGGTGAATTCTAATAAGGTCATCCTAAGGCGGATAATGGTCTCGACAATCGGACAAGATACTCAACGGGTTTGCCCTTTCGGGTGTGCCGTTGTAGCTCTCATAAGATCGTCTAAACCAAAGATCCGGGAAAGAACGGTCACCGAAGTCAACAGCTCCAAAGAGATAAAACTCAACCATAGTGGAAACTCCACAAGGAAGAGCCCTCTCAGAAGAACCTCGTTCGGCTTGTGGTATGTCACGTCGCAACAATCATGTCAACCCAACATGTGAGGGACGTGAGACCACGCTAATCCTAGGTGTATACTCAGGCCTGGGTTTTAACCCCACTCAGAACACCCACCCCAAATCAGAGGAACCAACCTGTACAGAATCCCGCACAATGATAATATGATGCATGCAAACATATATGCACATATATACAATCACAGCATAATAATCATAAATGCAATAAATAAAACAGCAAAAGCAACCAAAACTATCCTAAAGAGCGCTAGGATTGACTCGCTTAGGGAAGATGGACCAGCAAGAGGTCAACTTCTCTTTTTCCCCAGCAGAGTCGCCAACTGTCGCATACGCGAAAAACAACCGGCGGGAAAAGACACAGAGCCGCCACCGTGCGTTATTTATCCCAAAGGAGGGAAAGGAAACGCTCGAAGTAAACTTGGAAAAGGGAAAGGAATGGTCTTACGACCAGAGATGCAAGGATCGGGAGTCGGTTACGCAAGGGGAAGTTATTAGCACCCCCTCACGTTCGTCGTACTCGACGGGATCCACGCTCAGAAAGAATAGAATAAGGTTGCTGAAAGAAACTGCTCAAAAACTGCACGCACTGGAAGGAAACACAGATGAAAGATAGAGGAAACGGGACTCGGCAGGATATCGCATCCTGGGCCTACGTAGTTTGTCAGACTCAAACATCAGAGTCGACGTAGTTCGGGGAAATGGGGAACGTGCTCGCTAGGATATCGCATCCTATGCATACGTATCTTCTCTAACCAGAGAAAGAATCAGAGCACTCGTAGCTCGGCTAACGCATGCCAAAACGAAATGCTGAAAGAAGACGCTGAGACGTCAGAGCAAACACACAACAGGAAACGAACTGCCAATCAATGGGCTTACGTCCAACTCCGAACAAACAAACAGACGGGAAACCGAATGCCAATCGTTGGACTTACATCAGACTCCAAACAAACAACAAACAGACGGGAAACCGAATGCCAATCGTTGGACTTACATCAGACTCCAAACAAACAACAAACAAACGGGAAACCGAATGCCACTCGCTGGACTTACATCAGACTCCAAACACACATACAAGAGGGTTGAAAAATAAAAAGGGCGCCCGGAAAGATTAGCTCAATCTCCTACCTACGTACCTCATCTGGTATGAGGATCAGGGCGACGTAGTTCCCCTTAACAGGGAAAAAACTGTCCTAACCAGAGACTAGAGAGATAACAACTAAAAGGGAGACTACGACTCGAGCCTAGAATTTGT
Organism: Lathyrus oleraceus; assembly: GCF_024323335.1. Taxonomy (NCBI): domain Eukaryota; kingdom Viridiplantae; phylum Streptophyta; class Magnoliopsida; order Fabales; family Fabaceae; genus Lathyrus; species Lathyrus oleraceus. The sequence continues at coordinate 102,867,534 of NC_066581.1, forward strand.
CATGCAAACGATCCCTAAGTTGAGGTCTCTAATCAGCACCTAACTTGCACAGGAAGCAAGCTAGCCTAAACAGCAAGTAAACATACATCAAGCACAGGTATCACACACTATATGCAAACAAATGGCTCATGCAAGGTTGGGCTTTAGTCAAGGGGTCATATCAACCTCGACAAACAAGCCAACTGTAAGGGATATCTGAGGGCTCTTAACCACTGACATTGACCGTCAGGGTGAGCAGATGAAAAGGTAATGAGGGTAAGACCCCATAGCTCTTAACCCGGGCCTGGGTGAGCTTCAACCAATGAAAACGTGGGAGTCCAGAATGGGGAACTCTACTCCACTTGACCGACTCTATATACAAGGATCTTGGGTTAGGTTCAAGAGCGTCAGCACGTAATGCGAGCTTAATGAACGACTCAAACGATTAGCAGGGGACTGACTGCTAGTCCCTTCTATCTGCCAATTGCCTCTTCACTTAGGAGGACTTGAAGTACATGGCACAAAATTAAACAAACACAGACATTGCCTCTTAAGGAGGACTTCAGCCAAACGCCTACCAAAAGAAACGACAGGGCTTCCAAACTACATGGAGTACAAGAATGTTTACCTAGGTGGTATGCCAACCACAAGTAAAGCAAAGCAAGCTAAAAGCGGCTAAGGTACCTGTAAGAAAGTCAAACAAGTCAATATTCACATTCAGACAAACCAAACAGACAGTCAACAGTGTTACAACCAATATGTACAATGCAAGTCCACAACTCAAGTGAGTTCAACACCAAGGAACCTACAACACAAAGGATTAGTGCACAAAGAATTTGCATCTCAAGGCATGAGATCAACATCAACCATTAGGACTATAAGCTTGAACCTGAAATGCAAAACTCAAAAGATGAGTACAAACCACTAGCACCAAGGCTAGGGTCAAAGGAAAAGTAAAAAGTCAAAACAGAAGTTGATATTCAACATGAAGCACACTTAATCCAGTAAGAACATGTCCTGAAAAGGACCAAACTCAAATCCTAAAGCAAGTCTATCATATGATCATGATAAGGCAAAGACAATCACAATGCACACAATGGGATATTCAAATGAGAAAATGCACATTAAATCAAAAACACATCCAATGATCATGAAAATTTATATACAAGCTCAACATGTTAAACACAATCAGCATGCAAAAAATTAGAATCAGAAGAGCTTAATTGACATGGCAATGAAAATGAACAAGTATAACATCAAATTGTGTGACATACATTGTCACACCAAATATTCATGTGCCTAAAACAGAGATGAAAAATGATAAAAATGCACAACGAAGCCTCAAAAATCATGCAACATGTTAGGAATCAGCATACCAAATTTCAAATCAATTGGCCAATGTATGAGCATTTCACAGTAGAATTGGTACAACATGTCACATTTGTATACATGTTCAAAGAAGCCATCACAATTAACATTCCAGAAATGATAAAATCATGAAATCACAACCACAAAATAAAAGACATCCACATGAACATGTAGCAAAAATTTGGAAGTGATTTGGATTAATTTTCTAATTGTTATGATTTTTGAAGTTGGATGGAAATATTGAAATAAAAATGAAGAAAGCACATGATAATTGGAGGGAAAGGAAATTGGATTAGTTAATTTGAAAATATGTTATCAGCTGGAATCGAACCAGGGAGCTTGATGTTGCCAGCGCGCTAACATGGAACGCTGCCGTTTTGGCCAAGGTGAAGAATTAAAATGAAAACAAAAGTGCACGCAGGGAGTATCGAACGCAGAACATGCACGTTCCAGGCGCTCAAACAGTGAGCCCTAACCATCTGAACCAGATGACCGGAACAGTGTTTCCGGTCATCTTCCTCGGCCAAACTCCGGCGAGCCACAGTAGCTTCATACATATTCTTTTCCAGAATTTTGCAATATATACATGGTTGGACTCGTCTCATCACCAGGATCATGAATCCATCAATTTCTAAGCCTAATTCTCAACAACCAATGTGAATCGAAGGAAAACAAATTCATGTATCAAACTTGAATGCACTATAACTCACTCAATATCCATCTGTTTTTCATGAAATTTATATCAGAATGATCAGCATGGAAAAATCTACAACATTATGTGCATAAAATCAAGAATTAAGAGGTTCGATTTCCAACCTTCTTGGAGAGTAGTGGATGAAAACAGTGGATTCAAAGGCTAGCAATCTCCAGATTCACTCCTATATTGATGTTATGAAGCTCTGTGCACGAAATCTTCCTTGAAATGGCTTGGATCTTGATCAATTCAAAGCTTCCATGTTCACCTTCATGTACTTGCAAAGCTTGATTCTCCACCAAAACCTTCAATCCAATGCTTGATCCATACTCAATGAAGCTCAATGAACACGAATATGTAATAAAATCAATGGCTTATGTGGAGAAAATTGAAGATTCAATTGAGAGCAAAAATGGAGGGAAAACTCAAATCTAGATCTAGAATGTGTTAAACTCAGAAATTCTGTTATGATTAGCCTTTTATATGCTGTGTTAATTACCATCTTAATTACAATTAGACTTGGCTAATGAAAGTTTAATGAAAAATGAGGTGTTATGCACAAATTGCAAATTCACCTTATGCATGGCAATCCCACGTGAACAATACCACATTATCATTCAATTACACTTAAAATCAACTTATGAACACAATGGAATGATCAAAAGGCTCATGTGATACACCAATTTTAAATTCTTCATTTTCCCTCCAAAAATCACATGTATGCACCAATGATCATATGAGATTTTTCCATGCAGTGCAATGATAGATTTGGAAATTATAGGTCAAAAGAAGAAATTTGCCAAAAGAGTGACTCCATTTGGAGTTTTGTAGCCAAAGTTATGCCACTTTGAAGTTTCAAGCACACTTGGTGATCATTTGCTCATAACTCCTCAACCATCCATCAGATGCTCATGATCTTGGACTTTTTGGAAATGGGAGAGAGAGATCTTCAACTTTCATTATGACCAAAATTTCATTTGAAGCTTCTTCGATGTTGAAAAGTCAGGTTGAAAGTGGTCCAAAAACTTGCCATTTTTGGAAACTTGAAATTACAGGTCACTTTCCATTTTTGGAAACTTTTGATCTGGCTTCAAAATCTTCAATGTAGATGTTTGACATGATGAATAGGCTTCTTTTGGACATGAATGAAGTGTCTCAAACCATATCTCCACCTCCTAGCCCTCAGTTGACTTGCATGGGCCCCAGATGACCTAAAACCACACTGTGGACTTTGAGCATCTAGCACTTGGTCAAGTTGCTTCAAAATGAACCTTGGTTCATATAAGCTCTCTAGAATACTCATGTGGCCCCCATATCAAAGAAATGCTTGGTCTCTTGCACTGGTGAATCCTCTTGATACCAGTTCTTGTTAATATGATGCAATGCACTATGTAATGTTAATGACCTAAAAAATGAAAATGTATGCATGAATGGGGGGTGCAAATTTGAGGTGCTACAATAACGAAACGAAAAGGGAGATGACTTTGAGTTTTCAACTTTTCTCCTTGATTATTTGAATACAAGTTCTCTTACTTGGTTAGTCAAATAATTGTCGTTCCTTTACAAACTTCCAAACCCCGATTAAATCAAAATACTTTCATAATAAGCTAAATGAAAAGAGAGATGACTTTGAGTTTTCAACTTCTCTCCTCAATTGTTTGAATATGAGTTCTCTTACTCGGTCAGTCGAACAATTATCATTTTTCCACAAACATACAACTTAATCAAATCATTTACATAACAAACTATATGAAAAAGGAGATGGTCTTGAGTCTTCAATTCCTCTTCTCAAATGCTTGGATATGAGTTGTCTTACTCAGTCATTCAAGTACTTATCGTTTATCTAAACCATATCAACCATACGGAAACTTATTTTCATAACCACTCAGATGAAACAGAAAATGGTCTAGAGTCTTCTATTCCCTTTTCCAATTATTGGGATACGAGTTGTCTTACTCGACTATCCGAGTATTCGTCATCCATTCAAAACACCTTAACTATTATTAAATCCTTTTAATTAAGGATGAAAAGAAAGTGGTCTAGAGTCTTCTATTCCCTTTCCTGACTATTAGGATACGAGTTATCTTACTCGACTGTCCGAGTAATCGTCATCCGACCAAATATCTTAACATATCAAACCTATCTTTTTCTCGCCCCGTGCGATCAAAACCAATCAAACAAAACATACAACATATTAATCCAACTTGTCACCCTCGTGTGACCAAAACTCTTTTCAAAAAAGGAACACTGTTAATCCTTTCTGATGCGCACAACAAACCAATGCTTAAGCCTCCGCCGAGAGTAGACAAGCCAACGTTTAGCCTTTAGAACACGATATACACAGTTGATCATTAAAAAACACCAACCAACCTGTTAGATGCCCAAAAGTGCTTATTTAAGCTATCATATGTGGGCATCTTTCACTTTGTTGCCTTGCTAATATTGTCAAAATCACATTTATTTTACATGGAATGCGTTACATTGATAAACAAGCTTGGTGCCTTTGATGTGTTTGTTATTGTGCAGGAAAGGCATGAATTAATTGATAATAAAGACACAAGAGAATTGGCAAAGGAACCAAAGCAAAGGAGCATTTCATCTGCCTGCTCGCTAGGCGAGGCTGTGGCGAAGAATGGGTTCGCTAGGCGAGCTCCTGGCGAACAGCTCCAGTAAATTAGCAAATTAATTCGCTAGGCGAGCTCATGGCGAAGTCTGCAGCGAATTCATTCTGTTTTGGTGAAAAAGTGCAGCCAGCACTCACTCGCTTGGCGAGGCTCTAGCGAGTCCCCAGCGAGCATTCCAGTAGCAAAACCTCTCAACCTCGCTGGGGGCGAGCTTGAAGCGTTTCCTTCGCTAGGCGAAGGTATGTTCGCTAGGCGAACATGACAGTTTAGCACGCCCTGTTTTCTCTGGGCGCAGGGGCCTTTTTGTGCCCATTTTAGGACCTCGCTAGGCGAGCTATTATGCTCGCCTAGCGAACATGACAGTTCTGCACTTGTCTATAAGTAGCAGGTGCCACTTTTGGGCACCATACCTCATTTTTTACCAACTTTTCCATTTTTTGTACTTTCTCCTAGATATTTTACAGCATTGCTTTGTGGGAGATTTTATGCCCTAATTTCATTTCTCTTCATCTAGCAACCATCTTCCACAAAAAGAAGGTGGATTCCCATCCAACTTCGATTATTCGACTTGAATGTTGATCAACCCTCTTTCCTTACTTGCCGACCAAGCTACCATGAAAATGAGTAGCTAAGTCTTCCATTTGTCAAGGTTAGATGTAGGTGATTTCCGAGCTTTGTGTGTAAATGTAAGGATCCTCATATGTAAACTCTTTAACGGTAAATATATGATGAAAACTTTGTTTCTATTTAAAACTCTTTGTGTTGGTATTTGATCGAGAGATGTTTACCGATTCTTGACCTAGGTTTTCATCCAAACTTGTTTGTTAGCTAGAGATAGTAACGAATGATTTTGTTCACCATAAGGTTGAACCAAAAAGTTGTCATTTTGATAGATTGTGTTCGAGAGAAACAATGGATCAAAATGGCAAAACTCACAATGGGTGTTCGAGAGAAACGCATTGAGAGGACCTTGTGAAATAATTTATCATCTAAAGGAGTTTATAAGATGATTGACCGAGCAAATACATGCAAAGCAAATGTAATCATTGAAACCTAACTTTGACAATATTTCTCATATTAATCAAAACGTAACTTTTACCGCAATTAATTACTTTGTATGCAAGATAACTTGATTAAAACCAAAACCCTAGTGTTACATTAAGTTAAGATTAATTCAACCATTGAACGGCAGTGATATCTTACAATCTCTGTGGATACGATAACAAAACCCGACACTTAAAAACTGTCTCAACACAACCGTAGTTCCCCGAACTACGAATGCTCTGACTTCCTTATTGCACCATAAGGATACGTAGGCAGGAGACTGATGTATCTTCGCGAGCACACTAATAAAAAACCTCCCCTTTTCCCTTTCTGAGGTTCCCATCCATTTTGATTCACAATATATTTATAACCCGAAGATAACAAACAACATAATATAACACTCAAATCGCAAATTAGAACTAAAAGGTTCCCGTTGAGTACAACAGACGTAAGGGGTGCTAATACCTTCCCCTTGCGTAATCCACTCCTGAACCCGAATATGGTTGCGACGACCATTATTCTATTTTTTAAAGGTTTTATCGATATTTTCCTATCCCTTTATTGGGATAAATAAAGTTCGGTGGCGACTCTGTTCGAACATAATTTTTCCGCGACCATCATAAGGAATTGTATTTTTCGAGATGTGGCAGCGTGGATTCATGAAGCAAGAGCTGTTACTTTCACTCTGCATCAGAAGCTCAAATTTGTCAAGAATGTCAAGTTAGTGATTGTGGTAGGAGAGAAAGCACTGTTGGTTAGCCATTTGTCATCTTTCTCGTATGTGGAAGCTGAGGATGAGGTTGGAACGTCGTTCCAAGCCTTATCTATTGTTGCTGAGAAGAAAGTTGGGGCACCTATGTCCTCTCTGAAAGATGCACAGAAGATTGTTGAAGAAGGTCATATTGATCAGTGGGGACGCGTGGTAGAGGTCTCCGACAACAAAGGAAGAACTGGTTTGGGGTTCCAGAAGGGCTTGTCAACCGTTAGATCTAAAGAGATGCAACTCAGCTTCCGTAATGGAGGGTTCATTCATGGGAATGAACAACACTTAGTTGTTGTGCTAGAGGACAATGAAGAGGAAGACTGCACCAACTTTGTGATGCATGGACAGACATGCAACAATTGGACTGTTGTTGATATTCCTGTTATTTTGCATCGATCTAAGTAATTGCTTTTTGTATTTTAAAATCCTTCTCCTATGCCTAAGGGAGAAATGAACATTGTTTGGGCATTTTAATTTGATCATCAATAAAATTAATTCTATTCATCCACATCTTTGATGTTTATTTTTACTTTTTGATTATTTCTGAAAATGGTAATCACAAAAAAACATAAATAAACAATATAATTGTCCATCTGCATGACGTTTGGTCACAAATTCACTTCTCTAAAATCAAAATATCAAATCATTATGCAGGTTGGTTCCTAACCCCATTGAATACAATGATCCTTCTCCTTCTCCAAATTTTGAATTCCCTGTGTTTGAGGCCGAAGAGGAAGGTGGTGTAGAAGTGAGTGATGAATTGTCTCGTCTTCTTGAGCAAGATGAGAAGATTATTCAGCCGTTTGAAGAGCAGATTGAGCTAGTCAACTTGGGTTCCGAAGATGATGTGAAGGAAGTCAAGGTTGGGTCTCGATTGTGTCTAGATGCTAAGAAGAGGTTGATTGATCTTCTTCGAGAGTATTCAGATGTGTTTGCTTGGTCTTATCAAGACATGCTTGGGTTGGATTCTGAGATTGTGGAGCATAGATTGTCGTTGAAGCCAGAATGCCCGCTAGTCAAGCAGAAGTTGAGAAGAACGCATCCTGATATGGCTGTGAAGATCAAAGAGGAAGTTCAGAAGAAAATTGATGTCGATTTCCTTGTGACCGCTGAGTATCCGCAATAGGTGGCCAATATCGTGCCAGTACCGAAGAAAGATGGAAAAGTCCGCATGTGTGTTGACTATAGAGATTTGAATAAAGCCAGTCCGAAAGATGATTTCCCTCTGCCACACATTGATATGTTGGTAGACAATACTGCTAAATTCAAAGTCTTTTCGTTTATGGATGGATTTTTTGGATATAATCAGATTAAAATGGCACCCGAGGATATGGAGAAGACCACATTCATTACACCCTGGGTAACATTCAGTTATAGAGTGATGCCTTTCGCTTTAAAGAATGCTAGTGCAACTTACCAAAGAGCAATGACTACTCTTTTTCATGATATGATGCATAAAGAGATTGAAGTATATGTCAATGACATGATTGCTAAATCGATTGATGAAGAGGAACATGTTGAGCATTTGTTGAAGCTATTTCAGCGTTTGAGGAAGTATAAACTCCGCTTGAATCCCAATAAGTGTACTTTTGGTGTTCGTTCTGGTAAGTTGTTGGGCTTTATTGTCAGCGAGAATGGTATTGAAGTTGATCCTGCCAAGGTCAAAGCAATACAAGAGATGCATGCGCCCAAAACTGAGAAGCAAGTCAGAGGTTTTCTTGGTCGCTTGAATTATATTTCCAGATTCATTTCACACATGACTGCCACATGTGCGCCTATTTTCAAGCTTCTTCAGAAAGATCAGTCATGTGATTGGACCGAAGACTGCCAGAAATCTTTTGATAGTATCAAGGAATATTTGCTTGAGCCTCCGATTTTGTCTCCACCTGTTGAAGGAAGATCATTGATCATGTATTTGACTATGCTAGAAGATAGTATGCGTTGTGTTCTTGGTCAGCAAGATGAGATTGGAAAGAAAGAATTTGCAATCTACTACCTCAGTAAGAAGTTCACCGACTGTGAGACTCGGTATTCAATGCTTGAGAAGACTTGTTGCACATTGGCTTGGGCTGCTAAGCGTCTGCGTCAGTATATGTTGAATCATACCACTTGGTTGATATCCAAAATGGATCCAATCAAGTATATATCTGAGAAGCCTGCTTTAACTGGGAGGATTGCCCGTTGGCAGATGTTGTTATCAGAGTATGATATTGAATATCGATCTCAGAAAGCGATCAAAGGTAGTATCTTGGCTGACCATTTGGCTCACCAACCAATTGAAGATTACCAATCAGTACAGTATGACTTTCCTGATGAAGAGATTTTGTACTTGAAAATGAAATATTATGATGAACCATTGCTAGAAGAAGGGCCAAAATCTGGTTCCCGTTGGGGCATGGTATTTGATGGAGTTGTTAATCAATATGGCAATGGAATTGGGACAGTGATTATTACTCCTCAAGGCACGCATCTACCATTTACAGCTAGATTGACTTTCAAGTGTACAAACAACATGGCAGAATATGAAGCTTGCATTATGGGGCTTGAAGAGGCCATGAATCTCAGAATCAAGTATTTAGATGTCTTCGGTGATTTGGCTTTGGTTATGAATCAGATCAAAGGAGAATGGGAGACAAATCAACTCGGTTTGATACCGTATAGAGATTATGCAAGGATAATTTCAACTTTCTTTATAAAGGTTGAGTTTCATCATATCCCTCGATACGAGAACCGGATGGCAGATGCTCTTGCAACGTTGGCATCAATGATTATAGTGAAATATTGGAATGAAGTTCTCAATTTATCTGTGATGCGTCTTGATAGGCCAACTCATGTGTTTGTTGTTGAAGAGATTAGAGACGAGAAGCCATGGTATTGTGACATCAAATGTTTCCTCCAAAGTCAGATTTACCTGCCTGGGGCATCTTTGAAAGATAAGAAGACTTTGAGAAGATTAGCCAGTAATTTCTACTTGAATGGTGATATACTGTACAAGAGAAACTTCAACATGGTTTTGCTCAGATGCATGGATAGACACGAAGCAGACTTGTTGATGACCGAAGTGCATGAAGGTTCCTTTGGTACTCATTCCAATGGATATGCAATGGCGAAGAAGATGTTACGAGCAGGTTACTATTGGCTGACAATGGAATCTGACTATTGCAAATTTGTGAAGAAGTGCCACAAATGTCAAATTTATGCTGATAAGATTCATGTTCCTCCGACACTTTTGAATGTTGTCTCTTCCCCATGGCCCTTCTCCATGTAGGGAATTGATATGATTGGGATGATTGAGCCCAAAGCTTCAAATGGACATCGTTTCATTTTAGTGGCAATTGACTACTTCACAAAATGGGTTGAAGCGGCATCGTATGCAAATGTAACCAAGCAAGTTGTTGTAAGGTTTATCAAGAATCAGATCATATGCCATTATGGTGTGCCAAGTAAGATCATTACTGATAATGGATCGAATTTGAATAACAATATGGTGGAAGTGTCGGTCCGCGAAAAACAACCGGCGGGGAAACAAACAAATAGAGCCGCCACCGTGCGTTATTTATCCCAAAGGAAAGGAAACGCTCGAAGTAAACCTGGAAAGGAAATGGTCTTACGACCGGAGATTACAAGGTACGGGAGTCGGTTACGCAAGGGGAAGGTATTAGCACCCCTCACGTCCGTCGTACTCGACGGGATCCACGCTCAAAAGAAATAGAAAAAGGTTGCTGAATAATTGCTCAATGAATGCACACACTGAAATAAACAGGCGGAAGAGGATGGAGGAAGGTAACTCGGCAGGATGTCGCATCCTGGTCCTACGTAGTTTGTCAGAAACAAACATCAGAGTCGACGTAGTTCGGGGAAATGGGAAACGGGCCCACTAGGATATCGCATCCTATGCCTACGTATCTCATCTGGAATGAGAATTAGAGCTACCGTAGTTCGGCTAACGCACGCTGAAACAAAACACACGCACAGACGCTGAGACGTCAAAGCAAACACACAAATGGAAACAGACTGCCAATGGCTGGTCTTACGTCCGACTCCAAACAACCAAACACAGACAAGGAAACCGAATGCCAATCGCTGGACTTACATCAGACTCCAAACACAACAAACACAGGAAACCGACTGCCAATCGCTGGACTTACGTCAGATTCCAAGCACACACAAGAGATTAACAAACAGACGAGCTAAAAGGGAGTCTGGAACTCGAGCCTAGTAACTGTCAAGCAAACACACACAAAAAGGAAAAAGGGTGCCTGGAGAGATCTCGCACGATCTCCTGCCTACGTACCTCATCTGGTATGAGGATCAGGGCAACGTAGTTCCCCTTAACAGGGGAGAAACTTTCTCCTAAACCAGAGACTGGGAAATAACAACTAAGAGGGAGACTGACTCGAGCCTAAAAGTTGTCATGCAATCCACAATGGTCCTGGGTTGAGGTATCTAACATAACCTAACTCGCACAGGCAGCAAGTTGAAACAGCAAATAAACAGCAAACAAGCATACACAAGAGAGCAAGCACACACACTATATGCAAACAAGTGGCTCACACAAGGCTAGGCTGTAGAAACAAGCCAACTGGAATGGGGTGTTTTTAGCTCTTAACCCTAACATTGAGAGTTAGGGTGAAGCAGATGAAATGGAGATGAGGGTTATGCCTCATAGCTCTTATCCCTGGCCTGGGAGAGCTTGAATCAAATAGAAAGTGTGGGAGTTCAGAATGTAGGAACTCTTCTCCACATGACTGACACAACAAGATCTTGGGTTTTTATTCAAAGTGCATCAACACATGGTGTGAGCACAGTGAATGACACAACTGAATAGCAGGGGATGGATTGCACATCCCTTTTATCTGCCAATTGCCTCTTAAGAGGAGTTTACCTGCTTGGTACAAAATTAAACAAACACAAACATTGCCTCTTAAGGAGGGCTTCAGACAGGTGCCTGACAAGGTAACATGACAGGTCTTCCAGACTACATGAAGATTAAGGGATTATACCTAAGTGGTATGCCAACCACAAGCAAGCAAAGCAAAGTTCAAATGAACTTAAAGCAACTTAGGTACCTGTGGAAACAACCAAACCAATCAGTACAACTTTCAGACAAACACACAACAGTTAATAACCAACAGACAATCCCAATGTACAACACATAAGCCATTAGGCAAACTCAAATGAGTTATCATCAACCTACAAAACAGCAAGTGTTAGCAATCAAAAGCAAATATCAACATTCAAATGATGAAGCATCATCAACCATGGAACTTGGATGCTTAAACCTGAAATTCAAAGCTCACATGTAAGCAACACACCACTAGGTCAAAGCCTAGGGTCAAAGGTGAAGAAAAAATTCAAAACAGGAGCTGAAATTCAACACATTGCAACTTCAAACACATATTAACATGTCCTAAAAAGGCTCACATCAAAATCATCAAGCAAGGCCATGTATCAAGCAAGAGAAGCCAAAGACAATTTCAAAGCTCATATATGGACATCATGAATGAAAATTCCAAATCAAAACAGAAATGATTCAAATAATTCTGGAAAAATTGATGAACATTCAACACATCTAACATGATCATCATACAAAAAATCAGAAGCACCCAAGATCATTTGGCATGGAAATCAAATGGCACAAGTTGAACAATCAAATGTGTGACATACATTGTCACACCTTGTTAACACAAGCATAAAACAGAAATGGTACATGAGAAAAATACCAAACCAAGCCTCAAACATCCAGCAATGTGTCTAGAATCAGCATGTAAAATTTCAAGTCCATTGGATTAAAATCAAGCATTTCATGATAGAAAGAGTAAGGCAAGGTCATAAATGTACACATGCTCACATAATCCAATATAATTCAAAGTCCAGGAAGTGTAAAATCATTAAATCAACATAATAAAATTCTATACATTCCAAGGATCATTTTGCAAAAAATTGGGAGTGAATTGGATCATTTTTCAATTTACTATGATTTTTACAAGTTGATGAAAAAATGTGAAATAAAAATGGCATAGCATGGCAAAAGTGAAAAATAAATTCCAAAAAATGCCTGAAGCAGGAATCGAAGTGAGGACCATGGATCAAACAGGCCTGGGCGCGTGTTCTTCATGCTAGAACCCTAGCGAACCAGAGATGAAGATCTTCATCTTCTTCATGAAGATGATGATGAACAAGATGAAGTTCATACCAAAATTTTCCGGAATTTCCAGAATTGCTCAGAATTTTACAAATTATATATCGTTGGAAAGCTCTTTCAATGTAGAATTCAAATATCATATTATCTAAGCCTAAATCTCCATGGATTTTCTGAATCGAAGCAAAGAAGTTTCTAGATCTAAACTTGAAATCATCATATCTCACTCAATTTTCATCCAAATTCCACGAAATTTATAACAGAATTCTCACCACAACAAGATCTACAAGATTATGTACATAAAACAGAGAATTAAGAGATGCGAAAATTTGACCTCTTGAAGAACAGTTGGCGAATTCTGCAGATCCAAGGCCAAGCAAGCATGCAAATCCACTCCAAATCACTTGTTATGAAGTTTGATGATGAAATTGAGGCTTGGAAACGTATAGATCTTGCTTAAATCTCAAATGTCATGGTTATGTTCTTGAGCTCCACATGCACAATTCTAGTCCAATCTTGAAGATCCAATGCTTGATCTATGCTAAATCCACACCAAGGAACAAGAATATGGAAGAAAATTGGTATGTTATGTGATGAAAATTTGAATTATGATCAGGAGAAAATTTTGGAGGGAAATGAAAACTAGATCTAGAAATGGTGAATTGTGATTAACCTCTTGAAATTCTGTTATGATTTAGTATATATACCATGTCCTAATCCTATTTTAATTAAAATTAATCAAAGTTAATTAGAGATTAAGCAAAATAAGGGTGCATGGCAAAAATTGGAAATTTGCATGGTGCATGTAGTAAATGGACGTGAACAGTAATATTTTCTTGATCAAAGTCACTCAAAATCATCTTTTAAACACATTGGCAATGGTAGAAAGCTCCCATGATGCATAGATTTCAAATTTGTGAATTTCCCTCCAAAAATGGCTTGAAAAATCACATGATTATGTGATGAGATTTTATGAAATGTGATGAATGATTTGGAAAGTTCATGTCAAGAGAAGCATTTTGCAAAAAGAACCACCAAATTTGGAGTTATGAATCAAAAGTTATGGCCATTTGAAGTTCCATGCATCCTTGGTAATGATTTGATCATATCTCTTCAACCATTCATCATAAATTCAAGATCTTGGACTTTTTGGAAATGGGAGAGAGAGATATTCAACTTTCATGTTAGACAAAAATTCATTTGAAGTTTCTTTGATGATGCAAGATCAAGTTGAATTTGAACCAAAAACTTTCCATTTTGGGAAACTTTCAATTATAGGTCACTTTCCATTTTTGGAAACTTTTGACTTGACCTCAAATTCTTCAAGATATGAATTTGACATGATGAATAAGCCCCATTTGAACATGAATGAGATGTTGAAACTCATTTCTCCACCTCCTAGCCCTCAGTTGACTTTCTGTTGACTTTTATGATTGATAGATGACTTGAACATGCACAGATGATTTTGAGCCTCAACCACTTGATGAAATAACTCCAAAATGAAACCCTAGCTTATACAAGCTCAATAAAATCATATGATGATCTCCATCTCAATAAAGATCTCATCTCCTTGAAAAACCCTGATTGGGAGAATGCCATTGATTAGGGTTGACCAGAGGTCAAAACCCTAATCCCAAAGAATCTGATCATGAACAATGAGCCCCTTGAGGATGACATAACCATGATGATGATGATGTACAATTGCCCATAAGATAATGCTCAACCTCCTTGGAGAACCAAAAAAAACCCTAATTGAAGAGCAACCCTCAGATGATTGATCATCAATTCAATAAGACCCTCAGGCTTGAATCTCTCAACCTTTCTATCTTCTGAGAAAGACTTAGGAGGATGACTTGCTTATTTTCACATGATATGAAATATGCAATGACTAATGTCCTACAAAATGAAATGCAATATGCTAAGCTAGTCCCAAGAGAGGAGGGAAAATTTTGAGGTGTTACAGGAAGCTCTTTGCAAAGACTTCAAAATTGCACATCATAATTCTTCTCCCTATAGACCCAAGATGAATGGGGTTGTTGAAGCTGCGAACAAGAATATCAAGAAGATTATCCAGAAGATGGTTGTGACATACAAGGATTGGCATGAGATGATCCCATTTGCTTTGCATGGGTATCGTACATCTGTCTGCACTTCAACAGGGGCAACCCCTTTCTCTCTTGTGTATGGTATGGAAGCAGTGCTCCCTGTAGAGGTTGAGATTCCTTCGTTGCGTGTGCTCATGGAAGCCAAGTTCACTAAAGCTGAATGGTGCCAGACCAGGTTCGACCAGTTGAATTTGATTGAAGAGAAGAGATTGACTGCCATGTGTCATGGTCAGTTATATCAGCAGAGGATGAAGAAAGCTTTTGATAAGAAAGTCAAACCTCGTATGTTCAGAGAAGGTGACCTTGTGCTCAAGAATATTTTATCATTCAAGCCAGATTCCAGAGGAAAATGGACTCCCAATTATGAAGGCCCATATGTTGTTAAGAGAGCCTTTTCAAGTGGTGCATTGATTCTTACAACTATGGATGATGAAGAGTTCACTCGTCCTGTGAACGCAAGTGAATTCAAGAAATACTTCGCCTAAAAAAAAGGAAAGAACAGCTCGCTAAGTTGAAAACTCGAAAGGGCGATTAGGCAAAAATGAGCGTCTCGGTGGATTGAAAACTTGAAAGGGCAATACAGGCAAAAATTACAGACACAAAAACAGAAAAGAATTTCCCGATAAGTTGAGTACTCCACCTTGGGGCAACTTATGCAAAAATTTGGGATTATGGAAAGTAACTGCATCCTGCTGATCTTCAATGATTTTTGAAGACTTGTTTGAGCACAAGGGTTGACATCGGTTCATCTTCAGTCGCGGTCAAAAGCACAGTAGATATCAAGATTTGGTAGAAGGATTAAGGATCATTTGTATTCAATGTAACCCTTTTCCAATATAAATTACCATTTTCAACTTTGTAAAATCTATGGAGTCTTGTCATTTACAGACTACCATTCCATTAAATAAAGTTGAGCTTTTATCCAATTGTTTCTACTCTTATTTACTTCAGCCAATAGTTTTAAATTTTATTATGATCATTTTGAAATTAAATTTGTAAATCAAAATCAAATTTTATTAAATATATAGAAGCAAAAACTTTTCCAAAGCAAGTAACGGTAATATCAACAGCATTTCAATAAGAAGCAAGCTCTTAAGTGCGAAGCATCTGAGGTTCCCCCAAGCAGTAACTCTTCGGGTATCTCTAGTCATCAGTATTGACTCATTTCCTTAGTAGAGTGCTGTTGTCCCCAGCTAGCGGATTCAATTCCCCGGTGGAGTGTTTGATCCCCCAGTGGAGCTTCTTTCTTTTTCCCCAACTGAGTTGGTTGATTCATATACTTTGTGGCATATTGTTTTCTAGTGAAGTCGCCAAGATGCTTATACATCCCAGTGGAGTTTCTTTCTCCATCTCCAACAGAGTTTCAGCCTTCCCAGCGGAGTTCGTTTTTCCTCAGCAGGTAGATCGTCATCAGAAGATGTGTTGATCTTTCCCCGATAGATCGCTTTGGTGTCCCCACCAATCGTCGTATCTTTGCTCCCAGTCAGAGTTTCCTCCTGGTTCTTGAGCAGCTGCTTGATTGTTCCTCAGCATGGTTGTCTCCCATTTTATGGTGTTGACCTAAAATTCCTTACGGTTTGGATGTTTTATCCTCAGCAGATCTCTTTCCTCAGCCAGGGTTGAGCCTTTGGGATGTAGATCTCTCTGTTCTCCAGCAGTTTGTCTCCATGATTTATGGATGGCCCAAGGATTGTACCGGTGGTTCAATTTCTTTGTGACATCTCTGTATCCTTCGTGATCGTTTTGTCAGCATATTCACCATACATACACATATACATTCATATAAATTCATGATCGGCATATCATGCATCTTCATATTTGATTTGTTTGAGTTTTCATTCTCTGTTATGGCGGTACTTTATCCCCATACCAAATCGGGTGTCTGTCCTCTTTCAATTGTAGAATGTCAGCCCCTAAGTAGAAAAGACTTTAACCTTTCTCTGTTTCCCCACTGAGTTTATTTCCTCGTGGATGATTGTTATTTCAGTTTCCTCTCCAGCAAATTTTCTGGATGGAATTACTTCCCTTGAGTTATGTCCTCATTGGGTTGAGTCTTGATTGATTGTTCTTTCTAGCTCTTACCTAGATAGATACTTTGGTCCCCTAAGAGTCTATTACCTAGTAACTGGTAATATTCTTCTTAGTTGGTAGTTTGTTACTTCTTGCCCAATACCCGACAAAAGTACCCCTTTTCTCCTCAGTAGTATCCCTAGTGAATCTATTCCTCGAAAAGTATATCCTTGATATGTTCATCCTAACCGGTGACGGATATCTTTTCTTTCCCTCGTGGAGTCTATCCTTGATATGTTCACTTTAACCAGTGACGAATATTCTCTTCTTTGGTATTCTGCCCAGTAAAAAGGTAGTTGTAATCCCTATTTTGGTTTCTCAGAGAGTTAATCCTTGATATGTTCATCTTAATCGATGACGGGTTTTCTTCTCCTTGTTGGTTTTCTACCCAGTAACCGGTAGTTGTAAATCCTACTTCTTTTTCCCTGTGCAGAGTTAATCATTGATATGTTCACTTTAACCGGTGACGAATTTCCTCTTCTTTGGTATTCTATCTAGTAACTGATAGATGTAATCCCTACATTTTTCCCCTTTTCAGAGTCTATCCTTGATATGTTCACTTTAACCAATGACGGATTTTCTCTTTGATTGGTCTTCTACCCAGTAATCGGTAGTTGTAAATCCTACTTTGTCCCCTCGCAGAGTGAATCCTTGATATGTTCATCCTAACCGGTGACGGATTTTTCTCTCCGATGGTTTTCTATCCAGTTTTCGATAGATGTAATTCCCCCTTTTTTGTTCAGTTGGTATATCCTTGATATGTTCATCCTAACCGATGACGGGTATCCTCCTTGACATCCCCAGGAAAGTTAAATCCTTGATATGTTCATCTTAACCGATGACGGATTTCCTTCCCTGTCGAGTTTATCCTTGATATATTCATCCTAACCGATGACAGATACTCTCACCCTTGGTCTTCTGCCCAGTAACTGGTAGTTGTAAATCCTATTTTCCTGCGGTTTTCCCCAGCAAGGTTATTCTTACCCAATAACAGGTAATGAATATTCCTCCTGGCTTTTCCTCAGCGAGTCATCCTTGATATGTTCATCTTAATCGGTGACGAATGTTCTCTCTGTCAGATCTTTATTATCTCCTTACCCACTAATGGGTAGTAGATAATAGATTTCTGCTCCCCCTGTGTTGAAGTGTAACGCTTCCCCAGTCGAGTTGAGTGTGCGTTTTCCTTATGTGAAATCGTTGTTCCCCTGCATGAGTCGAATACTTTAGTTTTATCCTGACTTATTCGTGTCCCCTGCAGGTGCTGTTGTTTTTCCCCGGCTGAGTCTTTCCATTGTTATATGGAACCCCTCAAGTCCCCCAGTATTTTTAAGTCGTAGCTTGGCCTACGCATAACTGCTTTTTATCCCCCCAGAGTCTCTGTCTTCCCAGCGACTTTTCCTTATGGAATACATTATACTCCTGCGGACTTTCGGTCTCTCTGATTTCTTTCCTTCGTGGCAATATTTCCCCACAAAGCATTAATTTTTGCATTCATATCATATGCATCATGAGGTCTCTTAAGGACCAAAATTTGTTTCTCTATGTTGTTATTTAAGCCCATTCTACTGAGTCGAGCCCAAGATTTTAACCTTCACCTCCTCAGTTACATTGTCCTTAAATAGGGGCAGCTTTAAGACCCTAATTTTGACCCTAAGATCCCTCATGCGTTTCCCTCATAAGCATCAGCATTGGGATCATACCTTGGCATCCTCCTTACCCCTCTTTCATTGGGTTTGTTTTGGGAGATATCATCAAGCACCTTTTGATTATATCATACTTGTATATTATCATTTTACTAACCAAAATACCAAAAATATGTCTTTGTATCTATCTAACTCTTTTATAGGTAGGGCATGATCTCATTGATTCATTGATCACATCTAGGGTTTAAGACCCTCATGCACAAAGAGCACAACCAAGGATTGATTCAAGAATGGTTATGAACATCATATATGAGCCCTAATGTTCTCTACATGTCATATTGATCAAGTTTTTTCAAGAGTGTGAGGGTGATTTGCCTTGGAAACCCTAGTTTGACTGGGTATCTTGAGTAACTTCTCCAACAAGCTATCTCACCAATTGATCAAATTTCTCAAGGTACACTTTAAAATTCATCATCTTATGCATATATGATCTACCATGAGCCAAGAAAGTCAAGAGAATTGAAGGTTAGCAAGTTGGTTTATGGTGGTTGGCCAGATGAATTCATCTGATCAAAACTGGGTCTCCCTAGACCCTATCTCCTACAATTTTCACCATATGAAAATGATTCCAAGAGAAAACTTACTCTAAATTATATTCCAAACAATTTTCATGTTTAGACCTAGATCTAGTTTTTCTTGGAAAATCATTTTCTATGTTGAAACATTATAGGTCATTTTGTCTAAACCCTAATTTGAAAGTCAACTTCCCAAGGCCATAACTTGCGCAATTTTTATGAGATGAAATATTTCCAAGTTACACAATTAAATTAAATGTGTCTACTTCAACTTTGATGTTTGGAGTGGGAGCAAATTAAACTTCTTTGAACATGTGATATGAGGCTACATTATAGGTCACTTTTGACCTATACCATTGATCAAGTGATTTTTCCAAACTTCAAAAATGCATAACTCTATCATTTCAAATCCAAATGATATGAAATTGGTAACCATTTTAATGACTTTGAGAGAGCTACAACTTTGATGAATACACTTTTCTCATTTTAAGCTCCTATAAAAAGTTAAGCAAGGTGGAATATTGAGACATATGGCTTGACACTTAGAAAACTTTTGATATGTCAAATTTTTCCAAACTTCCACCTCAAATATCTCCAAGTTCCAAGCTCCAAATGAAAAAATGTTCAACATAAAACTTGTTCCTCTTGATCTCACCTTTACAAAGAGCTAAAATTCATGCATTTTGGATAAGAAATGAATAGGCTGCACATCGCTTAAACAAGATGATATCATTTGGCATGGATCAATCTTCAAGTGACAATACACATCTACCTTGCAATCCAATCCATCTCCAAAGCATATGATCGTTCATTTGGACTTTCAAACCATCATTCCATGGGCCTATGCGCGCCCATGCAGCATGGCATCATCATTTTACCAAATTTGGAAAGTGGAAAGAGTGTGCAAATATCATTTGATTTCCCTATAAATTGAGGCCCTTATGCTCACAATTCACACACACATTGCACCAGCTTTGAATCTCCATTGAAAACCCTTCACTCTAAAAGGATAACCCTGATAAATTCATTTGAATTTGAGCTTGAATCTCCACTGTTTTGGAATTCAATTCTCCAGGAATCCATTGCTTCTAAGCCTTTCCATTCCTCTTCTGCAAGCAATTGAAGTGAAGCCAAGCACGATTCAGATCAAGATCTAGCAAGCTCAGACCTCACTTGAAGGTAATTTGTAGAAATTTTAAACTCTTTGATTCTCCTTGATTCTTGCTCAATTACATTGATTCTTGAGTTGTATGAAGTCCTACCAATGTAGGCAAGAAGATTGAGTTACTTTGAGGCCAAATCGAAGCAACTTAGATCATGAACCTCATTTTTCAATTCCACATATCTCTCATTATAGTTGGAATTGGATGAATTGGAGGTGATATTCGTGTTCAGTGATGTTTTCTCTTTAAAATCGTGTCCATGTTTGGAATTTTGGTGATGGTTCATGTTGACCAGTCCGGTGAAGCTCACTAGAGAAGACAGTCGGAGCTCTGGCTCCGGTGATGATGTGTCTTGAGTCTGAACCGTGTGATCCATGTTCCATGTTTTAATCTTAGCAGTGCCTTATGGTTACTCATGTTACAACACTGTTGACTAGGACATTGGTGGAACGCGCGTTGTGGACCATCAGATCTGCCACCTCAATTAATGAGGGGGATCTGATGGTCCATGTATTTTTGGATTTTCTGAATTTCCTTTTAATTCCATTTTCTTCAATAATTCATAATAAATTTAATATTGATCCAAAAAATATGAGACTTTCACAAAAAAAAAATCAAATATTTTTCTCTTTCATATTTTGAATTAAAATTATTTTTTAGATCATTATTAGTATTTTTCATGAATTGATTGATTTTTCATTTGTTTTTAATTGTTTAAAAATACTTTTAAGTATCCAAAAAGTATGAAATTTTTTCTCCAAGGTCCTTTGACCTTGCTTGACCTATGATAAATCTCATGACTATTTATTTGGTGTTTTGATGAGTTTTTAGGATTTGGACAAAATATATTTGAATTTAATGCATTATTTTATTATTTTTAATTGAATAAATGTCATTTTAACTGTGTTGACCATTTGTATTAACTTAATTGAGTTTCCTATTTGTTGTTGGGCCTTGATCAAGGTTGATTTGACTTTGTCAAGTTAATTATATTGGATTTAGGAAATTGATGGAATGTACATTCCATCTCCCAAAATGAATGAATAATATTAATTTAGTAAAAGTCCTCATTTGACCAATTTGTGATCTCATTCATCCTCTTCCCTCTTAATCTAATTCCCCTTCTTCATCCATTCATTTCCAATTGGCCAATGACATCTCCAAGTCCAAATGCTAGTTGATTGAAAGATTAACATGAGTATGGATGAGATTAGGTCACACCTTTTGCATATTTTTGGGTGTGGTATGTTTAATGAGCATAGTTCTTAATACTATGTCTCCAACATGCATTAACACCAAAAGTCTATTGCCCGGCCTCAAATAATTGTGACTTCTACATAAGTCCAATTACGATTGCTTAACATAGCGCTAAATTGGTGACATAAAAGGCATAAGCATTATAGTTAGTGAGATTCTAAGTCTCCCCTCTTCCATGGTATTGTGTGGAAACTTGGCCTTATTTCCTTCCTTTGGAAGATGTTTTGGTTCAAGGATCCATGCTTGTGGCAAGTGGGTTGAGTGTTCTCCAAAGAATGTCTTGAAATCAAAAAGCAAAACAAAACTACTTCTAACTCACTAACTACTAACTTTTAATTTCAAGTCTTTACTTTTATGCAATTTACTTTTAGCACTTTATTATCATTTTCCATTATACATATCATTCTAATTGTTTATGTTAATTTAATTTTCACTTTGTCCACTTGGACCATATTGTGTGATATACTTTATTGCTTTGCTTGTTTGTGTGGTCTTTGACCATTAATGCACATAATAATAACAAAACCCTTTAAAGACTTTTGAGTGGACTGTTGGTTTGATCTTGCCCAATTGGACTTAGAACTTAGGCAACATTCCTTTGCTAATGGACTTGGCCAATACCAATTTGTTTAAGAACCAAGTGTTTGCAATTTGAAATTTATCTGATACATCATTCAAGATCTCTCCAGTTCATCTGCAACATTGATCATTGTTAAGTTGTTATGTTGAACCTGTGACTTGTGGAATTCATCTGCTACATAGGCTATTTTGAAGAAGATCATGAAGTGGATAAGCTTGGATGAGGCCATCTTTATTTGATGTCTTTGCTCTTCAAGATTGATATAAGTGTGCATTTGTGTGTTGCTTGATTCAAAAAGTCCAAGGGAATTCTGGGTTTCTATTGACATACTTGTCTATTGGATTCCTCCCATTTGGTCAGATCTTTTCAACTTTAAACTTTTAAATTTTTGTGCATAGGATAGTCTCTTCATCTTCTCCCCATTTCTTTAATTTCAAAATCTCTCCCTCTATTTTTAAAACCTTCTTTGTGTGAACTACTTTTGTTCTAAACTTAGACCACTTTTGCAAAAAGGTAGAAACTTTGGCCTTATGCCATTGCAATTTCAAACTTATCTTCTAAATCAAACTCGTAAATAAACTTAACTATACTTGACTTAAACTTTAAAAAAAAAGTCAAAAATAACTAATTCATTCAAATAATTTTTAGGCCTTTGTGCCTCTCAAACTTAAATTTTATTAAAAACCAACACACCCATTTTAAAATTTATAGCACGAACTACAAGGTTTTGATCCCTCATTTATATGTTGGTACTGTAAGACCCCAATTTTGGCCCTAATATCCCTCATGGCTCATATCATATCATATCATGGCCTCAAGGATCATTGCATGCCCTAGCTTCCCTCCTAGTGGGTGGTTTGCCTTGTGAGTGTGGTTCTTGATCACCAAGCATGTTTTGCATTTATATATCTTTGCTTTTCATATGTTTGCTAACCAAAAGTACAAAAATATTGTCAGCTAACCATGTTACTTGCAGATGAAGCAATCATCAGTCAAACAGTCAAATCAGTCATTAAACAGTGGATGGTGGCCATTCTTGAAGAATTTGGGCACCATGATCAATAATCAAGAGTTCATATATGTTGTGATATCATTTGGAATCAAGATCTCAAGGAATTAGGGTTTGGAATTCATCAGAAGGTGGTTCAGTTATCCAAAACCCTAGAAAGTCAAACTTGGTCAACTGTGTATTTAATCAGTGATTTGATGGTGGGAATTGGTTTGAGGGAGCTCATTCATGTCCATATAGGCCTCATATATCATGTCAAACATCATCATGGAAGAATTTGAAGTCAAACAAGAAATTTCCAAAAATAGAAACTTGACCTGTAATTGGAATTTGCCAAAAATGGAAACTTCTTGATCCAAAACTACTTCATCATACAAGCTTCAAATGAATTTTTGCCCAACATTAAAGTTGAAGATCTTGTTCTCCCATTTCCAAAAAGTCCAAGAACACTCAATTCCCATGTATGGTTGGCAAGTTATGATCAAATCATTTTCAGAAATTTTTGAACTTCAAAAGGCCATATCTCTCATACCATTTGGCCAATTTGGGTGGGGTTTTTTGAAACAAGTCACATTTGATCCCCTCTTTCCAAATATGTCATCATCATTCACCAAAACATCACCAATCAAAATGGCCTTTTTGGAATGGCTTGAATTAATTTCAAGTGAGGTTGAAAAATGAACTTTTGAATTAAACATTTCTAACCATTTCTACCAATTGGAATAGTTCAGATATGACATTTGAAACATGTTTGAAGGCCCAATTCGAGCTGCAGCCTCATGCACCATGCACTTAGGTGAAAATGCTCAAATTAGCAAAAAGACACTTGATTAGCAATTCCAATTTCATTTTCCATTAACCTTGATTAGAGAAGTTAAACAGAAGTATATAAGATCATTTTCTTTCTGATTGAAGCCCTAGCAGCCTCTCTTACACAAACAGAAAATCATTTGCTCTCAAAAAACCATTTCTTTATTTTTGAAATTTCTGGCTGCAAACCTCAAGGAGCTCGAGTGTTGTTGATTTGTTCATCATATACCATCACTTTGAAGCATTTTCCAGCTTGGTTTCCCAACTGTAATCAGAGAAAGACCCTGTTCCATTGAAGCTCATTCTCATGGAAGATCTGATTTAAGGCTGTTTTGAACATTCCCAAGCTAAAATTACTCGACCATCCATCAATACAAGCTGGAAGCTACATCTGTTTTGAGCCAGCACGACCAAATCCCAACTGTTTCACCATTACCTTCAAAATCAAGTAAGGTTTCGAATCTCATTATTCTCAAAATGTTGCTATGCTTTGTGTAGACCTTACCTTGCTGATTATTATGGACTTTGAATCGTGCCAAATGATTGAGCTATGTGTGAGAAATCTGTTTTTTAAGTTTCATGTTCAAACTTGTTTTTGCTTATTTCTCATTGGATAGCTTGATTCATAGAATATGGATGTTGGATTGTGAATGTGTGTTGCTTGATGTTTCAAATGATGTGCTTAATTCATGATTCTGGGAAAATTGTTCATCCCCATTGATGAACACGATGAGCATGTTGCTACTGTTACAAAACCCTAATCCTCATTTTTCCAGAAATTGTTGGAACCCGCGTGTGCATGGAGGCACTGTTGTATCCGCATGTAACCAATCAAAACATTTCCATGCATTGCCTTAAACGCAGCGTTCCACTTGAACTTCACCAGAATTACACAAATGCCACTCCGTGTCCAATTATTTAATTAATCATGTTTTATTTCAATTATTTTCTCAACAATTATTTCATTTTGTTACACAACTTACAAAAATCATAGAGCCTTCAATAATTATCCAAAATTCATGAAACTTTTTGCATTGTGTTCATCTGGATCTCTAGTATTTAATCATGATTTTTCCTAATTTTTTGATGAGTGGATTTTAATTGGTATTAGGGTTTTGATCATGTGCTCATATTTTGTACCTTTTGCCAAAACATTTGTGAAATGATGATGCATTATCCAATGGCCTTGAAATTTTTTGTGCATAAACTAGACACATCCATGGTGATTTTGGTATAGAGTTTATGAATTTATCATCTCTGGTTTGGGAGTTATGATTTTTTGAATTAGGGTGTGACAATTTGTGTCACACCATTGATGTGCAACTTGATGATTTTCAATACCATGCTTCTTGACCTCAAATTGGATTGAATTTTTGCATGAATGTACTCTTGGATGTCTAGTTTACATGTGATTTTTCTTGGAATTATTTGTGGCATTTCCTAATTGTTTGAGATTTTTCTCCCCTGTTGGGTCACATGTTGACTTTTTGTGACACCTCATGCCATATCATTTGTGAAATTCTCATACTTTATTGGAGGAACTTGAAATTTGACATGTGATTAGTAGACATCTTAAGCTTTGCCATGGTGTTGATCCCATTCATTTCTCATATGTTATCACTGATTTATGATTTTTTGAAGTTGATGCATGTTTGGTTGACTTCTTTGAGCATGCTTGAAATTGCCCTGCCTTTCTGATTTTCATTGACTATCTTCCCATGATCCAATTGAGCTGAAATTTGATATGCATGTCATGTTATGGATTATGTTTGATCATGAATTATTTGATGATTTTTGGAATTGTTTATGATTGGTTTTGAGTTAAGTCTTTCTGTTGACTCCTATGAGCTTTAATTTGCCATGCTTTGACTTCTTTTGCTTATGAAATGATGATGATGCATGATATGAACATGAAACCAATTGAGTTTGCTTCTTAAATGTTTGAATTTGATTTTGATTGGATGTCACTTGCTGTTTTGACTTTCTCATTCTCTTTTGACCCTAGGCTTGCCCTAGTGGTCTTATTGCTTATGTTTGAGTTCATGTTTTCAGGTTGAGAAGCAATTGCCTCAAAGAAACTTATACAAGTTGAATGAGTCTATTTGATTATCATGAGCTAACCTCTTTGTTTTGTAGGTTGCTTGGCTCATATGCCTTGAGACTTGTGCATTGCACATTTGTCTGTTTGTTTTGACTGTTGATTCCTACCTCCTTTTGCTTTAACTTTTGAATTGTGTATTGATTCTGTTTGACTATTTCAGGTACTCTTAGTTGCTTAGTTCTTTAAGAACTTGCTTTGCTTTGCTATATAGCAATTTGCATTGAGGTATAATCCCTTTTCTTCATGTAGTCTGGAAGACCTGGCCTGTTACTTGGCCAGGCAACTGTCTGAAGTCCTCCTTAAGAGGCAATGCTTGTGTGTGTTTACATTTGTCCCAAGCAGGAAAAGTCCTTTAAATAAGGCAATTGGTAGAATCCAAGAGATATGCAACCTATCTCCTACTATTTTGTGAGTCTTCTCCTTGCTCCCATTACATGGTTGTAGCATTGAGATCCAAGCCCAAGATCTATTGAGTCAATAACTTGTGGAGAGAGTTCCTACTTTCTGAACTCCCACACCTTCTGATATTCAATGCTCTCCCTGACCAGGGATAAGAGCAATGAGGCACACCCCTCATATCCTGTCATCTGCTTCACCTTAGCCCCTCAATGGCAAGGTTAAGAGCACCATTGACCCTATTCCAGTTGGCTTCAATGCCTAACCCTTTTGTATGAGCCTCATTGTTTGGTTATAGTGTGTGCTGAATGCTTTCATTGATTGATTGTTGTTTCATATGCACATGTTGGCTTGCATGCTCTATGCATTTATCATCATTAATTGCTCATTAGTGCATGATTATCTCATTTGTCTTTGTGACATTATCATTGTTGATTTCCCCATTGAGAACAATTGTAAGACCATTCCTGTGGCCATTGTTTCTATGATATGGAAGTGAGTTGTAAGACCATTTCATTGGCCACTCATCTTATCTTTGCTTGATACATTTGTTTGTTGTATGTGAGGATGCAATTATAAGTCCCTGTGATGTGGCATTTGTATTCCCAGGACCATACTGTGGAGGTTAGAATAAGCCCGGATAAATTGGCATCTGACATCCATGTTTTGCTTCTGTTTGTTTATGTGAGGATGCAATTATAAGTCCCTGTAAGTTGGCATTTGCTTTCCTGTGATCATAAGTTGCTTTGTTTGATTGTATGTGAGGATACAATTGTAAGTCCGTGTAATTTGGCATTTGTATTCCTATGATCATATGTTGGAGGTTAGAGTAAGCCCAGATAGATTGGCATCTGACATCCAAGTGTTTGTTTCCTTTGTTGGAGATTGGTATAAGTCCAGACAGATTGGCATCCGGTATCCACTTTCATTTTCTTTGTTAAGGAGATTAGTGTAAGTCCATTGAGTGGCCTCTGATATCCATTTCTGTTTTAGGAGATTGGTGTAAATCCATTTATTGGTATCCGGTATCCGCTTTTTGTTTGTGAGATTGGAGTAAGACCATTGAGTGGCATCCGGTATCATTTATTTGCTTTGTTATTGCTTATTGCCCATTCCAAATGACACACTTGAATCATCTTCTATATGATCTCAAGAGGTGAACCCTCTAAGAAGTTTTACATTCCATCTTCATCCATTCATCCCCGTTGTGTCCTAAACCTTTTCACACCTTACTTTTAAAACTTGAGATAGATATTGTGCAAACATCTTCATGTTGTCAAATTAAAAACCTGGACCCAAGTCCTTGACTTTTTTCCAATTCCATTTCATAACACTTCTTTGAATTAATCTTAATCATACTTTGACTCCACTTTCATAATCATAATCAATTAACTTCACCCATTCAATGTTTTTGTGGCTTTGTCCATTCTTGTTAAGTTTTCATACATGAGCTATAGGTTTGATTTATCTTAGTTGGTTGATGTCAATCTCACCTATTTGTCCTTAGTTGATTGAATTGTAAGTCTTCCTTGCTTATTATAGGGTTAACCCCTCACTAGCAAGTTGAAGCTTTTCTCACATGGTGGACCTGTTGTTTGTATAAGGTTGAGTTTTCTCCCGTGGATAACGTAAGACCTTAGGGCTTGTGTTTAAAATTGAATCCACTAACTTTTGGAAGTTTTTTAGCCGAACTACGGCGTTTTGATCCTTACCTTTGATGGAAGGTACGTAGGCAACGGGTTCATCCGTTCAAACCCAATAATAAAAATTGTATATTCTTTTCTCATCATCCCAATCATGTTTGCACAATACTTATGTCATAACAAATAACAATTTTTATATAACAAGTGTGAAAAGGGCTCCCTAGGAGTACCTAGGACGTGATGGGTGCCTAACACCTTCCCATTGCGTAATTTACCCCTTACCCAGACTCTCTGATCTTTTTATTAGTTTTCTACGTGTAAAACTTCTTAGGCTTTTGTTCGCTTTTTAGCCAGTCCTTTGGATAAATAAAAGTGCGGTGGCGACTCGAAATCATTGTATACCTTGCTTATGGTTTAATCGATAAATCATATAGCGACGAATACACCGCTACAGAAAAGTGGCGACTCTGCTGGGGACTGAACTGTCGATCCTTGGTGGTATTGCCTACTTTTCACCCTTGTTGTGCTATATTGTTATTTGTTATTTGACATATTTTTGTACAATTTGGGATGACTGTATTGATTGTAATGTTTGAATTGCTTGATATACAATTGTTGTTTGCTTTGGTGATCTGTGAGATGAGTTCTATACCCGAACTCGAGTGCACTCTAGGATAGGAGAATAGCATAGTCTCGTTGACTGGTGTGGAGTATTCCTTAGCCAGTTGACTTGCGAGCCCATTCACTTGATGGAGGTCATGTTGGATTAATAATGTCACACAAGTTATTTGTGGTTAGGCATTATTCTTTCAATCATGTTCCGCAGAAGCCAAGGACCGTAGTTTACCAAACCCATCTTGGCCTATTTTTAGGAACGTAGTGCGGAGGTCGTTCAGATGTCAGTTCTGATACGATTGTCACGCGATACTACACTCATAAGAGTTTCTCTTGAGAATATTCTTGGAATACGAGTATTCGTTCCTCCGATAATATTCGAAAGATGGAACGATGATTATGGGAACCTCTGATAGAACATGTCTGGCAGGTGAAACCCTAGTACACTCCCTGTGGGTGGTTCTTAACCGAGACTCCATGCTCGTGACTCTCAACAAACCCGTGATTCATGGTTGAGTCGTTCAGACACCGTTAATATCAATGGATCCCGGATCAGGTGTAAAACCTAAAATCCACCAAAGCGGCTGGTTGATATTAAGGGTGTTCGAGCCGGTTCATGTACCGTTAATATCAATAGAACTTGGGTGTTGATAAGGTGAAAACCTAAATCCACCAAAATGGATGATTGATATTAGGGATACATAGAGCTTTCCCATGACCTTTGTTTGGTGTGCCTTGCTTGATCCTTGAGTGTGATTGTTGCATTCATACATTCATGCATTCATCTGCACTTCATGTCATCAAAAAAGGAAATTTTCAAGGAACTTAAAAGGGTTATTTGCAAAATTTTCAGACATGGAAAGACCAAAAAGGCATACAAAGAAATACAGCTTTAGACAGCCCGATGTAAAAGAGTTAAGGAATCTGACATCGTATGTATTAGATCCCTTGGGTTTCAAAGCTCGCTATGGGAAGCTTCTACCTCTGCTGACTACTCAGGTGGACGAAGGGTTGATGAGTACTCTAGCTCAGTTCTACGATCCGTTGTATCACTGCTTCTCATTTCCGGATTTCCAGTTGTTGCCAACTTTGGAGGAGTATTCTCATCTCATTGGGATTCCGATTCTGGATCAAGTGCCGTTCAGTGGCCTAGAGAATATTCCATCTGCTCGAGAGATTTCCAGCTTGTTGCACATAGATGAAGAGTTGATTAGAGCTAATCTGACTACCAAAGGCGGAATTCAAGGTTTTCCTTCCGAGTTCCTCATTGCCCAAGCTACCTTTTATGGGAAGGCCATGAGTGAGGATGCCTTTGAGGCTTTGTTTGTGCTACTCATCTATGGATTGGTGTTGTTTCCCAACTTCGACAAGTTCGTGGACATGAATGCTATTAGGATCTTCTCAGTTCTTAATCCAGTTCCGACTTTGTTGGGCGATGCCTATGTTTCCTTGCACTCCAGGAATGTGAAAGGAGGAGGAGTTATTGTCTGCTGTCTACTCCTGCTGTACAAGTGGTTTATTTCGCACTTGCCGCAGACAGTTGCTTTCAAGGAGAACAAGGGATGTCTACGGTGGTCTCAGAGACTCATGTCTCTCACCAATGATGATATCACCTGGTATGATCGCGTGTATGATACCGTTCAGATCATCGATTATTGTGGTGAATTCCCTAATGTGCCTCTTCTTGGTACATGTGGTGGGATCAGCTACAATCCTATTCTCGCATGTCGTCAGCTTGGGTTCCCCCTAAAGGATAAACCCCATAACATTCTGTTAGAAGGTGTATTCTTTCTGGAGGGTAAAGATCCCCAAGGCTTGAAAGCCAGATTTGTCCGTGCTTGGCGCAGTATTCGCAAGAAGGGTAGGAACGAGTTGGGTCCAAAGAACTGCATTGCTTTGGAGCCATACACCTCTTGGGTCAGACAGAGAGCTGCTACCTACCTGATGCCGTACGATCATCCGAGACCTACACCGTTGGATGTGGCTGGGCCTTCAACCCTCCCTACCCAACGTGTAGAGGAGTTGAGAGAAGAAGACCTTTCGCGTGCTTGGATCCGTGAAAGGGAGGAATTGCTACAGCAGCTCAAGGAGAAGGACGCCATGATTGAGTTCCTCGAGCACCGAGTGATCGACGATCCGAATGACGCTTGGACATCTCTGCTTCCTCAGTCTTCCAAATTCTGGAAAAGGAGGTATGATCAACTTGCAAAGGAGAAAGCTGACATGGAAGCGGCCTATGAGAGAGAGATCAAGAAGTTGTGCACTTCTCGTCTTCCAGCATCCCGAGCTTCTAGGGATCCATAGGATGTCATTTACCTTTTCTCTTTGTAATAATTAAAAATGATGTACTTCTTTGTCTCAATATTTTGAATGAAATATTTTCCATGAGTAATTAAAATGCTTTAACTATTCAAAATATTGCAAATAATGCCCTAAGGGTTCCTTGAAAACAAAGCATTTGCACAAGCATTTCATGCATCATTTTTTTGCATAAGCAGGTACCCTTTGTTTCTGGTCTTCTGTTCCTAACCTTGTGTTCTTCATTTATTTTGAAGACAAGCTGACTCACCGGTATTATACGCGAGTCAACTCTGCCAGAGTCATGGAGCAACTGGAACAAGAGAACAGAGAATTAAAGGAAGAGGTCGCCAGACTTGGCGCTTTGATGGAGCAACTTCTCGCTGCTCAGAATCAACCTACTCCGCCTCCCGCAACTCCTGCTCAGAGGACAGTTATTTCAGAAGTCTCCACTTCGACTGTGCCACTCAGCGCCCATGCGCCCAATGCTATGTCGCCCGGGTTCCCTTGGGGGATGCCTCCAGGCTTTATGCCCGATCTGCCAGCTCCAACATTTGCTCATATGCCGGCATCTAGCCCGGTCCCTGTTCCCGCTCCTCCTGTCGTGCATACCATGCCCAGGGTAGACGACACTATCTATCACTCTGAGCCATCTGAGGGCTCAGACGTTCATGAAAAGATGGATGCCATGAACGACCAATTCCTTGAGCTGAGAAAGGAATTGAGGACTCTCCGTGGTAAAGATCTATTCGGCAAGTCTGCAGCCGAACTGTGCTTA
Source organism: Lathyrus oleraceus (assembly GCF_024323335.1). Lineage (NCBI taxonomy): Eukaryota > Viridiplantae > Streptophyta > Magnoliopsida > Fabales > Fabaceae > Lathyrus > Lathyrus oleraceus. The sequence goes on from NC_066581.1 coordinate 102,899,191, forward strand.
GTTCCCGGTGTGAAAATACCGATCAAATTCAAAGTGCCTGACTTTGAAAAATACAAAGGGAACACCTGTCCACTCGCTCACCTGGTCATGTACGCCAGGAAGATGTCGACTCAGACAGATAATGATCAACTCCTGATTCATTATTTTCAAGATAGTCTGTCTGGTGCAGCGCTCAGATGGTACATGAGTCTGGACAGTGCCAACATCCGATCTTTCAACGACCTTGGCGAAGCTTTCGTCAAGCAATATAAGTACAATGTCGATATGGCACCTGACCGAGATCAACTCAGGTCCATGTCACAGAAGGATAAAGAATCGTTCAAGGAGTACGCCCAGAGATGGTGAGAGCTGGCAGCTCAAATCACTCCACCGCTAGAAGAGAAGGAAATGACCAAGATCTTTCTGAAGACTCTTGGCTCATTCTATTATGAGCGGATGGTAGCGAGCGCTCCCTCTGATTTCACCGAGATGGTGAACATGGGGATGCGTCTCGAAGAAGGTGTCCGTGAAGGACGGTTGGCTAAAGATGATAGCTCTTCCTCTAAACGATATGGAGCGTTTAAGAGGAAAGAAGGGGAAGCACACGCTGTGCAGTCTCAGCCAAAGCATAGGAGACCCTCTGTTCAGAGGAAGCCTGCACATCGTGCCGGACATCAGCACCAGGTGGCTCATATAGCGCCTGTATTCAAGGACAATGCTCAACAATATCAACATCAACAGTATCAGCATCAGCAGCAATATCAACAACCGCAGTACCAACAACAACAGCAACGTCCACAGCAACAGGCTTACCAGCCTCGTGGAAGTACAACCAATCAAGCTAATGTGAATTATGATAGGAAGAAGATCAGCTTCGATCCAATTCCTATGACATATGCAGAGCTTTATCCTTCCTTATTGGAAAGGAAATTGGTTTCTCCCAGGGATCCTCCTGCCATTCCTGCAAATCCACAATGGTGGTATAAACCAGACCAGCATTGTATCTATCATTCCGGTGCTCCGGGCCATAATGTGGAAAATTGCTACCCACTGAAGACTAAGGTGCAAGACCTTATGAGAAGTGGAATTCTGAGTTTTGAAGACTCAAGCCCGAACGTCACCAAGAACCCATTGCCTTCGTATGGGAAGTCTGTTAATATGTGTCGCATTACGCGAAAAACCGGCGGGAAAAGAAGAAACAACAGAGCCGCCACCGTGCGTTATTTATCCCAAAAGAGGGAAAGGAAACGCTCGAAGCAAACCTAGGAAAGAACATGGTCTCGCGACCAAAGAGAATGGGTTCGGGAGTCGGTTATGCGAAGGGAAGGTATTAGCACCCCTACGCATCCGTAGTACTCTACGGGATCCACGCACAATAGAAAGGAAAATGGTTGCTAAAACACTGCTCAAAACACACACACACACACTGGCTGAAAGAGACACAAGAAAACAGACAAGAAACTGACTCGGCAGGATATCGCATCCTGGGCCTACTTAGTCTATCAGGCATAGACATCAGAGTCGAAGTAGTTCAGACTGGGGAAACGACACATGCTCGCTAGGATATCGCATCCTATGCATACGTATCTCCTTTGGACGAAGGAGAATCAGAGCATTCGTAGCTCGGCTGACACGCACACAAACAAACACAAACACAGGCAAACGTGGAGCCCGAATGCCAATCACTGGACTCACATCAGCATCCGAACCAGAAAACACACACAGGAAAACAACTGCCAATCGCTGGACTTATGTCGGACTCCAACCAGAACACACACAAGGGTGGTTAAGACACAAAGGGTTGAAAAAGAAAAAAGGGCGCCCGGAGAGATCAGCTCAATCTCCTGCCTACATACTTCATCTGGTATGAAGATCAGGGCAATGTAGTTCCCCTACGCAGGGATAAAAGACTAGCCTAACCAGATAACAGAGGGAGACACAACTCTAGGGAGACTACGACTCGAGCCTAGATGTTGTCATGCAAAATCAACCCTAAGTTAAGGTTTCTATCTAACTGGCACAGGAAAAAGAAGGGTCTCGATTGCAACTAGGGCAAGAGAAAGGGGATATCTCAATCGCAACGAGGGCGAGAGAAAAAAATTAGTGTTAGTTGTTAGTCAAACTCGACAAGACATCGCATCTCGTGCCTACGTATCTCATCTGGACATGAGAATCAGAGTTGCCGTAGTTCGGCCAAACTATTCTTGTTGGTTTGTGTTTTAAGTGGACAACGTCACTGCGCAATCTACCTGATGCTCGACCTTTGGAGACTTACTCACCTGTAGTAGAAGGAGTTAACGTACCCTTAAGAGGGGATAATGTTTGTTTGTGTTTTAGGAAAGCTCAAGCAAGAAAGGAAGTCCTATACGAAGGAACCGTGCTACCTTAATTGACATGCAAACGAGACTACGCGGAGTCTAACAAACCTAGGGGATACAATTGCACCACACAAGCACATACAGCATAAAATAAACACACCAACAAGGGGCTCAAACATCAAGGCTAGGTTTTAGTCGAGGGGTCATATCAACCTTAACAAACAAACCTCTGGAACTGGGTAGATGTTGCTCTTAACCTTGCCATTGAGGGGCTAAGGTGAAGCAGATGAAAGGAGATGAGGGGTGTGCCTCATTGCTCTTATCCCTGGTCAGGGAGAGCTTAAGACAAGAATGTGTGGGTTCAGAAAGTGGGAACCCTTCTACACATTTGATACTGACTCAACTGTACGATTGTACAAGATCTTGGGTTTGTATCTGCAATGCATCAACACAGTGGTGTGAGCAAAGCAGATGACACACAGAATAGCAGGGGATAGATTGCATATCCCTTGGGTTCTGCCAATTGCCTCTTCACTTAGGAGGACTTTGCATATGTACAGGGACAAGATTTAAACATACACAAACATTGCCTCTTAAGGAGGACTTCAGACAGTCGCCTGGCCAAGTAACAGGCCAGGTCTTCCAGACTACATGAAGATTAGAAATATACCTCAATGCAAATTGCTTATACAAGCAAAGAAAAGCAAAAGTTCACAAGGAACTGAGCAACTAAAAACACCTGAAATAGTCAAGCAGATATTAGTATGCAACTTCAAAACAAAACAAGAGGAAACAGACATCAACAGTTAATCAGAAGTAAATGGATGTGCAAGGCACAAGGCTTAAGGCATGGGAGCCAAGCAACCTACAAAACAAAACATGTTAGTCATGGTATTCAAGCAAGTTCAATCAAAAAGAATTGGTCTCATTGGTCATTTGTTGATCAACCTGAAAAAAATGAACTCAACTGTGAGTAACAGGACCACTAGGGCAAGCCTAGGGTCACAAGGGAATGAAAAAGTTCAAACAGCAAGTGGCAAGCATCTAAAATCATGTTCAAACAATCAAGAAACAATCCCAATTGGGTTCACATTCATATCAATCATCATCATCATTTCATGAACAATTTATGTCAAAGAATAGCAAACAGAAGCTCATAGGAGTCAACAGCAAGACTTGCATCAAAAGTAAACTCAAACATTTTCAAAAATCACCAAATAAATCATGATCAATCACAACACATAGCATGGTAAGCATGTCAAATTTCATCTCATTTGGACAAGTGGAAGGCAGTCAATGAAAATCAGAAAGGCAAGTCAATTTTGAACATGCTCAAAGAAGTCAACCAAACATGCATCAACTTGAAAAATTCATAAATCAGAGATGGCATATGATAAATGAATGGGACTAAAACCATGGCAAAGCTTAGGATGTCTAGTTATCTCATGTAAAATTTCATGTCCATCTAATAAAGTATGAGCATTTCACAAAACAAATGGGCACATGCAGCACATAAGGTTAACATTTTGGTCAAACAGGGGAGAAAATCTCAAACAAATGGAAAATGCCATAAACAAATCCACAAAAAATCATATGCAAACTAGACATGCTCAAGCTCAATCATACAAAAAATCAATCCATTTGGAGGTCAATAGGCATGACTATAAAAATCAACAAGTTGCACATCAATGGTGTGACACAAATTGTCACACCCTACTTCAAAAATTCATAGCTCACAAACCAGATAAGATAAATTCATGATCTTTATACCAAAATCACCACAGAGATGTCTAGTTTGTGCACAAAAATTTTCAAGTCCATAGGATAAAGCATGACTATTTCACAAATGATTTGGTGAAATGTGCAAAATATTGATACATGTCACAAACCCTAATGCCAAATAAAATTCACACGGGCACTATTTGAATAAAAATGCTCATAAAAAACAAGATGAAGAATGGAGAACAATGCAAAAAATCCCATCTCAATTGGATCACCCTTTAATTATTTATGAATTTTTGAAGTTTGTAAAAAAATGAAATAAAAAAAACGAAAATGCAAGGAAATGTTTATTGATTAATTATTTAATAGTTATTTTTAAAAAGAAGATGACACATGCCGCGCAGTGGACCGCTATCGTTCCAATTAGATGGGATTTCAAGATCCCAGCCAGTGGGGCCCACGGCTACTTGCACAAATGCATGGCCCACGTGACCGGCCAATCATACTGCTTCTTTTAGAAACACATGCAGGGCAAAACAAAGAAAAAGCAATGAATTAAAATGGCCAGTAGCAACAACAATTACAGTGCTCATGTTGCAGGAAAGAATTTCCAGTACAAGTGTTCATCACTAAAAAAACCCAGCTCAAATTTTTTTTCTCGAAATTCAAAAATAAAAAAACCAATGTGTGCATCTAAACATGCTCAAACCTAAACCACCCTCCATTAATCCCAAATCATGCTAAAATGGACAAATCAAGTAGAAATATAAATGAACATCAAATTTGGATTTCGTATTTCTCTCTCAATTCCTAACCGTTTCCTTCGATTCAAAGCTCAGTAAGCTCATGGCAAAAAGATCTACAAGATGTAGTTCATGATTTTAGAAATGGAGAGATTTGATATCTTACTTGATTTTGAAGAAATGAGTGAAACAGTTGTTGTTTTGATGTTTGGTGATGAAACAGTTGCACAGCAAGTTCCCAGGAAGTGAATGGATGAAGATTCTTTGCTCAGCAACCCTTGAAACAAGCCAATTCGAATTTTGCCATTGATGAGTTTGAAAAAAAACAGTTGTAGAATAGGCTTTACAGTTGGTGTGTGATGGTTGAAATGAGCTTAAGATGGGTAATGGATGGTGTAGCAAGCAAAGCAATGTTGAATCCTTGAGCTTTGTTGACAGAATTTTCAAGATGGGAGAAAAATGAAAATTTGAGAGAGTGAGGTTTTCTGTGTGAATGAGAGGCAGCTAGGGTTCTCAAAATGTCAGAAAAATGATATATATTTGCTGTTTAAGTTTGGATTAGTGAGAGCTAAGCACCAATTTGTTTAATGAATCAAATTGCTAATTGGCCATTTTGGTTTTTATGGTGAGGTGTGACAGCTAGTGCACGAATTGGGCTTGCAAACATGACCAAAACATGATTTCAGAACTTATTCAATTGGTAAAAATGGTTGTAAGTGCTTAATTCAAGATTTCACTTTTGCACCACACTTGAAAATAAATCATGATAGTGAAAAAATGCTATTTTGATCCATAAGGTTTTGGTACATGAAGGTCACATTTTTGGAAAGAGGAGGTTAAATATGACTTGTTGGAAAAAACCTCACCAAATTTGGCCAAATGGTTTGAGAGATATGGCCTTTTGAAGTTCAAGAATTTTTGAAAATGAAATGATCATATCTTGCCAACCACACATGGGAATTGAGAGTTCTTGGACTTTTTGGAAATGGGAGAACACGATCTTCAACTTTCATGTTGGGCAAAAATTCATTTGAAGCTTGTATCATGATGTAAGTTTAGGCTCAAGAAGTTTCCATTTTTGGCAGTTAAAATTACAGGTCCAGTTTCTATTTTTGGAAATTTCTGATTTGGCTTCAAATTCTTCAATGATGATGTTTGCCATGATATATGAGGCCTATTTGGACATGAATAAGCTCTCTCAAACCAAATCCATCCATCAAAACCATAAAATCAATCACAGTTGACCAAGTTTGACTTTTTAGGGTTTCTGACTGATTGTGCATGGACTGATGACCTCTGAGCATCCAATCTTTGACCCAAACATTTCAAATGGATCCCCAAGTCATGTGAACATGTTGGACCAACCCTAAGGCCTTGGCTCAATGAAAAACACACTTGCTTGCTTGGTTGACTGATCTCCTGATCAGTTTGACCTAATTCTCCTGATGATCTTGCACTTGGGCAAAAGGGACAATGCAATGCTATGCAGTGGACCATGTTATGCTATGACCTAATATGAGAATGTATGTACAATGATAGGTGCAAATTTGAGGTGCTACAATATGATTCAGGAATGCCTTGGGAAGTACAAGGTTAGATATGTGAGCCACATCAGGCAGTCGTTGGTTGAATTACACCGTTTGTTGTGTCAGTACAGCTACTTGGAGCATAACTACGACAAGTGCCGCGTCTGTTCAGTTAACCGTTTGGGTTGCGACCAGGTCCGCAAAGAACTTCAGAAGTTGTTGAATGAGGGTACCATTGAGATTCTGCAGAATCGCAATGTTGATGAAGTTGAGCCTGAAGTGAATGTCATATCACCAGTGTTCAAGCTGCCTGAGCCCGTTGTTATTCGCTACAATAGCAACAAGCCTCAGGCTTCCCCTTCTTTGATCATCAAACCTGCAGGCCCTGTGCCCTATTCCTCTGATCGAGCTGTGCCATTCCGGTACAATCCTGTTGCTGTCCAGGATGGGGTCGAAGTGCCTTTGCCTTCCACTTCCGTGACCAATGTAGCTGATGTCAGTGGGTTGACCCGAAGTGGTCGTGTATTTTCTGCACCTGCCAAAGCTCCTGTTTCTTCTGAATCTGTTGAACGTCCTGTGGGGACAGCTGCCAAAATTCAGAATCCGGCACTTGATGTTGCCAAACCCTCCTCATCCGTACAAAAGACTCCTGTTTCTTCAGTTGGCCCGAGTGGCATTGTAGATGAAGAATCTGATGAGATGCTGAGGCTCATCAGAAAGAGTGAGTACAACATTGTAGACCAGCTTCTACACACGCCCTCCAAGATTTCTATTCTTTCTCTGTTGCTGAATTCAGAACCCCATAGGGAGTCTCTGCAGAAAGTCTTGGATCTGGCGTATGTTGATCATGACGTCACCCTTGAGCAGTTTGATAGTATTGTTGCAAACATTACCGCTTGCAACACTTTGAGCTTTTGTGACGCTGATCTCCCTGAGGAGGGAAGAGACCACAACATGGCTTTACATATCTCCATGAATTGCAAATCAGATGCAATGTCCAATGTGCTGGTGGACACTGGATCTTCTTTAAATGTATTGCCGAAATCCACACTCTCTCGTTTGTCATATCAAGGTCCTCCTATGAGGCAGAGTGGGGTTGTTGTGAAAGCATTTGATGGGTCGCGTAAGACCGTGATTGGAGAGGTTGATCTCCCAATCAAGATAGGACCAAGTGATTTCCAAGTTACTTTCCAAATAATGGATATCCACCCATCTTATAGCTGTCTCTTAGGCAGACCATGGATTCACGAGGCTGGCGCCGTGACATCCACCCTACACCAGAAGCTGAAGTTTGTCAAAAACAAGAAATTGGTTGTAGTAGGGGGAGAAAAGGCTCTCCTGGTTAGCCATCTGTCTTCTTTCTCGTACATTGACGCTGAGGATGAAGTTGGAACGCCATTCCAAGCTTTATCTATTGATGAACCAATCGAGAAGAAGTCTCCTTCATTCACTTCCTACCGTGATGCTAAGCTGGCCATCGAATGTGGTGCAGTTGCTGGATTAGGGAAAGTGCTTGAACTTGAAGATAATAGATCCCGGGCTGGCATTGGCTACTGTTCTGGGGCATGCAATGAGCAAGGTTTGTTCACGAGTGGAGGATTCATCCATGCTGATCAACCTGAAGAAGAGGAAGCTGCTGCTATCATTGAAGAAGACGCAGAAGATGTGAACAATTTTGTTATTCCTGGTGGTGTCTGCCACAATTGGGTCGCTGTGGATGTTCCTACAGTTATCCATAGATCAGAGTAAATTGTTCACTTTGTTTAAAACCTTTCTCCCATGCCAAAAGGAGAAGTGATGACATTGTTGGCAAAGCATATATACAATGATGTTTTCATTCAATTTTCGCATTGTTAAACATTTGTTTTTCCTTTGTTTTCACTTTTTGCTTTTTCATGAAATCAGTGATCACAAAAAACCCATAAAAATAAAAGCAAACATTTTTCATCTGCATAATGATTTGCTTGTTTAAATTCTGAAGTTTTTCCCTAACCAAAATCATTATGCAGGTTGATCCTAAAACCCATTGAACATAATGATCCAACGCCATCTCCCAATTTTGAATTCCCTGTATTTGAGGCAGAAGAAGATGATGTTGAAGGGATTCCTGATGAGATTACCCGTCTCCTTGAGCACGAAGAGAAGATCATTCAGCCGCATCTCGAAGACTTGGAAACAGTCAACTTGGGGTCTGAAGATTGTGTTCGCCTGGTGAAGATTGGGGCACTTCTTGAAGGGTCTGTTAAGGAAGATTTGATCAGCTTGCTACGAGAATATTCAGATATCTTTGCTTGGTCCTATGAAGACATGCCGGGTTTGGATACAGATATTGTACAACATTTCCTGCCTTTGAAGCCTGAGTGCGTGCCTGTGAAGCAGAAGCTCAGAAGAACTCATCCAGATATGGCAGTGAAGATCAAAGAGGAAGTTCAGAAGCAAATTGATGCGGGGTTTCTGGTGACTTCTACATATCCTCAGTGGGTGGCCAATATTGTGCATGTTCCTAAGAAGGACGGAAAAGTCCGTATGTGCGTTGACTACAGAGATTTGAATAAAGCTAGTCCGAAAGATGATTTTCCTCTACCACACATCGACATGTTGGTAGACAATACAGCCAAATTCAAAGTCTTTTCCTTTATGGACGGATTTTCCGGATATAATCAAATCAAGATGGCACCAGAGGATATGGAGAAGACAACATTCATCACACCTTGGGGAACATTCTGTTATCGAGTGATGCCCTTCGGTTTGAAGAACGCCGGAGCCACGTATCAACGAGCTATGACTACCTTGTTTCATGATATGATGCACAAGGAGATAGAAGTCTATGTCGATGATATGATTGCTAAGTCCCGAACGGAAGTTGAACATGTTGAGCATTTGTTAAAGCTTTTTCAGCGTCTGAGAAAGTTCAAACTTCGCCTGAATCCGAACAAATGTACCTTTGGAGTCCGTTCCGGTAAATTGTTGGGTTTTGTGGTAAGTGAAAGAGGTATTGAGGTTGATCCTGCAAAGGTCAAAGCAATACAAGAGATGCATGCACCCAAAACTGAGAAGCAAGTCCAAGGTTTTCTTGGCCGCTTGAATTACATTTCCAGATTTATATCCCACATGACTGCCACATGTGCGCCGATATTCAAGCTCCTCCGGAAAGATCAGTCTCATGATTGGACCGAGGATTGCCAGAAAGCTTTCGACAGTATCAAAGATTATCTGTCTGAACCTCCGATTTTGTCTCCGCCTGTGGAAGGAAGACCTCTGATTATGTACTTAACAGTTCTTGAAGACTCGATGGGTTGTGTACTCGGTCAACAAGATGAATCAGGGAAGAAGGAGTTTTCCATCTACTACCTCAGTAAGAAGTTTACTGATTGTGAGTCTCGGTACTCTACGCTTGAGAAGACGTGCTGTGCTTTGGCTTGGGCTGCCAAGCGTTTGCGCCAGTACATGATAAATCATACAACTTGGTTGATATCCAGAATGGATCCGATTAAGTATATCTTCGAGAAGCCTGCTTTAACTGGGAGGATCGCCCGTTGGCAGATGTTGTTATCTGAGTATGATATTGAGTATCGAGCTCAGAAAGCTATCAAAGGTAGTATCTTGGCTGACCATTTAGCGCACCAGCCGATTGAAGATCATCAGTCTGTTTAGTATGACTTCCCTGACGAGGAAATTCTGTATTTGAAGATGAAAGATTGCGATGAGCCTACACTTGATGAAGGTCCAGAACCTGGTTCCAGATGGACGATGGTGTTTGATGGCGCTGTTAATCAATATGGGAATGGAATTGGGGCAGTGATTATTACTCCTCAAGGTTCACACATTCCGTTTACAGCAAGGCTAACTTTCAAATGCACGAATAATATGGCGGAGTATGAAGCCTGTATTATGGGACTGGAAGAATGCATTGACTTGAGAATCAAGTATCTTGATGTCTATGGTGATTCGGCCTTGGTTGTCAATCAGATCAAGGGTGAATGGGAGACGAATCAGCCAGGTCTCATTCCGTACAGAGATTATGCAAGGAGAATTTCAACATTCTTCACAGAAGTTGAATTTTATCATATTCCTCGAGAGGATAACCGGATGGCAGATGCCCTTGCTACGCTTGCTTCCATGATAGTAGTCAGGTGGTGGAATGATGTTCCCAATATTATTGTGATGCGCTTGGACAGACCCGCTCACATATTTGCAATCGAAGAAGTGAAAGATGACAAGCCTTGGTACTTTGATATCAAGAATTTCCTCCAGAACCAGGTCTACCCGCCTGGGGCATCTGTGAAAGATAGGAAAACTTTGAGAAGGTTGTCAGGCAGTTTCTACCTCAGTGGTGAAGTGCTATACAAAAGAAATTTTGATATGGTTTTACTCAGATGCGTGGATAGACACGAAGCAAACCTATTGATGACTGAGGTCCATGAGGGTTCATTTGGTACTCATTCCAATGGACATGCCATGGCTAAGAAGATGTTGAGAGCAGGCTACTATTGGCTGACAATGGAGTCTGACTGTTGCAAGTATGTGAAGAAATGTCACAAGTGTCAAATTTATGCGGATAAGATTCATATTCCTCCGACACTCCTGAATGTGATTTCGTCACCATGGCCTTTCTCTATGTGGGGAATTGACATGATCGGCATGATTGAGCCGAAAGCGTCCAACGGACATCGGTTTATTCTCGTAGCAATTGATTACTTCACCAAATGGGTTGAAGCCGCTTCGTACGCGAATGTAACCAGGCAGGTGGTTGTGAAGTTTATCAAAAACCAGCTGATTTGTCGTTATGGTGTGCCAGAGAGGATCATTACTGATAATGGATCCAATCTGAATAACAAGATGATGGATGAGTTGTACGCTGAATTCAAGATTGCACACCATAATTCCTCTCCCTACAGACCTAAAATGAATGGGGCTGTTGAAGCTGCTAATAAGAATATCAAGAGGATTATCCAGAAGATGACTGTCACGTACAAAGATTGGCATGAGATGCTGCCATTTGCTTTGCATGGATATCGTACGTCTGTACGCACTTCAACAGGGGCAACCCCTTTCTCTCTTGTTTATGGCATGGAAGCTGTTCTCCCAGTAGAGGTGGAGATCCCATCAATGCGAGTCTTGATGGAAGCCAAGTTGACGGACGCTGAATGGATTCAGAGTCGTTATGACCAACTGAATTTGATTGAAGAGAAGAGATTGACTGCCATGTGCCATGGTCAGTTATATCAGCAGAGAATGAAGAAAGCATTCGACAAGAAGGTCAAGCCTCGTGTGTTCCGAGAAGGTGACCTCGTGCTCAAGAAAGTTTTGTCTTTCGCGCCCGATTCCAGGGGCAAGTGGACTCCAAACTACGAGGGTCCATATGTTGTTAAGAGAGCCTTTTCAGGCGGTGCTTTGATGCTTACAACAATGGATGGGGAGGATTTCACTCGTCCTGTGAATTCAGATGCAGTTAAGAGATACTTTGCCTAAAAAAAAAGTATATGCAAATGAAAAAACAGAATAGCTCGCTAAGTTGAAAACCCGAAAGGGCAGCTTAGGCAAAAATGAGCGTCTCGGTGGAAAACCTGCAAGGGTAATCCAGGCAAAAATTAGAGACTTGAAAAAAGATATATTTGCATCCCGCTAGATTGAGTACCTCACTCTGGGGCAACCTAGGCAAAAATTAGGGATTTGGCAAGTAACTGCATCCTGACAAGACTTTCTGTTCGCCAGTCGTCATTTCGTCAGAAGATTCTCGATTCGTCGTCAACTGAAGCTTCGGATACATCGAGATTCAAATTGGTAGAGAAAGGATCATTATGTTCAATGTAGCCCTCTTCCAATATATATCACTGATTTCAAATTTGTACAGATCTATGGAGTCTTGCCATTTGCAGGCTACCATTCCATCAAATCAATTTGAGCTTTTATCCAATTATTTGCACTCTTATTTGTTTTAATTCAACAAATGTTTTGCATGTTTCAATTGATAAAATGTCATTGTTTAAACAAAATAAATCTTTTCAAAATCATTTTTCAAACAAAGTGAACATTCACAAGATTGAAAGGATACTCAAGAATATCTCAGTGCTCTCCCGAGGGTGGCATGATTTCCAACAGGTAAGACATTTGTTCATATTCCTGGTTTGGTTGTATCTTCTTTCTTCAGATCTTTGTTGGGGTTGTTCCTCAAACAGAGTTGTTGTTGGGGTTGTTCCCCAGTATAGTTGCAAGCAGAGCGTTGTTGAAGACTTCGTTTTTTTCTCCAGCAACAATCTTCGCCAGCATGGTTGTCTTTTCTTGTAGAAGTTTCGGCGGTTAATAGTTTGTCATCTTGGTGCCCCGTCACTTCCTCCAGTGGGTCGACATTCCCAGACCTTATTTGTCTCCTCAGCACAGTCACGAGTAGGGCTGTTGTTGATATCCCCATCGGATTCGCGAGCAGAGTTGTTGTCACTCTTCCCAGTGCAGTTGCCAGCGGAGTTGTCTGTCTCCTCAGCACGATCGCTTTCTTTTTGAAGGCTTGGTAAGTCAGTGGTTTGATACCCGGTACTTTACCTTTTCCCCGGCGAAGTCGTCTGCGGAATTGTTGTTATCTCTCCATCAGAGTTGTTCTCTTCAGCAGAGCAGGATTTATTTTCCTATTCGGTGTTTGATTCGGGTTGATATCCCAATATGTTCATCCATTCTTTTCCTCAGCTTAGTCTGCAGGGCGTTTGTTGAAGCAGTTTTTGCCTGTTGAATACTCCTTCAATCCCCAGTATGGTCGGATGATGGCTTTGGCCTCCAGTGAACGGATTGATTTCCTGACTATTTGTGATCCCCAGTAGAGTGGCTTATATTGCAGAATCTACTTGTTGTGATCAGTTTGCTATGTGTATTCTCCCCAAATAGAGTGGTTTGTTGCAGAATCTACTTGTTTGATCTGTCCTCCCTCAGTGGTTTGTTCCCCAAGAGAGTAGCCGACATTTTTCCCCAGTAGAGTTGCTTATGCAGTTAGATTCTATTTGGATGATATCATTCTCCCTCAGTGGGTTGTTCCCCAGTGGAGTTTTGTGGAGTTGCTTCTACAGCAGTTCGTGCTTGTGCAATGCACTTTTTGTTTCTCAGTTGACACTGGGATCCCCTGCAGATATCTTGGATTTTCTCTTGTCCCCCGATAGATTTGTCTTGGTGGCTGCTTCTGCCTGTTGTGACTTTCTGTACCCTGATTGGGTTGTGTCCTGACATCTCTGATCCTCTGCTTCTTCAGCAGTACTCGCAGATCTTTGCTTTACAGCATGTAGATCTCCGCAGATTGACTCTCCAGTTGGTTTTTTCCCCTGGAAGTATAATACCGGGCGTTTGGTTCCTGGACCTGTTTGTGTTAGAATTGTCTGTTTTGTCAGCATTCATCAAACATAAATCACGCATATTCATGCATACGCATAAACATTCAGATATTCATGTTGCATTTCTTGCCATATATCCTTTGTTTGTTGTTTCCTGCTTTCGGGTGATATAGATCTCTTTACAGATCTCCCCAAGCAGATGTTGGGTGTGTAAAATCTCTCCATATAGAGTCAACCCCATAAGCAGAAAATGTTTGCCTTTCCTTCTGCAGTTCCCCACTGAGATATATCCTCGTGGATGACGGTTTCTTTCGTTTCCTCCCAACACGTATATTGGGATGGATTTTCCGATTTGAGTTATATCCTCATTAGGACGTGTCTTGATTCAGTCTGTCTTTTCGGATTATTCCCGAATTGGCCATCTGTCAAAAGTCTTGTGCTTCCCAGTGGGTTGTTCCCCAGCGGAATTTTTCGGGCCTCTACCCTCATACCGGTAGTTATAAGTCCTATTTTTCCTGGCTTCTTGGCAGAATTTGTGGTTATACACCTTTTATTCCCAAGCCAGATTTGTTGGTTTTCTACCTCAGTCGGTAGTTATAAATCCTACTTTCCTGCTCTCCAGCAGTTTGTGGTTTGTTATAAACCCTATTTTGGTTTCCCGTGCGGATTTGTGATTTGTTCTATCCCCACGCGGAGTTGTTGGTTTTCTACCCCGTATTCGGTAGATGTAAACCCTAAATTTGTGGTTCTCTCCATCCAGTTCTTGATGTTGAGTTTCCTTTGCTCGGATAAGTTGCTCAGATAAGCACTTATATCCCCAGCAAATCTTTTGTGGATAATTGCCGTATGCTAGCAATTTTATCCCCAGTGGGTCCTTTCACCTTTTGTCAGTGATTGCGTTCCCCGGATATTCGATTGTCATCATTGTATCCCAGCCTGTTGTTGTGGATAATTGTTGTTTATGCAATTCATCCCTGGATCATTGATTTTCACCAGTGAATCCTCAGCAGATTGCCTTTCATTTACCCTCTTGTTGGTAATGTCTGTTGCTCCTCTTGATTGGTCATCATTATATACCTAGTTTGGTATCCCGATGTCTTTCTTTTCGGTTGATTTATCCTTTATTAACCCAGTAACCGGTTGTGGATAATCTTCCATGCGAGTATATTATTCACGGTCTGCCGGTAATGAATAATATATCTCATGCACTCTTCAGTTGAAGCCTTTTGTGTTTCCCTAGTCGAGTAAGATTCGTTATTTCCCTTTGTGGAATCGAATATTTCTTTGTTGTCGGATAATTGCCGGATGCTTGCAATTTATCCCTTTGAGTTGTCTTTCGTTTACCCGGATGCTTGGTATCGATTGTCTCTCTTTTTGGTTAGTCACCTATTATATACTTCGGTATCTCTGGTGTCTTTTCCATGCGAGTATATTATTCACGGTCTGCCGGTAATGAATAATATATCTCATGCACTCTTCAGTCGAAGCCTATCGTGTTTTCTTTGTTGAGTAAGATTCGTTATTTCCCTTTGTGGAATCGAATATTTCTTTGTTGTTGGATAATTGCCGGATGCTTGCAATTTATCCTTTGAGTTGTCTTTCGTTTACCCGGATGCTTGGTATCGATTGTCTCTCTTTTTGGTTGGTCACCTATTATATACCTCGGTATCTCTGGTGTCTTTTCCTTTCGAGTATATTATTCACGGTCTGCCGGTAATGAATAATATGTCTCATGCGCTCTTTAGTTGGAATCCTTTGTTGATTTTCCCCAGCTGAGCAAGATTCGTATTCTTTGAAGAATCGAATATCCATCCTTTAACCAGTTCGTGTTCTGGATGATGAGTGTTTTGGCATATATACCAATTCACGTTTTCGGTAGATCACCTATTATATACCCAGTAACCGGTATCTCTGGTGTTTCTTACCATGCGAGTTTATTATCTACGTTCTGACGATAATAGATAATATATCTCATGCGAGTATTCTTATCCACGGTCTGCCGGTAATGGATATTGTATCTCATGCGCTCTTTGGGTCTGTGTCCCCAGTTGAGTAAGATTCGTTTTCCCGTTGTGGATTCGAATGTCCATCCTGTAAGTCGATTTGCTTTTTCAAGCTCTCCTTTCGGATGATGAGTGTTTTGGCATATATACCAATTCACGCTTCGGTCGGTCACCTATTATATACCTCGGTATCCCTGGTGTTCCTTCCTTTCTGCTCCCTATTATGACCTCGGTCCCTTGTGGAGTCAGATTTTCCTGAGTTTATGTACCTTTTTCAGGTCTTCCTCAAATGTTGGTTGATTGATATCTCTCACCCTTATACCGGTCTTAGATATTCATTCTTCCTGAGCTTGTTACCCTTATACCGGTAACACCTCATTTCTTTGGTGCTTCCTCATTGAAGTTTCTTGTTGCTTCTCCCCAGGAGTCAGCTTGTGTCTCTCCAATGGATTTATTTTCCTTTGGAATTCTTTTCCCCAGTGAGGTCTCCAGTCTGTTTTCTGTTCTTCTAATCAGAGTCGTGTCTTGTTCACGCATTTCTTTTTCTCTTACTATCCCCAATAAGAGTTTTGTTCGAGTCTCTGTTCCTGGTGAGTGTATTACTCCGATGGATCGTCTTTTCTTCTGTGTGAACCATATTCCCCACAGAGTTTGTGTCTTTTGCATGCATATATTTGCATCATGAGGTCTCTTAGGGACCAAAATTTGTCTCATTACTGTTATTTAAGCCCATTCTACCGCGTCGAGATGAAGATTTCTAAACTTCACTTCTCCGGCTAGAATGACCTTAAATAGGGGCATCTGTAAGACCCCAATTTTGGCCCTAAGATCCCTCATGGCTCATATCATATCATATCATGGCCTCAAGGATCATTGCATGCCCTAGCTTCCCTCCTAGTGGGTGGTTTGCCTTGTGAGTGTGGTTCTTGACCACCAAGCATGTTTTGCATTTGTATATCTTTGCTTTTCATATGTTTGCTAACCAAAAGTACAAAAATATTGTCAGCTAACCATGTTACTTGCAGATGAAGCAATCATCAGTCAAACAGTCAAATCAGTCATTAAACAGTGGATGGTGGCCATTCTTGAAGAATTTGGGCACCATGATCAATAATCAAGAGTTCATATATGTTGTGATATCATTTGGAATCAAGATCTCAAGGAATTAGGGTTTGGAATTCATCAGAAGGTGGTTCAGTTATCCAAAACCCTAGAAAGTCAAACTTGGTCAACTGTGGATTTAATCAGTGATTTGATGGTGGGAATTGGTTTGAGGGAGCTCATTCATGTCCATATAGGCCTCATATATCATGTCAAACATCATCATGGAAGAATTTGAAGTCAAACAAGAAATTTCCAAAAATAGAAACTTGACCTGTAATTGGAATTTGCCAAAAATGGAAACTTCTTGATCCAAAACTACTTTATCATACAAGCTTCAAATGAATTTTTGCCCAACATGAAAGTTGAAGATCTTGTTCTCCCATTTCCAAAAAGTCCAAGAACACTCAATTCCCATGTATGGTTGGCAAGTTATGATCAAATCATTTTCAGAAATTTTTGAACTTCAAAAGGCCATATCTCTCAAACCATTTGGCCAATTTGGGTGGGGTTTTTTGCAACAAGTCACATTTGATCCCCTCTTTCCAAATATGTCATCATCATTCACCAAAACATCACCAATCAAAATGGCCTTTTTGGAATGGCTTGAATTAATTTCAAGTGAGGTTGAAAAATGAACTTTTGAATTAAACATTTCTAACCATTTCTACCAATTGGAATAGTTCAGATATGACATTTGAAACATGTTTGAAGGCCCAATTCGAGCTGCAGCCTCATGCACCATGCACTTAGGTGAAAATGCTCAAATTAGCAAAAAGACACTTGATTAGCAATTCCAATTTCATTTTCCATTAACCTTGATTAGAGAAGTTAAACAGAAGTATATAAGATCATTTTCTTTCTGATTGAAGCCCTAGCAGCCTCTCTTACACAAACAGAAAATCATTTGCTCTCAAAAAACCATTTCTTTATTTTTGAAATTTCTGGCTGCAAACCTCAAGGAGCTCGAGTGTTGTTGATTTGTTCATCATATACCATCACTTTGAAGCATTTTCCAGCTTGGTTTCCCAACTGTAATCAGAGAAAGACCCTGTTCCATTGAAGCTCATTCTCATGGCAGATCTGGTTTAAGGCTGTTTTGAACATTCCCAAGCTAAAATTACTCGACCATCCATCAATACAAGCTGGAAGCTACATCTGTTTTGAGCCAGCACGACCAAATCCCAACTGTTTCACCATTACCTTCAAAATCAAGTAAGGTTTCGAATCTCATTATTCTCTAAATGTTGCTATGCTTTGTGTAGACCTTACCTTGCTGATTATTATGGACTTTGAATCGTGCCAAATGATTGAGCTATGTGTGAGAAATCTGTTTTTTAAGTTTCATGTTCAAACTTGTTTTTGCTTATTTCTCATTGGATAGCTTGATTCATAGAATATGGATGTTGGATTGTGAATGTGTGTTGCTTGATGTTTCAAATGATGTGCTTAATTCATGATTCTGGGAAAATTGTTCATCCCCATTGATGAACACGATGAGCATGTTGCTACTGTTACAAAACCCTAATCCTCATTTTTCCAGAAATTGTTGGAACCCGCGTGTGCATGGAGGCACTGTTGTATCCGCATGTAACCAATCAAAACATTTCCATGCATTGCCTTAAACACAGCGTTCCACTTGAACTTCACCAGAATTACACAAATGCCACTCCGTGTCCAATTATTTAATTAATCATGTTTTATTTCAATTATTTTCTCAACAATTATTTCATTTTGTTACACAACTTACAAAAATCATAGAGCCTTCAATAATTATCCAAAATTCATGAAACTTTTTGCATTGTGTTCATCTGGATCTCTAGTATTTAATCATGATTTTTCCTGATTTTTTGATGAGTGGATTTTAATTGGTATTAGGGTTTTGATCATGTGCTCATATTTTGTACCTTTTGCCAAAACATTTGTGAAATGATGATGCATTATCCAATGGCCTTGAAATTTTTTGTGCATAAACTAGACACATCCATGGTGATTTTGGTATAGAGTTTATGAATTTATCATCTCTGGTTTGGGAGTTATGATTTTTTGAATTAGGGTGTGACAATTTGTGTCACACCATTGATGTGCAACTTGATGATTTTCAATACCATGCTTCTTGACCTCAAATTGGATTGAATTTTTGCATGAATGTACTCTTGGATGTCTAGTTTACATGTGATTTTTCTTGGAATTATTTGTGGCATTTCCTAATTGTTTGAGATTTTTCTCCCCTGTTGGGTCACATGTTGACTTTTTGTGACACCTCATGCCATATCATTTGTGAAATTCTCATACTTTATTGGAGGAACTTGAAATTTGACATGTGATTAGTAGACATCTTAAGCTTTGCCATGGTGTTGATCCCATTCATTTCTCATATGTTATCACTGATTTATGATTTTTTGAAGTTGATGCATGTTTGGTTGACTTCTTTGAGCATGCTTGAAATTGCCCTGCCTTTCTGATTTTCATTGACTATCTTCCCATGATCCAATTGAGCTGAAATTTGATATGCATGTCATGTTATGGATTATGTTTGATCATGAATTATTTGATGATTTTTGGAATTGTTTATGATTGGTTTTGAGTTAAGTCTTTCTGTTGACTCCTATGAGCTTTAATTTGCCATGCTTTGACTTCTTTTGCTTATGAAATGATGATGATGCATGATATGAACATGAAACCAATTGAGTTTGCTTCTTAAATGTTTGAATTTGATTTTGATTGGATGTCACTTGCTGTTTTGACTTTCTCATTCTCTTTTGACCCTAGGCTTGCCCTAGTGGTCTTATTGCTTATGTTTGAGTTCATGTTTTCAGGTTGAGAAGCAATTGCCTCAAAGAAACTTATACAAGTTGAATGAGTCTATTTGATTATCATGAGCTAACCTCTTTGTTTTGTAGGTTGCTTGGCTCATATGCCTTGAGACTTGTGCATTGCACATTTGTCTGTTTGTTTTGACTGTTGATTCCTACCTCCTTTTGCTTTAACTTTTGAATTGTGTATTGATTCTGTTTGACTATTTCAGGTACTCTTAGTTGCTTAGTTCTTTAAGAACTTGCTTTGCTTTGCTATATAGCAATTTGCATTGAGGTATAATCCCTTTTCTTCATGTAGTCTGGAAGACCTGGCCTGTTACTTGGCCAGGCAACTGTCTGAAGTCCTCCTTAAGAGGCAATGCTTGTGTGTGTTTACATTTGTCCCAAGCAGGAAAAGTCCTTTAAATAAGGCAATTGGTAGAATCCAAGAGATATGCAACCTATCTCCTACTATTTTGTGAGTCTTCTCCTTGCTCCCATTACATGGTTGTAGCATTGAGATCCAAGCCCAAGATCTATTGAGTCAATAACTTGTGGAGAGAGTTCCTACTTTCTGAACTCCCACACCTTCTGATATTCAATGCTCTCCCTGACCAGGGATAAGAGCAATGAGGCACACCCCTCATATCCTGTCATCTGCTTCACCTTAGCCCCTCAATGGCAAGGTTAAGAGCACCATTGACCCTATTCCAGTTGGCTTCAATGCCTAACCCTTTTGTATGAGCCTCATTGTTTGGTTATAGTGTGTGCTGAATGCTTTCATTGATTGATTGTTGTTTCATATGCACATGTTGGCTTGCATGCTCTATGCATTTATCATCATTAATTGCTCATTAGTGCATGATCATCTCATTTGTCTTTGTGACATTATCATTGTTGATTTCCCCATTGAGAACAATTGTAAGACCATTCCTGTGGCCATTGTTTCTATGATATGGAAGTGAGTTGTAAGACCATTTCATTGGCCACTCATCTTATCTTTGCTTGATACATTTGTTTGTTGTATGTGAGGATGCAATTATAAGTCCCTGTGATGTGGCATTTGTATTCCCAGGACCATACTGTGGAGGTTAGAATAAGCCCGGATAAATTGGCATCTGACATCCATGTTTTGCTTCTGTTTGTTTATGTGAGGATGCAATTATAAGTCCCTGTAAGTTGGCATTTGCTTTCCTGTGATCATAAGTTGCTTTGTTTGATTGTATGTGAGGATACAATTGTAAGTCCGTGTAATTTGGCATTTGTATTCCTATGATCATATGTTGGAGGTTAGAGTAAGCCCAGATAGATTGGCATCTGACATCCAAGTGTTTGTTTCCTTTGTTGGAGATTGGTATAAGTCCAGACAGATTGGCATCCGGTATCCACTTTCATTTTCTTTGTTAAGGAGATTAGTGTAAGTCCATTGAGTGGCCTCTGATATCCATTTCTGTTTTAGGAGATTGGTGTAAATCCATTTATTGGTATCCGGTATCCGCTTTTTGTTTGTGAGATTGGAGTAAGACCATTGAGTGGCATCCGGTATCATTTATTTGCTTTGTTATTGCTTATTGCCCATTCCAAAGGACACACTTGAATCATCTTCTATATGATCTCAAGAGGTGAACCCTCTAAGAAGTTTTACATTCCATCTTCATCCATTCATCCCCGTTGTGTCCTAAACCTTTTCACACCTTACTTTTAAAACTTGAGATAGATATTGTGCAAACATCTTCATGTTGTCAAATTAAAAACCTGGACCCAAGTCCTTGACTTTTTTCCAATTCCATTTCATAACACTTCTTTGAATTAATCTTAATCATACTTTGACTCCACTTTCATAATCATAATCAATTAACTTCACCCATTCAATGTTTTTGTGGCTTTGTCCATTCTTGTTAAGTTTTCATACATGAGCTATAGGTTTGATTTATCTTAGTTGGTTGATGTCAATCTCACCTATTTGTCCTTAGTTGATTGAATTGTAAGTCTTCCTTGCTTATTATAGGGTTAACCCCTCACTAGCAAGTTGAAGCTTTTCTCACATGGTGGACCTGTTGTTTGTATAAGGTTGAGTTTTCTCCCGTGGATAACGTAAGACCTTAGGGCTTGTGTTTAAAATTGAATCCACTAACTTTTGGAAGTTTTTTAGCCGAACTACGGCGTTTTGATCCTTACCTTTGATGGAAGGTACGTAGGCAACGGGTTCATCCGTTCAAACCCAATAATAAAAATTGTATATTCTTTTCTCATCATCCCAATCATGTTTGCACAATACTTATGTCATAACAAATAACAATTTTTATACAACAAGTGTGAAAAGGGCTCCCTAGGAGTACCTAGGACGTGATGGGTGCCTAACACCTTCCCATTGCGTAATTTACCCCTTACCCAGACTCTCTGATCTTTTTATTAGTTTTCTACGTGTAAAACTTCTTAGGCTTTTGTTCGCTTTTTAGTCAGTCCTTTGGATAAATAAAAGTGCGGTGGCGACTCGAAATCATTGTATACCTTGCTTATGGTTTAATCGATAAATCATATAGCGACGAATACACCGCTACAGGTACGTAGGCACAAGACCGAAGGTCTTGTCAAACACAAAAATATAATTAATGAATTCTTTTCTCATCCCTCCATTCTATTTGATTGTAAACATCAATTTTTGCAAAATACATATGCACATAAAAAGGGCTCCCTAGGAGTACCTAGGACACTTTGGGTGCTAACACCTTCCCTCTGTGTAACCAACCCCCTTACCTGCGATCTCTGACTTTTATTAGTTTTTATTTGAAAACTTCTTTCTATTTGGGTTTTGTTCGTACTTTTTCCCTTTTCCCTTGGAAACAATAAAAGCGCGGTGGCGACTCTTGTTAATTGATCTCTAGCTTGTCAATAGCTTGATGATTGATCCTCTTGCAGGACTGTTGCCTGCACTGGTTTTGTTCTGCCTCATATGCAGCTAATCCAACCCATGGCTCCACATGTTTTAGGGAGGAAAAAGGTTATACCCTTGCATAAGTCCTGCTGGCTCATGCTCACAGTAGGTTTCAAGGCATGTTAGCGACATTTTAAGGCTTGATTCTTATGTTGGTCATGACTTGGTTCGTGCAAGTTAGGTATTGCAGTAGTTGGTGCAGCAAGGAAAATGCAGTAGGATGGAAGTGGATTGACAGGGCAAGAAACTCCAAAGTTCAAGGCATGACCAAGTTGGCATTAAAGTGAAGAAACCAAATCCACATGGTAAAATCAAGGTCAACATGGACATGGAGCATGGAATGAGGATTAGGGTCAATCATTTGGTGATTAGGGATGACCAAGGACCTAGGGTTGACTTTGGTCAAGGTTGACCAAAAAGTCAACTATTTACCAAAGTCAACAATTTGCAAAAACTCATTTTTTGTGGTTTTCTTGTAAATGGATAATGGGTTGATGATTAGGGTGAAAATTTAGGGTTTTTGGATTTGGGGTTGACTTTGGTCAAAGTTGACCAAAAAGTCAACTATTGACCAAAGTCAACAATTGGTCAAAATGTCAAACTTTGTATTTTCTTGTGTAGAATCATATATAATGGTTTAAAATGACATGGAATGGATTGGAATGGTTTGAAAAGTGATTGAAATTGGTTTTACAATTGGTTTATTTATGACATGGATGTTTGACTTTTGAAAAGAAAATAACTTGACTGATAATGTTTATGAACAAAGCCATGAAATGAGACCATAAGGTTAGGGTTTTGATATAGTATCCATGAACCAATGGCATGACCAACAAGTGGCTTGAAATACAAGAAGTTTGGTTGTTCAGATGACCAGGACCAAAGATATATGCACAACCATATGAATAGAACCATTGACTTTGGACCAAGACCAATGCTCCGAGAAAGGTCAGGCCAAGAAAATTGACAAAGGGTGAATATTAAGGGGTTCATGAATGCACAATGAAGCCACCAAGTTCATCTGATTCACCATCTTCTGATTAGGGCTTTGGAGACCAAGATAAGGCCTATGGAAGCTCCATGAAGTCACGCCTTGAGGAATTAGGGCTTTGAAGGCCCTAGATTGTCTGGTCACACCTTTGTTGAAATCAAACCTTCACCACCATCATTAGGGTTTCACATCCCCCATGCTGATGATATGGTTAGCCCATGCCTTTGGGCTTTGATATTCATACAAACCCTAGCTTTACAAGCCCAAGTTTCTTCTGAATCCATGAGGAATGATGCATGTGGATGAATTATGAAAGTATGCAAGTGATCTCTGGTTATATGTTTGGATGGAAGGCTAGGAAAAAGGGAGGGCAAATTTAGGGGTACAACAATCATGATATTGTTTTATACCAAATGGATGTCAAGAGTGCCTTATTAAATGAAGTCATTTCAAAATAAGTGTATATCAAACAACCTCCTAACTTTAAGGATTTAATCCACCCAAATTTTGTTTTTAAACTTAAGAAAACAATTTATGTACTCAAACAATTTCCAAGAGCTTGGTATGAGAAACTAAGTAATTTCCTGATTAGAAAATGGTCTTCAAGGGTTAAGTTGACACTACACTATTAAAAAAGCCTCTGAGTAAGGAAATATTAATGATCCAAGGTTATGTCTATAACATAATTTTTTGGTTCTACTAATGCATATCTTTCCAAAGAGTTATCTATGAATATGTAGGCTTAATTTAAGATGAGCATGATGGAAGTTCTTCCTCAGAATTAAGATCAACCAAAGTAAGGATGAAGTCTATGTTCATCAGTTAAAATATATTAAAGAAACCCTGAAAAAGTTCAAGCTTGAAGACTGGTAAGTCATGAACATTCCTACATTTAACATGCAATCTGAACAAGGAAGAAGAGAGCTCCAAAGTCTGTCATAAGTTGTGTTAAGGTATGATTAGTCTCTCGCTCTACTTAACAACTTCTAGACATGGTATCTTGTAATATCAATTGGTAGAATATCATATTTGTGGGAGGGGTATTTTTTGTGTGATACTACTACTACTATATATTTGACAAAGAATCTTGTTCAACGTTCAAGAACCAAGCACTTTGAAATCAAACTTCATTTTATTAGAGAATATGTTTAGAATAGTATAATAGATATATAGTTCATTGATACTGATCATCAATGAGATGTTATATTTATCAAGCCTCTATCTATTGAAATATTTGATTAAAAATAATATGAAGATACATTTTATTATAGAATAAATTGGGTTCTAAATGAAAGATTAGAGTTTGATAATGGTCAGGATCTATTGTGATTATAAGCTCTAAAATAGCTTTTAATGAACAGTAGACTCTGAAGCAACTCAACCTCTAAAATTTGGATGCAATTATCTCTAATAGCATATAATTTATATTTGTTGCTATATAAATATCTTTTGTTCACTTATGTGTCACTTATCTGAATGATTCTTGGTCTGCTTTTTTGCTTTATCAGTTGGGTTGTTTTTATCCTTCAGATTATGTTGTGTTTGCTCATACATTGAGCTATATTGATTAGGAATTATTATGCCTTATGGTAACATTAAAAACAATTTTTCTTTACTTTGGGCTTATATGGTTGAAAATTTTGAGACTTCTCTATCAGCAGGTCATTCAAATGAATTAAGAGAAAATGAAAAAGAGTATCTTACAAAAAGGAAATTGGGTAAACTTTCATTAATATTGGAATGATATTACAAGATGTTTTTATTTTATATTATTTTGTCTAAATCATCACTCCAACCTCGAGCCATGAAGCAAGTTTCCTAGTCATTATGCGACTCATCTTCCTCATTGGAATTAAAGTAGACTACTTTAGATGGAACCTTATTCTTATTCTTCTTGAGCTCTTCCTCGACATTGAAGTCCTTCTTGGATTGAGTGCCTCAATGTAGGTGCTTGATCCAGAAGGTTGGGCTCCTTCATGTCCTTGAAGTTTGTGCTCAGTAGAAGTTTTGGTTTCCTTAACCACAATGGTCTCTAAAGAGATGTTGACTCTGTTAGTTTCAGTATGTATTCTCATCTTGAAGAAGAGAGAGTTGGGTGTAGATATGTGGTCTTAACTTATGGTTTCATGCTTATATATATAGGATCTTGAGTGTTGTATATGTTTCTTGTGGGCGTTTAATCACCAATGACCTTTAATGCATACTACTCTAGGTTTACTAGCTTTTAATTCCCATTATCACTTTTGTTGTTTCCAATTCTTGGAAGCTGGAAGGATGTTGTCTGACCCCCTCAAGAAGTGAGGAAATATTTTAAACCAACCTAGCCATTTTTTGTAAATCACGTTTCAATTTTTAGGGGATTGTAAAAGCTGCTTTTATTTACTTTTACTCAGAACTTAATTTCCCATACATTTTTTCTTCAATATCTTTTCCTTTTCTATCTTATCTTTTTGTTGATGACAAAAGGGGGAGAAAAGGATAAGTATTTAAGCATCTAAATTAATTTTTTTATGCCCAAAATTATGAATAATTGATTATTGATTATTGTGCTTAAATTTAATTAACCTGGATAAGACTTATAAGAGGCTTACAAACCTTACCATCTAGACTATCAGACTCAGGGGGAGCGTACAAATCTCTAATCATGATGCCAACAAGTCAATTAAATCAACAACCATTGTTCTAAAATACGATTGTTTGTCATCATCAAAAAGGGGGAAATTATTGAAACAAAATTGGTTAATACCATATCCCTTGGGTTTTAATGATAACAAAGTATTTAAAGAATAATTTGGTATTCTAACATCTGTTCAAGTATGCAGGATTATATCATTAAGAACATATAGAGATTTTTTTTAGGAATTTGAATGTGAAGATCAGACTCTAGCTCCGAAGATCACTTCTGAAGACTTTGCCTCTGATGGAGATCCGGACTATGGAGAAGTCAACTCTGAAGAAAGTCAGCCTCTGGTGACCCTGACTCTGAACCTTCAGAAGCCAAAGAAGAGGACTCTGATGTGTTCAGTCTCGGAAGAGTGAAGTCTGAAGGAAGGCGATCAATGTATTTTGATGCATCTTCTTCTACTATTTTACTTAGGCAACTATATAATTTATTCTATTATTTTTACTCTTTTAGTGTATTTTTATATTTAAGTTTATTTATGGCTTTATTTTATTTTCGTACTTTATTTTTAGCTTAAATAGTTATTTGATACCTTGTCACTATACAGATCATAACTTGAGCTACAAGAATCGGATTGACGCGTTCTAATAGGCGTTGGAAATCTGAGAGATTAAGCTAAAAATTTCATGTTAAAGTTAGAAGTTGATTCAGCATGAAAAATGGTCGAATAATTTATTTTAGTTCCAAACTTAAGAAAATACTTAGTTTTTGGGCCGATTTTGTATCTTTTCGGGTCGGTTGCTATTAGGCCTGAATTCTCTTGCTCTATTTAAACAACTTCGTAGTTTTAGGGTTTATTATTCAACATTCATGAAATAGAGAAAAAAGCATATGAATACCATGGAGAGCGAATTCTCAAAGAGTTGATTTGCATTATTCGAATTCCACTTTGAGGTTTTTATTAATTTCAGCTTAATTTTGATTTCTTTTCAATTCTTCCTATAAACTCGTTTGCTTAATTAGATTACTTTTGTTTGCTTAATTCGATTGTTTCTTTTAAATTCGATTGTTTGTATGATCCTTAATTATAATCACGTTAGCATAACTTTTTCGTTATCGTGTTTGCTTAATTCACGTCTACTTAAATTTGTTTGCTTAATTCAGAAATTAGGAACATATATCATATAATACAAATTGAGCTTGTCATTGGGTATTGTAATCAAATGGAATCAAATCCGCTAGGGAATTGAAATTATAAGAATCGATGATAAGTCGGAAATCGAAACAGTAAATTAACTTATTTATCAATTTTGCTTTCACCTTTAATCATCTTCGATTTAAGTTATGAACCTTAAAACTCCCCTTTTTTTCATTCACTTAGTGACAACATTCAAGATTCCTTGTGATACGACATTTGAGTGTCGCTTCCGTTTTACTACACTTTTAAACTCGTTTTTGACCCGTGTGCGACAGCGGATCAAATTGTTGAAACAAAATTGTTTAATACCATATCCCTTGGGTTTTAATGATAATAAAGTATTTAAAGAACAATTGGATATTCTAACATTTGTTCAAGTATGCAAGATTATATCATTAAGAACAGATTGAGACTTTTTTTAGGAATCTGAATGTGAAGATCAGACTTTGGCTCTGAAGATCACTTTTGAAGACTCTGCCTCTGATGGAGATCCAGAATATGAAGAAGTCAACTCTAAAGAAAGTAATCCTCTGGTGACCCAGACTCTGAACCTTCAAAAGCCAAAGAAGAGGACTCTGATGTGATCAGTCTCGAAAGAGTGAAGTCTGAAGGAATGACAGCCTCTGGAGCAAAAGCTCTTCTACCAAGGCAACTCTGACAGACTCATAGACTTTTTGGTCACACGAAGACATAAGGAAAAATATCTTCCTTGATTCTTGAGCCTCAACGGGTCATTCCTCTTACAGAAATGTGCTTTGTTGACTTGTCTAATCAAGTGCAAAGCTATCCCAACCTTTTGGAGAAATTATCCAACGTCTCTTTTCTCTCTTCCCTATTTAAGGAGCTGAGGGGTTGAAGAAGAAAACCGACCAAGTGCTTATACAACTCCGCTACAGACCCTGAAACTTGACATTCAAAGAGAAGCCACTTTGTCAATATTATTAGACTTAAAACTGAAGGAGAATGGCGATCCAAAACGCAACGGAATTTAAAGTTTCTCCTTTAATGATCCTTACGAATGGGCATGATCAGTGATAGAATCGTTACCTCTTGTGGCGATCACGAACGTTGAACGATGACAACGCCTCTACTCAGTCCACACGAACGGATTCCTTCAATCTCAGTGCTAGCTGCTATGAATGAAGGATTTGAGTGAGTGAGAGAGAGAGAGAGAGATGAAATTGAAAGAGAGTGACAATGCTTCTACCCAAGAGTTCTATTTATAGAACCACTTGTGTGGGCTGTAAGTTAAAAAGCCCACTCAAGTGTATATGGCCCATATGCCAAAATCACTTAAGCTCGTGGTACCTTACTATATTTCGTATTCTACTTAAGTACACCGTACCTTACGATGTTCTATAATTCACTTAAGGGCACCGTACATTACGGTATTCCTTAATTACTCTATCTCTCATCAATTCGTCCTTTGTGTGTGACCCTATAGGTTTTCGCGGCATTGGTAATTATATTAAATCACGTATTTAACATAATAAACAGTGAGCGATATCTAGCAACATATCATTGCTACCCAAGACACGAAAATGTCATGTGATCTGACAAATCCTTCTGTGATAATAATTATGTGCATAATTACCCTTTTGCCCTTATGTCTATATTAAACACAAGGCATAGACTGTGTCATCCTTGTCCAGTTCAATATTGGGCCCATAGACATTTATCCTGTTATGCAGGATGAGCAAATTCCATCTAGGTCACTCATGTCCCTCAGCATGCTTCGTGGAGTACCCATCAACTGTCTTTATGGTTATCCAGTTACGAACAATGTTTGATCAGCAATAAAGCACTCGACTCTACATCTAGGATCCATAGTGGTTTCAGGTCGAAGAGTGGTATACACCATTATCACCATGAGAATAACTTATGACACTTTACATAACATTCTATATAGTATTCTCATAGCGGGTCAATCCCGTATAAATATTACTCTTAATATTCATACCTATGTTTGAGACTTGATAACTCCTTATCCATGATCCATGAGATGTGATCATCAGTCTATAAACATAATAGTCTTCATGCTTTAATGTTATCCCACTTCACAATAAAGCTCGACTACGGATACTTTAAGAATAGTGTCCTTATGTTTAATGTGCTCTCATGATTAAGTCACACTTGATACATTAAACGGACTATCTATTCCAGGGACTTTATTAAACAAACATAATAAAGAAAAAGCCTTTTCTTATTAATAAACAATTCGATACAAGTACCAAAATTATTGGCCTCTAGGGCTTACACCAACAATCTCCCACTAGCACTAGAGCCAATCAGGCATACCCCTAATGCCCATAGATCTAGTATGGTCATCATGCTTTTGCTGCGCAAGAGGCTTTGTCAGTGGGTCAGCAATATTGTCAAGTGTAGGTACTCTACATATTTTCACATCTCCTATATCTATTATCTCTCAGATGAGGTGATAACGCCTAAGTATGTGTTTGGATCGTTGGTGAGATCTAGGCTCCTTAGCTTGTGCGATAGCATCATTGTTATCACAATAGAGACCAATGGGATCCACAATGCTAGGAACTATGTCAAGTTCACTAATGAACTTTTTGATCCAAACAGCTTCCTTTGCTGCACTTGAGGCAGCAATATACTCGGCCTCGGTTGTAGAATCAACAATTGTATCTTGCTTTGAACTTTTCCAGCTCACAACGCCACCGTTTAAGCAAAACACGTAACCAGATTGCGATCTAAAGTCATCCTTATTTGTCTGGAAGCTAGCATCGGTGCATCCAATTACAACCAACTCTTCCTGACCTCCATATATCAAGAATGAGTCCTTAGTCTTTCTCAAATACTTAAGGATATTCTTGACAGCTACCCAATGGGCATCACCAGGATCAGATTGGTACCTACTCGTTGCACTTAAAGCATACGAGACATCTGGTCGAGTACATAACATGGCATACATGATAGATCCTATTGCAGATGCATATGGAATCTTATTCATGCGATCCCTTTCTTCCTTATGTGAAGGGGATTGTGTTTTTGATAGACACGGGCCATGTTGCATAGGTATGAATCCTTTCTTGGAATCATGCATGTTAAAGCATCTTAACACTTTGTCTATGTATGTACTTTGACTTAGGCCAAGCAGTTTTGTGATCTATCTCTATAGATTCTGATTCCTAATATATATGCTGCTTCACCTAGGTCCTTCATAGAAAAGCATTTCCCCAACCAAGACTTTACTTGTTGCAAGGTAGGGACATCGTTTCCAATGAGTAATATGTCATCTACATATAATACTTGGAACACGGTCATGCTCCCACTAACCTTCTTGTAGACACAAGGCTCATCTTCGTTCTTGATGAATCCATATTGTTTTACTGTTTCATCAAAACGAAGATTCCAGCTTCTGGAAGCTTGCTTCAATCCATAGATTGACCTTTGTAACTTACATATCTTTTGGGCTTCTTCTGGTATGTCAAATCCTTCAGGTTATGTTATGTACACATCCTTAAGAAGATTCCCATTAAGGAAAGCAGTTTTGACATCCATCTGCCATATTTCATAATCATGATATGCAGCGATAGCAAGTAAAATCCGAACAGATTTAAGCATTACAACTGGTGAAAAGGTTTCATCATAGTCAACCCCATGAATTTGTTTATATCCTTTTGCAAACAGTCTTGCCTTATAGGTATGTACCTTACCATCCATGTCAGTCTTCTTTTTGAAGACCCACTTGCATCCTATAGGGTTAACTCCTACAGGAGGCTCTACCAAGGTCCAAACTTGGTTTGTGCACATGGAATCCATTTCAGATTTCATGGCTTCTAGCCACTTCTCAGACTTGGGACCAGTTATGGCCCTCTTGGTAGGCCACAGGCTCATCTTGATCCATGAGTAATACATCACCTTGATCAGTTATGAGATATCCATATCTCTCAGGTATGTGTGTATCCTGCTTGACCTACGCTGGTCTTGTTCTACTTGAGCAGGTCGCTCTTCCACAACTACTTATGTTTCCTGCTCTAATTCCTCCATAGGTGTATCGATGCTTTGTGATTCTTGAATTTCTTCAAGCTCTACTTTCCTCCCACTGATTCCTTTGGAATTAAAATCCTTTTCTAGGAAAACTCCAGTTCGAGCGACAAACACTTTGCCCTCAGAAGGATTGTAGAAGTAATACTCTCTTGTTTCTTTAGGATACCCCACAAATAAGCATTTGTCAGATTTGGGCTCAAGCTTAGTTGAAATTTGTCGTTTCACATAAACTTCGCAACCCCAAATCTTCATGTAAGACATATGTGGTTTCTTACCACTCCATATCTCATATGGTGTCTTCTCAACCTTTTTGGATGGAACACGGTTAAGGGTGTAAGCTGCTGTCAATAGTGCATGTCCCAAAAGGAGTTTGGAATATCGGCGTGACTCATCATGGATCAGACCATGTCTAACAGGGTTCGATTTCTTCTCTCAGATACACCATTCCATTGGGGTGTTCCAGGAGGAGTAAGTTGGGACCCACACTCTTTCAGATGGTCATCAAAATCTAGGCTTAAATACTCACCACTTCGATATGATCGAAGAGTTTTAATATTCTTACCTAGTTGGTTTTGTACTTCATTCTTGAATTCCTTGAACTTTTCAAAGGACTCTGATTTGTGTTTCATCAAATATACACACAACCGTATCTACTGAAATCATCGGTAAATGAAGTACTGAAAACCTCCTCTAGCTGGTATGTTCAGTGGTCCACATACATCAGTATGTATGAGGGCCAAAAGATCATTAGCTCTTTCACCTTTTCCTGTGAATGGAGATTTTGTCATCTTCCAAGTACTTTGGGCAGTTTCTCTTCCAGTGTCCGATCTTACCGCAATGGAAGCGGGTGTCTGTCTTTGCTATGCCTCCACTAGGCTTCAAAGCAGCAACGGTGGGTTTGGGTTTGGCAACTTCCTTGCCTTTTCCTTTATCACCCTGTTTGGTGGGCCTTTTGTTATGTCTCTTTCCATTTCCGATCATCAGAATGGACTTCCCTTTTGACTTTAAATTCTGCTCAGCGGATCTTAACATGGCTAGCAGTTCAGGAAGAGATTTGTCCATATCATTCATATTGAAATTTAGGACAAATTGACTGAATCTATCTGGCAACGATTGCAAGATCAAATCAGTCGCAAGTTCCTTTCCGAGGGGAAAACCCAATCTCTCAAGATTTTGCACATACCCAATCATCTTAAGCACATGGGGACCTACAGGGGCTCCCTCAGCTAACTTGCCTTGAAAAAGGGCTTTTGAAACTTCAAACCTCTCATGCCTTGCTTGCTCTTGATAGAGCATCTTCAGGTGTTCGATCATATCGAACGCTGACATGTTCTCATGTTGCTTTTGCAATTCTGAGTTCATGGTAGCTAGCATGAGACAAGCAGCTTCATTGGCATCATCGACATACTTCTTATAAGCATCTCTTCCTGCCTTAGGTGCAGAACTAGGAGGTTCCTCTCCAGAAACAGGTTTCTCCAAGACATACAGCTTTCTATTATGTTTGAGGACAATCCTCAGGTTTCGGTGTCAATCCAGAAAATTTGTCCCAGACAATTTTTCTTTGTCAAGGATTGATCGCAAAATGTTTGTTAGAGGTGTTTGTTGAGATTAATGAAAATATAAGTATCATTGACATATTTAACTAGGCCTTTAATTAAATATGCTCCCGCTATTTTACTCAAAACAAATGACCCTCATCATTTGATTCGGAAAATCCCGTTGGAATATTTTCTAGTGGGTCGAGATCCATATTTCACTTCGTTCTAAGTCCGCGTAGGCGGATTACACAAAACTAGGTTATTTAGGTAGGAACTCCTTCCAATTGTATCTCATACAACTCTCGAATATTTCAGTTGGGTGAATAACTCTTTATTCCAATCCATCATATGGATCATTCCCAACTCTTGCTTCTAAACATATATAATATTATTATAATTAAGTTTGACCCATTGTCTTAGCAGTTGGATATTACATTTATCCCATCGCACCTTACTAATATAGAACATGCACCTCGCGTAGGCGAAACCTACATTACCCGATACTAGTCTCGATGAGTGCTAAAACTTGGAAAGCAATCATATATAATTTATTATAATTTGTTAGTTAAGTTTGACCCATTGTTTTAGCAGTTGGATATTACAATTATCCCATCGCACCTTACTAATATAGAACATGCACCTCGCGTAGGCGAAACCTACATTATCCGATACTAGTCTTGATGAGTGCTAAAACTTGGAAAGCATAAACTTAATATTTTAGTTTGAGGGAATTGTAATTTTTCTGATCTCACCGGCTTATTTATCATATAAATCGTCTCTCACATGCATTAACATACATTCACATGCATCAACATACATTCACATGCATCAACATACACAATGAAACAGTTATGGCCCCTAGCGCAATTGTTCTCCCAAGCCAATGAGAGAACCTAAGCTAACCTAACAACGATCTAAGCTTCTCCAGGCAAGATCTTCAAGGTTGTCCTCCTTTGATATTGACTTCTTCTCTTTCTTCATAACATTACATAAAAGAAACTCGTTTTACATACGAGGGAGTGAGATGAGAAAAGAAGTTACATTGAGAGATTAAAAGAGAGGCACGACACGCAGGTCGTATTTTAAAACCCAAAACAAAATAAAGGAAAACTAAGGCCATAACCGATCACCATAAGACAATAATAAGCACATTATTATTATTATTAATTTTAATTCTTTTAATTAATTAAAACCAAATTAAATTTCGACGACCGATCACACTACACAGAGTTAGTCGGGGTCCACTGCCCGGTCAGTGGGAACGGGTGTTTTTTGTCTTGCGTTAAACGGTTAACCAAATGCGATAACCGGTCAACACTGTTGAAAATCAGTTCGTAATTTGTATTCTGCTTTGCGTTAACCGATTAACCAAATACGTTAACCGGTTAAAACTTTTGAAAAACTGTT
Source organism: Lathyrus oleraceus (assembly GCF_024323335.1). NCBI lineage: Eukaryota > Viridiplantae > Streptophyta > Magnoliopsida > Fabales > Fabaceae > Lathyrus > Lathyrus oleraceus. The sequence goes on from NC_066581.1 coordinate 102,933,400, forward strand.
AGAAAGTTGTATTCCGTCTTGTGTTAACCGGTTAACCATATACGTTAACCGGTTAACACTATTCAAAAATCTGTTTGAAAGCACAACTCTTGTGCAGTCACAACCCTAATTGCATAACTCTTAGACAACACAACCCTTGTGTCGTCACTAACCCTAATGCACCAATTTCAGACCGTCAAACACATCTTGATTGTTGATTCAGTATGATTGATCAACACGTCATTGCTTCACCATACTAATGTTGGATCAAGAAGCAAACGACCATTGATCGCTCAAAGGAAAACAACCATTAAGTGTTTGAATGAATGAAACAAGAACAGTATATCATATATACCGTATTTTGCATCAGGATTACTTATATCATATATATAACTTGATCGATCTCGATTTAATTACTCATTTATCCTTTGATTCATTCTGTCTTTAATTTTATTGATACAGAAAATAAACAATTATCAGATTCATGGTTTCATAAGTGGCTCTGATACCACTGAAGGAGAATGGCGATCCAAAACGCAGCGGAATTTAAAATTTCTCCTTTAATGATCCTTACGAATGGGCATGATCAGTGATAGAATCGTTACCTCTTGTGGCGATCACGGACGTTGAACGATGACAACGCCTCTACTCAGTCCACACGAACTGATTCCTTCAATCTCAGTGCTAGCTGCTATGAGTGAAGGCTTTGAGTGAGAGAGAGAGAGAGAGAGAGAGAGAGAGAGAGAGAGAAATGAAATTGAAAGAGAGTGACAATGCTTCTACCCAAGGGTTCTATTTATAGAACCACTTGTGTGGGCTGCAAGCTAAAAAACCCACTCAAGTGTATATGGCCCATATGCCAAAATCACTTAAGCTCATGGTACCTTACTATATTTCGTTTTCTACTTAAGTACATCGTACCTTACGATGTTCTATAATTCACTTAAGGGCACCGTACATTACGGTATTCCTTAATTACTCTATCTCTCATCAATCCGTCCTTTGTGTGTGACCCTATAGGTTTTCGCGACATTGGTAATTATATTAAATCACGTATTTAACATAATAAACAGTGAGCGGTATCTAGCAACACATCACTGCTACCCAAGACACGAAAATGTCATGTGATCTGACAAATCCTTCTGTGATAATAATTATGTGCATAATTACCCTTTTGCCCTTATGTCTATATTAAACACAAGGCATAGACTGTGTCATCCTTGTCCAGTTCAATATTGGGCCCATAGACATTTATCCTGTTATGCAGGATGAGCAAATTCCATCTAGGTCACTCATGTCCCTCAGCATGCTTCGTGGAGTACCCATCAACTGTCTTTATGGTTATCCAGTTACGGACAATGTTTGATCAGCAATAAAGCACTCGACTCTACATCTAGGGTCCATAGTGGTTTCAGGTCGAAGAGTGGTATACACCATTATCACCATGAGAATAACTTATGACACTTTGCATAATATTCTATATAGTATTCTCATAGCGGGTCAATCCCGTATAAATATTACTCTTAATATTCATAACTATGTTTGAGACTTGCTAACTCCTTATCCATGATCCATGAGATGTGATCATCAGTCTATAAACATAATAGTCTTCATGCTTTAATGTTATCCCACTTCACAATAAAGCTCGACTACGGATACTTTAGGAATAGTGCCCTTATGTTTAATGTGCTCTCATGATTAAGTCACACTTGATACATTAAACGGACTATCTATTCCAGGGACTTTATTAAACAAACATAATAAAGAAAAAGCCTTTTATTATTAATAAACAATTCGATACAAGTACCAAAAGTATTGGCCTCTAGGGCTTACACCAACAAAAACATCTTAAACACTTGTATATTTTATAAGTTCTTAAGTCTTAGAGTCTTGCTAAGTTATATTCTGTCTACAACTCTGATTGTATATGAAGTGTAGTTTTTCCTAGATCTCTTAACATTTTGTTATAGAGTCAAAAATCTCTTGCTTAGGTGTTTGAGCATTTGAAGTCTTTAGCTTGTGGGCTATAGCAAGGAAGTCTTAGACCTGTGTGTTTGAGCAAGGAAGTCTTGAGCTTGTGGACTTTATCAAGGAAGTCTAAAACTTGTGTGTTTGAGCAAGGAAGTCTTATACTTATTTGTGTAAGAAAACAAGTCTCTTGCTTTAATGCTTAAACAATTGTAATTAGAGTTTGTTATAGTGAAAATCCATTAGAAGTACAAGGGGTATGGACTACTCTCAAAGTTGCGAGAGGAAGCAAGATAAATTGCTTGTGTTCTGTGCTTTTACTTTACTTGCTTCTGAACTATTCTGCTGCTATCATTTATTTACATCTGAGTCAGATTCTGGTTCAGAATCTGATAAAGATATACAAGAGTTCAGACTCTAAGTGACTCTAAATCAGACTATGAACTAAAGATTCAAACTCTGACTAAGTTCAATCAGAAGTTAACCAAGTCTTTCTAAGTTAGACTTTGAACTAAGTGTTCATAATCTATTTGAAAGTCATCAGCTACAGAAGCTCTCAAGGCTTAGAAGAAGAAAAAGTCAACATAATTCAACCCATTTTCTTGTGTCTTTTTACCTTCAGTTGGAATCAGATCAAGGTCTGTACTAAACATTTAACAATGGTGCAGAAAGATCCTAAGAAAAATACATATCCCTTCATCTCATGTGAATCTGGATTTAGTGGTGGTTCTCCTCCTCGTGGTAATAATAATAATTATCAAAGTACATCTAAGAGGAATGGTGGAAAAGCAAGATGTACACTCACAACACAAATTTTGATGATAATTATGGGACATCTTGGAAGATAGTATTAACATTCAAGTTAATAATATTATAATGGCATCTGTCAGGAAATCTATCACACCTGATCAAAAAAAGATCTACAGAAAACATCACAGAGTAAGAGGAATTCTTGTTGATGTTTTGCCTAATTTTGAGTTCATGGAGATCATTGACAAGTCGAATGCCAACACCATTTTTAAATCTTTATGTGCTACATATGAAGGTAATCAATAAGTCAAGAAGTCAAAGCAAATCTTCTGGTTCAACAATATGAGTTGTTGAGAATGAAAGAAGATGAGAACATTGAAACCATGTTTTCAAGGTTTCAAGTTCTTTTATCTGGGCTTCAAATTTTTAACAAAAGCTACACCACCTCTGATCATATCAAGAAGATTCTTAGGAGTCTTCCTATCAGATACAGACATAAGGTGACAGTTATTCATGAAGCTAAAGACCTGGACACTATTAGTCTTAAGAGTATGATAAGTAATATCAAAATCCATGAGTCAGATTATGTGTTTTTACTTTATTTGATTATGAATTATTTTGTTGCTATCATTTGTTTACATCTGAGTCAGATTCTGGTTCAGAATTTGATAAAGATATACAAGAGTTTAGACTCTGAGTAACTCTAATACAGACTTTGAACTGAAAGTTCAAACTCTAATTAAGTTCAATCAGAAGTTAATTGAGTCTTTCTAAGTCAGACTCTGAACTAAGTGTTCAGAATCTATTTGAAATTCATCAGAAGCATAATCTCCCAAGGCTCAAAAGAAGAAAAAGTCAGCATAATTCAACCCACTTCTTATATTTTTCTCACATTCATGCATGTGTCGAACTAATTGAACGTAGGACTAGAGTTTAACAGAAGGAGAATGGGGTGGCTTAAAATTAAATTTTGAGCATTACATCCTTTTGTTTCGAAAACTGTGAACCAGGCCACGTTACAACCCTCAAAATACCTAATTGTAACAAGTTTTATTTTGAAAGCATACTACAACAAGGTTATTTTAAACCAACTCCAAAGATTATTTCTAATCATTTATCTTGATATCATGCTCCCGCATCACTTTTCACACTTTGAATGTCTATATTAACATTATGTTCTGATCATTGACCTATTCACTATATTTCACAACATGATCTTAATAATGCTTTTTGATTTCAAAACCTTTATGAGCATTGCATTAGAATAACCTTTTTAAAAGAATAATTTGATCTGCAAATCAACACTTAGTATCGAGGAAGTTCCATCAATGTGCAGTCAGTTGAGGAACTTGATCATATGAAAGTAGTCCCATCAGAAGCATATGGGGGTAAACCACCTCAAGAGCACAGTGAAGTAAACCACTCCAAGAGTCAGTTAGTCCAAGACAAATCTCTTCATACTGGGGGTAGGTCATCTCAAGGGCACAGAGAAGCAAACCACTCCAATTGTCGGTTAACCAGGCGCATATTGTTTTAGAGTTTAAAATATTGGGAAAGCCATCTCAAGGTCATATTATGACAAATTGCTTCCAAACTACTTTCGAAGTAAATTTCTTTACAGACCCAACAGACTAAGGCATGATGAGCTACAGAGGTGCAAGTCCTCTCCAGACCTTCAAGCTTCTCAAGTAAACCTTGTCGTGCATCAACAACCGTTGAGTTCAAAATGAGTGTCGGGAGATCATGTTAGACCCCATCCTATAACCTTTGCCTTTTGACAAGAAACCTTGATGAAAAATCCACATATTTTTTTATTGTTTTTAACTATTAAAAATTCAATAAAACTAAACCCACATTTTTTCATTTTTTTAAAACTACTCAGACAAAATTAGGGTACTACATCTAACCTACGAGCCTAAACCCATGTGCCCAAAAATTTGAAAAAAAACATCTCAATGACGGGAAAGACATTTAATGTGTTTGTTCCCCATTACTTATGTAATTGCTTCATGGCCTTCACACTTCTCCTTATGGTCGGATGTGATACTGATATTACTTTCGCAACCTTGAAAGACTTTCCAACTTGTAAAACACAAGAAAAGCCTTGGGGGGAAACTGTTCTAGGCCAGTCAAAGGCCCAATGAATGTGAAATTCAAGTATCCAATCCAACCATTCAAAGTCCAATCAAAATTATCCAACATATATAATCAAGACACATGAGATTCAAGGTACACTTTTTGATCTCTACTTTTCGCTTCACTCATCTCAGACTCTATAACTGACTTAGGTGTTAAAGTGTTACCCTTATGGATCCACCTTGTGCCACCATACCAGGGGATCAACATTGTCGTTCAAGATTCCAACAACGTTAATCAATGTAAATTTTGGTTCACGCATGAAACACATTCTTTCTAATACGCATAATTGTCTCCCTTGAATATGAGAGCTCTATTATATGCACTCTTCGATCTTCCTTAACCATACTCACAACTTTTTAAGTCGAGAGACTTGATCAAATGACCAACTTTGAGGTTAATTATTAGGTTGTATATAAATGTAGAATGGTCTAGAAGAGGGTTTGAATAAATATTTTCCCAATAAAATTATTTTAAAAAATTAGAGTTAAAAAGCGCGAGAGTGGAAGTTTTGAAAATCGATTTGAAAGGAATTATGTGATTGACTTAAAGTACATAAAATATAATATAAAAAAGTGATGATGAATTTGGTAATAAAAAATATGCCAATCAATCCAATTAGATTGAAATTAAGATGTTTGAATAGAATTTGATTAATTGATACAATAATCTAATATTATAATTTTCCAAAATAATCACCAAATATAATTGTTTAGTAGACTAGATCTAATACAGTTATAAGCTTAAGCATTAAATCACTATGAATAACAGAACCTTACCACATGCAAACTAGAAAGCGAATAAAACCTAAAAATGAAAATTCTATAGAAAATTTAAAGGAGAAGGATAGAGAAAATGTACAGCAAAATCTATATTGGTTTTGTGCCTCGTCCTTGCTTGACACTTAATCCAATCTCTAATGATAAATTTGTTAAGAAGATGTGTTCATCCTTCTTAGCTTGATTTCAATGAAGAAAAAAGCTTATCTTATAAGAAAGATCAAAGAAGAAAAACAAATGGAACCAAGATTGCATAAGCTCTGGAATTCAAAAGATTAGATGACTGGTTAAGGTACTTTAATGGCAATTCATTATTTATATAATCTTTAGATGCTCACAAAACTTCATATCATCTTCTCTAAATATTTTCCAATCATTCGTATTACATGCTCTTTCAAATCATGCATTTTAAAAGGAAAATTTTCAAAAATCACATTAGTGCAACAAGTTGCATAAAAAATACAATTGGTTGCATTTTTGTTCTGTCCAAAATTTTACACTTGATGCAATCGGTTAAAGAAAATATGCAATCGGTTACATACTATGCAACATTCATTTTTTCAAGGCATTTTACAAAAGTGCAATCGGTTGAGCTTTTTATGCAATTGGTTACACTCGACACTTTTTGGAAAATCTGAAACTTTTATGATACATTTTCAATGCAATAATTTATCATGCCTTTTCCAATTTATTGCTACATGATGCATTATCATTTTTATTAAATATTGCCATTGTTTAAAGAGGTATTTCATCTTCTATTTAAACAAGACTTTTGAGATTAAAATTAATCTCTTCCACTCAAATTTTTACATCAATTCAAATTTGTTTAACATGAAACTTTTTATGCATAACTTTCATATTAGTAAGACAACTTTCTGAGTAATCTAGATGTATTATATTTGAATTGTTCATTGGAAGAGAAAATCAATCTCTATATAGAAATTGATTCAAGTACAATAACTCTTATCATATATTCATATTTTTTTTCAAAAGTTTTATTTAATCACCAAGTGTGTGGTGACTTATTTTGTAAATAAAAAGTGGCGTGCTTTCTAGTTTTTATGATCATCAAAGTGTTTTGGTGATTGTTGTAAAAGGTCATTTGAATCAGGATGATTCAAAGTCCATCATAGGTTTGGTGTTTGTGAAATCAAGGAAGTGTTTTGCTTATTTTTTATTGTTAGAAGATTGTAGGAGGAGCCTTAGTGTTAGACCTGCACAAAGATCTAACAATAGTGAAAATCTCTCACAGGGTATGAGGGGACTAGATGTACCCTTGGTTGGTAAAGAGAACTAGTATACATCAATATATTCTTTATTTTTCTGCATTTAAATTATGCACTTTCATTCCAAGTTCATACACTTGTTTATGGAAATAAAAAAAAGAATATAAGAATCATCACTTAAAAAGTATAAAATACCAGAAAAACTAACCACCTCTCCCCTCTTAGATTGCGCACTAAATACTTTCATTTGGCATCAAAGTAGGTTATAGGTAACTTGTTCCTAAAGATCCATAAATATCTTTTGTTAATCCGATTTTTAGAGTTGGTGGTAGTAACAACAAACCTCAATTCTTTGTTTATAAACATTATGATTGTTGGAAAATCTGCATGCAAACGTATCTTGAGGCATAAGGTGGTGATATTTGGAATGTTGTTAAATATGTTCCTTTCATTCTCATGAGTGTTATTAATGGTGTTGGTACATCCAAAATCAAAAGTTCTTGGAATGATGATGATAAAAATAAAGTGTTATTTGACAAGAAGGCTAAGAGTATGCTTCAATCAACCATATGTATGAATAAATTCTTTCATATATCTCATTGTAAAACAACAAAAGAAATTTTGGATACCTTAGAAGTCACACATGAAGATAATGCAAACAAAGTATTGGTGGCATCACATTATTCAAGTGATAAAGAATATGAGGTTAGTGAATATGAAATTGTCGATAGACCTTCCTTCATATGATGAATTATAAAGTGATTTTAATGAATTACATGATAAATTTTTGAAAATTTCTAGAAAAAATTCAAAACAAAAGAAAACTATTTTAAATCTAGAAAGTGAGGCTAATATCACAAAAGTGGAGTTAGACTTAATAAAAAATTTAACATGCAATAATTGCTCTTCTTTTGAGTCAAAAATTGTGAAATTAAACCAAGTCATTGCCAAATATGAAAAGGGGAAAATTGGTTTAGATAATGTGTTAAGTAGTCAAACATTTTCAAATAGTAAACATGGACTTGGAATTTCTAATTTTGATAAACCTAATACAAGTCAAACTATCTTTGTAATGCCTACTAGAAAATCCAACGATAAGGAATCAAACATGTTGTACATCATCATAAAAGGCCTTATGATAGAAAAAGATTTTTTGTCAATAAAAGGAATCATGTTTGTAGATCTACTTGTTATTATTGTAATGAAAAAGGTCATACTTCTGGTGCTTGTTACATAAGAAATTATGGTATTCTTTATGGTGAGCATGTCTCGGTAAGAAAGGGATCTAACCTAAGAGGACCCAAAGAAAATTGGGTATCAAAGTACTATTATTTTTTTTGTAGGTACTTGAAGATTATATTATAGTATTGTAAAATCAAGATTGATCTTTCAAGATACAATACCATATGATATGATAGTTCCCAAAGTTTCATTGAATGAAAGATGTTTTGAAGAAACATAAATAATGATATCAACTTTAACTTCATAACATTGTGAAAAAGATAAGCATTTTTATATCTTAATAGAATTTCCTTGATATTACTATACTCCTTTATATTTTACTATTTTTATTTTTGATAATGTCAAAAAGGGGGAGAAGAGATTATTGTTCTTGTTGTTTTTTAGAATACCAAAGGCAATGCATAAATTACAAAAGATAGGGGGAGATACCCAAGATAGGGGGAGAAATCAAGTGTTATGAAAAAACTTTCCATCAAAAAGTTCTGTCATCATAAAAAAGGGGGAGATTGTTAAGAATACATGTTCATCCTTCTTAGCTTGGTTTTGATGAAGACAAAAGCTTATCTTAGAAGAAAGATCAAAGAAGAAAAATATTGAAATCAATAGTGCATAAGCTTTGAAATTCAAAAGATTAGATGATTGGTCAAGGTACTTTAATGACAATTCATTTTTTATATAATTTTTAGATGCTCAAGAAACTTCATATCATCCTGCATAAATATTTCCCAATCACTCATATAGCATGCTCTTTATGCAACCGGTTACACCTGACACTTTTGAAAAATCTGAAACTTTTATGATACCTCTTCAATGTAATGATTCATCATACCTTTTCCGAATAATTGCTACTTGATTCATGATCATTTTAATTAAACATTGCCATTGTTTAAAGAGGTATTTCCTCTTCTATTTAAACCAGATTTTTCAGATTAAAATTAATCTCTTCCAATCAAATTTTTACATAAATTCAAATATGTTTAACATGAAACTTTTTATGCATAAATTTCATATCAGTAAGAAAAGTTTATGAGCAACATAGATGTATTATATTTGAATTATTCATTGGAAGGGAAGATCAATCTCAATACATAAATTTATTCAAGTGCAACAAATCTTATCATACATTCATATTTTGTTCAAAAGTTGCATTTAATCACCAAATATGTGGTGACTTGTTTTGTAAACAGAAAGTGGTGCACTTTCTAGTTTTTGTGACCATCAAAGTGTTTTGGAGATTGTTGTAAAAAGTCCTTTGAATTGGGGTGATTCAAAGTCCGATTTGAGTCATGTTTCCCAAAGCAAACTTCTAGGAAAATACAATTTTTATAATCCAAGTCATGGATGTGCATGACTCGAATAAAGCATACACAAGTTTCTTGATTCAAATCACACTCTTTCTGAATTGAATCATTTTTGCATTGACTTTTAATGAAAAGCCTGATTTTTGCATTGAACAAATGGACTTAATTACTAGAATAATAATTACAAGGATAAGCAAGAAAACACAAAAACTTAAGGATAACCTATGAGAAATTTTAGAATAAGTGTCGAGAGAGAAATATGTAGGTGGTATTTGTAGCGGGAAAATCATGATCATCAAGCTATTGACAAGCTAGAGATCAATTAACAAGAGTCGCCACCACGCTTTTATTGTTTCCAAAGGAAAAGGGAAAAAATACGAACAAAACCCAATTAGTAAGAAGTTTTCAAATAAAAACTAATAAAAATCAGAGATCACAGGTAAGGGGGTTGGTTACACATAGGGAAGGTGTTAGCATCCAAAGTGTCCTAGGTACTCCTAGGGAGCCCTTTTTGTGTGTATATGTATTTTGTACAAAGTGATATTTACAAACAAATAGAATGGAGGGATGAGAAAAGAATTCATTAATTTTTTTTTTAACAAGACCTTCGGTCTTGTGCCTACGTATCAACATGAAAATGAGGGATCAAAACCTCGTAGTTCATGCTATAAATTTCAAAATGAGTGTATTGGTTTTAACAAAGTTTAAGTTTTGAAAGGCACAAAGGCATGAAAATGATTTGAATGAGTTAGTTCTTTTTGGTTTTTTTGAGAGCTTAAGTTAAATATAGTTAAGTTTATTTACAAGTTTGATTTAAGAAAATGACTTTGAAAATGCAATGGCATAAAGCCAAAGTTTTTATCTTTTTGTAAAAATGGTCAAAGTTTAGAACAAAAGGAATTCACACAAAGAATATTTTAAAATTGGAGAGAGAGATTTTGAAATTAAAGAAATGGGGAGAAGATGAAGAGACTACCCTATATACAAGAATTTAAAAGTTTAAAGTTGAAAAGATCTGACCAAATGGGTAGCAATCCAATAGACAAGTATGTCAATAGAAACCCAGAACTCCCTTTGACTTTTAGAATCAAGCAACACACAAATGCATAATTATATCAATCTTGAAGAGCAAAGGCATCAAATAAAGATTACCTCATCCAAGCTTATCCACTTCAATAATCTTCTTCAGAATTATGTAGCAGATGAATTCCATAAGTCACAGGTTCAACATAACAGCTTAACAATGATCAATGTGGCAGATGAACTGGAGAGATCTTGAATGACGTATCAGATGAATTTCAAATTTGCATGCACTTGGTTCTTCAACAAATTGGCATTGGCCAAGTCCACTAGCAAAGGAATATTGCCTAAGTTCTAAGTCCAATTGGGCAAGATCAAACCAACAGTCCACTCAAAAGTCTTTTATGGTTTTTACTATTATTAAGTGTATTCATGGTCAAATACCAAACAAGCAAACAAGATATACACAAAGCAAAATAATATCACACAATATAGTCCAAGTGGACAAAGGAAAAATTACATTAACATAAACAACTAGAATGATATGTATAATGGCAAATGATAATAGAATACTAAAAGTAAATTGCATTAAAAGTAAAAGTTTGAAAGTAAAAGTTAATGGTTAGTAAGTTAGTAGTTAGTTTTGTTTTGCTTTTGATTTTAAGACATCCTTTGGAGAACACTCAACCCACTTGCCACAAGCATGGATCCTTGAACCAAAACATCTTCTAAAGGAAGGAAAGAAGGCCAAGTTTCCACACAATACCATGGAAGGGGGGAGACTTACAATCTCACTAACTAGAATGCTTATGCCTTTTGTGTCACAAATTTAGCATTATGTTAAGCAGTCGTAATTGGACTTATGTAGAAGTCACAACTATTTGAGACCGGGCAATAGACTTTTGGTGTTAATGCATGTTGGAGACATAGTATTAAGAACTATGCTCATTAAACATACCACACACAAAAAAAAATATGCAAAAGGTGTGGCATAATCTCATCCATACTCATGTTAATTTTTCAATCAACTAGCATTAGGATTTTGAGATGTCATTGGCCAATTGGAATGAATGGATGAAGAAGGGGAATTAGATGAAGAGGGAAAGGGATGAATGAGATCACAAATTGGTCAAATGAGGACTTTTACCAAATTAATATTATTCATTCATTTTGGGAGATGGAATGTACATTCCATCAATCCCCTAAATCCAATAATATTAACTTGATAAAGTCAAATCAACCTTGACCAAAGTCCAACAACAAATGAGAAACTCAATTAAGTCAATACAAATGGTCAACACAATTAAGATGGCATTTATTCAATAAAAAATAGTAAAATAATGCATTAAATTTAAATATGTTTTGTCCAAATCCTAAAATCTCATCAAAACACCAAATAAATGGCCATGAGATTTATCATAGTTCAAACAAGGTCAAAGGACCTTGGATAAAAAAATTCATAATTTTTGGACACTTAAAAATATTTTTAAACAATAAAAAACAAATGAAAAATTAATTAATTCATGAAAAATATTAATAATGATCCAAAAAATAATTTTAATTCAGAATATAAAAGAGAAAAATATTTGAATTTTTTTGGTGAAAGTCTCATATTTTTTGGATCAATATTAAATTTATTATGAATTATTGAAGAAAATGGAATTAAAAGGAAATTCAGAAAATCCAAAAATATGTGGACCATCAGATCTCCCTCATTAATTGAGGTGGCAGATCTAATGATCCAAAACGCGCGTTCCATGTGTTCCCTAGTCAACAGCGTTGTAACATGAGTAATCACAATGCACAGCTAAGATTAAAATGTGGAGCTTAGATCACATGGTCCAGATGCAAGCCACATCATCGCCGGAGCTAGAGCTCCGGTCATCTTCTCCGGTGAGCTCCACCAGACTGGTCAAGATGAACCATCACTAAAATTCCAAACAGGGACATGATTTTAAAGAGAAAACATCACTAAGCACGAATATCACCTCCAATTCTTCCAATTCCAACTATATTGAGAGATATGTGGAATTGAAAAATGAGGTTCATGATCTGAGTTGCTTCGATTTGACCTCAAAGCAACTCAAACTCCTTGCCTACATTGGTAGGACTTCAGACAACTCAAGAATCAATGGAATTGAGCAAGAATCAAGGAGAATCGAAGAGTTTAAGATTTCTGCAAATTACCTTCAATGGAGGTCTGAGCTTGTTAGATCTTGATCTGAATCGTGCTTGGCTTCACTTCAATTGCTTGTAGAAGAGGAATGGAAAGGCTTAGAAGCAATGGATTCCTGGAGAATTAAATTCCAAAACAGTGGAGATGCAAGCTCAAATTCAAATGAATTTATCAGGGTTATCCTCTTAGTGTGAAGGGTTTTCAATGGAGATTCAAAGTTGGTGCAATGTGTGTGTCATTTCTGAGCAAATGCAGTTGTATTTATAGTCAAATCCATGTGATATTTGCACACTCTTTTCCCTTTCCAATTTAAGCAAAATGATGAAAGCATGGTGCATGGGCGCGCATAGGCCCATGAAATGATAACTTGAAAGTCCAAATGAATGATCAGATGCTTTGGAGATGGATTGGATTGCAAGGTACATGTGCATTGTCACTTGAAGATTGATCCATGCCAAATGATATCAGCCTGTTTAAGCCATGCGCAGCCTATGTATTTATCATCCAAAATGCATGAATTTTAGCTCTTTGGAAAGGTGAGATCAAGAGGAACAAGTTTTATGTTGAACACTTTTTCATTTGGATCTTGGAAATTGGAGATATTTGAGGTGGAAGTTTGGAAAATTTTGACATATCAAAAATTTTCTAAGTGTCAAGCCATATGTCTCAATATTCTACCTTGCTTAACTTTTTATGGGAGCTTCAAATGAGAAAAGTGTCTTCATAAAAGTTGTAGATATCTCAAATAACTTCAAAATGGTTACCAATTTCATGTAATTTGGATTTGAAATGATAGAGTTATGCATTTTTGAAGTTTGGAAAAATCACTTGATCAATGGTATAGGTCAAAAGTGACATATAATGTAGCCTCATATCACATGTTCAAAGAAGTTGAATTAGCTCCCACTTTAAACATAAAGGTTGAATTAGACACATTGAATTTGATTGTGAAACTTGGAAATATTTCATCTCATAAAAATTGAGCAAGTTATGGCCTTGGAAAGTTGACTTTCAAATTAGGGTTTAGACAAAATGACCTATAATGTTTCAATATAGAAAATGATTTTCCAAGCAAAAATAGCTCTAGGTATCAACATGAAAGTTGTTTATAATGTCATTTAGAGTAAGTGTTCTCTTGGAATTATTTTCATATGGTGAAAATTGTAGGAGATGGGGTCTAGGGAGACCCAGTTTTGATCAGATGAATTCATCTGGCCAACCACCATCAACCAACTTGCTAATTTCCAAATCTCTTGACTTTATTAGCTCATGGTAGATCATATATTCATAAGATGATGAAATTTTAAGTGTCCCTTGATAAATTTTATCAATTGTTGAGATAGCTTGTTGGAGAAGTTACTTAAGATACCCAGTCAAACTAGGGTTTCCAAGGCAAATCACCCTCAAACTCTTGAAGCAAACTTGATCAATATAACATGTAGAGGACATTGGGACTCATATATGATGCTCATAACCATTCTTGAATCAATTCTTGATTGTGCTCTTTTTTCATAAGGGTCTCCAACCCTAGATGTGATCAATGAATCAAGGAAATCATGCCCTTACCTACAAAAGAGTTAGATAAATACAAAGACATATTTTTGGTATTTTGGTTAGTGAAATGATAATATACAAGTATGATATAATCACAAAGATGCTTGGTGATCTCTCCTAAAACAAACCCAATGAAGAGGGGTAAGGAGGATACCAAGGTATGATCCCAATGCTAATGCTTATGATGAAAGTGCATGAGGGATCTTAGGGTCAAAATTGGGGTCTTACAGTATCTAAAAAAAACACTTTGACTCCTAAGTCAGTGATTGTTTTAAGCATGGAAGAAATATCTTTAGGTTTCGATAAGTGTGTACCTAGTTTGATGTATGTAGCGCATATTTATAGAAACTCTTTTAGGATTTCACCCCTCGGTCTTTGCCTTGACTGTTCATCTTTCCAAGTGGTAGGATATAATTCATTATGTGATCTAACGGTTTACATCCTTCTTTTTATGGATATCTGAAGCCTTCTTATGCCATACCCACCTATGTTCCATTGGCTTTAGAATATTCTTTTGATGACATACATGTGACGTCTTAGTGGTGACGTCATTTTTATCACCAATAGTTATTTGTTCGTGTTTGTATGGTCCTCTCCTTATGGGGCCGAGATTGGTTTAGGCTTTATCCATGATCCAGATCTATGGGCATGTGGAGCGTTGGACCAATTTTACCTTGAAACTTATCCTAGTAGGAAAAAATGCCATAGTTTTAACAACCATCCACAAATAACCGTTCTGATTTTAAGAGATCTTGAGACAAGTCAAAACTCGGCTCCGTCGGTGTAGGCTTAAGGCACTATTGTTTTTCTTTGGGGAAATACCCACTCCATAGAAAATTGGGCCACTCAAGTCTCAAAAAGAAATATGGACAAAGAGATGTACACAACCTTGAGACACATAAGATTCTAGTTGGACAAACTTCCACCATCCATTGGATGGGAAAGACCATAGGGTCTCAGAACATTTGTCCTATATGGAAGTTGTCCTAAAGAAGGCTTGAGGGATTTCAGACCCTAAAATCTAATTATAAAGTCTAATGAAGGACTTAAAGTACACGCTATTTTAAAACCCTAAATCTCAAATTTACGACTATCACTAATTTTATCGTCAGAGTATTTGCAGATACACCTTCATCACTCGATGTATTACAAAGACTATTGTACCAAAGCTCATCATCAACAACAATTGAATAGAAGATCTTATCCTGTTAAGTTTAAAGTGAACAAAAGTGACAAAACAAATCTATTATAATTTTGAAATGACACATGTGTTAATATATGCTTCTATATAAACGACTTACTCATATTTACTTCAAGTACTCATATTGTAAATGATGTGAAATCATTCTTGTCTAACAGTTTCATTATTAAAGATTAAAAAAAATGTAATCCTTAGAATTAAGATTAATACTGTTGGGGGAATTTTTCACTAGGGAGCATTGAACATTGTGGAACTTCTTCTTTTGAAGCAACACCTTTGTGAGAGACACACCACATATTCACCCAAAATCTTAAGGTGATAGGTGAGTGGATTCTCTCACTTATAAATGCTCAAGTCTCCACATTTCCAACCAATGTGAGACTATTACCCACACTACTCACACTTGATACATTCTCAACACTCCCCCTCAAGTGTGAGTCCACAATGCTCCCCCTCAAGTGGAAGTTTTTCTTACTTCCACAAACTATTGTACCATACATAACGTTTCTTATTCACCACTTTGGCGCTGTTGACACTCTTCAACAGAACGTTTCTTACTCGCCATCCTTGTGGACCGTTGACTTTCGATACAAATAAGTCGGTCCCATTCTCGAACCAAAGGCTCATGATACCATTTGTTGAGGGAGTTTTTTTTTCTAGGGGGCATTGAACATTGTGAGACTTTTTTTTTAGAGTAACATCTTTGTGAGACACACCACTTATTCATCTAAAACGTTAAGGTTATAGGTGAGTGAGTTCTCTCACTTATAAATGCTCAAGTCTCCACATTTTCAACTAATATGAGACTATTATTCACACTTGATACATTCTCAAAAAACGAAGGATTGTCATTATATTGTATGATACACTCATTTAAATCAAATCAATTCATCAAAAACATTTTCCATGTTAAACTTACAATTTTTACATTCTATAGCATTAACCACTTCTTGAAAAGCTGAAACACTACATGGAACAACCAAACCATTCCTTTGTTGAAACCCAAATTCATTGTATGCTTTCTCCAACAACATCTTGAATAAGGGGTGACAAAGGTAACGAGTTGGAACCACATATCTCTCACGTTTCTCCCCAACATATAGTGCAAAAACACCACCTTTTTTGGCAATTGGATGTTTCTTTTCTTCTTCAAATTCCTTCAACGCATGGCCGTGATCAACTCTACCTTCAACATTCACTTTTTTGACTAGTTTCTTAAGTGATACAATCTTTTTCCCTAACATCTTTTTTAGTTTCTAATCTAAGTCACCTTCAAAGGAGTTTTAATTTTAGGAAGATATATATGAGTGACGATATGGATGTATGAAGAGTATTATATAGATTGAAACATTAATCTTATTTCTTTATTACAACTAGGAACATGCGGTATTTCAGCACTTTAAAATATTAGTATAATAATAGAAATAAATTGTAGTTGGTGTGATGTGAGTTTCATTCTAGAGTCACATTTGTTGACTGCAATATGTTATTACTTAATAAAAGCAAAAGTGGCAATGAAATGGCACAAACTAACTAGTAATTGATGTATTGTTAAGAGTGACATCTAAATATACGTATGATCTTCACACTACTGCAGGCGTATTAATCAATCACCGTTGCACCAATTAAAATTTGAATACTATATAATATACGACGTACCGCTACTATACTTTTTTAGTATTAAAATTAAACTGCAAATGGCATATACTTTTGAATGTAAATTCTATATTCTGTATGACTATTTCCATGATGCGTTCTTCGCATCTAATCTCAATCACTCACGTAAGAAAAGTTTCATGTCAAATTGTCAATGACTATTCAACTTATCGAATGGTTTATTGTAAATTTTTGTTTCGGTTTTGGAACTAGAAATATTTAATGAGGGCGGGAAGTAAGTTTTAGATGTAGTAGAGTATACTTCTAATAAAGTTGAGGACGTGAATGTATACCGATAACACTTTAACGCACAGATCAAACAAAAAAAAAGAAATAGTTCGAATTTAGGAATATGAATAAAACAGTAGGATATAAATAGGTAAGGTTAAGACTTATAGAAAAAAGTTTATTAGATCTATTAGTCGGCCTATATATGTGTAATGATGTGTATTGTACTAAATTTATAAACTAAATGTACATAATTATTTTTTATAAAATCTCGAAAGATATATGAAAGTTATGTATATATTTTATCTATACATTAAGTTTTGTTTGACAAGATATATTTTTGAATTTATGGCTTATAACTTATAAGTTCATATGTCAATTTATATTTGTTTGATAACGGTTTTTTTATCACGAACTTATAACTTATTTTACTAATTTATAATTTATTTTTCATATACTGTTTTAAATAGCATTTTAACTCATAGTTTATATAGCTTATCATTTTTTCTTCCACTTTTATCCTTATTATTTTAATAAAAATCCACTTTTATCCTTTATAATTTATTTTAATTTAAAATAAAATAATTATGTATTAAATATCTTTTATGTCATTTTACATTTATAAGTTAGTTTTATCAAACACTTCAATTAGTTTATCAAATATTAGTCATCAACCATCAACTATAAACTATATGTTATCAGCCATCAACCATCAACTATCAACTATCAGCTAGCTTATGAGTCAACCGCTAAACAAAGTCTAAGTATGTTGCAAAAAGTGGAAGAAAAACCGATATATAGCCTCTAAAAAGTTATTAGCCTAAAAAAATTAAATATCGAGACTCCACAAAATAGATTTTTAAACAGACTCATAAGCTAAATAGATTTTTAAAAAGGTCAGTTCAAACTCAAAATAAAGCATTTGATAGATAATAAATCAGATTTAATCTTAATATTTTAATTAAATCTGACATATTTAAGTAAAGTTTGCATTGGCCCATCCTATCCACGCCCTAATTTGGATTGTTCAAAAAAAACTGTGAACTGAACTGAACTGTCGAATCGAACCATAATAAAGTAAAATAATTGAACTGATATGTTTAGTTAGTGAATCGAACCATATTATATTAACAGTTCTAAAATTGAACCACATGATAAATAATCTGAATCAAAACTAAATATGAAAAATACTAAAAAGAAGTTTTAAATTTTTTTATAAAAAATTTTAAATATTTTAACGCGTTGTTATTTGTAAATATATAATGTTAAAAATATTTGTATATAGAATAGTCTCACATCGACTATATCATGTAATTAGTTGTAATCTCTCTCTCTCTCTCTCTCTCTCTCTCTCTCTCTCTCTCTCTCTCTCTCTCTCTCTCTCTCTCTCTCTCTCTCTCTCTCTCTCTCTCTCTCTCTCTCTCTCTCTCTCTCTCTCTCTCTCTCTCTCTCTCTCTCTCTCTCTCTCTCTCTCTCTCTCTCTCTCTCTCTCTCTCTCTCTTATATATATATATATATATATATATATATATATATATATATATATATATATATATATATATATATATATATATATATATATATATATATATATATATAAAATATCTTCGTAGTGTCTTTCAAAATACACCGTTATTCCAATGTCTCTTAGTCTCTTGCATTTTAATATGGTATCTAGAGTCTACTGAGAGACAATCATACATTGTGCTTTACTCGGTTGACCCACTGTCTTCCAGTGAGATTTTTTTGGCAAACCATGTCATCACTCCTGATTGCTTTACCAACATCACATTTTCTTCAACCTATGTCCACCACCACCTGCGGCCACTGATTCTGGCGAATTTGTGGCAAACCACCCCTATAGAAAGAAGTGTCTGTCCCGATCCGACCCATCCCTAGAACCGCGCCTCCAAACACCCCACCATGCGCCGTCTACTCCTTCGTGCATTGGATTCACATGCTACCATATGAACCTCACATGTCAGCGCATCTAACATTGTTTTCTTGCGCCCTTTTTGTCGTTCCGGCTGCCTCCCTGCCCTAGTTCTAAATCGGGCCTCAGTTTTTATTTTTGAATCACTGAAAGTCGTGCTATAGTTCAAATAACCACTATTTTCTTCGGTTCATGTGATATTTTGATTCTGTCACTTTCACCGTTTGACTCTATTTTTCGTCAAGCTTATAGATCTGCCTTTCGATTTTATTCCCATATGCGAAAATATGATTTTCTGATATTTTAAAGCAATGGGAGACTCATTTACCAAAGTTTCACTTCTTCCATGTGAAAAACTAACTGGAACAACCAACTACAACATATGGGTTGGTGTTGTCAAGATGTGGTTTCACGATCAAGGGTTTTAAGATCACCTAACCACAAAATTGAATGTTGTTGATGCTGACAAACTCACTAAATAGAAATAAACTAATGCCTCTTTGTGCACTGTGTTATGGTATTCCATAACATCTAATCTCGAAGCATAATATTAAGACTTCACCACTTGCTATGAGGTATGGGAAAAGGCTAAAAAAATCTTCTCCAATGATGTTCATTATCTATACAGTGACATCCTTAAACTCAACTCTCTAAAGTTGGAGAATATGGATATGCAAGCCTATCTGAGTAAGCTTGATGGCTTGAAAGCAAATTACATAATCCTAATTCCTTACGCAAAAGTAACAATAACTCATGTCGAACAACAAAGTAAGTTTTTCATGATCATGGCACTTATCAGACTACCATCTGTAACATCCCTTTTTATACCTGTAGCACCTCAAATTTGCACCTATCATTATGCATACATTTTCATATTAGGTCATAGCATATCATGATCCATTGCACAGCATTGCATTGTTCCCAGTTGCCTCAAGAGCAAGCAAATCAGAATTAGGTCAAACTAATCTCCTGATCAGTCAACCAAGCAAGCAAAGGAATTTCTCATTGAACCAAGGCCTTGGGGCTTGTCCAACAAGTTCACATGGTTTGGAGGTCTATTTGAAGTATTTTGGTCAAGGGTTGAGGGCTCCGAGGTCAGCAGTTCATACACAGACAGTCAAGAGTCAAAGAAAGTCAACTGTCAGTCAAAGCAGTGGATGGTGGTCATTCTTGTGGAATTTGGGCACCATGATCAATAATCAAGAGTTCATACAACTTGGGACATCATTTGAAGTCAAGTTCTCAAGGAATTAGGGTTTGGAAGTCATCAGTCAATGCACAATCAGTCGGAAACCCTAAAAGTCAACTGTTGGTCAACTGTCCATTTAATCAGTGATTTGATGTTTGGAATTGGTTTGTGAGAGTTCATTCATGTCCGAATAGTCATCATATATCATGCCAAACACCATCATGGAAGAATTTGAAGCCAGATCAAAAATTTCCAAAAATGGAAACTGGGCCTGTAACTGAAACTTACCAAAAATGGAAAGTTCTGATCCTCAAACTTACATCATGATACAAGCTTCAAATGAATTTTTGCCCAACATGAAAGTTGAAGATCTTGTTCTCCCATTTCCAAAAAGTCCAAGAACTCTCAATTCCCATGTGTGGTTGGCAAGTTATGATCGAATCGATTTCAGAAAATCTTGAACTTCAAAGGGCCATATCTCTCAAACCGTTTGGCCAATTTGGTGGGGTTTTTTCCTACAAGTCACATTTGATCCCTCTTTCCAAAAATATAAACTTCATGTGCCAAAACCTTGCCAATCAAAATGGAATTTTTTGACTTGTCTCATTTAAATTCAAGTTTGACCAAGGGTTGACTTTTTGAAATATTGATTTCCAACCATTCCCACTATCCAAATATGTTTAGAAACCAGATTTTGGTCATGTCACAAGGTCATTTTATGCAGTACATACAGCCCATGCTAGTGTGCTTGGAATTTGGAAAGAAAGGACAATTTGCAATAACTCTATCACACATATCCATGGGCTGTGAGCTGTACTTTTGATAGCAGATTTCTATCACCATTTTCTGTCATTGTAAACACTACTGGCAGCCATCAATTGCAGGCTCTAACCACAGAAAATCCTCACTCTCTCTCATTTTTTTTGGCATTAGGACCAAATGGCAAGTTCTGTTCAAAAAACAACAAGAAACATCAAAAACAAAAGGTCTTAACCTCATTTTTCTGTCAAAACATAACAAACTAAAGCCAATACAAGAGAACCTGACTGAGGCCTTGCAACAAACCAACATAACTTGACATTCTCTCAAGCTCATCTTGGCATTTTACACAAAAGCTGTCAAAACTCTAAGGTCAAGTGTTGGAAGTTTTCAAGAGGTGCTGAGCTAACATACTTCATTCTCCATCATTGCAAGGCCAAAAGAAGCAACTGTTTGAGCTCGAATCAACCAAAGCAACACTGTTTCACATTTTCTTCAAAAATAAGTAAGTGAATCGACCTCCTCCTTTTACCATGCCATGATATGTTTTAGATAGTTTGTTGTATGCTGATTCCAATGAACATTAGTTTGCTTGAAATGATCAACTATGCTGAAAGAAATAAGGATTTCATTTTTCATGCTTAAATGTGTTTTCTTCGATTTGCTGTGATGCTGGGGTTTCCATGAAAACTATGACTTGATTAGGTATGTATGATGCATGAGGATCACATTGATATGCCTATTTCTTGTTTCTGGTTATTTCGAATTTTTGAGTTCATGTTGATAATGAAGGCAAGCTGCTGTTTAAACCCTAGTTTTCCAGAAGTTTACATGAATGTTGTGGCTTACTATTGCTTTAGTTGTGTGAGAGCCAATACCATGCTGTGGTGTGATTTGCTAGTTTTGATTGTTGTCTGATGATGTTAAGCATGAGGTGATGAATGTTGCTGCTATGATGAACTCTGTCATTGTTTCCAGAAAAATCCGGCTTCATAGATGCATGTATATTGGTTGCTGCTATTGTTCTTGTTGCATGATACCATCATTCCATTGTCATGCTGTTGATGCACCTTGTTCGAATTTCTATTGCTAATGCTGATGATGAATCATGAGATGAATTCGATTGCCTTGCTGTTTAAACCAAACACCCTATTATTTTTTCCAGAAATACAGCTCATGTATGTTTTGGTTGCTGTTTGTTATATGTTGTTTGAGCATCATGAGTGTGCTATCGTGTGGCTTCCATGCTTTTGTTTGATTGTGATTTGTTTAAGCTCATGAAGATGATAAGGCCCTGCAGTTTTAAAACCCCATGAGCATTGTCCTGAAATCCATGTGAAACGTGTTGTATGCTGTTGTTTGGTTGCAGTAGGAACATTCCCAATGCCATGTCAGTTGTATGTTGTTGGAATTTCGATTTGATGATGATGTTGATGAACCAAGTTTCAAAACCATGCTGCTAAACCCTGCCATGAAAACCTAACATATTTCCAGAAATCCAGTTCATTTATGCATATGTTTGCCTTTGGTTGTTGCTCTGTTGCATGATGTTGCATGGACCTACTGCTTGCTATGCCCTGCTATTTATGTGCTGTTGTTGGATTTCTTTGAAATTAATTGCTTGCTGTTGTTCATGAACCTTGCATAAGAGCCCAGAACCTGAGTCCATGAGTGTGTTTGTTGTGTCGTTTATGTTATGATTGCATGGATATTCCTCTATCGTTACCATTGCTGTTTGCTTGATGCTGTTATGATGATTACATGATGATGATGAATTTATGCTGCTGCTATTCAAACTCATACTCTGCCCAGAAATCCACATGGATTATGTTCTGTTGTTAGGATGCCATTTGAGTGCTAATACTATGCTGTTGTATGCTGGTCGAGTTTTGTGTTGATGTCTGAATGAAAATGTTGAAAGCCATGCTGCATAAACCCTGAGGGTTTTGATCTTGAAACACAATTGGTTGGTTTGATAGAATCTCCTGCGTGTGTACTGTTTTATTGCCAGCCAACCAATCACAACATTTCATTCTGTTTGCCAAAACGATGTGTTTAAGTAAGTGATGCCCTGATTTACAAGTATGCCATCGTTGACTCATGTTGACCATCTTGCCATGCCTTTTGTTCATGCTTGCCTCAAATTTCATCCCACTTCACAAATTAATTTCTCTTTCAATTTTCATCCAAAAATTATGCAATTTTTTCCATCATGTTCATGAATGTGTCCTCTATTTTATTGTGAATTTTAATTAATTTTTCAGTGGCTGGATTTTAAATGATAATTGTTTTCCCAACATGTATGCATAATTGATACATTGTGCCATTCCTTTTGTGAAATAATGATGTTGCATCCAATGCCCTTGAAACTTTTTGTGATGAAACTAGACACATTGATCTTCATTTCCATATAAAGTTTGAGCATTTATCATTTGTGGATTGAGAGTTATGATTTTCTGAAGTTGTGTGTTACATTTGTTGCTATATGAATGATATGCATTTTCCCAATTTTTGTTCACACACTTCCTGGCCTCCAAATGACTCAAATTTTGCATGAATCATCTATCACATGTCTAGTTTGTGTATGAATTTTCTTGGATTTATTTGAACTATTTTCCATTTGTTTGAGATTTTTCTTCCCTGCCTAGACAAATGTTGACCTTGTGTGATACATGTTCCCATTTCATTTGTGAAATTCTCATACTTTATTAGATGGCCATGAAATTTTGCATGAGATAACTAGACATCCTCATCTTTACCATGGTTTTGATCCCATTCATTTATCATACACCATTCTTGACTTATGATTTTTCTAAGTTGATGCATGTTTGGTTGACTTCATTGAGCATGTTCAAATGTGCTTTGACTTTCTGATTTTCATTGACTGCCTTCCACTTGCCCAAATGGGATGAAATTTGACATGCTTACCATGCTAAGTATTAGGTCTGATCAGGATTTATTTGGTGATTTTTGGAAAATGTTTAGATTGCTTTTGATGCAAGTCTTGCTGTTGACTTCTATGAGCTTCTGTTTGCCATGCTTTGACCTAAATGGCTCATGAAATGATGATAGTAACTGATATGAATGTGAACCCAATTGGTTGTGTTTCTTGAATGTTTAAACTTGACTTTGATTGGATATCCTTTGCTGTTTTGACTTTCTCATTCACTTTTGACCCTAGGCTTGCCCTAGTGGTCCTGTTACTCACCTTTGAGCTTGTGTTTTCAGGTTGACCATCAAATGGCCATTAAGACCAATTCTTTTGATTGAGCTTACTCAAGTATCATTGTCTAACCTCTTTGTTTTGTAGGTGGCTTGGCTCACATGCCCTAAGCCTTGTGCCTTGCACATCCATGTGCCTCTAATGGACAGTTGTTGTCTGTTTCTGTTTGTTTTGTTTGAGGTTGCATACTAACATCTGCTTGACTGTTTCAGGTGCTTTAGTTGCTTAGTTCCTTGTGAACTTTTTGCTTTGCTTTGCTTGTATAAGCAATTTGCATTGAGGTATGTCTCTTCTACTTCATGTAGTCTGGAAGACCTGGCCTGTTACTTGGCCAGGCAACTGGCTGAAGTCCTCCTTAAGAGGCAATGTTTGTGATTGTTTAATTTTGTCCTTGCATAGAGTCAAAGTCCTCCTAAGTGAAGAGGCAATTGGTGGAAGGTAGGGATATGCAGTCTATCCCCCACTATTCAGTGTGTCATCTGCTTTGCTCACACCACTGTGTTGATGCATTGCAGATACAAACCCAAGATCTTGTACAATTGTACAACTGAGTCAGTTTTAAATGTGTAGAAGGGTTCCCACTTTCTGAACCCACACATTCTTGTCTTGAGCTCTCCTAGGCCAGGGATAAGAGCTGTGAGGTCTCATCCTCACTTCATCCTTTCATCTGCTTCACCTTAGCCCCTCAATGGCAAGGTTAAGAGCGCATTCACCCAGTTCCAGAGGTTTGTTTGTTGAGGTTGATATGACCCCTTGACTAAAACCTAACCCTTGTTTGAGCCACTTGTTTGTGTATAGCGTGTGCTATCTGTGCTTGTAGGATTGTTTGACTTGCTTCCTGTGCAAGTTAGGATTAGTTTAGACTTGCTTCCTGTGCAAGTTAGGATTAGTTTAGACTTGCTTCCTGTGCAAGTTAGGTTTTGCTTGGCTTGCTTCCTGTGCAAGTTAAGTATGTGTGGCTTGCTTCCTGTGTGAGCCATGCTTAGGATAGGTTGGCCCTTGTGCCATTTAGCTAGAAACCTTAACTTAGGGATGATTTGCATGATAACATCTAGGCTCGAGTCGTAGTCTCCCTAGTTGTATCTCCCTTCTGTTATCTGGTTAGGCTAATCCTTTATCCCTGCGTAGGGGAACTACATCGCCCTGATCTTCATACCAGATGAAGTATGTAGGCAGGAGATTGAGCTGATCTCTCCGGGCGCCTTTTCTTTCTTTTGTGTGTGTTGTCTGACCTTTGCTAGGCTCGAGTCCGTGACTCCTTAGCAATTTGTTGTCTGTCTGTTTGAGTGTGTGCTTGACAGTTATAGGCTCGAGTCCCCGACTCCCTATTAACTTGTTGTGCTGTTGTGTGCTTGGAAGCTGATGTAAGTCCATCGAGTGGCATTTGGGTTCCAGTGTGCGTTTTGGTTCGGATGCTGATGTAAGTCCAGTGATTGGCATTCAGGCTCCACGTTGGCCTTTGCCTGTGTTTTGTTTGTGTGCGTGTTAGCCGAGCTACGAATGCTCTGATTCTCCTTCGTCCAAGGAGATACGTATGCATAGGATGCGATATCCTAGCGAGCATGTGTCGTTTCCCCAGTCCGAACTACTTCGACTCTGATGTCTATGCCTGATAGACTAAGTAGGCCCAGGATGCGGTATCCTGCCGAGTCAGTTTCAGTCAGTCTCTTTTGTTTCTTTCAGCCAGTGTGTGTGAATATTTGAGCAGTGTTTAGCAACCAATTTCCTTTCTAGTGTGCGTGGATCCCGTAGAGTACTACGGATGCGTAGGGGTGCTAATACCTTCCCTTCGCATAACCGACTCCCGAACCCATACTCTTTGGTCGCGAGACCATGTTCTTTCCAGGTTTACTCTGAGCGTTTCCTTTCCCTCTTTTGGGATAAATAACGCACGGTGGCGGCTCTGTTGTTCTTGTTTTCCCGCCGGTTTTTCGCGCGATGCGACAGCTGGCGACTCTGCTGGGGACTATAGAGAAGTTGACCTATGCTGGTCCATCTTCCCTGAGCGAGTCTCTCCTAGCGCTCTTTAGGTTAGGGTTTCGGTTGCTTTGTGCTGTGTTTATTTATTGCATTCATTATTTACTGTTTGCATTCATTGTTTATTGTTTGCATTTATGTTTGCATTAATGTTTGCATTTATTCATCTGTTCACCTGGCTGGTTGTTTGTTTCTCTCTGTGTGGGGGGGGAAGAGTCAGTTGAGGTAAACGGTCCAATACCCAGACCGTGAGTGCAATCTAGGATACCTAGGAATAGAGTGATTCATGGGAAGCGGGTGGTATGGCGCCACTTAGCGGAACATTGATATCACGAGCAGTTCAGACCCTGGTGGGATGCTGTCGTTACATACTTCGGGTGTGTATATGACAGTATTCTGCGAAAGGTTATTTATGCTGCGTTTCTCTCAAGCTTTACCCTGGCCTAGACTACACCCGTGAGTGGGGAAGGGTTATTCATTACAGGTACCGTTGATGACTCGGTTCTGTTGGTGATTTGGTTCTGTTGGTGACTCTAGTTCAGACAACAGTTTTCGGTTGACCTTAAGTGGGATTTATGTTCTGATTTTGACTGAAGCTTCGACCTAGTGATCAGAGATTGCACAACCAGCCAGCCGTGTCTGCATCATGTGCATCATAGCATATTTATTTTTCAAAAGAAACGCATTGAAAAAATATATATAAAAAAAAAAATCAAAAGGAAAGAAAAGAAGAAAAAAAACTAATCTCTGCATGCATATCATTTCTCAGGTACATTCCCGAGCTTGTCTACTGATAGAGATGGCAACAGTTCCCGAGTTGAAGCGGAAGACCTGTTCCTACAGTCTCCACCGTGAGCCGTTGACTCCGCTAGTTGAGTTGGGTAGCCTCGTGATAGATGACCGACTGAAGAGTTTTGTTGAGCGGTACGGAGATATCTTGACAGTATTGAAGACAGTAGTGGGTCCAGTGCCTCTGCAGACACTACTTCAGTTTTATGACCCAGAGCTCAGATGCTTCACTTTCCAGGATTATCAGCTTGCACCCACTCTCGAAGAGTATTCTATCCTATTGAGTATCCCTATTCAGCATCAGACTCCATTCTTGGACGTTCCAAAGGAGGTCGACTTCAGATTGATTGCCAGAGCTCTCCGGTTGAGTGTTGAGGAGGTTGGTAAGAATTGGAAACCCTGTGGGGAGGTTGTAGGTCTGCCTTTGAAGTTTCTTCTGAGAGTTACCAGAAGTGAAGCAGAGAAGGGGAATTGGGAAGTTTTTCACGCACAACTAGCTGCCATGATCTATGGGATCATCCTGTTTCCCAGTATGCCAAATTTCATTGACTTCACTGCTATCAGCATTTTCATCAGAGGGAATCCAATCCCTACTCTTCTAGCAGATACTTACTATGCCATTCACAGCAGGCATGGTAAGGGTGGAGCCATCAGGTGTTGTCTACCTCTTCTGTTCAAATGGTTCATGTCTCTTCTGCCAGCCAGTGGACCGTTTGTGGATACCCAGAGCACTATGAAGTGGACTCAGAGGGTCATGTCGCTTACTTCCTACGACATCAGGTGGCAGTCGTACCGGATGGATGTGAAGGATGTCATCATAAGTTGTGGTGAATTCCGGAGCGTGCCACTCATAGGGACCAAAGGTTGCATCAATTACAGCCCAGTTCTTTCTCTTCGCCAGCTAGGGTTTGTTATGAGTGAACGACCGCTCGAAGCAGAGATAGTCGAGAGTTTTTGTTTTGAGAAGAAGGATGACCCTGTTAGGTTGGAGCAGATAGGGAAAGCCTGGAGAGATGTGGGAGTAAAGGATGGATCCGTCTTAGGGAAGAAGTTTGCCATTGCAATGCCCGATTACACCGATTGGGTAAAGAAGAGAGTAGAAACTTTGTTGTTACCCTACGATAGGATGGAGCCGTTGCAGGAGCAACCACCTTTGATCCTTGCTGATAGTGTGTCTGCTGAACACTATAAGCAAGCCCTAATGGAGAGTCGTCGTCTGAGAGAGAAGGAGCAAGACACTCAGATGGAGTTGTACAAAGCTCAGGTTGATAAGCTGCACTTGGCCCATCAACTCAGGGAGGTGCAAGGAGAGGATGCTAGCAGAGCAAGAGGTAAGAAGAGGTCATATGAGGAGATGGAGTCTATGTTAGATGCGGAGCATAGGGAATGTCTGAGGCTGCAGAGAGCAGAAGCCAGTTATCAGAAGAAGATCAGAGACTTGGAGAAGCAACTCAGAGATAAAGACATCCAGTTGAAGAAGGAAGTAGACTTGAGACAGGCATCAGAGGACCACCTTGGAGGAGAAGTCTTGGAGCTGAGAAGACAGTTGAAAGAGAAGATCACTCCTTTACCAGATTGTTCAGAATGCTCACTGTTGATCGACCAGTGCCATTACCTGAAGACCCTCATTCCGGAAGACCGTCTGTCTTAGTTTGTATCTCTGATTGTATTTTGTTGAGAATCACCTCCAGGCTTGTTGGATGGGATTCATTTGCGTGTAAGCCATCTCTCGGACCTTTTGTTAAGAATCACCTCCAGGCTTGTTGGATGGGATTCTTTTTCTTTGTACGTTGTTTATTCAGATATTCTGTTGACATTGGTTGTATGCCTTTTTACCCTTATGTATATATAAGGATGTCAGCATTTCCTTGTATCTGTTTGTTCTCTTGTTGCTGCAGGTTGCCATCTTTTCAGGATGGGTCAGGCTCTTTGAATGCCTGAGAAATGAGCATATCATGTGCATCATACGCATCATTAGCATCATACTCATATCATCTTGCATAACAGGTGTTCTTGGTCGTGACTTCTCACTCTTGGTTCCTGTTCAGGCAGGATAGCTGATCAACGTCCGCACCGCTACTCAACAAGACTGAATCAACAGAGAAGTATGGATCAATTTCAAGCGGAGTTGGCTGAGATGAAGGCTAGCATGGCCCAGTTTATGAATATGATGCAAGGGGTTGCGCAAGGGCAAGAAGAACTTCGAGCTATGGTTCAGAGACAAGAGGCTGCAAATCCACCGATCAACCATGCTCCGCCAGAGGGAGGTCCGGTCAATGATAACAATGTTGCTGCTGCTGTACCCGTCAACAACTATGCCGTAGGTGATGAGGTGGGGGGAATTCGAATCAACGGTCAACCTATTGTTCCAGATGCCGCTAATGCCAGAGTAGTCCGTGCTCCGGCCCGTAATCCTGTTCCGATTGTTGACAGACAAGAGGATATGTTCTCTCTGCTCAGTGAAGACGAAGACGTTCTGGGAAGGGTTAACGAGAGAGACCGTAAAGTTGAAGCTCTTGCTGAGAAGATCCGTGCTATGGAATGTCAGAATTCTCTCGGTTTTGATGTTACTAATATGGGGTTGGTTGAAGGTTTGAGAATCCCTCACAAGTTCAAAGCACCGTCCTTCGACAAATACAACGGTACTTCTTGCCCTCGCACCCATGTGCAGGCTTATTATCGAAAAATCTCTGCGTATACTGATGACGAAAAGATGTGGATGTATTTTTTCCAAGATAGTCTATCTGGGGCTTCTTTGGACTGGTACATGGAATTGAAGAGAGATTCGATCCGATGCTGGAGAGATCTGGGTGAGGCCTTCTTGAGGCAGTACAAACACAACATGGACATGGCACCGAGCCGGACTCAGCTGCAGAGTCTTTGTCAGAAATCCAATGAGAGCTTCAAGGAGTACGCTCAGAGGTGGCGTGAACTGGCTGCTAGAGTTCAACCCCCTATGCTGGAGAGGGAGTTGACAGATATGTTTATCGGTACTCTTCAAGGTGTATTTATGGACCGGATGGGAAGCTGCCCATTCGGTAGTTTTTCTGATGTTGTCATTTGTGGAGAGAGGACTGAGAGCTTGATTAAAACTGGGAAGATCCAGGATGCTGGTTCCTCTTCCTCTAAGAAGCCATTTGCGGGGGCACCTCGTCGAAGAGAGGGTGAAACTAATGCTGTTCAACACCGCAGAGATCAGAACAGAAGTGAATACCGTCAAGCTGCTGCAGTAACCATTCCGGCACCTCAACCTCGTCAGCAACAACAACAAAGAGTTCAACAACCGCAACAACAACAACAACAGCAACGTCCTTTCCAGCCTAGGCAGAAATTGCAGGCTGATAGAAGATTTGATCCTCTGCCCATGTCCTACGCAGAGTTACTACCCGAACTACTCCGGTTAGGGTTTGTAGAGCTGCGTACGATGGCTACTCCAACAGTGCTGCCTCCTGGCTATGATGCTAATGTTAGATGTGACTTTCACTCTGGGGCACCAGGGCATCATACCGAGAAGTGTCGGGCTCTCCAGCACAAGGTTCAAGATTTGATCGATGCCAAGGCGATCAACTTCGCTCCAGTGCCTAATGTCGTAAACAACCCTATGCCTCAGCATGGTGGGCATAGAGTGAACAATATTGAGGGGAAAGAAGCTGAAGATCTGGTTGTTAATGTCGATGATGTTCAGACTTCTCTGCTAGTTGTGAAGGGCCGTCTGCTGAATGGGGGTGTCTACTCGGGCTGTGATGAGGATTGTTTGGGCTGTGCAGAATCAGAGAATGGTTGCGACCAGTTAAGGGCCGGTATCCAGGGTATGATGGATGAAGGTTGTTTGCAATTTAGTAGGGCTGTAAAAGATTGCGGAACAGTGTCAACTATCACCATTTACTTTAAACCAACTGAAGAACATGGACAAAGGGTTGTTAGCGCACCTGCAGCAAATGGTACCCCAGTTACCATTCCCGTGCCTGTAACCATCAGAGTTCCAACTACTACCGTTGCGTCTGGAAGAAGGGCTGTTGAGAATAGTAGAGCCGTGCCGTGGAAGTATGATAATGCTCACCGCAATTACAGAAGGGCTGAAAGTCAGACGAGACCAATGAATCAAACTCCAGTGACAATTGGTTTACCGAATAGAGTTCCTGCAACTGTTGGTCCGGCTGTGGATAATGTAGGGGGTCCAGGAGGTTTTACCAGAAGCGGTCGTCTGTTCGCACCGCAGCCTTTGAGGGACAATAACGCTGAGGCTCTCGCCAGAGCAAAGGGTAAACAAGCTGTGGTTGAGGAAGAGCTTGTCCAGAAGGAAGCGCCTGAGGGGTCATTTGAGAAGGACGTGGAGGAGTTTATGAAGATAATCAAGAAGAGTGACTACAAGATTGTAGATCAGTTGAATCAAACTCCGTCCAAGATTTCTATACTTTCACTTTTGTTGTGCTCTGAGGCACACCGTAATGCCTTGCTGAAGATGTTGAATCTGGCTTACGTACCTCAAGAGATTTCTGTCAATCAACTGGAGGGTGTGATGGCCAATGTGAGCACCAGACATGGTGTAGGTTTCACCAACCTGGACTTACCGCCTGAAGGGCGAAACCATAACAAAGCCTTGCACATCACCATGGAGTGCAAGGGGGCAGTATTGTCTCACGTATTGGTAGACACCGGGTCGTCGTTGAATGTGCTGCCTAAGCAGATTCTGAAGAAGATTGATGCGGAAGGGTTTGTGCTTAATCCCAGTGACCTGATTGTTCGTGCTTTCGACGGCTCCAAACGTTCTGTGTGTGGAGAAGTTACTTTGCCTGTGAAGATAGGTCCTGAGGTGTTCGATATTATCTTCTATGTTATGGACATCCAGCCCGCCTATAGTTGTTTATTGGGGCGTCCATGGATTCATGCAGCAGGGGCAGTCTCGTCGACTCTCCATCAAAAGCTCAAGTATATCTGGAACGGTCAGATTGTGACTGTGTGCGGTGAAGAAGAGATTCTGGTGAGTCATCTATCCTCGTTCAAATATGTTGAGGTGGATGGCGAGATCCACGAAACCTTATGCCAAGCGTTTGAGACTGTGGCTCTTGAGAAAGTGGCGTACGCTGAGCAGAGGAAGCCAGGTGCTTCAATCACTTCTTACAAGCAGGCTAAGGAGGTTGTTAATTCTGGCAAAGCTGAAGGCTGGGGCAAGATGGTGGACTTGCCTGTTAAAGAAGACAAATTTGGCGTTGGTTATGAGCCTTTCCGAGCAGAGCAGAATGGTCAAGCGGGTCCGAGTACCTTTACCAGCGCTGGGCTGATGAATCATGGTGACGTCTCCGCAACCGGTATTGAAGACTGTGACAGCGATTGTGATTTGGACAACTGGGTTCGCCCGTGTGCACCAGGGGGGTCTATCAACAACTGGACGGCTGAAGAAGTGGTTCAAGTTACTCTTCTGACAGAGTAATTTTCTGTTGTTTTGTCATTTTGCATGAAAATCCTACGTTCTGCCCAGGGCGTAGTGATTCATTTTTGTAGGGCCTCATCATGTTTTAATGATTATCATTAATGAAGGACATTTTTTGAAATCAAACTTTGTGATCCCTGTCTTTCTATTTTTGTTTTCATTTTTCTTTTTCAAAACGATAAAATGGCAATGTTTTTGTTTTTGTGACTTCTTGAACTCTTTTTCTAAAAACAAAGCATTAAACATGCAGAAGCGATCTTATGGCATTCACTATGAACAGTTTTGTTATGGCTCAGTATGATTTCGACAATCCCATCTACCAAGCTGAAGAGGAGAGTGAGGAAGACTGTGAACTCCCTGCAGAATTGGTCAGATTGCTGAAGCAGGAGGAAAGGGTCATCCAACCTCATCAGGAGGAGTTGGAGGTTGTTAATTTGGGTACTGAGGACGCCAAAAGAGAAATCAAGATTGGGGCTGCTTTAGAGGACTCTGTCAAGAGGAGGCTGATTGAGATGCTGAGAGAATATGTGGAGGTATTCGCCTGGTCATACCAAGATATGCCTGGTTTAGATACAGATATTGTGATGCACCGATTACCTCTTAGGGAAGGATGTCCTTCAGTCAAGCAGAAGCTTCGTAGAACGAGTCCTGACATGGCAACTAAGATCAAGGAAGAGGTTCAGAAGCAGTGGGATGCGGGTTTTCTGGCTGTCACCAGTTATCCACCGTGGGTGGCCAACATCGTTCCTGTGCCGAAGAAGGATGGTAAAGTCAGAATGTGTGTCGATTACCGGGATTTGAACAGAGCGAGTCCGAAAGATGATTTCCCATTACCTCACATTGATGTATTGGTTGATAATACGGCTCAATCCTCGGTATTCTCTTTCATGGATGGTTTCTCCGGATATAATCAGATCAAGATGGCGCCAGAGGACATGGAAAAGACGACATTCATTACATCTTGGGGCACGTTCTGCTATAAGGTGATGCCGTTTGGGCTAAAGAATGCTGGTGCTACCTATCAGAGGGCAATGACGACTCTTTTTCATGACATGATGCACAAAGAAATTGAAGTGTACGTAGATGATATGATTGCGAAGTCGCAGACAGAAGAGGAGCACCTGGTTAATTTGCAGAAGTTGTTTGACCGGTTGAGAAAGTTCAAGCTGAGGTTGAATCCGAATAAGTGTACGTTTGGGGTGAGATCAGGGAAGCTTCTAGGCTTCATTGTCAGTGAGAAAGGGATTGAGGTTGATCCGGCAAAAGTCAAAGTTATTCAAGAGATGCCCGAACCGAAAACGGAAAAGCAAGTCCGTGGGTTTTTAGGGAGATTGAACTACATTGCAAGGTTCATATCTCATCTAACTGCTACATGTGAACCAATTTTCAAACTGCTTAGAAAGAATCAGGCTATCAAGTGGAATGATGATTGTCAGAAAGCTTTTGACAAGATTAAGGAGTATTTACAGAAACCTCCAATCCTTATACCTCCAGTTCCAGGGAGACCTCTGATAATGTACCTGTCAGTGACTGAGAACTCGATGGGGTGTGTATTGGGACAGCATGACGAGTCTGGTCGAAAAGAGCATGCCATATACTACCTTAGCAAAAAGTTTACCGACTGTGAAACAAGATATTCACTGCTCGAGAAGACTTGCTGTGCTTTGGCCTGGGCTGCTCGCCGACTGAGACAGTATATGTTGAACCATACTACCTTGTTGATTTCTAAGATGGATCCAGTGAAGTACATCTTTGAGAAACCAGCTCTCACCGGACGTGTTGCCCGTTGGCAGATGATCTTAACAGAGTATGACATTCAGTACACGTCACAAAAGGCCATCAAGGGTAGTATTCTGTTAGACTACCTCGCCGAACAACCGATTGAAGATTACCAGCCTATGATGTTTGAATTCCCTGATGAAGACATCATGTATCTTAAGATGAAAGATTGCGAAGAGCCTCTTGTCGAGGAAGGACCGGACCCGGATGACAAATGGACGCTGATGTTTGATGGGGCTGTGAATATGAACGGTAATGGTGTTGGGGCGGTATTGATCAATCCTAAAGGTGCTCATATACCTTTTTCTGCCAGATTGACGTTTGACGTCACCAACAACGAAGCTGAGTACGAGGCTTGTATCATGGGGATAGAGGAAGCCATTGATCTGAGGATCAAAACACTTGATATTTATGGAGATTCAGCTCTAGTGGTCAATCAAGTCAATGGAGATTGGAATACGAATCAACCGCATTTGATTCCGTATAGAGATTACACCAGAAGAATACTGACGTTCTTCAAGAAGGTGAAGTTGTATCATGTCCCCCGGGATGAGAATCAGATGGCTGATGCCTTGGCTACTTTGTCGTCTATGATCAAAGTTCATTGGTGGAATCATGTGCCACATGTTGCGGTGAATCGGCTTGAGAGGCCTGCGTATGTGTTTGCAGCCGAGTCTGTTGTGAATGATGAGAAGCCGTGGTATTATGACATCAAGAATTTCCTCAAGACTCAGGAGTATCCTGAAGGTGCGTCGAAGAATGACAGGAAGACCCTGAGAAGGCTAGCTGGAAGCTTCTATTTGAATCAAGATGATGTGTTGTATAAGAGAAACTTTGACATGGTCTTGCTCAGATGCGTGGACAGACCCGAGGCGGACATGTTAATGCAGGAAGTTCATGAAGGTTCCTTCGGTACTCATGCCGGCGGACATGCAATGGCTAAGAAACTGTTGAGAGCGGGTTATTACTGGATGACTATGGAATCCGATTGTTTCAAGTATGCTCGGAAGTGCCATAAGTGTCAAATCTATGCTGATAAGGTGCATGTACCACCAAGCCCTCTGAATATCATGAATTCGCCTTGGCCGTTTGCCATGTGGGGCATTGATATGATTGGGAAGATTGAGCCTACTGCTTCGAATGGACATCACTTCATCTTGGTTGCGATTGACTATTTCACCAAATGGGTGGAAGCAGCTTCCTATGCTAACGTTACCAAACAAGTGGTTACCCGGTTCATCAAAAAGGAAATCATATGTCGTTATGGAGTTCCTGAGAGAATCATCACTGACAATGGTTCGAATCTCAATAACAAGATGATGAAAGAGCTTTGTAAAGATTTCAAGATTGAACATCACAATTCTTCTCCTTACAGACCGAAGATGAATGGTGCTGTAGAAGCGGCGAACAAGAATATCAAGAAGATTGTGCAGAAGATGGTCGTTACGTACAAGGATTGGCATGAGATGCTCCCTTTCGCTTTGCATGGGTACCGTACCTCAGTACGTACGTCGACCGGGGCAACCCCTTACTCCCTTGTGTATGGTATGGAAGCTGTCCTACCTGTTGAAGTGGAGATTCCTTCTCTGAGAGTTTTATTGGATGTCAAGCTAGACGAAGCCGAGTGGATTCGAACAAGGTTTAACGAGATGAGCCTTATCGAGGAGAGACGGTTAGCAGCTGTATGTCATGGACAGTTGTATCAGAGAAGGATGAAACGAGCCTTTGATCAGAAAGTGCGTCCCCGAAGCTATCAGATAGGTGATCTAGTTTTGAAGAGGATCCTCCCTCCCGGTACAGATAACAGGGGCAAATGGACTCCTAATTATGAAGGTCCGTATGTTGTGAAGAAGGTCTTCTCCGGTGGAGCCTTGATGCTTACAACTATGGATGGTGAAGATTTTCCGTCTCCTGTCAACTCAGATGTAGTCAAAAAATATTTCGCATAAATTGACCCGCTGGACAAAAAGAATAAAAGAGTCCAGGCAAAAAAGGGGCATCCCGGCGAACCAAAAACAGAAAGAAAAGGTTCGGGCAAAAATTAGGGATAAAAATGAAAAGAATTTGTACACCCGGTAAGTCGAAAACCCGCAAGGGCGACTTAGGCAAAAATGGGTATCCCGGTGGATTGAAAACCCGAAAGGGCAATCCAGGCAAAAGTTAGGGATTAAAGCGAAGATTACAGTCTGAGTTATCTGTACTTCATCAAGTTTTGTTGTCTGCCATCTCGAAAGATGTGATCTGTCCAGTCATTCTTCTCAGAAAGCAAGGAGTTGGGAGGAAAACTGATGATCTGTGAGTTATAACAGAATTGGGAAATAGTGGATGCCGTGTTCACATTGCCATTAGGATAGATTTTTCCTTTTATACGCAATTACCTCTTTCTAGGAATTGCTTCCTAATGTATTTGCCTCTGCAGGCACATTTTCAATCAATAAAAAATCGTTATTCAGATAAATAGCTTTTGTTTTTATTTTTACTGTTTTGTTTGCAAAATGTCCGAATTTTTGATAAGCATTGCATATAAAAAACATGAAGGCTACACAACAATGTGCAGAATGATAAAACATTTGAAAATCATTTTGAATGTTGAGGACACTTGAGCGTATTTTGTCCATGTATCCCCTGGGGGCATTTTGTTGTGCTGTTTTTTCAGGTTGGCATCTGTGAGGACGTTTCCTCAGCAGATTTTTTCCCCAAGCAAGTTTGGAAGCTATCAGAGCTATGTTCCCCTGCGAAGACGTCTGTGGATAGTGCCTTCTATTCCCCAACAGATCTAAGGATTGCCTATCCCCAGCAGGCCTGTATTTGTCGATTTCCTCCCCGAGTGGGGCAGGTTCATTGAAATTTATCTCCAACATTTATCCTACCCGTGGACTGAAGGATATCCCTAGCGGAGTTTACCTTTCCCCAGCAGCAAGTGCTATTCTTCAACACGAGTGTGAAGCCGCTTTACCATTCCTCAAGCAGAGTTCCCCGCAGAATATTTCCCCAAGAGGAGTTCCCCCACAGAGTTGGAGTATCTGATCATTTCGGCTCCCTAGCCAGGGTTCATTTGCATTTTGCATGTAGTAATCATTGCATCCTCAAAAATTGCGTAGCATTCCCATTCAATATGGAGCATTACGCCATAGAAAAATTCAAACATATGCATTCATGTGTTAACTTCACCAGACCGTATCCCCGGCAGAGGCGGATCATTTCGTTCAACATCAGCACCAAGACTGCTACAGTTGCTCTTGACAGCATTCAGAATTGTTTAGTCCCCACAGAGGTTTATTTCCTCACCCGATGGTGACAGAAAGTTTATTTCTCCCCAGTGAGACCCCCAGCAAGTGATCAGCCTTGCCTTGGCATATCTAAAAAGTTGTTCTTGTGATACCGGTAAGTGTCATGCCAGCACCCACGTGTGTTTTCATCATTTTTGGTGTCGGTAAACACCATTGTTTCGGTGTCTGTAAACATCGAGTATTCTCTCCAGTCATCAGTAAATGTCTGGCCATCTTTTTTGGTGTCTGTAAACACCATTGCTTCGGTGTCTGTAAACATTGAGTCTCATCCCAGTCATCGGTAAATGTCTGGTCATCATTTTTTTGGTGTCGGTAAACACCATTGTTTCGGTGTCTGTAAACATCGAGTGTTTTCTCTCCAGTCATCAGTAAATGTCTGGTCATTTTTGATGTCGGTAAACATCATCTTTCGGTGTCTGTAAACATCGAGTATTTTCTCCAGTCATCAGTAAATGTCTGGTCATCATTGTTTGGTGTCGGTAAACACCATTGTTTCGGTGTCTGTAAACATCGAGTCTTTCCTTCAGTCATCGGTAAATGTCTGATAATTCCCCAACTAGAAATCCCCAGTAGAATCATCTGTAAATGTCCTACCCGGTTTTCAGTTGCAAATATTTGTTTGTCTTTCCCCGATAAATTTCTCATCCCAGTCATCGGTAAATGTCTGGTCAATTCTTTTGATGTCGGTAAACATCATCTTCCGATGTCGGTAAACATTGAGTCTCATCCCAGTCATCGGTAAATGTCTGATCAATAAAATCAAAATCCCCAGAAGTCGTCGGTAAACGTCTTGTCTGGTATCACCACAAAGATTTTGTTCCTCCCCAAGTGGAGACGCCATCGGTAAATGGCCCCGTTTTTCTTCGATATCGGTAAATATCGAATTCCCAGTTGCAGCAGCCATCGGTAAATGGTCTGGCTGAAGTTGATATCGGTAAATATCAAGTTCTAACCATCGGTAAATGGTTTTGCTTTTCAGAAATCTGTTTCCCAACAACCATCGGTAAATGGTTGTGCTGAAGTTGATATCGGTAAATATCAAGTTTTAACCATCGGTAAATGGTTCTGTTTTTCTCAGTCTGTTTTCCCCAGCCGCCATCGGTAAGTGGTCGTGCTGAAGTTGATATCGGTAAATATCAAGGTTCCAGTTCTTCAACCATCGGTAAATGGTTTTGCTTTTCTGAAGCTGTCAATTGCAGGCGTCATCGGTCAATGACGTGGTTCTTCTTGTATCATATCCAGTACTGTGCAAATTCTACGGTTCTTTGGTATTCAATCCCTGTTTACCCTGAAAGTCTGACAGTCGTTGCTCTCATCCATTCGGGTTCCCAGCTGATTGAATAGGGGCAGCTGTAGCACCTCAAATTTGCACCTATCATTATGCATACATTTTCATATTAGGTCATAGCATATCATGATCCATTGCACAGCATTGCATTGTTCCCAGTTGCCTCAAGAGCAAGCAAATCAGAATTAGGTCAAACTAATCTCCTGATCAGTCAACCAAGCAAGCAAAGGAATTTCTCATTGAACCAAGGCCTTGGGGCTTGTCCAACAAGTTCACATGGTTTGGAGGTCTATTTGAAGTATTTTGGTCAAGGGTTGAGGGCTCCGAGGTCAGCAGTTCATACACAGACAGTCAAGAGTCAAAGAAAGTCAACTGTCAGTCAAAGCAGTGGATGGTGGTCATTCTTGTGGAATTTGGGCACCATGATCAATAATCAAGAGTTCATACAACTTGGGACATCATTTGAAGTCAAGTTCTCAAGGAATTAGGGTTTGGAAGTCATCAGTCAATGCACAATCAGTCGGAAACCCTAAAAGTCAACTGTTGGTCAACTGTCCATTTAATCAGTGATTTGATGTTTGGAATTGGTTTGTGAGAGTTCATTCATGTCCGAATAGTCATCATATATCATGCCAAACACCATCATGGAAGAATTTGAAGCCAGATCAAAAATTTCCAAAAATGGAAACTGGGCCTGTAACTGAAACTTACCAAAAATGGAAAGTTCTGATCCTCAAACTTACATCATGATACAAGCTTCAAATGAATTTTTGCCCAACATGAAAGTTGAAGATCTTGTTCTCCCATTTCCAAAAAGTCCAAGAACTCTCAATTCCCATGTGTGGTTGGCAAGTTATGATCGAATCGATTTCAGAAAATCTTGAACTTCAAAGGGCCATATCTCTCAAACCGTTTGGCCAATTTTGGTGGGGTTTTTTCCTACAAGTCACATTTGATCCCCTCTTTCCAAAAATATAAACTTCATGTGCCAAAACCTTGCCAATCAAAATGGCATTTTTTGACTTGTCTCATTTAAATTCAAGTTTGACCAAGGGTTGACTTTTTGAAATATTGATTTCCAACCATTCCCACTATCCAAATATGTTTAGAAACCAGATTTTGGTCATGTCACAAGGTCATTTTATGCAGTACATACAGCCCATGCTAGTGTGCTTGGAATTTGGAAAGAAAGGACAATTTGCAATAACTCTATCACACATATCCATGGGCTGTGAGCTGTACTTTTGATAGCAGATTTCTATCACCATTTTCTGTCATTGTAAACACTACTGGCAGCCATCAATTGCAGGCTCTAACCACAGAAAATCCTCACTCTCTCTCATTTCTTTTGGCATTAGGACCAAATGGCAAGTTCTGTTCAAAAAACAACAAGAAACATCAAAAACAAAAGGTCTTAACCTCATTTTTTCTGTCAAAACATAACAAACTAAAGCCAATACAAGAGAACCTGACTGAGGCCTTGCAACAAACCAACATAACTTGACATTCTCTCAAGCTCATCTTGGCATTTTACACAAAAGCTGTCAAAACTCTAAGGTCAAGTGTTGGAAGTTTTCAAGAGGTGCTGAGCTAACATACTTCATTCTCCATCATTGCAAGGCCAAAAGAAGCAACTGTTTGAGCTCGAATCAACCAAAGCAACACTGTTTCACATTTTCTTCAAAAATAAGTAAGTGAATCGACCTCCTCCTTTTACCATGCCATGATATGTTTTAGATAGTTTGTTGTATGCTGATTCCAATGAACATTAGTTTGCTTGAAATGATCAACTATGCTGAAAGAAATAAGGATTTCATTTTTCATGCTTAAATGTGTTTTTCTTCGATTTGCTGTGATGCTGGGGTTTCCATGAAAACTATGACTTGATTAGGTATGTATGATGCATGAGGATCACATTGATATGCCTATTTCTTGTTTCTGGTTATTTCGAATTTTTGAGTTCATGTTGATAATGAAGGCAAGCTGCTGTTTAAACCCTAGTTTTCCAGAAGTTTACATGAATGTTGTGGCTTACTATTGCTTTAGTTGTGTGAGAGCCAATACCATGCTGTGGTGTGATTTGCTAGTTTTGATTGTTGTCTGATGATGTTAAGCATGAGGTGATGAATGTTGCTGCTATGATGAACTCTGTCATTGTTTCCAGAAAAATCCAGCTTCATAGATGCATGTATATTGGTTGCTGCTATTGTTCTTGTTGCATGATACCATCATTCCATTGTCATGCTGTTGATGCACCTTGTTCGAATTTCTATTGCTAATGCTGATGATGAATCATGAGATGAATTCGATTGCCTTGCTGTTTAAACCAAACACCCTATTATTTTTTCCAGAAATACAGCTCATGTATGTTTTGGTTGCTGTTTGTTATATGTTGTTTGAGCATCATGAGTGTGCTATCGTGTGGCTTCCATGCTTTTGTTTGATTGTGATTTGTTTAAGCTCATGAAGATGATAAGGCCCTGCAGTTTTAAAACCCCATGAGCATTGTCCTGAAATCCATGTGAAACGTGTTGTATGCTGTTGTTTGGTTGCAGTAGGAACATTCCCAATGCCATGTCAGTTGTATGTTGTTGGAATTTCGATTTGATGATGATGTTGATGAACCAAGTTTCAAAACCATGCTGCTAAACCCTGCCATGAAAACCTAACATATTTCCAGAAATCCAGTTCATTTATGCATATGTTTGCCTTTGGTTGTTGCTCTGTTGCATGATGTTGCATGGACCTACTGCTTGCTATGCCCTGCTATTTATGTGCTGTTGTTGGATTTCTTTGAAATTAATTGCTTGCTGTTGTTCATGAACCTTGCATAAGAGCCCAGAACCTGAGTCCATGAGTGTGTTTGTTGTGTCGTTTATGTTATGATTGCATGGATATTCCTCTATCGTTACCATTGCTGTTTGCTTGATGCTGTTATGATGATTACATGATGATGATGAATTTATGCTGCTGCTATTCAAACTCATACTCTGCCCAGAAATCCACATGGATTATGTTCTGTTGTTAGGATGCCATTTGAGTGCTAATACTATGCTGTTGTATGCTGGTCGAGTTTTGTGTTGATGTCTGAATGAAAATGTTGAAAGCCATGCTGCATAAACCCTGAGGGTTTTGATCTTGAAACACAATTGGTTGGTTTGATAGAATCTCCTGCGTGTGTACTGTTTTATTGCCAGCCAACCAATCACAACATTTCATTCTGTTTGCCAAAACGATGTGTTTAAGTAAGTGATGCCCTGATTTACAAGTATGCCATCGTTGACTCATGTTGACCATCTTGCCATGCCTTTTGTTCATGCTTGCCTCAAATTTCATCCCACTTCACAAATTAATTTCTCTTTCAATTTTCATCCAAAAATTATGCAATTTTTTCCATCATGTTCATGAATGTGTCCTCTATTTTATTGTGAATTTTAATTAATTTTTCAGTGGCTGGATTTTAAATGATAATTGTTTTCCCAACATGTATGCATAATTGATACATTGTGCCATTCCTTTTGTGAAATAATGATGTTGCATCCAATGCCCTTGAAACTTTTTGTGATGAAACTAGACACATTGATCTTCATTTCCATATAAAGTTTGAGCATTTATCATTTGTGGATTGAGAGTTATGATTTTCTGAAGTTGTGTGTTACATTTGTTGCTATATGAATGATATCCATTTTCCCAATTTTTGTTCACACACTTCATGGCCTCCAAATGACTCAAATTTTGCATGAATCATCTATCACATGTCTAGTTTGTGTATGAATTTTATTGGATTTATTTGAACTATTTTCCATTTGTTTGAGATTTTTCTTCCCTGCCTAGACAAATGTTGACCTTGTGTGATACATGTTCCCATTTCATTTGTGAAATTCTCATACTTTATTAGATGGCCATGAAATTTTGCATGAGATAACTAGACATCCTCATCTTTACCATGGTTTTGATCCCATTCATTTATCATACACCATTCTTGACTTATGATTTTTCTAAGTTGATGCATGTTTGGTTGACTTCATTGAGCATGTTCAAATGTGCTTTGACTTTCTGATTTTCATTGACTGCCTTCCACTTGCCCAAATGGGATGAAATTTGACATGCTTACCATGCTAAGTATTAGGTCTGATCAGGATTTATTTGGTGATTTTTGGAAAATGTTTAGATTGCTTTTGATGCAAGTCTTGCTGTTGACTTCTATGAGCTTCTGTTTGCCATGCTTTGACCTAAATGGCTCATGAAATGATGATAGTAACTGATATGAATGTGAACCCAATTGGTTGTGTTTCTTGAATGTTTAAACTTGACTTTGATTGGATATCCTTTGCTGTTTTGACTTTCTCATTCACTTTTGACCCTAGGCTTGCCCTAGTGGTCCTGTTACTCACCTTTGAGCTTGTGTTTTCAGGTTGACCATCAAATGGCCATTAAGACCAATTCTTTTGATTGAGCTTACTCAAGTATCATTGTCTAACCTCTTTGTTTTGTAGGTGGCTTGGCTCACATGCCCTAAGCCTTGTGCCTTGCACATCCATGTGCCTCTAATGGACAGTTGTTGTCTGTTTCTGTTTGTTTTGTTTGAGGTTGCATACTAACATCTGCTTGACTGTTTCAGGTGCTTTAGTTGCTTAGTTCCTTGTGAACTTTTTGCTTTGCTTTGCTTGTATAAGCAATTTGCATTGAGGTATGTCTCTTCTACTTCATGTAGTCTGGAAGACCTGGCCTGTTACTTGGCCAGGCAACTGGCTGAAGTCCTCCTTAAGAGGCAATGTTTGTGATTGTTTAATTTTGTCCTTGCATAGAGTCAAAGTCCTCCTAAGTGAAGAGGCAATTGGTGGAAGGTAGGGATATGCAGTCTATCCCCCACTATTCAGTGTGTCATCTGCTTTGCTCACACCACTGTGTTGATGCATTGCAGATACAAACCCAAGATCTTGTACAATTGTACAACTGAGTCAGTTTTAAATGTGTAGAAGGGTTCCCACTTTCTGAACCCACACATTCTTGTCTTGAGCTCTCCTAGGCCAGGGATAAGAGCTGTGAGGTCTCATCCTCACTTCATCCTTTCATCTGCTTCACCTTAGCCCCTCAATGGCAAGGTTAAGAGCGCATTCACCCAGTTCCAGAGGTTTGTTTGTTGAGGTTGATATGACCCCTTGACTAAAACCTAACCCTTGTTTGAGCCACTTGTTTGTGTATAGCGTGTGCTATCTGTGCTTGTAGGATTGTTTGACTTGCTTCCTGTGCAAGTTAGGATTAGTTTAGACTTGCTTCCTGTGCAAGTTAGGATTAGTTTAGACTTGCTTCCTGTGCAAGTTAGGTTTTGCTTGGCTTGCTTCCTGTGCAAGTTAAGTATGTGTGGCTTGCTTCCTGTGTGAGCCATGCTTAGGATAGGTTGGCCCTTGTGCCATTTAGCTAGAAACCTTAACTTA
This sequence comes from Lathyrus oleraceus, assembly GCF_024323335.1. Classification (NCBI taxonomy): domain Eukaryota; kingdom Viridiplantae; phylum Streptophyta; class Magnoliopsida; order Fabales; family Fabaceae; genus Lathyrus; species Lathyrus oleraceus. The sequence goes on from NC_066581.1 coordinate 102,977,712, forward strand.
GGGATGATTTGCATGATAACATCTAGGCTCGAGTCGTAGTCTCCCTAGTTGTATCTCCCTTCTGTTATCTGGTTAGGCTAATCCTTTATCCCTGCGTAGGGGAACTACATCGCCCTGATCTTCATACCAGATGAAGTATGTAGGCAGGAGATTGAGCTGATCTCTCCGGGCGCCTTTTCTTTCTTTTGTGTGTGTTGTCTGACCTTTGCTAGGCTCGAGTCCGTGACTCCTTAGCAATTTGTTGTCTGTCTGTTTGAGTGTGTGCTTGACAGTTATAGGCTCGAGTCCCCGACTCCCTATTAACTTGTTGTGCTGTTGTGTGCTTGGAAGCTGATGTAAGTCCATCGAGTGGCATTTGGGTTCCAGTGTGCGTTTTGGTTCGGATGCTGATGTAAGTCCAGTGATTGGCATTCAGGCTCCACGTTGGCCTTTGCCTGTGTTTTGTTTGTGTGCGTGTTAGCCGAGCTACGAATGCTCTGATTCTCCTTCGTCCAAGGAGATACGTATGCATAGGATGCGATATCCTAGCGAGCATGTGTCGTTTCCCCAGTCCGAACTACTTCGACTCTGATGTCTATGCCTGATAGACTAAGTAGGCCCAGGATGCGGTATCCTGCCGAGTCAGTTTCAGTCAGTCTCTTTTGTTTCTTTCAGCCAGTGTGTGTGAATATTTGAGCAGTGTTTAGCAACCAATTTCCTTTCTAGTGTGCGTGGATCCCGTAGAGTACTACGGATGCGTAGGGGTGCTAATACCTTCCCTTCGCATAACCGACTCCCGAACCCATACTCTTTGGTCGCGAGACCATGTTCTTTCCAGGTTTACTCTGAGCGTTTCCTTTCCCTCTTTTGGGATAAATAACGCACGGTGGCGGCTCTGTTGTTCTTGTTTTCCCGCCGGTTTTTCGCGCGATGCGACAATACCCCAAAATACTTAACATACAATCAGAGTGAATAAGCACGCATATAAACAAAAGGGCGTCACATCGACGTTTTCAAAAACTAAAAGCTTTCAAAAACCAACATCATTCATCATCAATATACAATACACCTGGTCATTTAAAATAACACATTTCAAATATCATGAATATTCAAGAATATGCGTTCGCAGCGGAAAATAATAAATACTCATGTATTTCATAAAATGATTCATGTCCCATACCATGATCATCTCTCAATAACTCAAGATAAAATAAAGCCATATCCTGACTATTTGGCACTATGGCCTCTCAAACAGCGATTGCAATTAAACATGTTCACAAGTAATAACATAATACATATCCAAATAAGATATGAGTTCAATACTACTAATCTACCCCGTGTTACATGACCAGAACATTGACTCACTACCTAGTCTCTAAACCAAAACACGGAAACTCTCCGGCTAAATCTCGAGTGAGCTACCGTCCACTTACTTCAGCAATATTACTCTTGAATATCTGCACGATGCCCATGTAAAGGCAACATTCAAACAGAAGGGTGAGAATTCAAATCATTATGAAGAAGTATAATAAAGCACAATGATTAAATCAACAATTAACGGAATTCATCACACCTTGTATAACCATGTAAGTAATACTAACCAACATTTATTTCACATGTTTCAACCATCCATCCCAACTCAAGGAGTATAATATTAAAATCCAAATACTATATTCCCAATTATATACATAACTACAATTATCACATAATCACATATTTTGCCAAATTATGTACCCAAACATCACCAAATTCAATTACCATATCTCATACACACATCACAATCACATCAATGCATACATTCAATTATCATATAACTCTAATGTGACTCACTGCAAGACATGTGACTCTATGCATGTGGTACCGCAATGTGAACCCAATATTTCACCGTTTTCCGATTCAATATCTAGAATCCAAGCCACGCTTCTGATCCGGACAAGATCAAAGCCACTACATCTATTTCCAATTAAGGATCAACGTCTGCTACGCCTATTTCCATTCAAGGATCAACGTCTATTACCATGTGAACCCACAGTTTCACCGCTTCCACCATAAAGCCGACCATGCCATGAATGAATGTACAAATACCAACAACATATGCAATTAAGATCATCTCTACCATCTTAACATTCCACATATCACCATAATTCAACTTTATGAATTATCCACCAATGGTACATATACACATTCATAACAAATCCACTATTCACATATATAAACTAATTATCAAACACGCACACTTAGATTTTATTTCAAAATGATTACAACATTTAAAATCCTCAATTTTCCCTTTTTCACAACAAGTAACCGGTTAACGTATTTTGGGTAACCCGTTACTCAGTTTTACAGAATTCAATTCCTAGGCAGATTTTTAACTAAGTAACCCGTTAACGTATTTGGCGTAACCGGTTACTCTAAAAACAGAATACAATTCTGGGTAGATTTTGAACTAAGTAACCCGTTAACGCTTTTAGAGTAACCCGTTACTCTGAAAACAGAATACAATTCTGGGCAGATTTTTAACTAAGTAACCCGTTAACGCTTTTAGAGTAACCCGTTACTCTGAAAACAGAATACAATATTGGGCAGATTTTCAACATGGTAACCGGTTAACGCTTTTAGAGTAACCGGTTACTCGGTAAACAGAATTAAATTCCTGGCTCTTGTTTCGCATGTAATCGGTTAACACCTTTGGGGTAACCGGTTACTCAGCCTAAAACTGGAATTTTTCTTAACGTTACCTGTACTGTAATGGAATTTAATAAAATAAGTGGCTTCTCAATCTATCACTCAATTCCATCCATATACCCATTCCAAAACGAATTTACTCATCACAAATCAAAGATTACTCATCAAAACCTAACAATTTCAAACAACCATACAAAATTAGGGATTTCAACCTAAACATATTTCTACCCATTGACCCAATTATACTAACCCATAATAATAAGGATTCTCCCCCTTACCTCTTCAATTTTCTGGAAATCCTAGCTTCTCCCTTGTTCTTCCCCTCTTCTCCTTACTTTTCCTCTTTTCTTTCTCTGTTGCCGTCAGTGATCAAATGAATCCTACTTCTCACTCTCCTCACCTCTTACTATTCTAGTATTATATTTGGGCTTAAAGAATGATACCTCTAATTTAATTATTAGGCCCAATAAGACCTAGTATTATAATATCTCTATTTAGTTCAAATAAATTAAACCAACACAATACACACTAAGTTAATTAATATAATCAATTATTATACTATCTAACAACAAATTAATTAATTAACACTCTAAATAAATAAAATAAAATATAATAATAATAATAATATAAGAAATAAATACTAAAATTGGGTTGTTACAACTCTCCCCCACTTAAAAGATTTTCGGCCTCGAAAATACCTCAAACGAACAACTCCGGATACGATTCCTTCATCTTATCCTCGAGTTCCCAAGTAATATTGCCATTGGCAGCTCCGCCCCATATCACTTTCACCAAAGCAATCTCCTTACCACGAAGTTTCTTCACTTCTCGATTTTCAATTCGCATAGGTGATGTATCAACCGTCAAATTATCCCTCACTTGAACATCATCTAATGGAACAACATGCGATGGATCCGCGATGTACCTCCTCAATTGAGACACATGGAACACATCATGAAGATTAGAAAGCGACGGTGGTAATGCAATCCGATATGCCACTTCACCTACCCTCTCGGAAATCGGATAAGGACCAATGAAACGCGACGTCAACTTACACGACTTCAAAGCTCTACCAACACCTTATTGGTGTAACTCGAAGAAACACATGCTCATCTTTCTCAAACTCAAGAGCTTTCCTCCTCTTATCATGGTAACTCTTTTGACGACTCTGAGAAGCCTTCATCTTCTCTTGAATCATCTTAATCTTATTTGTAGTCTCTTGAATCAACTCGGGTCCAACCACAGCACTCTCTCCCGATTCGTACCCAACACAAAGAAGTTCTACACCTTCTACCATAAAGAGCCTCAAAAGGTGCCATTCCAATACTCAAATGGAAACTGTTGTTATACGTAAACTCGATCAAAGGCAAGAAACTATCCCAATTTCCTCATTGTTCCAAAACACAAGACCTCAAAAGATCTTCAAGTGACTGAACAGTCCTCTCTGTTTGACCATCAGTTTGCGGATGATATGCCGAACTCAAACGCAACTTCGAACCCAAAGCACTTTGCAAACCTTTCCAAAATCTCGAAGTGAACCTCGGATCTCTATCTGAAACAATGCTCGACGGAATACCATGCAAACACACAATCCTATCGATGTACAACTTAGCAAGTCTCTCCATCGAATAATCCATCCTCATCGGAATAAAATGAGCACATTTCGTCAACCTGTCCACAACGACCCAAATCGCCTCACAAATACTCGATGTTCTCGGCAAGCCCGAAACAAAATCCATAGAGATACTATCCCACTTCCACTCGGGAATAGATAACGGTTGCATCAAACCAGACGGCTTTTGATGTTCAATCTTTGACTTTTGACAAGTCAAACATGAATACACAAATTCCGCTACATCCTTCTTCATACCTTGCCACCAAAACATCTTCCTCAAGTCTTGATACATTTTAGTAGCACCGGGATGAATACTCAGACCACTTCTATGCCCTTCCTCAAGAATCCTCTTTCTCAAATGCGCAACATCCGGAACACAAACTCGATCACGACACCTCATGATACCATTCTCATCAATCTGAAAGTCACCACCTTTGCCTTGATTAATCAATGTCATAACATCGACTAATTTTAAATCTGACTTCTGACCTTCTCTAATCTCATCAAGAATGCCACACGTAAGCTTCAACATACCAAGCTTAACACACGAATGCGTCGCTTCACAAACCAAACTCGAATCTCTAAATTGCTCCAACAATTCAAACTCTCGAATCATCAACATAGACATATGCAACGACTTCCTACTCAATGCATCAGCTACAACATTCGCCTTTCCAGGATGATAATTCAAACCGAAATCATAATCTTTCAAGAATTCCAACCATCTTCTTTGCCTCATATTCAATTCTTTCTGATTGAACAAGTACTTCAAACTCTTGTGATCACTAAACACATCAAATCTCGATCCAAACAAATAATGTCTCCAAAGCTTCAACACAAACACAACGGCGGCCAACTCTAAATCATGCGTCGGATAATTCCTCTCATGAACTTTAAGTTGCCTTAAAGCATAAGCTACCACTTGCCCTTTTTGCATCAAAACACCTCCCAAACCCAACAAAGAAGCATCACAATACACAACGAAAGGTTCTAACGGATCCGGTAAAATTAAAATGGGAGCCGTAGTCAATCTTCTCTTAAGCTCTTGAAAATTCGCTTCACACTGTGAAGTCCAAATGAAAGCTTTACCTTTCCTAGTCAACTGCGTCAATGGTAACGACAACTTAGAAAATCCTTCAATGAACTTCCTATAATAACCAGCCAAACCAAGGAAACTTCTAATCTCAGCAACAGACTTAGGAGCTTCCCATTGAGATACAGCTTCAATCTTCGTAGGATCCACAGAAATACCACCACTCAAAATCACATGCCCAAGAAAACTTACTTCACTCAACCAAAATTCACATTTAGAGAGTTTAGCAAACAACTTCTTCTCTTTCAACACCGATAACACAACCTTCAAATGCTCGGCATGATCCTCTTCACTCTTAGAATAAATCAATATATCATCGATGAACACAACAATAAACCTATCCAGATAATCATGAAAAATTCTATTCATATACTCCATAAATACACCAGGTGCATTAGTCACACCAAAAGGCATCACGGAGTACTCGTAGTGACCATACCTTGTCCGAAAAGCAGTCTTTTGAATATCCTCAGCCTTTACACGAATCTGATGATACCCAGACCTCAAATTAATCTTGCTAAACACACAAGCTCCAACCAGCTGATCCATCAGATCGTCAATCCTCGGAAGTGGATACTTGTTCTTAACCGTCACTTTGTTCAGTTGTCAATAATCAACACATAATCTCATAGAACCTTCTTTCTTCTTGACCAACAGAACAAGTGCACCCCACGGCGACACACTAGGACGAATAAACCTCTTCTCAAGCAAGTCTTCAAGTTGACTCTTCAACTCTTTCAACTCAGAAGCAGACATTCTATAGGGAGCCATCGATACAGGACTAGTTCTAAAACTAAATCAATCGAAAACTCGACCTCATGTTCCGGCAGTAAATCACTTATATCTTCAGGAAATACCTCTGCAAACTCACAAACTATTGGCAATTCTTCAATCGTCCTCTTCGCACGAATATCCAAGGTTGCCAACAACATAAACAACTCGGCACCATCTTGCACCGATTCATCAACTTGCTTAGCAGACACAAACCAATCTTCCTTAGCACCAACCTCAGGAAAAATAACCGTCTTCTCAAAACAGTTGATATACACCCTATTAAATTCTAACCAATTCATACCCAAAATCACATCAAGTTGCTCCAAAGGAAGACAAACTAAATCAATTCCAAAATCCCTACCAAAGATACTCAACGGACAATTCAGACACACATAAGAAGTAGAAACATAACCCATAGCAGGTGTATCAATAACCATACTTCTACGCATATCAGATAATATAAGATTCAATCTCTTAGCACAATCCAAAGAAATGAAAGAATGTGTTGCACCGGTATCAATAATGGCAATCAAAGGGGTACCATTAATAAAACACGTACCTTGGATTAGCCTATCATCGGTAGTGGCCTCCGCACCAGACAATGTAAACACTTTTCCCTTCGCTTGCTCCTTCTTCGACATATCACATTTGGTACTAATGTGACCTTTCTCACCACAATTGAAACAAGTCACACTCGAACCAACTCCACACTTGTTTGCTCTGTGACCACTCTTGCCACACTTGAAACACATCACAGAATCCTTACCACAATCAACAGCACGATGACCTTCAACGCCACATTTGAAACACTTAAGTGGAGTAGAATATCCTCCCCCACTTTGCTTCTTGCCAAAACCAGATTGTCTCCTCTTGTCATCATACGGTTTCCCACGATCCTGGTTTTTCCCCTTCAAACTCTTGTAGAAAGAAGCACTTTCCCTACTATCCTCATCATAAATCCGACTCTTGTTAACCAACTCCGCAAAACGAGTAATCTGTTGGTATCCAATGGCCTTCTTGATATCATGTCTCAAGCCATTCACAAACTTTGAGCATTTAGATCTCTCAGCATTAGCAGTATTGTAATGAGGACAATACTTGATAAGCTCCTGAAATCTAGCAGCATATTCAGCAACAGTACCATTTCCTTGCTTCAATTCAAGGAACTCCACCTCTTTCTTCCCACGACAATCTTCTGGAAAATAGTTCTCCAAGAAGACATCATGGAAAAGAGCCCAAGTAACCTCAATGCCATCTTCTTCGAACCTCTGAAGAGTGTTGTTCCACCAATCTTCAACTTCCTTCTCAAGCATATGAGTACCAAACTGCACTTTCTGAGCATCAGTACAGTTCATGACTCTGAAGATCTTCTCAATTGCCTTCAGCCAAGCTTGAGCTTTATCAGGTTCATGCTCACCCTTAAAGACAGAAGGGTTGTTCCTCTGGAATCTCCCCAAAGCACGGAACTCATCGTCATCTTCATTTCGGTTACCAGCATTCGCTTGAGGGATCTGACCAATGGAGTCAGCCAACATCCTCAGCGCCTCAGCAATGGCATCATCATTCCTGCCTACTACCATCGTCCTAAACAACCCGAACAACCAGACAAACAGTATCGATCGTGTCAGATACACAAATAAAATACAACATGATTGGAAAACATTAACGACTATTGACCAACTAGTCAACCAGACTCTGATACCACTAATGTAACACCCCTTTTTATACCCCAAAATACTTAACATACAATCGGAGTGAATAAGCACACATATAAACAAAAGGGCGTCACGTCGACGTTTTCAAAAACTAAAAGCTTTCAAAAACTAAAAGCTTTCAAAAACCAACATCATTCATCATCAATATACAATACACCTGGTCATTTAAAATAACACATTTCAAATATCATGAATATTCAAGAATATATGTTCGCAGCGGAAAATAATGAATACTCATGTATTTCATAAAATGATTCATGTCCCATACCATGATCATCTCTCAATAACTCAAGATAAAATAAAGCCATATCCTGACTATTTGGCACCATGGCCTCTCAAACAGCGATTGCAATTAAACATGTTCACAAGTAATAACATAATACATATCCAAATAAGATATGAGTTCAATACTACTAATCTACCCCGTGTTACATGACCAGAGCATTGACTCACTACCTAGTCTCTAAACCAAAACATGGAAACTCTCCGGCTAAATCTCGAGTGAGCTACCGTCCACTTACTTCAGCAATACTACTCTTGAATATCTGCACGATGCCCATGTAGAGGCAACATTCAAACAGAAGGGTAAGAATTCAAATCATTATGAAGAAGTATAATAAAGCACAATGATTAAATCAACAATTAATGGAATTCATCACACCTTGTATAACCATGTAAATAATACTAACCAACATTTATTTCACATGTTTCAACCATCCATCCCAACTCAAGGAGTATAATATTAAAATCCAAATACTATATTCCCAATTATATACATAACTACAATTATCACATAATCACATATTTTGCCAAATTATGTACCCAAACATCGCCAAATTCAATTACCATATCTCATACACACATCAAAATCACATCAATACATACATTCAATTATCACATAACTCTAATGTGACTCAATGCAAGACATGTGACTCTATGCATGTGGTACCGCAATGTGTGAAGGAGAATTGCGGTCCAAAACGCAGCGGAAATTTAAATTTTCTCCTTTAGAGATCCTTACGAATGGTCATGATCAGTGATAGAATATTTACCTCTTGTGACGGTTGAAACCTTTGGTGCAGATCTCTTGTGACGATCAAAACCTTTGATGCAGATCCACGGAGCGATCACGAACTTTGAACGATGACAACGTCTCTACTCAGTCCATACGAACAGATTCCTTCAATCTCAGTGCTAGCTGGTACGAATGAAGGCTTTGAGTGAGAGAGAGAGAGAGAAAACGAAAATAATGCAACCGCTATTAATGCTTCTGCACAAGGGTTCTATTTATAGAACCACTTGTGTGGGCTTCAAGCTAAAAAGCCCACTTAAGTGTATTTTGGCCCATATCCTATAATATGCCCAAAATCACTTAAGCTCATGGTACCTTACCATATTTCGTATTCTACTCAAGTACACCGTACCTTACGATGTTCTATAACTCACTTAAGGGCACCGTACCTTACGGTATTCCTTAGTTACTCTATCTCTCATCAATCCGTCCTTTGTGTGTGACCTTGTAGGTTTTCGTGACGTTGGCAATTATATTAAATCACGCATTTAACATAATAAACAGTGAGCGGTATCTAGCAACACATCACTGCTACCCAAGACACGAAAATGTCATGTGATCTGACAAAACCTTCTGTGATAATACTTATGTGTATAATTACCCTTTTGCCCTTATGTCTATATTGAACACAAGGCATATACCGTGTCATCCTTGTCCAGTTCAATATTGGGCCCATAGACATTTATCCTATTATGCAGGATGGGCAAATTCCATCTAGGTCACTCATGTCCCTCAGCATGCTTCGTGGAGTACCCATCAACTGTCTTTATGGTTATCCAGTTATGGACAACGTTGTATCAGCAATAAAGCACTCGACTCTACATCTAGGGTCCATAGTGGTTTCAGGTCGAAGAGTGGTATACACCATTATCACCATGAGAATAACTTATGACACTTTGCATAACTTTCTATATAGTATTCTCATAGCGGGTCAATCAGGTATAAATATTACTCCTAATATTCATACCTATGTTTAAGACTCGATAACTCTTTATCCATGATCCATGAGATGTGATCATCAGTCTACAAACATAATAGTCTTAATGCTTTAATGTTATCCCACTTCACACTAAAGCTCGACTACAGATACTTTAAGAATAGTGTCCCTATGTTTAATGTGTTCTCATGATTAAGTCACACTTAATACATTAAACGGACTATCTATTCCAAGGACTTTATTAATCAACCATAATAAAGAAAATCCCTTTTATTATTAATAAATAATTCGATACAAGTACCAAAAAGTATTGGCCTCTAGGGCTTACACCAACAATCTCTCACTAGCACTAGAGCCAATCAGGCATACCCCGTATGCCCATAGATCTAGTATGGCCATCATGCTTCTGCTACGCAAGATGCTTTGTCAGTGGGTCAACGATATTGTCAAGTGTAGGTACTCTGCATATTTTCACATCTCCTTTATCTGTTATCTCTCGAATGAGGTGATAATGCCTAAGTATGTGTTTGGATCGTTGGTGAGATCTGGGTTCCTTGGCTTGTGCGATAGCACCATTGTTATCACAGTAGAGACCAATGGGATCCACAATGCTAGGAACTATGCCAAGTTCACTAATGAAATTTTTGATCCAAACAACTCCCTTTTCTGCATTTGAGGCAGCAATATACTCGGCCTCGGTTGTAGAATCAGCAACTGTATCTTGCTTTGAACTTTTCAAGCTCACAGCGCCACCATTTCAGCAAAACACATAACCATTGGAATCATTCATATTAAAGCGTCTTAGCACCTTGTCTATGTACTCAGACTTAGGCCAAGCATTTTATGATCTATCTCTATAGATTCTGATTCCTAATATATAGGCTGCTTCACCTAGGTCCTTCGTAGAAAAGCATTTCCCCACCCAAGACTTTACTTGTTGCAGGGTAGGGATTTCGTTTCCAATAAGTAATATGTCATCTACATATAATACCAGGAATACGATCATGCTCCCACTAACCTTCTTGTAGACACAAGGCTCATCTTCGTTCTTGATGAATCCATATTGTTTTACTGTTTCATCAAAACGAAGATTCCATGAGTAGGTCACAGGCTCATCTTGATCCATGAGTAATACATCACCTTGATCCATATATCTCAGGCAGGTGACGTATCGTGCCTGACCTACGCTGGTCTTGTTCTACTTGAGCAGGTTGCTCTTACACAACTACTTGTGTTTCCTGCTCCAATTCCTCCATAGGTGTGTCGATGCTTTGTGATTCTTGAATTTCTTCAAGCTCTACTTTCCTCCCACTGGTTCCTTTGGAAATAAAATCCTTTTCTAGGAAAACTCCAGTTCAAGCGACAAACACTTTGCCCTCAGAAGGATTGTAGAAGTAATACCCTCTTGTTTCTTTAGGATACCCCATAAATAAGCATTTGTCAGATTTGGGCTCAAGCTTAGTTGAAATTTGTCGTTTCACATAAACCTCGCAACCCCAAATCTTTATGTAAGACATATGTGGTTTCTTACCACTCCATATCTCATATGGTGTCTTCTCAACCTTTTTGGATGGAACATGGTTAAGTGTGTAAGCCGCTGTCAATAGTGCATGTCCCCAAAAGGAGTTTGGAAGATCGGCGTGACTCATCATGGATCGGACCATGTCCAACAGGGTTTGATTTCTTCTCTCAGACACACCATTCCATTGGGGTGTTCCAGGAGGAGTGAGTTGGGATAGGATCCCACACTCTTTCAGATGGTCATCAAACTCTAGGCTTAAATATTCACCACCTCGATTTGATCGAAGAGTTTTAATATTCTTACCTAGTTAGTTTTAACTCGTTAGGTTTCACCCTTTTAGTATTAATGTTATTAATAGGCATTTCGAGATCAAGGACATATAGTCCATTTCTCATTTGTGCAGTAGCATAGAATATATCATTCAAATAAATTGAGCAACAATTGTTCTTTATTATAAATGAACTTGTCCAAACAAGAAATGGAAATGATATTCCTGCTAATTGCAGGTACATAATAACAGTTCTCTAACTGAATTATAAAACCACTAGGTAAAGTCAATACATAAGATCCTACGGCTAAAGTAGCAACCTTTGCTCCATTGCCAACTCGTAGGTCAACTTCACCTTGTGCCAAATCTCTACTCCTTTTCAGCCCCTGCACATTTGTACAAATGTGAGAACCGCATCCAGTATCTAATACCCATGATGCAGAAGTAGATAAGTTAATAACAAAAATACCTGAAGTTGAAGTCTCTACTCCATTCTTCTTATCTTCCAGGTACTTTGGGCAGTTCCTCTTCCAGTGTCCGGTCTTACCGCAATGGAAGCAGGTGCCTTCTTTTGCTATGCCTTCACTAGGCTTTAAAGCAGCAACAATGGGTCTGGGTTTGGCAACTTCCTTGCCTTTCCCTTTATCACCCTGCTTAGTGGGCCTTTTGTTCTGTCTCTTTCCATTTCCGATCATCAGAATGGACTTCCCTTTTGACTTCAGATTCTGCTCGGCAGTTCTTAACATGGCGAGCAGTTCAGGAAGAGATTTGTCCATATCAATCATATTGAAATTTAGGACAAATTGACTGAAACTATCTGGCAACGATTGCAAGATCAAATCAGTCGCAAGTTCCTTTTTGAGGGGAAAACCCAATCTCTCAAGGTTTTCCACATACCCAATCATCTTGAGTACATGGGGACCTACAGGGGCTCCCTCAGCTAACTTGCTTTGAAAAAGGGCTTTTGAAACTTCAAACCTCTCATGCCTTGCTTGCTCTTGATAGAGCATCTTCAAGTGTTCGATCATATCGAACGCTGACATGTTCTCATGTTGCTTTTGCAATTCTGAGTTCATGGTAGCCAGCATGAGACAAGCAGTTTCATTGGCATCATCGACATGCTTCTTATAAGCATCTCTTTCTGCCTTAGGTGCAGAACTAAGAGGTTCCTCTTCAGGAATAGGTGTCTCCAAGACATACAGCTTTTTATCATGTTTGAGGACAATCCTCAGGTTTCGGTGCCAATCCAGAAAATTTGTCCCAGACAATTTTTCCTTGTCAAGGATTGATCGCAAGATGTTGTTAGAGGTGTTTGCTGTCATGGTTATCTACATAAGGATTAAGAAAATATAAGTATCATTGACATATTTAATTAGGCTTTTAATCAAATATGCTCCCACTATTTTACTCAAAACAAATGACCCTCATCATTTGATTCGGAAAACCCCGTTGGAAGATTTTCTAGTGGGTCGAGATCCATATTTCACTTCGTTCTAAGTTCGCGTAGGCGGATTACACAAAACTAGGTTATTTAGGTAGGAACTCCTTCCAGTTGTATCTCATACAACTCTCGAAAATTTCAGTTGGGTGAATAACTCCTTATTCCAATCCATCATATGGATCATTCCCAACTCTTGCTTCTAAACATATATGATATTATTATAATTAAGTTTGACCCATTGTCTTAGCATTTGGATATTACAATTATCCCATCGCACCTTACTAATATAGAACATGCACCTCGCGTAGGCGAAACCTACATTATCCGATACTAGTCTTGATGAGTGCTAAAACTTGGAAAGCAAACATATATAATATTATCATAATTTGTTTAGTTAAGTATGACCCATTGTTTTAGCAGTTGGATATTACAATTATCCCATCGCACCTTACTAATATAGAACATGCACCTCGCGTAGGCGAAACCTACATTATCCGATACTAGTCTTGATGAGTGCTAAAACTTGGAAAGCATAAACTTAATATTTAGTTTGAGGGAATTGCAATTGTCCTGATCTCACCGACTTATTTATCATATAAATCGTCCCTCACATGCATCAACATATATTCACATGCATCAACATACATACACATGCATCAATATACATACACAATGAAACAGTTATGGCCCCTAGCGCAATTGTTCTCCCAAGCCAATGAGAGAACCTAAGTTAACCTAATAACGATCTAAGCTTCTCCAAGCAAGATCTTCAAGGTTGTCCTCCATTGATATTGAATTCTTCTCTTTCTTCATATCATTATCCTCCTTTGATATTGAATTCTTCTCTTTCTCCTTTGATATTGAATTCTTCTCTTTCTTCAAATCATTACATTACAGAAGAAACTCGTTTTACATACGAGGGATTGAGATGAGAAAAGAAGTTACACTAAGAGATCAAAAGGAGAGGCACGACACGCAGGTCGTATTTAAAAACCCAAAACAAAATGAAGGAAGACTAAGGCCATAACTGATCACAACAAGGCAATAATAACAAACACATTATTATTATTAATTTTAATTCCTTTAATTAATTAAAACCAAATTAAATTTCGGCGACCGATCACACTACGCAGAGTTAGCCGGGGGTCCGCTGCCCGGACAGCGGGAACGGGTGTTCCGCTGCCCGGTCAGCGGACGGTGGTTCCGCTGACCGTTTAGCGGACGGGGGTCAAGGGGGCAGCACCCCTTGCGGGGTTGAAGGGGCAGCGCCCCTGTCCAAATTTTTTAATGAACAATTCATTTAAAATGGACATTGTTTTGCATCAACACAACTCTTGCGTAGTCACAAAACAGAAACCCCAAAATTCTGCCTCTGTGAGTGTGACGACCGTCACAGGCGTGTGACGACCGTCACAGGCAATTTTGGATCTGTGAGTGTGACGACCGTCACAAAGCATGTGACGACCGTCACAGGCTTGTTACGACCGTCACGGGCTTGTTACGACCGTCACGCGACTTGTTACGACAGTCACGCATAGTTTGTTACGCTTTGTTACGACCGTCACACAAAGCACGTGACGACCGTCACGTCTAGCTTGTTACGCTCGTCACGCGGCCAAAATAACGGAACTTTGAAACAGTCTACAGACCTGTTCCAAAAAGCCCTAAATTCACAACTCCTTAACGGCACAACCCTTGCACCGTCACCAACCCTAATGCGCCAATTTCAGACCGTCAAACACACCTCGATTGTTGATTCAGTATGATTGATCAATAGGTCATTGCTTCACCATACTAATGTCGGATTCCGAAGCAAATGACCATTGATCGCTCAAAGGAAAACAATCATTTAGTGTTTGAATGAACGAAACAGAAACACTATATCACATATACCGTACTTTGCATTAGGATTACTTATATCATATATAAGCTGATCGGTCTCAATTGCGTAACCTATGGACGATCGATGTATCGCTGCTTCACCATACTAATGTCGGTACCGAAGCATAGTCAACATCAATCATCCAACTCGTACACTCATGATGCCAAATTTAATTACCCGTTTAATTAATTGATTCATTCTGTCTTTTAATCATATTAATACAGAAATTAGACAGCTATCCGATTCATGGTTTCGTAAGTGGCTCTGATACCATTGAAGGAGAATTGCGGTCCAAAACGCAGCGGAAATTAAAATTTTCTCCTTTAGAGATCCTTACGAATGGTCATGATCAGTGATAGAATATTTACCTATTGTGACGGTTGAAACCTTTGGTGCAGATCTCTTGTGACGATCAAAACCTTTGATGCAGATCCACAGAGCGATCACGAACGTTGAACGATGACAACGTCTCTACTCAGTCCACACGAACGAATTCCTTCAATCTCAGTGCTAGCTGGTACGAATGAAGGCTTTGAGTGAGAGAGAGAGAGAGAGAGAGAGAAAACGAAAATAATGCAACCGCTATTAATGCTTCTGCACAAGGGTTCTATTTATAGAACCACTTGTGTGGGCTTCAAGCTAAAAAGCCCACTTAAGTGTATTTTGGCCCATATCCTATAATATGCCCAAAATCACTTAAGCTCATGGTACCTTACCATATTTCGTATTCTACTCAAGTACACCGTACCTTACGATGTTCTATAACTCACTTAAGGGCACCGTACCTTACGGTATTCCTTAGTTACTCTATCTCTCATCAATCCGTCCTTTGTGTGTGACCCTGTAGGTTTTCGTGACGTTGACAATTATATTAAATCACGCATTTAACATAATAAACAGTGAGCGGTATCTAGCAACACATCACTGCTACCCAAGACACGAAAATGTCATGTGATTTGACAAAACCTTTTGTGATAATACTTATGTGTATAATTACCCTTTTGCCCTTATGTCTATATTGAACACAAGGCATAGACCGTGTCATCCTTGTCCAGTTCAATATTGGGCCCATAGACATTTATCCTATTATGCAGGATGGGCAAATTCCATCTAGGTCACTCATTTCCCTCAGCATGCTTCGTGGAGTACCCATCAACTGTCTTTATGGTTATCCAGTTACGGACAACGTTGGATCAGCAATAAAGCACTCGACTCTACATCTAGGGTCCATAGTGGTTTCAGGTCGAAGAGTGGTATACACCATTATCACCATGAGAATAACTTATGACACTTTGCATAACTTTCTATATAGTATTCTCATAGCGGGTCAATCCGGTATAAATATTACTCCTAATATTCATACCTATGTTTAAGACTCGATAACTCTTTATCCATGATCCATGAGATGTGATCATCAGTCTACAAACATAATAGTCTTAATGCTTTAATGTTATCCCACTTCACACTAAAGCTCGACTACGGATACTTTAAGAATAGTGTCCCTATGTTTAATGTGTTCTCATGATTAAGTCACACTTAATACATTAAACGGACTATCTATTCCAGGGACTTTATTAATCAACCATAATAAAGAAAATGCCTTTTATTATTAATAAATAATTCGATACAAGTACCAAAAAGTATTGGCCTCTAGGGCTTACACCAACAATGTGAACCCAACGTTTCACCGCTTTCCGATTCAATATCTAGAATCCAAGCCACGCTTCCGATCCGGACAAGATCAAAGCCACTACGTCTATTTCCAATTAAGGATCAACGTCTGCTACGCCTATTTCCATTCAAGGATCAACATCTATTATCATGTGAACCCACAGTTTCACCGCTTCTATCATAAAGCCGACCATGCCATGAATGAATGTACAAATACCAACAACATATGCAATTAAGATCATCCATACCATCTTAACATTCCACATATCACCATAATTCAACTCTATGAATTATCCACCAATGGTACATATACACATTCATAACAAATCCATTATTCACATATATAAACTAATTATCAAACACGCACACTTAGATTTCATTTCAAAATGATTACAACATTTAAAATCTTCAATTTTCCCTTTTTCAGAGCAAGTAACCGGTTAACGTATTTTGGGTAACCTGTTACTCAGTTTTACAAAATTCAATTCCTATGCAGATTTTTAACTAAGTAACCCGTCAACGTATTTGGGGTAACCGGTTACTCTGAAAACAGAATACAATTCTGGGCAGATTTTGAACTAAGTAAGCCGTTAACGCTTTTAGAGTAACCCGTTACTCTGAAAACAGAATACAATTCTGGGCAGATTTTTAACTAAGTAACCCGTTAACGCTTTTAGAGTAACTCGTTACTCTGAAAACAGAATACAATATTGGGCAGATTTTCAACATGGTAACCGGTTAACGCTTTTAGAGTAACCGGTTACTCAGTAAACAGAATTAAATTCCTGGCTCATGTTTCGCATGTAATCGGTTAACACCTTTGGGGTAACCGGTTACTCAGCCTAAAACTGGAATTTTTCTTAACGTTACCTGTACTGTAATGGAATTTAATAAAATAAGTGGCTTCTCAATCTATCACTCAATTCCATCCATATACTCATTCCAAAACGAATTTACTCATCACAAATCAAAGATTACTCATCAAAACCTGACAATTTCAAACAACCATACAAAATTAGGGATTTCAACCTAAACATATTTCTACCCATTAACCCAATTATACTAACCCATAATTATAAGGATTCTCCCCCTTACCTCTTCAATTTTCTGGAAATCCTAACTTCTCCCTTGTTCTTCCCCTTTTCTCCTTACTTTTCCTCTTTTCTTTCTCTGTTGCCGTCAATGATCAAATGAATCCTACTTCTCACTCTTCTCACCTCTTACTATTCTAGTATTATATTTGGGCTTAAAGAATGATACCTCTAATTTAATTATTAGGCCCAATAAGACCTAGTATTATAATATCTCTATTTAGTTCAAATAAATTAAACCAACACAATACACACTAAGTTAATTAATATAATAAATTATTATACTACCTAACAACCAATTAATTAATTAATTAACACTCCAAATAAATAAAATAAAATATAATAATAATATAAGAAATAAATACTAAAATTGGGTTGTTACACCATCAAAACTCGAGGTCGTTCTTAATAAGATTTTATCCGGTAAAACTATATGTAACTATGACACAGTTAGTGAACAACTACTGTGCTTGACTACACCTCATGCTTTTGGCTCGGCCTTTCCTCCATCTATTGCTTCCTCGACCCTAAGTGACATGTCTTCCCTTGCGTCCCTTGGCAACAATGAGAATCACTTTCGAGGAGGGTCATCCAACTATAAACCTCGTCCTAAGTGTGACCATTGTAACCGGTTTAGGCATATTATTGACCATTGTTGGAAGTTGCATGGAAAATATCCATGCAAGGTGAATGCATCTCAAATCAATCATTTTGACACTTTGCAAACCTTACATTCTCTTCATAGCTCTACACCAAGCTACGATGGTTTCTCAGGTGGTGTCAGACTAATCAAAACTCTAGTTCCATGGCTTTGGTTGCACACACTGGTAATTCATCTATTTGCTTTTCTCAATCATCTCCTATTGACCTATGGGTCCTTCATTTTGGTGCGTCTGATTAAGGATGTTAATTTGACCAATCCTCAATGGGCACCCACAAATTCACCCATAATCGGTAAGGTAAAAATCCACTAAAATGGGTACGGGCATGGGCTCGGGTAATTACCTATAAAAATAAGCGGGTACAGATGCGGGTATGGGCACCTTGATACCCACCCCGCCCCATACCCGCACACTATATATTTATGTATTTTTATTTATTTATATATTTTAGTTTATATTATTATATAAAAATATATGTCTACCGATTATAAAACGTATATCAATGTTAAACCATTACATATTTAATATAAGTGTTAGTTTATTTCAATAATAAATTGTTTGAATTTTTTTTAATGTTTTTAAAAACTTAAAATTATATGATATTTTATAATTGATCTATTTTTTTAATATGAATACGGGTCACAGGTATGGGTATGGGTACTTATATACCCATAAGACACGAGTACGAGTGCTAACTTTGGGATCCAAGCGGGTATATGCTCGGGGACGAGGATTTTTTCAAATCGTGGGTATGGGGATAGGTACTATAATATCCTGCCCAAACCATACCTATTGTCATCCCTACGTCTGATTATGTTATCAACAATAAAGGTATTTTCTTTTCCCTTTCTACCTTTAGTTTCTTACCTAGTATAATTACTACAAATGGTTCTCAAACCCGACCCCAAGGGATTGGTACTTTTCAAATTCTACCATCTCTCTATGTTACCTCTATTATATATGTACCTAATTGCCTATTTAATTTACTTTCAGTCAGTCATTTAACTTATTCCCTTTATTGCTCTATGACTTTTACTAATATTAATGTTATCCTGCAGGATCAGAGTTTGGAACGTGCGATTGACGTCAGATGTGAGTCTCAAGGCCTCTACTATTTCTCTACGTCATCTACCGCATTCTCAACCATACAATCTCCTCTCACTATACATGTGCAGTTAGGTCATTTAGGTCTTCCCAAGCTACAAAAGTTGGTGCCCAGTTTATCAAAATTATCTCATTTACATTGGGAGTCTTGTCATTAGGGAAACATTTTTGTAGTCACTTTCCCGTTCGAGTCAATAAATGGGATTCATCCTTTTTTGCTTTAGTTTACTTCGATATTTTGGGTCCCCCGCGTACCGTTTCTACTTTTGAGTCTACGTATTTTGTAATATTTATTGATGATTTTTTACGGTGCGCGTGGTTATTTTTAACGAAGAATAAATCTGAATTATTTTCTATTTTTGAACAATTTTATCGAGAAATGAAAACCCAATCTGGTATGTTTATTCGTACCTTAAGAAGTGACAATGCATGTGAATATTTATCCCAACAATTTTAAACATTTATGTCATCCAAGGGTATTCTGCCATAAACATTTTGCCCTCATACACCTCAACAAAATAGGGTAGTCGAATGCAAAAATCGACATCTCGTAGAAACCACTCAGACCCTACTTTTCCATGGTAATGTTCCACTCCGATTTTGGGGAGATGTTGTGCTCATGACATGTTACCTTATAAATCGCATGCCATCATATGTCTTTAATAATTAAATCCCTCATTCAATCCTTTTTCCATACTTTCCCCTTCACCTAATTCCTCCTTGAGTCTTAGGATCTACATGTTTTGTAAATAATATCTCCCCTGGACTTAATAAACCATTAGCTCGATCACTATATTGTGTCTTTTTTGGTTATTATCGATCCCAAAAAGTTTATTGCTGCTATTCATATACTCTACAATGATACCTCGTATCGGTCGATATTACCTTCTTCGAGTCTGTTCCATATTGAGTCCAGCCAAGCAACTCCGGAACCCCGTCAGGAAAGTACTTCCACACCTCTTCCATAAGACCCATATATCATTGTCCCCCATCATTCTACGGAACCTGGCCCTAACCCCCTAACTTCTCGCCCACTTAAAACATATCAGCGTCGTCAACCAATGCTAGTCATACTTGTCCCTGAGTTCGTTGCAGACTCTCATCCAATGCTCTCGCCAACACTGGATCTTATCCTACAACCTAAGTTTGATCTTCCGATTACCCTTCAAAAAGGTATATGTCAAACACGAAATCATTCTCCATATTATATTGATTTAAGTTATCATCGTCTTTCCCCTTTGCGGTATAATTCCTTGTCTTCTATTTCTATTTCTAAAACTTCAGGTGAAGCATTATCTCGCCCTGAATGGAGGCAAACAATGGTTGATGAAATGTGTGCTTTCAAAGTAGTGGTACATGGGAGCTGGTTCCTCTACTATTGGGAAATCTTTAGTAGGTTGCAGTTGGCTTTATAAAGTGAAGGTTAGTCTAGACGGTAAAATTGATCGATTTAAAGTTCGCTTGGTGGCCAAAGGATCCCCTCAAATTTTTGGGTTCAATTATAGTGAAGAGAAAGTATATATGGAGCAACCACATGTGTTTGTTGCTCAGGGGGAGTCATCGAATATGGTGTGTAGGCTACACATGTCTCTTTATGGTCTTAAGCAATCTCCGAGAGTTTGGTTCAACAAATTCAACACTACAATATAACAATTTGGTATGGTCCATAGTGAAGCTGATCATTATATTTTTTTATAGTCACTCATCCCAAGGGTAAATTTATCTTATTATGTATGTAGATGATATTGTTATAACTGGTATTTATTAGCAGTAAATACTCCAGTTAAAACAACATCTCTCGAATCAATTTTAGACAAAAGATCTTGGTAAACTCTACTATTTCTTGGGTATTTAGGTATCCCAATCTAAAGTTGGTTTGGTGATTTCTCTGCATAAATATGCTAAGGATATTTTGGAAGAAACTGTTTGTTGAATGCTAAACCAGTTGATACACCCATGGATCCAAATGTCAAACTTCTATCCAATAAGAGAGAGCCTCTATCTGACTCGGAAAGGTATATGAGATTGTTTGGAAAGTTGGATTATCTCACTGTCACTCGTCCGAACATTTCTTTTGCAATCAGTGTGGTAAGCCAGATCTTAAAATCCCTTTGTTAGGAACACATGTATGCTATTATCTGGATTCTGAAATACATCAAATGTGCTCCAAGAAAAGGTCTAGTGTATGAAGATAAAGTACATACTCAGATAATTGGATATTCCGATGTTGATTGGGCAAGATCGCCCATTGATAGACGGTCCACCTCTAGATATTGTGTACTTGTTGGAGGAAACCTTATATCCTGGAAAAGTAAAAAACAAAACGTAGTTGCAAGATCATGCGCGGAGACAGGGTATATGGTCATGGCAATGGAAACATGTGGACTTATTTTGTCAAAATAGTTCCTCAAGGAACTTCAAATTGAAGAAGTAAGACTAATGTCATTTATTTGTGATAATCAAGCTACACTGCATATTGCTTAAAATCTAGTCTTCCATGAGAAGACCAAACATATTAAGATAGACTGTCACTTTGTCAAAGAGAAGATCAAATTAGGTGACATCTTCACAAGTTTTGTCAACTCTAATGATCAATTGATAGACGTGTTTACATAATCTATGTGAAGCCCCCATAACTAATTATATATGTAATAAGTTTGGTGCATTTGACTTATATGGGGAGTGTTGATATTTGTAAATGTATTGTGTTAAGAATATTTGTATATAGAATAGTCCCACATCGAATATTTCATACAATCAGTTGTAATCTCTCTCTCTATAATAATATCTCCGTAGTGTTTTTTAAAGTACACGGTTATTCAAATGCCTCTTAGTCTCTCACATTTTAACATAACGGTTCAGTACAGTTCGAAATTCAAAATAGTATATCAAACCAATAATTTTGGTTCGATTTGATTTTAAGTAAATTATAATACTAAGGTTCAGTTCGAGTGAACTTTTACTATAATTTAAATTCGGGTCAGTTCGATTTTTCACGAAACAGTACCATGAGCAACCCTACCCCTAAAATTGCACCTTCCCAATTGTTGAGGGAGTAAGTAAGAGCTATGACTGGGCTTTTTTACGAGATAATATAGAGGTTTCTTCCTGCCACCCCATTCTGACCTGCACCCCCATATTTTGTAATAATGACAATTTTACCCTTCGTATTATTTACCTTCCAAATTTTTACATTCCGTAAAAAATTTCCTCAGTAAAAATCGGGAGAGACTAAAAATCCGGTACAAAAACTTTTGCCAAACATTATTTTTATGCTTTTTTATCGGACATTTAACAACCCGATACGTGGTGTAACCAGATTTTTGGCAAAAATTTGGAAATCTCTTGAATTTTTACCGTATTTTTTGCAAATTCGGAATATGTTGAAGTTTTACTGTTTTTTTAGGAAAAATCCAGAAATATTTTTGAATTATTTTTGGATTTTTATTAAAAGTCCGAATACATTTGAAGTTTTACCGATTTTTAGGAAAAATCCAGAATTTTCAAGATTCTACCGTTATTATTACCATATTTGTTTTTGCATAAACCTAAAACCCAAAAGTTCGGTAGTTAAGTATGCTTCAATTGTGCGGTCTTGATCCTGATGGTTCCCCTGTGGATTTTACTCAGTTTTTCACCACTGACGCGATATGTTTTACATAAATGATTCATTTTTATTTATGATATCTCTGATATTGATAATTTATTTTGTATATGTTAAAATGTCATATGTTTCCCTATCGGGTTGACGTTTTAGCATGGACGTAGTCTGTTGGTAAATAACATGATGTTATTGTTGTTACAATTTGTTTCGATACTATAAATGGGATGAGAGGAAGAAAAGACAAATTGATTATGAGATGTGACAAATGAGGAAATTACAATAAGAGGGATGTGATTGCAGGAAGTTATACCATGAAAGTGAAATGTCCATTTATGTTGAGATCTATGCCAAGTGGAAGCAGTTGGAAGGTTACACTGAGGTGTGAGTTTCACAATCGTACACATTCTATGGACTTAGATGGAAATGACATATTAGGTCGTTTAAAAGATCATAATTTTTTTTTTGTAAATGTGATGACTAAATACAATATGGCTCCAAGAACCTTAATATCACATTCTTCTCAACCTCTAAATCAAGAGTAGCAACCAAACGATAAAAAATGATAAAAATTCCGATATTTGCTTCAAAAATCTAGTATTCATCAAAACAAGAAAATTTTAGTAAGGATAAAAACGTAATCGTAACCACCTCATAGGGGCGTCAGGTCAAAAATGGTGGGGGCAAGAAAAAACCTCGATAATCTGGGTCTTGACGGGCTTTAGTTACATTGGGCTAATACGTTTCTTGAACCGGGCCCAACATATCACTCTCCAGCAAAACCCTCGAAATTTAGGGTTTTGTGGTGAAGAACACTGCGGTTCAGCTCCCTTCTAATCATCGTCTTCCTTCTGCATCCTCTCATCTCCACTCTTCACCATGAGCAGATCAGGCCAGCCACCAGATTTGAAGAAGTAAGTCTTGTTCTCGCTTTCAATTCACTTCAATTCATCATTTCAATTTTCGTTGTTTTTAATTTTTTTCTACATTTGATTAAAATTAATATGCTTTTTTTTTCTTCGTTTTTTGTTTTTTGTTTTTTTTGCAGGTACATGGACAAACAGCTTCAAAGTAAGTTTCTTTCTGCTGATTGTTAGCATCTTCTTTGTTTGGCATCAAATTGGATTTACATAGTTTATGTGTAGATGGAGGATTTTGTAGAATAGCTGTAATATTATTCGTTAACTTCGTTTTTAGATGTTTAGAGGTTTCTATTTCTCTTGTCATGATAGATACCCAAAAATTTTCTTATTTTTCTTCTTGGATTCAAACCATGTTTCCGGTTCCATTTATTCTCTGTTCAGTATTTCTTTCGAAATTGGTAAATGTTGTTGCAATAGCTTTAATAAACGAGTGTGTTTTATTTCACATGAATTTGATTATCAATTTTGTAGTTATATTTTAATGAGAAAATCAAAAGATTGCAGTCAAGTTTCTTGGGTTCTGTATAAAAGGAGCTAACTGTTTTTTTGGTGTTGTTTTATTTTCAATAGTTTAATTTAAAGTTTATAAAGTAAAAGCCATGAATAACTTCTATTACACTAAATGCTGAGATGAATTGAGAGTGTAATGGTTGATTGCAAACATAGATTTATATTTTGGTGATTAAAGGGCACTGAGGAAGCAAGATAGCCTGTGTTTCTTTCATACATACATGAACACAGTTTTGGGCTGTCAAGTAACAACGTTAAGTAGAGGGGGGTCGGGAATGATTTATGAATCAATAAGGGAGGTTTGTACCGAGTGAGAAAATAGAGGGGGGTGTTGATTACATTTACCCATACCTCAGAGAAGGCCATTATAGTTTCCTTTTTTAAATTTAATTTTGGATCTGGGTCAGGTTGAGAGAAATGGAGATTTAACCTTTGACTGGACTTCGTCCTTCCTTTCTCTGACCACTCCTCTTTTCTCTCTACTGTGCAGCTTTTTTAAGGCCTTGTAGCAATTAGGAAAAATTTAGGTTTAAAATGAGAGTAGGGCTTTATATGCCTTTTAGTGATTTTTTTTCAACTATGCATATAACTCTTACTCATAGCTCATTGGGATGAATTAGGTCTTTTCTCTATTTGAATTTTGTTGTTTTCTTAGTTATCTACATCTTTGTTTATCACTGGTGGATTTTGCTCTTGCCTGTTTGTTCTTGATATGAATCCATGCACATGTTTAAACACATGTATCTATGGATGTTGGTGCTTCTTTGCTGAAACATGTTTTACAATTTTGTGAGGAGTTTTACTGAAGTATGTGCTATTATCTTGCAGTCAAGCTGAACGCAAATCGCATGATTGTTGGTACTCTCCGGGGCTTTGACCAGTTTATGAATTTGGTTGTTGACAATACTGTGGAGGTGAATGGCAATGAGAAAAATGACATAGGGATGGTGGTAAGTCCTCAAATTATGCATTTTCAATTTTATATTCATAGTTTAGGTGTAGCAGGCTTATAAAGATTCAACATGGTTATATTTCTTATTAATTTCACTCCCATTCTGCAGGTAATCCGAGGAAATAGTGTGGTAACTGTAGAGGCACTTGAACCAGTAAACCGGAGCATCTGATTTATGTTTCTTGTAAGCATTTATAAGTAAATTGTGAGGTTTAAAGTTTCAACAGATACCAGTTACTGCTGGGTGTAAAATGTAATTGGGAACTAGCGGCTAATATGAGGTTATGTTTCTGGTTTATTGTCAATCCAGGATACCTTCATGGTTCAGTGGATGGTATTGCTTTAACTAAAATGATGTATATGTCTTTTTCAGTTGAATCGGTAGTTTTCTATTCCATATAACATTGGCAATTATCACTTTCTATTCTCTTCAATCTTAAATATTGGTTGTTGAACGCTCCTTTACAGTTTTCACTTCTCTTTTATTTTGCAGGGATTACAGTTTACACTTCACTTTTTGTTTTAAGGAATTACAGTTTTCATTTCTCTTTTATTATTGTCACAACCTGCTCTAATTTTTGCATTTAAAATGACTTGTGTCTCATTGCATCATGTAACTTACTCTACTACTAGCATTTCTGTTATGTTTGTTTAAATCATCATTGAAAAATTCTAGGATGCAACTTCACATTGTTCATGAACCTGTGTCTGATTTGTGCAACGCAATTCGGTTTCACTCAACAATGATTTTAGACTCAAATAAGTATATATGTTTTGGTTTCAAGGGTTCAATTGAACAGCCTTAAAATTGCTCAACCGATTTGATTCTTGCTTTTAAAGTAAAAACAATTGGGAATTCTTTAACTGCATTTGAAATGCATGGTGGGTAATGCAATATTGCGACAACTAAACATTGTTCAATGTAGAAACTGGACAAGTCATTATTTGTAATACTAGAACAAGAAGGAATATAATATTATTTTGGTCCTCGTGCACCTATGAATCATAATGTATGTAATTGGCTAAAATGAAGAGATATCTTTTTGAAATACTTGGCTAAAATGAAAATGTATGTAATTGTGAAAAGGATGGTTTAGGAATCTTAAATGAAGATTTTCTGCAATATAAAATGCATTATATAAAAATTAAAACTAGAATTATAGACCGGCACATGAGTCTTGATTGAATAAACTAGAATCTTGAATGAAGATTTGCATGACTCTGTTTTATTTTATGAACAACTTCAGTCTTGTGTATTATCTTTTGTTTTGTAACTAATTTAGCTCTTCTGAGTATTTGAATGAATAAAGGGCAGTATTTATTGTTAGTGAAAATTTTAAGTGGATAGGTTACGAATTTGTCAAAAGAAAGGGGGTAAGAGCTCAAAAAATGCCATGTAACGATGTATGCCAAATTTTCAAAAATGGAAGAGAATAAATACGCAAATTTCTTTCATTTTTTTTAACAGTTTGAATCAAAAAAGTGTCAAATATGTAAAAATATGATACTTGAAATATATAGAGAAAAAAAGGAAATACAATCTTTTCTCTTGTTTCAGAAGTTGGGATTGAGTCAGTTTTCCTTTCTTAACAGGCTCAAGGGAAGTTAGAAGTCAAAGAAGCCTTGGTGCCTAGCGAAAGCGAATTCTTCTTTCTTTTCTTGCTCGAAGGGTAAGTGGATCTGAGTCAATTTGATCTTTTCGACACTTTCGAATGATTGTGTTTAACACCCTAAAGATTATGTTAAAGAAATTGCTTGAGCGACTTTCAAAGAAAATCTGACCGCAACGGCAGGAGTCTTTCTTAGTGCAATACGTTCAACAACCCTTAAAGCGTGCGGACGACCCTAGCGTATAGAAAAGAAAGTAGTCCTATTCGAAAACGAAATTTCAGTCCTAGTAGGTGCGGTGCGATATTGAAGGTCTTTCCTTCACGGGCTTACTTAGTGCTTGTGCTAAGGAGTTCAGGGCTGAAGCGTAGGAAGCATTGGCTATCAGAACCCCCGGAGGGAACAAACTCCTTTCTTGCAAAGCTGCTTCATGAGAAAAAAGTTGTCTTTGTATTGGATCCGCTCTTCTGTTAGCATAAACATGAATTAGATTCTATTCGTCTTATTTATTCTTAAGAGACCCCCCCCCCCCCCCCCCCCCCCCCCCAACCATTCTTAAGACCACCAAGCTCTCTCGAATGAGTTCTATTTTTTTTTGCTTTCGAGATACACTGGGGGATAAATCTCCTCCTAACTAATAAGTTAAACTTTGTGCCTAGATCGTCCTGAAGACGGATGCGACGGGAAGAAGTGGCATTTGGAAGTGTTGCTGACTTAACATTTAGGTTTCGGCATAACAAAGCTTGCACTGTCTTTTCGCACTTAGGCGCACAACATGCCATTGGTAATGATTCTACTACGGTGCCATAAATTCGCAAACTGATCCTAAGTAATCGTTGTTGTTCATTAGATTCCGGAGGAATTACTTCGTTAGGATTGGGGAATTGTTGTGATTCTTCCTGAATAGCCTGGATTCTCCCATCGAGAGTTACTTTGAAAGTATTACCTAAACTCTTCCGCCTGAATATGATGAAGCTTATAAAACAACGAGCTACTATCATTTCTTCATTATAGATTGATATCTTATTCGAACTTAATGCACAAATAGATGGAATAGCAGCAAATAACATCTTTCTAGCTTGCATATGCGTGTAACTCAATCTCATTTAGAAAGGTTCTATCTATCTTTCAGCAACTAAACGGGAAGTGGTTTAGGAAAGGACTTTAGAATAAATCGGATGCGCTCGCCCAGCGATAAAGGCCCCGACCCTGCCCTGCCAACCAAGTAAAAATAAAAAATAAATAAAGAAGAGAACGAAAGGAGAAAAGGTAACTTCGTATTTTGGTAATTCTCTAGGAGTCATGTTTAACCTTGAATGCTATTAATAAATTCTACAGCAATAGTCCCTCGAACTCGAAAAGTTATAATGAAAATGGCTAACCCAATAGCTGATTCCGCATCTGCCACCGTTGAAACCAATGAAGCAAATGATTGACCCATCATATCATCCAAAGAAACGGAAAATACCAAAAAGTTTGAATTAACAGCTAAGAACATTGATTCAATTGGAATTGACATAATAGGAATATTTCGTCTATTAAGAAGGATTCCCCGAATACCTAAAATAGAGATGATCATAGAAAATGTAAAATATTTGATAGGATCCGTTTCAGAAACGTGGAATGTAAGAGAAATTCAAATGTTATATATAGTTTGCCATCGGGACTTCACTGCGAGAGAAAGAGGATAATTTGTTGAAACTCTTGACTTTGTAGACCTAATTCAGTAATATTCTTCAAAATGGTCAAGAGTTGCTCCAAAGACTCGGAATCGTGATGAAGGCGGGTTGCAATGTCTTGAATTCTCTTTCCAGGGGGAAGAACAAGAGCATTATGAAAATATATTTGAAGCAACCCCTCTATTTGTTTTTTAATCTCTTCTCGGAGGGTGTCAAAACATAGGTCTCCTAGCCTTTCGGCCATATTTTCGTCGGTTAACCCCCGAAGGCGACCTGCACGAAAGATTATGTTAACTATAAGGGGGATATAAGCTAGTCCTACTATCGTGAATCTTTCGTTGACCATCTCGGATAAAAATGTAAGAATGTTTGGAGTCATCTCTTAGAAAATGCGGAATGGAGGAGTAATACAAATGTTATATAGATACGGGAGAAGATTAAACCTCTCTTGGCGTGATTTGAATTAGGCCATCTCTCTATCTAGGGAAAAAGTCCCGCCTTCGATGCTTAACTTAATAAGTACCGAATCCAAGTATAATCCTAAATAAATTCTATACATCATAAAAACGAAATAGACCCTTTGCCACTTCCTTTTTTCGTAGCTTAAAAGGCGTCCCTTTCTATTATTTTGATATGCCCTTCCTTATTTATGCAAATAAAGCCGCCTAAGAAATTAAGTCACGGTCGCGGATCAGGAGAGAGTTATTGTGTGACACATCTATATCTGGGGATGATCGGGTAGAACTCATGGCTTTTGGGTGTAAATCGGGGAACGATCAATTGGGTGCCCGGGGTGCTATAAAGATAGGGGACGACACACTTTGTCGTGCCAGCTATGAGGCTATATTCTCGTTGAGTCGGGCGCTTGGGAACACTGTCCTGTCGAGTTGGAAAACCAACATTGGACCAGGATGTTGTTCCCTCCTTGCTTAAAAGATTCGGGAAGAATCTGGTAAGTTTGCTCTACATTGTTCCTTAGATGGGGAGGGACATAGGCTCGACACATTTCGTAGCTATGCTATCATCGTCGCGTCCGTAAAATGAAGGCATTAGTACATTATACTGGGTGGCATTAGCACATTATACTATGCTATCACATTTCGTCGCGTCCGTAAAATGTGGCATTAGCACATTTCGTAGCCTAGATTTTCGTCACGCGAATTAGCCGCCAGTCTTTGAGGTCGCCTTCCTTGCTTAACAGTATAGCCCGCGGGTGAAATCCCTGATGTCGTATTGTACATGGGAATCTAAATTGTGAGGCCATTGAATGATAAATCACGACCTTAAACACTTGCCTGTAGCTATAGTGTCAACTTGACGCGCTGAACGACTATGATCAGAATCCTTTCGGGGGCCCTGTTTCCCATTGGTGCGCTGGAGACGGTTCTTTCTGTATCTTTGGCTTCTTCTTCTTCTATAGATTCTTTTTTGTCTTCTCCTCATTCTGAGTCAAATAGAGAAAACAAACACATGTGAATGAAGATAGATTGACCTTCCTCTTCTCTTCTTACTCGACCTCCTCTTCCTCCCAGATAGGTGCTTTTCCTTTGTCTTTTGACAAAACCGAGGTTCTAAGGGCTCCCCGAGTTCCGCTTTTCCGGCTTCTCTCGCTATTTTGGGGAGTTGTTCCACCGGTTGAGTGAGAGTCGAGGTGGGGAAGATCGGTTATTCCTTCATCCCATAATGCATTAAGATTGCATCTACAGTTGGTTGAGTTTCTGTGCCTAGATGATCAGTGATATTTCGTCTGGTTGTACCAGAACTCTTCTTTCTTTCCTCGTTTGACCTGCACTCGCTAACCGACAACTGAGTTTAGTCAGCTCAACAGTAATATGAATCCCCTTTAACAAAATCGTTAGGGTGTTAAACACAATCATTCGAAAATGCCGAAAAGATCGAATTGACTCATATCCGCTTACCCTTCGAGCAAGAAAAGAAAGAAGAACTCGCTTTCGCTAGACACCAAGGCTTCTTTGACTTCTAACTTCCCTTGAACCTGCCTAGTTAAGAAAGTAATATATATATATATATATATATATATATATATATATATATATATATATATATATATATATATATATATATATATATATATATTATTTATTTATTTATTTTTTTTTCTTTCTTTTTTCTTTTTCATTTAAGTATGATACTTGAAATCTTAAAAATGTTACAATTAAACTATCTAATTTTTCACCAAACATATATATGATTTAGATTTATTTTAATTGAGTGTGTATCAAAATTATAATTAAACAGTAGTAAAAATAATTATAAAAAAGAAGAACAATTTTTTTGAAAATATTGGTGTGTTATAAATAGAGGGGAGAGGGAGTAAAATGGAAGATTCTGGAAAGAAAAGGGCGCGCTTTCTCCCTTCCTGGTTTCGTGTTCTTCTCAACTACCCTCGTTTTTCAGCAATTCGCATCTGCACACTGCAAATTGAATCAATCTGGTAACTAATCGTTCCACACTCTAACAAACTATATTTGATGCTTCTTAACGCTCTTCTTCCTGTAATTGAAATGGAAAATTATGCACAATCACCGATTACTCTTTGCTCTGTGGCTAAATCCTCATTTCAAAATTGCTTAACATGATATTAGTGTGGTGTTCGTTGTTGATTCAACAATTACGGCAATTATTGCATTGATTTGTGTTGCTCATTTAATTTCATAGAATTTAATTCAATTAATTGTCTATCGAAATGAATGAACTGAGGTTATTACTTATCATTGTTTCAATTACTTACATTAAAATTTGTTCTCTAACTTGAATTTTTAGATGTAAACAAAGTGCAAATGAAATGTGATACAACACATTTCAATCATATTCTGATCTCCAAATTAAGTCATGTTGTTGTTGCATATTGCAGAATATGGATTCGTTAAGCCCTGCCGTCTTTGTCAACGCGGAATTGTTACCCTTTTGTGTTGGAAGAAGGGTTCGTACAGTGATACAAGTAGTGCGATCTGAGGGTGTACTCGTCATTGGAAAATCACCGGATGAGAAGCAGATTATTGTAAAAGTATCACCTGATTCACCCCTACCATCTCCTCTTACAGCTTTTGTAGAAGTTATTGGTATCGTTAACAGTGACAAGTCCATCAAAGCTGAGTTATGGACCAACTTTGGGGATGAAATTGGTATTCTTTTTTATTCCCTTTTCCCCTTAGGTCAAATTTCTAAGCATATTAAGTTGGGGTTTCTGATTTTCTTTTACCATGTTGCCAGATATGTTCAGCTACCATAAGCTTTGTCAGCTTGCAAATGGAGAATTCAAACACTTGTTCCTGTGATTTGAATTTACAACACAACCTTATCTGACTATACAAACACCTCTCTATCAGATGCAAATGGAGGATTCAAATACTTGTATCAGTTTTCATGGTAAATAATTTGTGCTTGTTATAATTGAAATCTATGAAAAAAATTGGGGGCATATTCTGATGTTTATTACACTTGTTTGTTATCTTTAATATTTTACATTTCCCCATTATTAGATATATGAGAAATAGATTTGTTGGTTTATGTTTGTACATAATGTAGTGATGAGCATTGAGATGTATGCAGATTGTGAATCACATGTATCAGATAAATCACCACATTCATTCACATTATAAAACCAACCCTACAATGCAACAACCTTATAACTTTTGAACCTACAACTGCATTATAACTTTTGAACCAAATGAATAGATCTTGTTCATAGATTAATTAATAGGCATGTAAATTTCCAACCAAAAAACTAAGAATGATATAACATCCCTAAGTAGAACTAACTGAAACTATTCACCGATTCCTTACCCTCTCAGAACCACAGGTCTTCTGCAATAGATAGACAAGATTTTAAATAACGGCTGCATTGTAGATTTTTTTCTTGATTTTGGTCGGTATGGGTGTTGAGACATTGATTGCGGTCGTCGCGGTGCAAATTAACCACAATTACGGTTGGTATCAGCATTTTCTGATTATGTTCTGTTGCAACGTTTTTGCGGTAACGGATGGTTTTTTAAAATAGGTAAAAGCCATGGTCAGCATCCGAAGGAATTTGTCTATCTGAGCATGTATTCAGACACAGCATTTTCCTCTCCCACATTGGTTTAGTCAAATCATATTGCAGAAAACAGTTATAGAACCGCACCAAAACTGAAATCCAACCGAAACCCTAACCGAACTGAAATTGAAAATGAAAATACTAAAAACAAAATTTTATTTTATTTTTTCCAAAAAATTGAAAAATATTTTAATGATTCAGCTCTTTAATAAATGATTTGGTTTGATAAAAAATGTCTTCTAAAATTTGATATGGTTTGGAATTTCTAAACGTTATATCAAACCAATAATTTGATTGGGTTCGATTCTAAATAAATTAAAATGGTTTGATTCTAAATAAATAAAAATTCAATGGTTATTTAGGAGAAATATATCAAATTAAAAAAATTATGGATAGAGTTTTATATTTAATCAAGGAAAGGAGATACAACTGCAATAAATTAACTCTTTGATCACAAATTTGATATTAACTCATTCATATTTAAAAAATAAGCATGTGAGACATACTATTGTTTGTTTTGTTGTTGAAAAGTGCAAGGCTGTATTCCACGTCCATATATTTAGTTATATTGGCTATAAAATTAGCGGGGATCAGTTAATTTGAAGGTTTTGTAAATTAATTTGAAGGTTTTGTAAATTAATTATTACACTAGCTGATAATATAAAATAACATAAAAAGATATTTTTAATCAGCAAATTAATGGTTTTACTATTTTATTATATTATATAATTAAATCATTTTTTATTTGATAAAAATAAAAATATTAATAAAAATATGTTAAACATTTTTATTATATATAAAAAATTGAAGATAACATCAAAATATATTAAATTTATATATAAATTTTATAATAAAATTTAACGAGATACATGAAATAATATCATTGTAATTTTGAATTCAGTTGTATTAATCTAAAATAATAATAATAAAAATAAATTTATTTTTTAATATTCTACAATAAAATTATAATGATATTCTGAAATTTTTTTCGTCTTGGTTGATTTCAGTGATTTTTCTCCGACATTTTACTAACTTGAGAATTATCGATACTATTCCAAAATTTATTACGTAAATTAAATATTGCTTAAAATCATTAAACATTGCACCATCTTTTATTTTTTGAGTTGATACATTTAAAATTCATTAATATATATATATATATATATATATATATATATATATATATATATATATATATATATATATATATA